>NC_086283.1:79840857-80440857 GCF_021018805.1 Prinia subflava | reverse complement strand
GCTCTTTAAACTCTTGTAAACACTGACAGAAAGAATGGGGAATATGAGGGTGTATAAAATGATTTTTTCAGAGGTCTTGAGCCCAGATTTCATACAATTTCAAAATGTTGCCCTACAATTAGTAGTCAGCACCTCCAGTAAAACATTTTCAGCAAAGGCTGGGATTCATGTGTAGTATGAGCACTGCAAGTCCCTGTCTGTGCTGTTCTCTACCTGAGCTATAAAAGACCAGTGTGAGCCATAGTGCACTCATTGTGATGTTGAAAGAGTTAATGGAGATGTGTTCCTCAAGATCTCTTCCTGAACTCTGAAATGGGAGAAAGTTGTCTTTTTCCCTAAATAGTTTGCCAATGCCACCTACTCACTCCTGCTGAATGACTGTGTAGACCATAAGATAAAAAAAAAAGATAAACAGTTGAGGAAAAGCTGTGGCAGGCCATATAAAGGTAGGTTGTATGGATTACCCCTTGGAAGAGGATATTCCCTCCACCTGCTCTTCAGCCTATTGGGTGGGAAGTCGTTTTAAGAGAAAAGATTTGAAACAGCTAGTAAAGTGTCTTCTAAAGAACTTGATGCTACAGGCAGCACATGTGGATTAGAACTAAGGAAGAGATAAGAGTACAACTCTGACACATTCATAGCCTCAGAATTAAAGACTTGTTGCACACAGGCACAGCCCAATCTTCAGGACAGAAGAGAAGATGCTGAGCTCTGTCAAGACTCCCCTCTCCTTTCTTATCCTTAAATGTCTTCTTCAGACTTTTCTGGTCTAAAGATTTGAGCAACCAATTTACTCTTTACAGAGGGCTTTGGAGGAGGAAGGAAATCATTCCATGTGGGGCTGTTATACCAGTGTGAAGCCAAACTAAGCTGAAGGCAACCAGTCTTGCTTGACTGCAGCACCTAAATAGGCCTAGATCTGGTTAGCACCTGGGTAAGAAGCTTTCTGAGAGGTTTTGGCTATCTGCACAAGCTGTGTAATTCTAATGGGTTAAATGGAAAACAACTAACTAACAAATAGTTTCTGGGAGTTAGGACGGATTACTCTTTCACCTGCTAGCAGAGAGCTAGCAAGTTAGAAACTACCTGTACGGTAAGAATTAGACCCAGGCTTTTGTCCTAAATGATAATTGGGCTAGAAAATGTGGAGAGGCCATTCTGACCCCATCATCATTACTAAGCTGATGGAAAGGTATAAAAAACCCCAGAACATTGTGCATGAGCAAGGCATACTGTTTTGCTATTAACTCTAATTCAGTTCTTGAACATTCTGCCCTGAATCTGGAATAAACCATAACCAAACAGATAGTTTCAGACCCTGCATATCAAGTAGCAGGTAGAGAAATGCTGCAAGTTACCTGAAATAAGAAGTGCAAGATTTCCAGCTGCCAAACAGCAAAAAAAGGACACAGCACATGCCTCCCTCAAACATGCACAGAAAATAACTTGCTTGAAAGCACAGACAGAAACTTTAGATTTCTACCCTACAGAAAACACTGCAATACAATGCACCACAGCCTCTCCTGTAGACCTCTTAACAGTTTCTCTGCAGGACACTACACTAAACCAGGTTTAGGTTTTCAACTCTAAACCACTTTCAACTTTAAATCACTTTCTTTTTCCTTTCTTTAGTCCAGAAGCCTCCTGTTTCTCATCCACGAAATGCTGGAGGACACCAAAACCACTGTGAAACACATTTTGGTAGTGACATTTACATTGAGCCAGGGTAGCACACCGTATACATCTTTGCATGCTTTCCTTCACGGACCTTCCTCTGTCCTTTGAGAGGAATGTAGGAGCAGTGGAGCATCTAAGCATCACTAATGGACTGCAACTGGAGCAGCAGGAGAGTCCTTTCCTTTTAAAAAATGTTACTGCCTGTGCAACGTAGTGGGACCTCGGGGCCGCGTTTATCATAGGTTAACCCTGCCAGCTGCAGTGAGAGTTGCCTGGTGAGAGCTGGAGATATTGTGGATGAAATAAGGACTGGCTCTAAATTTTTGCCCCAAACCACAAGGCAGACTTGAGATCATTCTCTGAGTTTGATAAACTTTAAGTGATGGATATCTGCAGGCTCCTATTAGAGTGTAATATCAGACAAGGAACCGAGGAAAACTACCTCCACCAAGATGAAAATAATAGCAAATTCTAAGAGTTTAGTTGGAATTTTTTATGTTCAAAATTTTAATGCAGAGTTTAACTCACATCCTTAAAACTGTATTGGACTAACTAATATCTGGCAAAGTATTTTCCATATAGTCAAGGTAAAATTTGACCAAAACAGAGGCCAGTGAGGGTTTGTCAATAAGATATCCTTAATAGAGCAAGACTCACAGTCTGATTTTTCAGAACAAAATATGGATTGTTCACTTTCTATCATATCCTATCAATTCCGTTAGTGTTAAAGTCTCTATAAAAATTCAAAGGACTTTGACCTTCTGATCAGGTATTTGAAGCTTCATGAAGCATTTTATAGAAAGGGTACCCCTATATAACATTTTGTATCACGACTGTGCACATAGATGGACAAACAGGCAGGAATGTAAAATGCAAAATTTTCCCAGTAATTTAGACTATTTCCACAGAGAAATATATTGAGGACATGTTAATTTCTATTTCCCATAGGATTAGGCAAATGTAAATAATGCCAATTTTTGCTTAAAAGGTTTTCATACTTTGTCTTGCTCATAGTATAATATGAAGATTAACAAACAAAATAATAAACCCAGACAAATCATTAAGAGGCACTCAGCATATCCATTTTGGTGGGTTGACTGTAATTTTTGCCAAACAATATATTGAACACTTCTCAAAGTTAGATGGTCTAAATTCTAGCTCACAGCAACTAAATGCTGACACTCACTTTCAGTTCAACTAAGTTAGGACACAGGGAGGGTTAAAGACTGAAAAATCCAGGCTCCAGAAAAAGAGGAAAAACAGAGCTGAGTCTGGTTGAGGGAGAGAATAAATTTGTAACTCTCATCACCTTTTTCTTGTGGAAGAACTTGCTGAAAAATTCAAAGATTCATGCATGTTTCAGCAAAATGTAAGTATTTGTCCCCAAAGAAAACACAATCTCACTTCCTCAGGATTGCTGATCACCTTTTTCAGTAAAAACCTTATTGCAAACTGCAGTTTCAGAGAATATTGCATTTATTCATTAACACTGTGGTCTGGCACTAGAATTCCCTTAATCCAGGATGTTTACTTCCCATAATCCAGAGTGTGGGCTTTGGGCAGACCAAAGACTTGTGCTGTGTGGAAGAGCTGCTTCATCTTCCAAGCTCCCCTTCTCCCCACTGTCCCATCCTGATGGGCAGAGTATAATAAGCTACAGCTTAACCTTCTTTATTGTTTAGGTTAGCCTTTGTCTTGCAGCCCTAATGAAGCCTTTTGATATGCTTCTGAGATACAGGGCCTCCTTTTTAGCATTGTTTGCTATGCCTGCTTTAACCAGTGGGCTCCTGAAGAATGTAAGTTTTCATACAATGCCTCCCTTGGGTGCCAATTGTTCTTTTCTCCCATAGCTGCCCTTGAGTCATGCTGTCCTGAAACATCACCAGCCCAGAAGCAGCTTGTCAGTGGGGAATTAGGACAACATGTCTTTCACACCAATGATGAGAGCACCTGCTTGGTCTCTGCATTATGATCATCACTGGTAGAAGAAATATGGGAGCAGACTAGATGGGAAGAGATGAGGTTTGTGAGAGTTGGGCAGATAATTAGCTAAAAATACAATGACAAGGGGACCATGGGTGTGATAATCTGGAATCAAGCTGCCACTGGAGCCCTTTGCAGTTCAAACCATCACTCCTGAAAGCAGGTGCTCTTAGCAAAGGAGTTTGAAAACCCTTCCCAGAAAGCCATGCATGTGTTCTCTATTACTGATTTGCATTAAAAAAAAAAAAAAAAAAAAAAAGAGAGATTGGAAGCTACATACCCTGTAGGCGCACTAAGCAAATTGGCCAGCCTAATTATTATTTTTGGTATGTCTAATTAAATGGACAAAAGGCCCTCCCTTCACTCTCGCTGTCAGCATGAACTCCACTGGAATGTGCATAATGTCCCCTCATTTGCCCAGGCAGCTGAGCATTTCCTTTTTCCCCTAGGAGACTGGCATTGACAACTGCCCATGGCTTACCCAATCCTACTCAGACACAGAGCCAGATCATCAGACAGGGAGGGAAAGGGGAGGAAATTGACCTGGTTCTATTAAAAACCACTAGACAATGCTGTAGGATGTGACACGTCTTTGTTGCCAGTCTGAAATGTGCCCTGGACCTTGGATGCAGGACTTGCCAGGTCCCATCAGATACTTTCTGCCCAGTATTAACCAAATTCCCCCAAATTTTCTTTAGAGAGGCTCTGAAAGTGCAATATTTATCCCTGAGATTTCTGGTGTTTTTCCAGTACTCAATCCAGTTCTTCAATTACAGCCATTCCTTTCAGAGCCTCTCTTGACCTGTGGTTTCACCAGCCCACAACACCAGCCCTTTCACTACAAGCTACATACAAAGTCTTCCAATGACTTGAGTCACTGGAGAGTTTCAGCCTCCCACTGACACAGCCAAAGTCTCTGAAATCCACAACTTTCAAATGAAACGAGAGAGAACGTGGTGCCTTTTGTCTAAGGTATTTTTCTCCTTTTAAGTAGTTGTTGCTGGAGATTTCCATTAACACCAGCACAAAGATAGTCATCCCACAAATGAAAAAGAGTTTATATTTATGGTGGAAATTGAAGAGTTTTCAGACATCTAAGAGCCACATCATTACTAAATGACAAAATCTACTCCCACATCTATCTGATATGTAAGTACTAGAGGTTTTTACTGAAAAAATGAGGAAAAGGCTCTCTATTCTTTTCCCAAAGAGATAGGGATAGAGAGGAAGAGAACATGTCATTTTATATATGCATGTGTATATATATAAATGTACAGATATAAGAAAAAAATAGCAGGATGGTAATTTATCCAACATAACAGACCATCTCACAAGCTCTCAGTGATCTTTGTGTTTGATCTGACAAACAGACTCCCATTAGAAGAGTACAGTGAAGTATCACCACATCAGTTCAGGTAAAAAACCTTTTACAGGAAACACCTCATCACCAGTGATCTATTGAACAATCACTTAACAAAGCCTTCCAAATCCACTGTGTAGAATGGAAAAGCAAAACACCAGCTCCCGATTTCAGCTACACCTGTGCAAATCCTGAATAACTCCCTGGGTCTGAGAGAAGTTTCAGTTTTCCACAAGAGGTTTATCCAGATAAGCTGATACAGGTGCAGAAAACTCTGCCAGCTCAGAATTTGCTTTTTCCAGATGAAGGCTTGCTTCAGTACAAGCAGAAACAAAATGGTTAGAGAAACCATAAAATATCTGCTTTATCCTAACCAAATTAAACACTTCTACAGCTCAGCCTGACATGGGTCTGAAAAAACCCCCATTGCTGTCTGCTGCTGTTAAACTTTGTTAAGTCAGTGTCTGATGCTTCACTTCTTAACGAGGCAGTTATTTGTTTCTCAGGCAATCACTGGCACCTGCCTGCCTTTTAAAATCAAATAATAATTGAATATGAGGAAAGTGTGACGAAGTAAAGGAGATTTAATAAAGAGAATCTTTGCTGCAGAGGGAATTTCTTTGGCAGTGATTACGTTACTAATTGATCAGCACATTGCCTGAAAGAAGCCAGAGACAACAATTATATTTAGCACTGTGGCTGAAAGCAATGCAGTCAACTACCTCCTCGGCTTTCGCTGTCCGCTGGCTTCACCTGGATCGGTCTGTTCATCTGTAAGGAAGAACAAAGACAGACGTGTAATTAATGGAGGAGTCAGACATTCATACACAGAGGCTTGCTTTGCTTCTTTACTGTGCATCATAATTAGCACCAGAATTTACTCCACAAGAGGGGAGAAAAGCAATTAGTAAACAAAGAACTAACCACGGAGTGCAGGCTGCAGCTTGGTCTGAGGCAAATAAATCAGTGTCACTCCTCTTACTTGACAGTGGCTTTGTTGAATCACATTGGGAGAAGGACCTGACTCATTTCACACAGGTCATGAAATTTTAAACGTAACTTTTAAAATTTCTAATAGTTTCCTCTGGAAACACTGGTGTATGAGAGCAAAAATGCTTTGTCAGAATATCAGGATCAGTGAAACTTAAATTGCAAACACTTTTTGAGACTGGCATGATGAAAAGGAAATTGAAAAGCTAATTCCACTTCTACTGTTAGCTCAGTAGGATAGTCATGTGTAACATAACAGCCTACATTTCAAACTTGGGAAAAGGGATTTGGATCTAATTTATCCACATGCTTCAGGAGTGTTGGATGCTGAGAATTTTCTATGAGTAGAGGACCAGATGTTCCTTCTATTGGTTTTTCAGATATCTTTTTCCTTTCTCATGTCACAATATAAGTAAGTTTAAAAACCTTGGCACTGTGCTGTGAATAAGTTTTCAGTTATTCAAATTATCCCTCTCTCACAACGAAATCACTGGGGACTATCACTATCCCCAGAGCTTCTCACTCCCAGGAGAGAGGGCAACAGATGCTCACAATGTTCTTCACTGGCAGTGCCTAAACTGATGTGGGTGGCTGAAGAATAGAGATGAAGATATACTACACCTGTCAATAGCCAGACACTCAGATTGGATCAGAACCAGCTAAAAATTTAATCTGAAAGCCCTTCCCTGCCTCTTACTCCTTGTCACATAAAGCAGTCAATACCCTGTGCAGATCAACTATTCAAAATATCTTTCTGTGTGTGACCACCTCTGAGCAGAACGAAAACATCTTTTTGATTTGTCAGCCAACAAAGAAAGTACAAGTTCAAACAAGCATCACAAGGAGCATGAGGTCAGAAGGCAATAGGAATCTCCTAACATATGTCTTCCTAATAAATTCAGACCACATATTGGCTGATGAATATCCCTGGATGCCTTCAGGGAATAATATCCATCCCTTATTTGTGGCTAATCACAGTTGGGCAGCAAGGTCATTAATTTTATTTTTCTTTTTTTATTTTCCCTAATTTTCACCCTTTTGTTTGTTTGTTGGTTTGGTTTTTGTTTGTTTGTTTGTTTTGTTTTGTTTTGTTTTGTTTTTGTTTTTGGAAAGTGTTTCATAATAACTTAGATTTCTTCTAATTGCTTTGCACACATTTTTAGTAATAACAAGTTATCAAGCTGGCTGACAAGTAGGTTAAGATGATGAAGAGCCTAGCAGATCCTGGTGTATTGTTGTCTCCAGAGGAAAATGTACTTATCCATAAATTGACTACAGTTAGACTCACATTCTGGAAGAGAAGGATCAGTGGCTACAGATGTTACTGAGCAGTTTCTGCTCTCCTCTATACCTGTGTCATCTAACAAAATTCAGCCAGCTGAAGTGCTAAACCCAACGAAGAATCTGGTAATAGTTAAACCTTGTATCAGCCCTTGATTCTGCCGCTGCAGAGACCTGTTGCCCACATAGATACCACAAGATATGAGCAGGGCAGAGGTGATAGGTGAAGCAGTAGCAGGACTGATATCCTGCCACAGGGCTCCTTTATACTCGCATGTGAGCAGCTAGCTGTTACACACATTCAAAGATCTGGCATCACGCACGTGAGGACAATACTCTATGTCATATAACTTCAAATGTATAGAAGTGTAACTTTAGACCACTCTTACGCTTGGTGTTTGAGACATAAACAGTGTATGGACTTTTGCAGTGCTTGTTCCTCTCTATGGATCATGGAGGTTGTCTTTGCATTTAGACTTAGCTGAGATGAGCCCCATCTTGCTTCTCATCTGCAGGACAATGAAGCTAAATTACTTAGTTGTTCCCTCAGCTGCTCAGCCTCTGACTGTGTTTGCAGGAGGTTGGTGTTGACCATCCATGCACCAGTATTTGACTTGAGATTTGGTTACTTTTAACACTTGCACCCCTATTACAAATTATGGGTTCCTGATGTGAATCCTATGGCTAATCCATAGGGTTGTTGTCAGAGGAGGGGGGTTGGAGGTCCCTGGTGCTCATTCCAAGACAGCCAGAATCTGAATCCCAAGCAGTCAGTAAGAGAAATAGTCACAGTAGCCAGGAATTTACAGGAGGTGTGCAGCATACAGCCTTGAGAGGCAAAGCCTTGAGTCCAAAGGACGCAGCCTTGAGTTGCAGAACATCCCATAAACCTACCAACATAGGTTCTGATCTGAAGTGTGCTAAAGTCCACGAAAATTTGCACTGAATTTAAGTGACTTTTGCATCCTGCCTTGAGAAAAACTAGACAGACTTCATTCTTCTTTTTGAGGTGAATGAAATCAGTTTGCACAAGGCAGAGGACATCATCAGACCCTTTGGCAAAAATGAAAGGAGACAAATATTTGTTTGGACTTCAGTTGTGTTTTTGTTTTGTTTCTTTTTGTTTTGTTTTGGTTTGTTATTTGGTTTTTTTCTGAGAATGAGGAGTGAGAAAAAGAAAATCTAGAAGAAAGTTTAAAAAAAAAGAGGGAATTAGCATCCAGCAGAGGAAGAAAAAACTGGGGAAATTAATAAGTAAAAGGCTAGAGTAATTTAATGTACACCATGATTTATACACTTGACAATTTCTTTATAGACCAAAGAGAAAGTGCTGCCTGAACGGAGCCCATAATACAAATTGAGATAATCTTGACATGAAAGACACCAATTATGGGGAGAAACACTGAGAGGAAAATAATTAAGTTTCCTTTCTCTATCTATGGATTTTTTTTTTTAACACAGACACTCTGGGAGCAAGGACCCAGAGTGTCATGTCATGGGGACCAGAAAAGGGCTAAGTGGGGAAATAAAATGGCAGAATAATGTAGCTTCCTCAGTCCAGTGAAATGCCTTCCTGGGGAAAAGGGAATTCAGATATTCAAATTCTCTGCTTATTCTTTATCTGGAAATGGCCATAAGTTAAGTGAAATGAAATTAAAATTTATGTTCCAAAATGCAGCCTTCTGAAGAGTGTTTGGGGAAATACTGATAGGGACATCTTTAATATCTGTCCTGTCTTGGTGGACCCTGAGAGTGTGACAGAAGAAAGAATATTTGCCAGACAGCAAATCTGATTAATACCATCATGAAATCCACCTGAGATCTGTGGAATTACAGATGTGGCTGTAAGGTGTTATTGAACCCTGTCACTAGAAGGCTTCAAAAGGTATTTGGCTACATGGAAAAAGACCTAGAGCAGGCTGGCCCAACATCTGAATTGGTAAATGGAGTGAGTGGACTCTGTTAAGCTTTCCTTTAGAATGTGCTACTCCTGTCCTTTCAGTGGTCCTTTTTCCTCTGCTCATGGATGCTCTTTGTGCTCTCATTTGAAATATAATCACGCTTCCTGGTTCTATGTTATCCCTGTTGAGGTGCCACGGTGAAAGGAGTAAACTGTTTTACCATTTGTTAGTCCCAAAAGCATTTATCTGCCCTTTAAATTCTCTACCATCCTTTAAGACCTGACTAAAATTTTTTATTCCCTCCATAATATGGAAATGCCTGACTTTATGGTACCAGAATGCTCTATAGTTATAAAACCATTATAAATCAGGACAATGTTTATCCTTATTCATGATTCAGAGACCCAATTGGCCAAAAATTTCCTTTGAAGTGCTTTGCTCAACAACAATTTTGTAGCGAAGATGTGCTGAGGACCACTGAGGCACAAAGATTTAGGCAGGAGCCAAATAATTTAATTTGGATCTCTGGTTACATATATAGGCACAGTTTTCAACGAGGTGGTGAGAGAGCGGCACACCAGAGTTTTATTCACGAATGTGTCCTCAGTGTGGAGTTAGAAAAGCCCATGGCTCAGGTTCCCCATCTCTACTGGGAAGAAGTACCACTGCAGCTGTGAACAGGCCCATTTCAGGAAGAGGAGTTGTGTGTCCTTTTCCCATAAATGCCATAAATATTTGTGTTGATGAAGGAGTTAGAACTTCATGTGCATCACAATTCTCATTTTCCTGTGATTCTTTGCATGTTCATCTCTGCTGAATACCACTTTTACTATCACCTTTGCAAACTTTAAGCAAAGTGATCATACTTACTACGCCTCCTACCCTTCATTTTGGGCTGTCTTTCCTTTCTTTTGCCAAAAACCAACCCATCCAAATTATGCCATCTCACACCAAATTGCCACTGCCCCACCTACCCCCACCCCAATTCTCCCAGCAAGTGGAAACACAACATCATTTTTCATGTCCAATTACAGCCACTGTGGTGCCACTGTTAAAAGACAGCGCAGGTACCCCTGTCAAAAAGGGTTTGAGTTACAAGAAGCGATGAATTATAGCAAGCCCTTTTTCAATTCTCCACAGAAATGAAATGTCAGAGCTTGCTGCTGTATTTTTCTCAGCACCATCAGCTACAGGCCTCTGCAGGAATTAGACAGGGGACAGGCGCTTTTCTGCATCATGATTTTTCTTTTCCTAAGGTTGTCGTTTTTTTCCCCCACCAACCTTTTTCTGTTCCCTTTGGCTTTGATATTAATTTAGAGCAGGTAGAAGGATCACCTGGGAAAGAAGAGGAAGCAGAGACAGTGGATTTCTCAATGTCTCCATCTTTCTTCCTCTCACTGTTCCTACTACCCTTTTCTTTCTTGTCTCACCCACTTATTGCTTATCAATGTACCTTGTGTTTTTAAGTAGATCTAAAACTCTACTTGAGAATGGACAAATACAGAGATTTAAAAAAGAAGAAATGGGGAAAAAGACCTCAAAAAATGAAGATGTCCTGAATAGTTTAAAATGTGCTCTGAGAAAGGAAGAAAAAGCGAAAAGATGAGGATACTACCGAAGATGAAAGAAATGCCATTAATAGTTAGGAAGATGATGATCAAGCAGAAGAGAGGTATGTTGAAGATTATCTGCTGGTTGTGCTTAAAGATTATGTCACTTCAAGAGAGAAAGGGTTATTCTAGAACTTGTGTGTTTTATAGGACCATGGAAGATTATCCTGGTGATCATAAACAATAATAATAATCTTTCTACTGTGGTTGGAGCTCTTAAAAAATGGAATACTCCTTGAGGACATATTGGGGGCTTTGGTTTTTATCAAAAACCATGATGAATGGATTTCTACTGCCCATGTTTCTGGAATTTTTCTAAGAGTGTAAAAAAAGTAGAGGTGCTAACCTCTGGCAAGGCCTCTTTCCAGCTCTCTACTGGGTTTCTGGGTGATTTTGGACACATCATTACATCTGCCTCTTTCTCGCCTTTTTATTCTACATAATGAAGATAAAGATATCATCATGTACTGTGAAGGTGGTTGATGGGAAAAATACCCTATCTAAATTCTGGTTTTAAACAGACAACCAACCAACCAACCAACCAACCAACCATCCATCCATCCAACCAACCAACCAACCAACCAACCAACCAAACAAACAAACAAACATCCAGTAATTTCTACGCTTGAATTATGTGGACAGATATAATGGCAAATAGCAAAGTCTTCATCCTCACTGAAGGATGTGTTATGTTTGGTATTATTCAGGCATCAGCCCCCTAAATCAATGATGAAACTCAGCTGTGACCTAATCATAAAGGATGCAGCTAACAGGTCTTAGCAAATGTTTATTGGGCACTCCTGCATCTCTGTAGTTCCTGGTTAGCTTCATGAAGAAGAAAAAAATCCCATCCAAAGTAACTTCTTCCCTAAAAATAATACATAGTTCTTCAGGGTCTCATGACATAGCTCAGATGTTAATTTGAGCTAGGAATGGTTTAATACCTGCTCTGAAATTTTCAGAAAATATGTTCACTATTTATTTCATTGGTGGGACAGGTTTTTCTGTTTAAAGTCTCTCCCCAGAACACTAAGAGAAATTTCATTTTACCATTTCTGCCAGCTGAGTCTGCCATGAGTCTTTTTTGAGTCTGCCATGTGCACAATAGTAATTCCTCTGAATTCAATACAGCTATTTATGTGAGCAAAGGTATTGGCAGGAATGTGTTTGTAAGAGTGGGTCATAATTTTTAAAGCATTGAACAAAATCTGCCCTGATAGAGAGCCCTAAGGAAATGCAAAGTATATCAGTGTCAAAGTTGGGAAATCTGAGAAAATTACCTACAATTGAATTGTGTATGTGTAATTGCAAAGTTCAAGTAAATCACTCTGTACCTGATTCTGAGTGACATAATTGAATTACAGTGATCTAAACTAGATAGCCACAAGCATGAATCCAAAGCAATCTCCTTTCTCTGAAGACAAAAAAACCAACCAAACAAACAAACAAACAAACAAAACCCAAAAAACAAAAAACCAAAAACAAAATCTGGGCTCAGAGAAACTTCTCCAAATGCTACAAGATCAGGAAGATTTCTTCACCACAGGTTAGTTACACAAGTAGACTCCTATATTTGTCTATTTCAGCTGTAATGCATAGAGCAAAAACCTGTCCCCCTGGGAATAGAGGTAAGTGCTGTGTTTGCATGGATTGATATGTAATTACACGTTAACCACATCTACTGTGGGCACTCTGAATTGCTACAATGTTGAATTAATGAAAGAGTAAGGAGAGGAAGTATTTTAGCAAGTTTGTTTTAAAAAAAACCCTAATTAAATCACATAGGTTTACCTTGCTAGTAATGCATTGCCTCTGAAATGACTATCTGAAACCTTATCTTGGTTAAGGACTCTTAATTCCTCCCCACCACCCTCTTCCCCACTTGCTGAGATATGTGCAATAGATATGTACACAAACAGAGGAGAAGGCCTGAAATGGTAATGCATGAAGTAAGAAAAAACCCATTGAAAGGTCTGACCTTTCCAAATCAGTCAATGCTCTGGTGCCTACACCCGAGAATGATTGCTACCGGCCATCCCTGCTCTCTGAGAATATTTTCTATATATCATATAAAACACATTATATTGTGTTTTATTGATCCATCTTTCCCCTTCTCTCCTGTGTATAGAGGAACCTAGAGGGGCTCCAGTTCAGTTCGTGCTCACGTGCACAAGACTGTGGCTTCAAATACAAAACTTCTTCCTCACAGAACAATTTGGGCTTGAGTTTGAAAAAACTGCTAATCTTGTTAATAGGCAACTAGAGCCTTTCCAATACAACAAACCATTTGGGGTAGCTGAGCTTGTAGTGCTCAGCCTTACGGTGTCTAGTTTTAAATGAAGTGGCAGAGGGTAAAGGGAGAACTCAGTCTTCAGCATGTTTGAGGACAAAACACAGGATGCTTGGAGTGAAACCTCATTTTCCAAAATGAGAGAGGCAGGACTGCCTTATTATTATTATTATTTATATTTTATAAATGTTTATGCATATGTTCCATATGGAAATGTGCATGCAAAAGAGACAGCCGGAGATTTGCTAAAATTTTGGACAGTGACACTGTAAAAATGGTATTCAATAGGTCTATTTTTGCTCACTAGACTGTGCTGCCACACAGTACCTTAGTGACTAAAGAAAGAGAATGATCCCCTGATCACCCAGGTGGGTGTTTACTGCACTCGTGGCTCTTGCTTGGCTTCTGCACTTGACCTTTCTCTCCTGGAAAAGAAGGGTATCTTGTGGATGATGACTTTTGAAACTGTGTCTGTAGCCCCACAGCTCTCACATGAGTGAGAAGTCTCTGACCATTTAGTAAGCATACTCAAGCATATAAAGAGTCCCAGGACTGTCCTTCTGGTCATGCTAAGCTACATAAAAGCTTATTTCTATGTGTATCCTGACAGGAGAAGTATAATTCTTGAATGAACATGCTGTTCATTAAATCTCATTCCCTGCTGATATGATGAGCAATCTGAAATTCATATTACATTGTAAAATTCTGATCATAAACAAATCAGATTCTAATATAAAACTAAATCAGTCTTTTGCTGTCCTTTCCTCCCTTCTTTCCTAGTATCACTAGGGAAAAATTTTTCCACAATCCCATCTTTCTTCTAATTTATCTCCTGAGTTTATTTCAAGATAATTTGCACCCAATTTTAAAATATGCCCATGCACTTTCTATCAAAAATCATTCTCTATTCCTAACTTTTTCTTTTAGCAGACATAGCATGTATTAACTAGAAAGAGACCTCATTCTCTTTCAGCCTAGACACTGTGATCCCAAACTCCTTCAAAGCAGAACAACAGCATAGTCATAGAATGAGGGAACCATTAATGTTGGAGAAGACCTCTAGGATTACCAAATCCAACTGTTAATACAACACTGACAAGTCCACCACTAAATTGTGTCCCCAAATGTGTCCCCAGTTCTATCTACAAGCTTTTTCAACAGTTCCGGGGATGACAGCTCCATCACTTCCCTTGGCAGTCTATTCCAATAATTGACCACCCTTTTGGTGAGGAAACGTTTCCTAATATCCAACTTCAACCTCCCCTAGCACAACTTGAACCATTTTCTCTGTCCTGTCACTTGTTATCTGGGAGAAGAGATCAACCTCCACCTGGCAATGATCCCCTTCCAGATAGTTTCAGAGAGTGAAGAGACCTCCCCTGAGCCTCCTTTCCTCCAGGCTGAGCACAGAGCATGAAGGTAGTCCCTGCAGATACAACAAAGACAGTCTTACACTAACAAGCATGGGTCCTTACTCTGCTGATGGCTAAGTGCATGCACGAGGCATCACAGCATTTAAATGAGGGATGAGAGCTCTGCTGAGGGTCCTGGATGGGTTTTGCAGTGCAGGCTCAGCTAACATGTTTTTGGTTGTGGATCTCTCTCTCCCTGCACCTCTCAGCTGAAAATCTCCTCTCAGACCTCATATCCCAGTGGTCCCATAGGTGCTCTTGGTGTTATTCTGCTGCTGTCTGTTGGACAGGTGGGATGTTCTCTGCATGTGGGGCACACTGTGGTCACACGGAGACCAAGGGACTCCTCAGCACGGACATGGGCAGGGCAGCAATCAGGTCAGAGAGACAGTTGTATCCCTGAAGGCATTGTAGACATAACCCTTGTTCCCTAAGTACAAGATGAACATCTGGTCTTGTCTCTCCTTTATCCTGAGCCCATGACCTTTGGCTATTGGAACTTTCCTGCTGTGCTCTTCCCTCTCCAGGCTTTATCTCTTCTTCTGAAGCAAGACCCAAATGGTTGCCTTTGCTACTAATGGTTAGTTGGCTTGACTCTGCAGACTTTAGGCAAGGCCAAGCTCCACTGACTACAGTGCTTTGAGTGCAAAAAGACCTTGGCCACCATCCATCCAAGAAGATTAGACCTTCTGTGCTTGTAGCTTTGTATGCCTGGCCACAAAGATAAGAACCACAGCCAACCTTTTTGCCTGTGGAGAAATGCTTTCCACAGCACTGCCATTTAACAAACAACTGACTAAGCTGTGTAAATTAACTAGCTGCTTTCACCCATTGCCAGGACTATGAAATACAGGCTCTCTCACTGATTTAAATGTGCAGGTAGCTTCAGAGCCTCCCCAAGAACTGAAAGAGCTCTCACTAGGTTAAGATTGCAAGCAGGGTTTTCCTTGGTTCTGGGCTAGATCCACACTGAACCAGAAGGTGTTTTTCCCCCAGCTGGTCCTTCTGTCTAGGCTAGTGTGTTCACTCTCTTTCTCCTACCCTAATTTCCCTTTTTCAAAAGTTTAAAGTCACCTGCTTGTTGCAGTATAACAGACAGCAGTTCATTACCTCAGTTCTGAACCACAGGAGGCCCAGACCTAAATCTATTCCAAGTAGAATTCTCTCATATTTCTGAAGCATGAGAGCTTCCTTCTCAAGGTGTATCCCTATCCTATGTAGGTGTTATGGTTGTGCTCTGCTTTCAGTTCTACTAACAAATAAAGTTTAATTTTTTTCTAGACAGCCTGAAACAAGTTCCATTTCAGCAGATGAACCTCCAGCAGCCATGCCACCTTATGCGCTGACTTGTCTAAGCTGTTGAAACTTTTGAGGTGTTGAAATCACACCTCAAATTAGATGTGTGAGCACTTTGTTCTGATGATAAGCCCCTTTAGCTGTGCACTGGATCAGGGCTGTGGCTCCTGAGCTGGCAAAAGGAAAATAAAAAACAATTTTACAAGAAAGGAAACAAACAAGGAAAGACTCAGAGGAAGAATGAGATTATCTTAATCTTGATAATGCCCCCTTAGAGAAAATCTTCTGTGAAGGGACTTAGAGTATTACCTTTTTCTTCTGCCCTCCTTCACTGCTAGGAAATGCATATAGGGTGTGATTTTAAGCCCATCCAGATGCTCAAGTTACTCCTCAGTTTCTATCAGTAAATGAATAAGCACAAGCTGAAACCTTGTAATTTCTAGTAGAGCCTTCAAAAGAGGAAAAACCAAAAATACATAGATCCCGAAATATTTCTTGAATTGGAAAAAGGATTGAAGGCTTGAAAAACCCCAAACCCAAACACGGAAAGAAAACTCCTCAATCACTCCAGACTTCAAACCCCCAGTGCAATTCTCTATACCAGTATCAGGCCCCTCAGTGCAAAAGGAGCTACCTCTTACTCCCATCTATGTATAACTGGTATCATCTGGTCCTATGTTTTGACAATTATCTGTAACATAATTACCAGACTGATGAGTCTTGCTGATTAATTATGCCATCCTTCATAGTTGATCTGGGTACTTAAAATAAACAAACACCCTGGTAACAAAGGTGATTTTCTCTCTCTGTTCCAGGCAACAAAGGCGAGCAAGCTCATTCCACTATAGAGGGATGTGGTCAGAGACTCCCAGAGATTGGTTTCTGATCTGTCATTCATGTGGAGCTGCTTCTTTCCTGATCCCTGACCGCACCCTGACTTCCCCCGCTCCTGAATGATAAATATTTCCCCTCTGCTGAGAGCTATCCAACAAAACTGATGTCTGATACTAATGCATCACTGATGTTCTCCTCCTCTAATTATGCCTAATATTGCCTTTCTTTTTTTCTGCCTTGAACAACCACTTTTTTCTTTTTCTTTTTTTTTTTTTGAATCAACATGTACCAAAGCATTAAACAAGACATTCCATTAATTTCTTCATCATCATAACTTAAGCCTGGGACATACCCTTTAAATATTCATTCAGCTATGAAAACTGGACATTAAAATTTTAATAATGTCAAGCTCATTTGAACTGAGCTCCTGGGGGACTATTACGATACAATTAGAATAAATATGATGATTGATTTGGTGTAAAGATTCACCTGTCCACATGTGTTAGTGGCCGGAAGCAGTGTGCCACCTCTGGCATCACAGCCAATAGCTCCAAGTTATCTGAAGTTATTTATTCCCTTCCTCATCACCCCCATTCCCACTTGCTTGCAAGACTGACCCCCTCACTTGCTCGTACGGAATATTCACCTTGGATTAAGTTGGGAGAGGCAAAGCAGAAGGGCCTCACTAGGAACTGCATCCAGCAGCACTCTCTTCTCTCTTCTTGTGCTGTGACTGAAGAGGGAGCGTTTTTCAGAGACAGAAGAAGTTCAGCTATAAACTTTCTGGCGGCCATGGCCATTAACCTTTTGCAGCTGTGTGTCTGAGCTCCTGGGCTCTGGTGCTCCTGGGGAGATGGGTAGCAAGCCTAAACAACACTGACATGTCTGAACCAGCCTGGAGGAGAACCAGGCTTGTGCTTCCTAGCAGGATCTGTCCGAAATCACAGTGCAGAAACAGTCCTGAGATGTGATGCTGAGAGCAAAAAAAAAAACAGCAGAGGGGGAAACCGAGCAAGAAATCACACTACTTATGGAGCCTTCTGTTTCAAATGCAGGATGTTCTCAAATGCACAGACAGATAATTAAAAGATTTTGGTCCACTGGGTGCTGAGCATATTTGAAAATTTGGGCCAGATTGTACTTTCTCTCTCTGCAGTGCGAATTGGGTGCTTCATGGTGTAAATACGAAAGGAGATAAAATGGAGCCATCACCACTGAGAACAATCATAGGGCTTTCTTTTTTTTTTTTTTTTTTTTTAATCATATACTTTAAATAAACTACTCATTAATTCTTTGAATAAGGGTAAAATGCAAACCTCTCTGCATTTAAAGGTAGCCCTGATCTAGCCTTGCTTACAAGCACTGACAGAGCTTCCAGCTTTTGGGATTTTACCATCAGTCTCCTGACATATTTAAATTAAGATTCTTTAAATCTTCAGCTTCTGGAGCTGAGCAACTTTTTAACTGGAATCTTAATTCCAGAATAAAAGAAAATCCTTAATGCTCAAAATATCACACAAAGAAAACAAAAATGTAAAAATAAATTTTCTCTTATTTATATGATTTTATCATGCAGGATTGCTTGAGATAATTTATGATTGATGAATCTTTATGGTTGACTATGCTAATTATTTGAAACATTATTTGATTTTCACTGTTTTCAGCTTATTTTCCTCTCAGTATTTTGCTAAAAATATAAACTGATCCTAAATTTGTCACTTCTCTTTCAAATTCAAATCAAGTCCAGCTTCTTTTCCTATTTATCATCTCTATTTCTGTATGATTTACTTTAAATATTAACTTTTAGAAATAGTTTGGTGTTATTTACTTTTACACTCCTACCCCTACACCTTCCAAAAAAAATATTTTTTTAAAGTAACTCAACCTCATTACACATTACACTATGGAGACAAGAAAGGGAGGAAAAGGTCACTTGGTGTTAATTTGCTCTGAAGGAAAGCAGCATTTTGGGGAACCTTCTTACTGTGAATGCAGACTGTGGAAAGATATAGCCTTGTACAGTTTTCTGAAGTCTATTACCTATCATCTCCTTCCCCACTAAGTTTCCTCCATGGAAAAAGGGGTTAGACAGTGATCTTTACCTTCAGGGCCCATTATGAGGATTAATTAGATACTATTCCTACAAAATTGTAAAGTTTTAATTGTAAAGTTTAAGTTTTAAGTATGAGCTCTCACTATTATTGTAACATGCCATACCTGCATAACATCTACCACTGCAATATTACCCCTTGGTTGTTGAAGACTACAGAACTGCTGCTTCTAATTGAGTTAATGGCTTCATAGGTTGGTAATTTAATAAAACAGACTGCTTAAACCAGCAAGGTTTTGATTAAATGGGGTGTGTGCAAAGGGGAATTTATATTTGTTAGAAGCTCTATGAATCCAAGGTATCCAGGCACGGATAATGCTGGTACAAAAGTCCCTTACACAGAGAGGAAGGAAGAGCAGAGCTGAAAGCCATGGAATCATGGAAAATCTCAAGCTGTAAGTGACCTATAATGATGATTGTAGTGTACCTAACACTCGTCTATATGACTTGGAGCATTGCTTAGATGCTCCTTTAACTGTGACAGTCTTGGTGCTCTTTTGAGCCTGTCCCAGTGACCAGACACCCACTCAGTGAAGACCATTTTCCCAGTGTTTAGGCTGAACTAAAGATCCTAATTTTACAATTTTATTCCATGATGGAATTAGGAGGTCAGCACCCCCATCTCTGCCCCCCTTGAAAAACTTGTGAGCTGGTTCACATCCAGCTACAGTCAGGGTATTCTGGGCTGGTATCGGGGGTATGCAGAGGTGTGTGATGGTGTGCACGTATAAATAAGGTACTGTGCTGCTGCCACTGCTCACTGTGACAAGCTGATCTACCTCAGGATATCATGTGCCTTGACTGACTTCAGAGAGAAAAACAGTTTTTCCTTTCCACCTGGCCTTGCCCCCTAACTTAGCTCTAGTGCTAGAGGAAGAACTGGAAAATCTGGGGGAGAGCCTATTTCCTGAATGGAAAGACTTATTTTGTGCTGAAATGACAGGAACATCTTGAAATTTCCTTTCTGAAGCAAGTGCCTGGTCGTGCCCATGCAGAGGAACGGGCTGCTTGGAGACCTCCAGAGGGAGCTCTTGGCTGCCTAAATTTAAACAACTAAATTATGCAAACCCAATTTCCTAGATGGAGAAATTAAGGATTTACTCCGGGAAGCCTGCTTCATTAGGTACTTAAAATGTACTCAAAAGTTAGTTACTTCAGTACACAGACTGGATTGCACCTCTGACTTCAGTGACTGCCTGTCTGCAGTGATTTTTGACTGCAGGAACAGCTCCAGGTGCTTCCACTGCCTGCTGGAGTCAGTAGAAGAATATTGCCCTGATCTTGGAAAAGCAAAGGAAAGAATCCCTGCATCGTGACACTTTTCTGTGCTGTAAATGCCAATTCATAGCTGCCTCCTTACCATGGGTCAGTGCCATTGAGAGTTAAAATTTTATTCTTGGATCCCCTTTCAAGAGCTCCCAGTCAGGCAAATCTGAAACCAAAGCAATCCTTCCTTTCCTCCATCTGACCCTGAGAAAACAAAGAATGCCAGGAGGCACAGTGATCATGGTTATTTTGTGTATAAAGAACAGCACCCATAAAGGTCATGAGAAGGTTTTTTGGCTGTTTTAAGAGCACTGATAAATAATCAGGAACAGGTCCAAGCTGCAAAGTTACACCTGTCAAAAGCTGGACAGGAACTTTCCATAATAAGGGCCAGGCACAAAATTCAGATGCTGACACAAACACAGACATCTCAGGTGAGCATATGGCAATTGTGCAAGTGGTTGGGGTTATACCTGGTTCAGAAATCTGGCTCAGCTAAACAGGTACTAGCTCACATCTTCATCTGACCCAGCCAAGCTCGCCAGCTCACATTCCTGCACTTTCACAGACCTCCATTCTGGCACAGGAAGGTGTTGGGGTCTCATCAGGGCAGGTGGGGGGTAGTGTCTGACCTTGGGGATCCAGAGGGGCACCTGAGGCCAGCCATGAGCCCTGAGAGTGTTTTCCAGAAGGGCGACTGTCACTTTGTGGCTCCAAAGGACCTGATGTCAGCACTCTGGAGGGGAACAGCTGGCTCAGCAGAAAGAAAAAAATAATAGGAAATTGGGAAGTCTGACATCAAAAGTGGATGTTTTTCCTTCTCCCTAAATATTGTGCTCTGGTTTGGTGGCAGGTTATTGGTCTTGCTAGTTAGTCTCTAGTCTGCCTTATGGTAGGGGTCAAACTGCTTTATGAAAATTGTCCTCTTCAGCCTTAATATCTGTGAACTCTGCTGAAGTTTGGAAAGGTTTGTGCTCTCATGGACCCTCAAGTAAAGATTCAGGACAATCTGCTTTTGGCTTCAGGTACTGTGCTTGTTCCCCACAATGATCTTATTTAGAGGATCCTCAGAAATGTTTTGATTAACATTAATTTCATGCCAGTCCAAAATGCCCCTGTGACAAGCTCCATTGAGCCAGTGCTGAACAAAGGAAATTCAAAATTCAGCTCCTTCACGTGAGATGGTGTGTGTGTGTGTGCGCGCTTTAACTAAATCATTTATGGTCAATAATGCCAGGTTATTATAGGTCAATAACTTTCCATTATTCACTAGCCTTGCTGTGCTCCCACTGTCAGGCAGCACAATGGCATGTTGGCTCTTCTGAAGCAAAAATCTCCTGATGGGAGCTTTGGAAAAGCAAGCACGAACACAGCTTGGGCAGAAAAAAAGAAAACAGGGGAGGGAGAGAGTGTGAAAAGTTCTAGTTGCTCTCAGAAGTGTCTTGGGGAATGTGTGTGTGACATACTCTCTATTTCTCATACATGCATGCACACTCAGCCCCTAAATTCATTATTCCTCTGCTCCCAGCTGGTCAGATGTGAGGCAGCCCAGATCCCAAGGCTGCATGACCACAGAGCTGGTCCTGAGCAAACATTATCTCTCATTAAGGTCTACAAGCTCGGGCTTAATGCCACAGTAGCCTGCGGGTTGTATAAGCTGTGTGTGTGCACAGTTAACGCTCACAGCTGCCTGCTTTGTACTGGGTACCCGGGAGAGGAAGAGTACCAGGTTTTTTTCAAGTCAGGGTGCAAATGTCAACAAATAAACAAAAATGAAGAAATCAAAAATTGCGGGACAACATGAAAATTATATTTGCCCCTGTCACTGCAGCACTGGTACTAATGCTCTGCCCTGTGTCTCATGAGAAGGGTGGTCAGGAGCCAGGAACTGCAGGCATATGTAAATAATAGTCTGTCTCCGTGGAAACTGCAGGAGGCAAAAGGCAGCCCTGTGGTTTGGCAAAGACTCCTTGGTGCTCCTGTGGAGAGTCTGAGTGTTCTCCCAACCAAACATTTTGAGATGACAATTTGGGACATGGGAGCTGTGGGATGGACTCATCCTTTGTAAAGGGCAAACAGTGAAAAATTAACTTCTGTGTGGAAAGTTGAAATGGACATTTACTAAAAGCCCGTGAGAGGACATAGGGAAGAATAATGCTGATTTTTAACTGAAAAGAGGTTATCTAAGATTTTTTTTACCTAAAAGCCTTTTTGGCCCTTTGCTGACCAGTGCATTGACCCTAATTCCATCTAGCACTGAGATGACGCCTCCTTCATAAGACATCTTGCACTGATCATCCTGCACATGTGAGAGACTCAGCCTGGGGGAAGAATGTCAGCTTTTCCTGATATTCCAGGCAGTGGCCACTGCTGGAGATAACATCTCTGGTAGCCTGGGCTTTTTTAACTCCCACCTCTGCAAAGCTGCCATGGGCAAGGAGGAGTTAACAGGAGCTCTGAAGAGCTGGTCCATTTTGAATGTGAATAATGGGAATACTCTCCTTCAATCGGTATTCAGCACAGGGATGTACAGAGGTATAAAGTTAATCACTAGCTGGGCCACCCCTATTTCCAGAAAAAGAACTTTAATACCTTCTTTATCCAATGAAGTACCATTGTTATACCTGCATATTATGAAGGGTTTATTAAACCGGTGATAATCTATTCAAGATAAAGTGATCTGTATGGCCAACTGAGCACAGATCAGACAGAATGATGGGAGGTTATTGTTAAAATATGCAAATTCACATCCTATTGAAATGCAAACCCTCCAGATAAGATTTTTTAATAAATCTGGTCTTTTTTCACTGCATGAAGGTAACCTAATGTTTATTGACTTCAAGACCATATAATGGAACGTAATATCTATTAGTCAGATCCTTGCCTCTCTTTCGATTACTGGAGGTACATGTTCTGGCTCCTGAAGAATTTTTGTTTTATAGTTTAATACAAAAGAAAAGAGATTAAAACCCCCCAAATTAATTAACTTCTTTTTTACACAAAGCCCCCCTTCCTCCTCAAATGCTGTCATTAGTTACTCAAGTAAAAGAAAGCAGTACCCCATCAGCTGAGAAACTGTCCACTATTTTCAGCATTAGGAAAAACAGTCAAAAGAAGGAATGCTATTTGGGAACACCTCTGTACAATATAAAACACAAATTAAAATTTTGGATGCCTTCCTTGGGTTTGCTATTACCACATCAGAGAAAACTGAGTGAAGTTTCATTTCAGTCTTCTGCAAAATACCACTATGAAACAGTTTGACCTGAATTCTGTATGTGTGTTTCTGTGTGTAAGATTTGTTTAAGGCATATATTCAGTGTGTATTTAGGATCTGGGGGGCGAGGGGCGGGCAGGTGGTTACAGAATCAGACACAGTTTCAGATACTGAAGTGCTAGATGATATAAAAGGCTTTTATTTTAGTGAAATGTCAATTCTGTGATGGCAAAAGTTAAGAACCCATTTCTGCTTAAAAGTCACTTCTCCCCAAAGCCTGCAAAATTTACATGTTGATATAGATAGGTCTGAGATTTGGTGTGTCTGGTAAAGGTGGAAATTTTGTTTCTGATTCCAAAACGAAGGTCAACAAAGTAAAACTATCCTGAAAGAGGAGCTTCCTAGCTCCTTGGAATAGCTCTACCCATCTTAAAGAGACTTTTTTATGTTGCTGTTAGGCTATGCCAGCTTTTTGGGGTCAAATCGAGACTGTGATGGTCTCACCGACTCAACATTTTACTCCATTTGGTTCTTGGTGGACACTGAGTGGAAGCAGTGAGACAGGTAGGGGCTGGGCAGGGAGTCACTGCAGGGGATGGGCAGGCAGCTCAGCTGTGGGCACAGACAGGAGGAGCCCAACAGGCAACAGAAGATGTGTCAGTCAGCGTGTGTAAAAACCTGCCTGCACTTGGGTATCTGAATCATCTGCACCTGCTCTGACCTGCACTGTTTTGCCCACACAGGGCTGTACACCAGCACGGGGATTTGCATTATAAGTACAGCCAAAAACCTTTACAGGACTGTCCCTCTCTCCCACTGCAGGCTTCAGGCTTCCGTCACAACTGAAGGATAACCCAAGCTAAACCCTTCTGGACACTTTGCCTACGAGGCTGATGGGGATGGGCATAAAATGTGCTGCCTGCCTGAGCGTCTGCAGTGGAACAGCAGTTTCCATCTCCAGCCTGCACTGCTGCCAAAACACAGACTCTCAACCCAGGCACCCTTCTCATCAGTCACTTCATTGGGTATACCACCAGTTACAAATTAGCACTTAATCAAGATAAATCCCATAGGAAGTATACGGATAATATGCAATGCATTAAGCCTGCAAATTAAGATGGTCTGATTTGGCCCTGGCTTTAAAACTCCCAAGCTTGCATTAGGACTAATGATGAATGGATGTATGTCCCTGGTTGGACAGGAGGTCTGTCAGGACAAGGCTGCCCAGCAGCGACAAAGCCAGTGCTGAACAAGTGCTCTGCTTAATGTTCATTAGGCCTTCCACACTGTCCCTGCTTGAGAATGTGCTTTCCCTTGTTGTGGATGGTTGTAATAGTGACACTTCTCCAGGATCTATTGACTTATTGGTCCTGCAGTTCATTAATAAAACCTAACTGGGGGCAGTGGCTGCTGGCATAATTTGCACATTGATCAGAGAGGGGAAACTGAGGCAGACAGCATCATATTTGGAGAGGCTGACCTGCACAGTGCCCAGGGCTTTCCATTCACTTGCTCTAAACAGAATCCTGCATGTCACCTTGCTCAGGCAGTCTCAATCACACTTGGGAGTCTCTTGTTCTTTCACTGACTAGCTACAGGGATAGAGGTGGCATTTCAGCTCTGAAAGTGTGGCCCAATGTGGTTAAAGCTCAGTGGCCTGAATTCTCCTAACAGATTAGTGGAGTTGCACTAAGGAAACTTTCCCACTCCATCTTGTGGGCTGCAGCACGGGTGATGCAGCAGGATTGCACCTCCAGATATGAATACAGCAATAGCCAACAAGTGTGCTGTTCTGAGGTGCAGCAGACTTTCCAAACGGAAAGTTGAAGGCTGCTTCTGTCCCTCTGTGACTGGAGCTCTGGTTATCTTCTCTTCCTGCCTCAGCTCCTGCAAGACCTGGAACAAGCCTGTTATCAGACCTCACATCTACTATATATAGTCCAGAAATTAATCTCTGCGTGAGATCAGGGAAGAAGAAAACTCTTTTTCAGCTTGTTCACCCGTCAAGGTCAGGGTCCACATGGACTGGAGTACACTAAAGTATGAGTCCTGCAAAATGCAGGGGAGCTGCTATTTTAAGGGAGGATGTCTGTGATGCAGGCTTCAAGAGGAATCAGTTTTAAGCTTTAGAGCTGGGGAGCATCAGGAAATGTCTATGGTCTTCCAAGGGTTAATGGGCTTTGTTCTGGCTGCTGGAGTAATTTAGGGAAGGAAAATCTTTTTAAAATAACAGGCATGGCAACATCTGTGGTTTTAAAGGTACTTTTCTCTAGATTTGCACTAGTGTTCAAACTTGTCACAATAGGGTATCTTTCCTGGATGTCATACTGCACTTATTACTGGGAATGACTACTTTCTACAGTGTGTCTCTACTTCATGGCTTTTTAAGATACAGATGCTGTCATCATATTCCCCAGAGATGTGTTCTGGTTCATGGAGAGGCTGTTTTATATAATCTCCTGTGAAAGATTAAAACAACAGCAGCAGGAAGAACAATAATGCAACACACTACCTCCTGAGAAAAACTATGGAGCAGTGGCACAGACAACAATATCTCCTCACCTACTGCAAAGTAGCAGGCTTAATTCACGTGGTCATACTTCACTTTCCACAGGAAGATTACATCACGTTAATTCCCAAGAGAACCATGCTCTCAGTCTATCCTGGGAAGAGCCTTCACCAAAGTTGCCATTACTCCACTGCCCTCATACCCTACAGCATCTCCTCTCTCTTCTGTACTGACACCCTCTCTGGTGTATCCACATGCAGCAGCTCAGACCAGGTACCAGCAAGTGCAGCTCTACCAGCCAGTGCAGCTCCTAAGATTTCCTTTCTTCTGAGACTAGAAAATGTCAAATATCACTTTTTAAGCCTCTCTTGGCAGAGAAAACGCCAGTCAAAACAAAACCCAGAAGTGATGGCAGGAGAGAAACCTGGGGAGAAGGCCCAATATCAATTAATAAAACACTACTAGTGAGTGCAAGGGATTACCCTGGGTTACCTCACTCTGTGATCCAGGGTGTCAGCTTGAGCCAGTCTATGCTGAAAGTAAGAGAAACTGTGTCCAGTCAGAGATGCACAGTAATTTGCCAGGAATTGCCAAGGCCAGGGGTTATCTTACCAGGGTGACATTTTCATTTCCAAACAGCACTTTAAGCCACTTATCAATAGCAAGAAGGTTGGTGTGAAGTTTATGCAAGAGTAGAAAGGTGTCTTTTTTTTCTTCCTTTCTCTTTCTTTTATTTACTTCACCTCCAAGATAAGAAGCCTATAGGTGTGGATCCAGATCCGAAGGAACAAGAGGGCTTTTGATGAGTGAGCAGGATTAAGGTGCCTACTTGTTAATTTTGATGATACTGAAGATAGAGCTGAGGGAACAGGATATGTCTGTGTCCTGGGGGTGTGTGCATTCGTGTTTATATGTCTTTCTCCAGCTTGCTGGCCAGAGAAAAAGAGGGCAAGCAGCAGAGGTCTGTGTGTGAGCTTGCACTGGACTGTTACATGCTTCTGGTTTTACATTAAACCCAGATTAACCCCATGGATTTAAAAACTTGACTATGAGCATGTGAATTAATTCCTGGAGGAAAACTGTTCAAGCCATAGAAATATTGAAATGCAAGACTGCTGATGAAGGATAAGGGCAATGATGTAAAATTAAAGCTAAGAACTAAAGACTTGCAGTATAAAGGAGCCAAAAAAGAGAGGTTGAAAAACTCTCATAAAAAAAGAAGTATAACAAGTGCTGTCATGGATGATTATAAGGGTTTGAACCTGTCACCCACAGCAACAAGAGCACTGGCCTTTCTCACTTGACCTGAGGAGATAATGCTGTTAGCTGGGGTTAGAGAGGGCAGGTGATGTGTCACTGTTCAAATACAAAGCAAAGATGTTCTTTCACTCCAGATAATTAAACCAAAACATAAGCAAACAAGGCCTGAAGTTCTGGAATTGCCTGGCTAAGACCCTGAAATCCCTTAAGAAATGCTGCTAGACCTTCTCATCTTGACAGCATCCGACCATCCTTATGAAATGCTATTATCTTGAAGATATTCCATTCTCTGGTGTCTGTTTAAAAAATACCAATCTAGCCACAACCAAACTATACTCACAATGACATCCCAAAATGTCCTGTGGTACTTTATAGTATACTAAATCCATAAGAAATTTGTCCATGACATTGCTGAAATGCAGCCATTTATAGAAGATAACACAGCAAGAGCAGTGTGAGAAGGTAAATTCCCTTTTCAGAGGACCGGGCTGAGTTGCTTGTAACATTTTCTTTACCTATTTTGTGCACTTTCTGTGAACTGTGAGATGGTTCTCTACAGCAAAGAATATTCAAGAAAACCCCAAAATTCCAAGACATATATTCAACTATGAAAGAAAGACGAGCAGTCCATTTTCTCACAGAGAAATGTGTCTGCTTATTGAATTGAGAAAATGAAACAAATTCACCATATGATTTTGCTGATCAATCAAAACTCACCAAAACAGCCTGGAGAGTGAATATGCAGAGATAACAATTCAAATATGCAAAAAGTGAGAGAAAAATGCAACTTATAGTTAAGAATAATTACAAAGAATAATTGAATTAACAATTAGCCAGTCATTAATAGAAATTCTTTGGCATGAGGAAATAGACTGACCATCTATGAATATGTTTAGCCTAGGAATTAGGAAGAAGATTATCTCTCATCAACAATAAGCAGTCCTAGCCTAGCTGGAAAAGTGATGAGCAAGATACAAGATCATGTTCAAGATGAACCTTGACAAGTTCATGCAGTGGTAAGGGATCAAAGTTGCTGATATAGGAAGGTTTTTCACTATTATGTGTTTCTGCCATTTTTATATTACTTTTGATTTTACACCAATGCTTTCAAAGCAAGGGTGGCTCTTGCGGCAGTGTTGTCAGGGCTGAGAATTGGCTTAGAAATAGCTCATATGCGCAATTCTTCTCCATTTGAAAGTGAATGTTGTTCAAGCTTTCGTACAAATACGGCTTGATAGAAACATAAGTTACATTTAATTATTATTAAGGTGAATCAGCACCAATTCACATGCCTCCAAAGGCAGGAGACTGAGGAAACCGATTAGCAAATGTTGTTCTTGTTTTCTTAATGATAAAAATATTGTGAGAACTGGCAGAATGGCTCAGGAGTTTCAGTTTTCAAAACCAGTTTCCAAAAACGTGAACAAAGATGTTTTGATTATCTCTTCATCTGTTCACGATACTTAGTTTTCTCATTTGAAAGTCAAATAAGCCAATGTCATTTGAAATGAGAGACACTGCCTGATGCATATGAATAGGAGTCAAGGATTTCTGCGCACAGTGGTTCAGAAAACTGCCAATTTGTGTGTGTGCAAAAGTAGTCACCACCCTCTTGACAAAACCACTGAGTTTGAATCAGAGACCTCTGGAGCAGTGGGCTCCAGATCCGCAGCTTGTCTTGAAAGGCTGGTAGATGCCAGCTGGAAGCTTTAAAACCTCACATCTCCTCAGAACAGGAAAGGATGGGGCTCATAACACACTAGTTTCTGATGCTTTTAATTTTTCCCACATATTTTGGGAAGGGACAGGGAGGAGGCTTAGGAAGGAAAATGTTCAACAAAAAACCTAAAATAAGCAAACTATTTTTTCCAGTTTCTGGCAAACATTTTGATTATTAATATTATCCATGAAGAATGATAACATTAGCAAATGCAAAGCCATTATTCTTTTAGTTAAAAGCTGATTTTCTTTCTTGAACTCAGCTCCCCTGGTATTTCATCAACACTCAGACAACTTCAACTTAAATAAAACAGCACCAATAATGGCATGGAATAATTTCATAGAATTTACTGTGTGTGAAAAGCCATGTTTCATACCCATACATGTCCAACTTCAATTAACAATTTTTCCAGTGCTGATGCTGTGTTTATATCTCAATCCCAGTATTGTATTTTATACTTCTGTTTCTCTACAATGAACATCTTAATCACCTTCCCTTTCATGAGTATTCAATTAATCACAAACTCTTTCAAAGATGAAGAACAGAGAGGCAACCTTGAACCCTAAATATTTAGTGTGGTGTCTGGATATCAGTTTTGAAATGTGGGGATTACATCAAATGTTGTAACATTTAAAATCCAGGGATAGAGATTTGTGGTAGAGAAATAACCTAATAATCAATACAGCACAAAAAATATAGATGGATTGAGAGATAATTCCTAGACCAAGGATTCATAACACCTCAAAAAAATAGGGAAAAGAAAAAAGAGGAGATGTTAAAAAGGAGAAAAAAGAAATACCACTGAGATGTGTTAACAGAACTGCCTCCAAGCAGAAGGCTGCTTTAAGGCTTCTCTTTCGGCATGATTACTCCTGGCTGGGAGAAAAGCCCCATTAAAAAGCTTTTCTGTTCCCTCCCCTGGCTGTGGGATACCATCCTGAAGAGAAATCATTGACAAGCCTGTCTTTTTCTGAAAGGGTTAGTCAAACAAATTGTCTTTCTCTCCAGAGCTCCTCTCTCTGCTTCTGCCCTTTTGTCTTTCTCTTTTCTTGTTATAGTTAGAAGTGAACATTTTGGCACGTTAATTAAAAATAGTAATAGTTGCAACAGAGGAAAGAAAAGGAGGGGTAAGGTGGGGGAAGCAGAAGGGGGATGGTATCTGCAGCCCTAATTAATAGAATTACTCTCAGTTGAAAGCCAGTCTGTTGAGGACTCTTGTCCTTGAGTAAACAACTCCCTGTGTCTGCATATGTATGTGCATATATATAGATAAATGTACATATAAACACAGCTATTCTGTTGCTTAGCAGCCAGTAGTGTCCTTTCATGAGAAAACAAAATATATGACAAGCAGTCTCAAAAACATGAAGTTCCATGAGCATATTTCTTTTCTCATAGCTATTCAGACAAGGTGGAGAGTGGTCCTGAAATTAATGTCTCATCCCACAGACAAAGGCAGAACTAAGGTAATTGGATTCCCATCTGTTCCAAACATAGTCTTAACATCACACAATAACAATAAATAATATGGTAATCATGGCTAACAATTAATCTTTTAGTTTAGATTTTTTACAGGGTGCTGGATGGATCTTAATTTCACGCAAATGTAGATTGTTGTCTGAACATATCCTCTGGACTAAAAAGAAAAAAAAATATCATAGCCTAACCAGTCACGATCATGTTTGCTTTTTTTTTGAGTATATTTCAGGAGAGCAGAGACTATCTGATCTAAATGCTTCCTATAGCCAAATGTAAACCAGAATTTAACAGAATCTAATTTTGATCTAAACCCCAACCAAATGTGAACAGAACTGTCAGAGGGCTGTGTAAAGTGACACATGTACTCCTTGTTTAAACAATTTCTGTGATGAGGAAGCACTGCATAAAACTTTCCCACTTCACCTGAGGAGATTAGCAGTCCCCTGCGTCTCACAGGGACTCACAGCAGACCCCTCACTGCCTCCTTCTCCCTTCGTAGTGGCTTTACCTTCACCATTCCCTGGTTAGGTATGTAACTGCAGCTGGTAGCCCCAGTTGGGATTTCAACCCAGAACTTTTCATTAATCCAGGTAGCAAAGAGTGATGAAAATCTGAACAAATTTCTTGCAAGAAGTAAGTGGGAGGTTAGAGAGCCAACGCTCCCTGATGATGTCCAGTTGGGCATGTCACTGCCCAGACAAGAAGCCCTGCTGCTGGGTCTTCTGTGCGGGTATTGTTATAGGAAAACTTACAAAAACACCGCAAATCTAGCTGTGACCTTAGTGGGTCTTGGTCTGCCAACAGTAATCTCCCCCGAGATATTGCATGTCTCTGTGGCAGAAGTGGATATGGAATCAAGATTTTCCATGAACTTGTGAGCTTCCCCACACATCTATCTAAACTTTGAGCATCTAAGCTGTTGCCAATGAGGTGCCCTACTCTGCTTTGCTATGCAAAAATCACCTCATCTCTTTTTGACCTGAATCCTCAGCAGCTTCATTTTCTGCTCTCCAGTTTTAATTCATTCTGAAGTCAACAGAGCTGTGGAAGAGAAGCAGAGCTAAGCCACGGAATAGTTACTCCTCGCTGATGTGAGCTCTTAAACATCAGCTACATCCCAAATCAGGAACAGCCACCCTTTAGTGGTGAACGAAGTGCTCTGTGTAAGGCTATAGATGTGAACAGATGGATAGATATAAGGTGACGTGTGCAGCTGGAACAACCAGTTAGTAAAGTTTATAAAGTACTTCAGGAGTCCATCTGGACGGGTGGTACTTTATAAATGTAAGGCCATTATCAGTGCCTCCTAACAGCACCTGACCATCACTCAGCACTTTTTGGATGGAAAGTTAAAGAAAACACATAAAATATATTCCTTGGCAGATATTTCACCCAGACTCTTTTATTAGTAATAGCAGAGAGATCTGGGCTTTTATTTGTACAGACCATTCCCATTTGCAGTCACAGGAAAAATCCACAATAGCTCAACTCATGAAGTTGTTGGATTTGTTATGTTTGAAAAATGAGGCTTCACAGCACAGCCCTGGAAATAAATGGGTGGACTGGGAATTTGCTAATGGCAGGTCTCTTGCGGCAGTAGGGGACAGGATAACTAAAGGGATAGTAATGGGAGAGGCACAATTTATTTTTGTGGTGGGTTTTTGTTTTTTTCCTCCCCTCAGGAGCACCACCCAGAATTGAATTCATGTTGGTAATAAATGAAAAAAATAGATCATCATTCTGGTGACAAGAAGTGCCATATGTGTGAATATTGCACATGGGCAGCAGTTATACAAAATGCTCATTTTCCTTGTGGTCTCCCTGACTGTCCTTGGGAATGTGGCTGTGGAGGAAACTGGAAGCTATTGCTCCTGCTCATGACTTGGAGCCAAGCAGGATGATCACAAGAATCTCACTGAGACTCCTCCACAAGGTCGTGACAATTTTATTCCTCATAGCATTTTTTGGCTAAAGAAATCTAGGGGATGGGTGGGTGGCTGCATTCTGGAGAAAGCCTCTCCTCTTGGGTCTTAATCACCACTTAGTGTGAAATCAAGCTATTTCTTCAGAAAAAATTAGTGTTTGAGCTCTATGTTTTTTCATGAAACAAATGGTGTCTACGGAGAATTTTTTTTTTCTCCTTCAAATCCCCCAAACCCCAAAGATTTCAGTCTGCAGATGCTGCCAGAGAAAGTGTATTTTCATTTCCTATGCTTTCATCGTACTCTGCTGTGAGATATTTTCCCCAGACCTACTAAGCCTCTCAGGATACTTTGTTGGCAAAAGTTCCCATGATGAACTCCTTTTTCCCACTAAGGCTAGAGACTAGTATATGTACCATATCCATGGAGTCTAATTTAGGATTATGGGGTATGGAAGGAGATATAAGCATCAGTTACCCAAACTGCTATTCACAGCGTGGTGGCCTTTTAAATATAAATAAATATTTATGCATTCAGTTATTTGTCCATGGAATCAAAATACTCCATGGTTAAATTTTAAGGACCTCATATAATTGTTTTTGTAAACTTTTTTTTTTTCTTTTTTTTTCTTTTTCTTTTTTTTTTTTTCTTTTTTTTCTTTTTTTTCTTTTTTTTCTTTTTTTTTTATGGGGAAAGGGAGCATAAATGAAATTGTTTACATTTTTATTACAGACCTAGTTTATCTCTATTTGTGTTGTTTCTGATATGGTATTTAAATGCTTGTTAAGAGACAATGTTGCAATAAGCTGTTTCTATGCTAAAAGTCAATTACCAGCTGCAGTATCTTGGAGAACTGGTAACAGAATTGGCCACTACCTATAAAACCATCTTTTGGGGCTTGGGGATCAGTGCACTCATATCTTCATTTCATTTTCAAAACTTGTACACTCATTAACTGTCAAGATAATGTCAGCTGAGATGAAGACAGTAACTTCTCAGGGAGGTCTGCCATGAGAGACCGGCTTGAACTTGTCTTTTGACTACTAAAAACCTGTCCATCTGCCTTTCATTAGCCCTGGCTTAGGGATGGAATAGGGAAAAGCAGACATATTCTGATAATAAGAGAGCTTCATAGGTGGTCTGGTCTTGACATTTTGGAACATTATTGCACTTGACTACTAGGGGACTTTATTGCATGAAGGTAGACGGGAGAGCAGACAGACTCTAAGCATTAATGAAGACATATATAGTCAAAGTAGTAAATCATGAAGAAGGTAACACAAACAATGGCCAAACTCTCAGAGGGGTAGAGTGATGGTAGGAAACACCAGCATGAGAACATATACAGGGCACCCACAGGAATATGAGTATTTACGTGCTGAGTAAAGTCAGCGCAGTATAAAGGAGCATGAACACCCAGAAAAGGTATTTTGATCCCACAAGGACTGCAGAGGAAGAGTGACAGACTATATACAAGATATATACTGTATGAATGATTGCCTCCAAAGAGTACTAGGACAAAGAGAAGGAAGAGGATTTCAAAGTCAAATTATTATTTTTTTTTTACTACAGCAGCCAGACAGTTCTCAAATGGTTGATTTGAACAACTCTAATAGAACAATGTAATTAAAACCCAACAGTCAGTGCTCAGGGAACAACATTGCTGAGTTGCTACCAAAGTCTTGGCAGGTGAATATGAAGGTTCACACTGTAAATGACTAGCATTTCTAATGATTGCTTTATTTCTTTTCAGCAAATGTTCCATTTCCTAAGCAACTTCAGGAGAGAGATGGGAAATTGAATCATTGTGCTTTTTGGGCTCATGCAAGGCAGTAGCCTTTAGCCTGGTCACAGGAAGATCAAGCAGATATCTTTCTACATTGGCAGGCAGAACTGGACATTGCTGTTTCAATGACTTTCATACCTGTGTCTATTAGACTCATTAATAGTCAGCATTTGCATTGTGAAATGCACTCTGTCCCCCCTTGTAAAAGCACAATTGCCTGTTCACCATCAGTATCACGACCTAGGTCTCAGATTCAGCAGAGGGCTTCAGCTTTTGCCTCACTTCAAACATGGGCTCCCACCTTATTCCACTCAGCACGACGAGAGCTTGTGTTGGACTTGCAGCATGGGGCAGGGAGGCAGCAGATGGGGAAACTGGCACAGCAGACACTGACACAGCATGGCTGTGTCACAGACATAGCTACGTGTTTTTGGGGTTATTTATACCTGTAGGGATGAGTGGAGAGGGAATGAGGGAGATAGGGGGAAGCAGGCACAGAAATGACAGGAGGAGGAAAGGAATGAAATCTGCACATTACATATCAAGACAGGATTGAGAAAAGTTCTTTAAAGATTCTCCAGTCAGATTTTAGTATTTTTTATTTATTTTTTATTTTATTTTTTATGATAGTGTCATTCAAGTAACATAATGGGATGCTGAGGCTGTTTGCTAATAGGCACGCAAAAGTTTAGTCATCGGAAGAAGATACCAAGGAATAGGAAGGATTCAGAGGATGTCTTTTGGGATGACAGGGTTCTACCAAAACTAACTCTAATATGTGAAAAAAAGCCTTATTTCATAACAAGAACCTGCTAGAGTCAAGTGAGGTACTCAAACGAGTATGTGAATGTCCCCCAGAAAGCTGAGTGCATCCTACTGTGCATAAACAAGGTAATGTCCCACTCACCACCACTGGTGCTGATTAAAGCATATTTGTTACCAAAACAGGAATCATCTGCCTCATGATTCCACTCTGCTCCCCATTGGGCACAGCTTCCCTAGGTCTAGGAGACAAACAAGCCTTCAATGCTCTCTCTTTCCAAGACTAAGCACTCTCTTCAGGTTACTTGACAATGGATTCTGACCTTGTGCCATGTTAAGATGTTAAGTCAAGCCAGTGAAAGCTGAATGTTGACACCATTATTGGGAGCTCACATAGTCATGGAATCAAAAGTTACTTCTTGTTCACTAGAGGTGAAAAGACAAGATTGGTAGTGCAGGATTTAACAGGGACAAGTAGAGAGGACAACTCTCTTGGGCTTAAGAAGACAATGAATATCCCACTGCATCTTAGAATCACAGAATCGCAGAACGGTTTGGGCTGGAGGGGACATTAAAGATCATTTCATTCCAACACCCTTGCTGTGGGCAGGGACACCTACCCCTAGACTGTGTTGCTCAGAGCCTCCTCTAACCAGGCCTTGAACACTTCCAGGGATGGGGCATCCACAGTTTCTCTGTGCCAGTGTCTCACCACTCTGCAGCTCCTCTAGCTCAGGGCACATGCTTGAGCACTCTCTTCTGCAGGGTTTCTCTGATGGAATTGACTGGTGCTGGAGGTAAGAGTGAACTAGTTCTGATTCACTCTTGTGTCCCAGAAACAAATTCCCACCAAAGCTGAACCTTCCCCTTGCCAAGGGAAGTGTTAAATACAAGAAACAAATATTGAATCAAAAAATTATACACCCTATGTAGCCGATAGTACGGAGAAGAGAGAGCAGCATGGGAAACACAAGGGAGCCCTGCACATTCATATCCCTCATAAAGGTGAAGAAAGGAACAGAACCAAGTGCAGCAATCCACAGTTTAACACTCTCCCTGCTAGACCAGGAGGGGCTTCTTTGAGACATACATGCCAGGAACTTATTTGCAAGGTACTTCACCACTGACCCCAAATGCTCCTGGGAGTGTAATGGGTACACTTTGGAAAGCCCTGCTGATGCCTAATCTCTGCGTGAAACCAGCTTTGATAAAGAGTAACTCTGGTGGCCAAAAATGATGCAGCGATTTTCAAGCAGACTACGAGCTAATCCCTGGGATCATGATTAACATGTTTATTTTGCTCAGTTAAACAGATTCTAATGTGCAGGGCTGGGTATAAGCACTCCTAAGAACACAGTCAGTAAGCTGCCAGCTTTGGGTTGCCTTTGGTGATTCTAGATGGCCTCACCTGACTCTCTAAAAGCACTGAGATTCTAGAGAGTGAGGAGGTGGGTTTCTTTCCTTTTCCTCTATGTATTTATTAATTTATTTCTTTGATTTTCTGGAACTAAAATCTGCTCCTCCTCTCATTGAGCAATCTTCCTAAATATGAGGCCATTGTTCTTTTTAACTAGTCAGCTACTGTCCTAGATTTAGGCAGCATATTTTCCCTCTCATTGCTCATCTAAACAAATTTTTACAGGCTAAACAAAAAGCTTTCTTCTCAGTAAGAAGTAGAAGAAAGGAAATAGTGAAAGATGCAGAAAATAGCTGCTGTCTTCTTGTCCAGTTGCTGCCAGGTTCTGTAAAAAAGGTTAGTTGTAAGACAGGAAGTAAAATGAGCTTGACCTATAACACATTTGTTTGCTTTTTGCTCTCACAGGAACAGTTAAGCCACCTGACTTTAAATAATAAACAGTTCACTTTACAGCCACTAATAAGAAAGCACTCTTACCATCACACCAGGCATTTCTTGACTGAGAGATGGGGTATTTGTTCTTACATGACTTGATTTACGTGACTTACATGTCAGTTTACATGACTAGTTGGAGGGCTGGGTGTTCTCTATGCCCCCAGGCATGCCATGAGGGAAGAGTCAATAAAGACTGAATCAGCTCCCAGGGAAAGCACAAAGCAGAGTGGTATCAGGACAGTCAGACCTCATCCAAGGGCCATGAAATGCAGAACATGGAATGTTCTCTTCTATTTTCTGCAAAACACCATCCTGGTTCTGACATAGTCCAGATACCTCTGAAGCTTTCCATGTCCTTTGGATACCTTCCCACTATCAGCCATCAGAGTGTGCTGCAAACGAGCAGTCACTAATCACATCAGAGGAAATCTGAGCTTAATTTGAATAGCATATGCACTGCCAGGACCCTTGTTCTCCTCTTTGGAGATCTGGGCAAAACAATATCTCTGCCTTCTCATCATCTGTAGCATCAGGTATCCACTGACATCCTCCATGGTCCCTGATGCTCTGCACTGTCGTCTCCTGTGCTCGGCATTCCTCACCACCCACTTCCGATCACCCATAGCCAAATGACCCAAGAGTTACAGATTTGGGACCTGAAGGTAGGTTAAACAACCTTTGTGTAGCTCCACATTTTATAATTTCATGCCTTAGCTTCCCCAGAAATTAAGAAATATGTTCCAAACAAACAGAAAAATAAATTGAAAGTTAAGTTTTAGGGGGACTTGGATAAGTCAGAAATTTGGTCAGCATCCAGAATACTTTCTGGGAAGAAAAAGGACAAAAGAGTTTTGGAAATAAAGAAAATAAATGGGATTTATCTTTGTTTCAAAATGGCATGCTTTTTCTTTTAAACTGAAAGGAAAGGACCGGACTAACCCCTGAAGAACATTTCTCTAAAATTCAGGAAAATCTGGTATAATTGTATTGGTGTTGTTTGTGGTTGTGGGATTTTTTGTTTGTTTGTTTGTTTGGGGTGTTTTTGTTTTTGTTTTTCTTATTTTGGTGTTTTTAATTTCTTCTCTTTCTTCAGACCATCCTATCTCTTTTATCTCTTTATATGACAGGATTTCTGGAGTGGGGAGCACACCACATGTTCACACCATCCTCCAGATTTTCCAACCTAGGAGTCACTGAAATATCTCTTTAAAGGGTTAAGACCCCAAGTTGATGTAAACACAGAAACTGCAGAAGAAGACAGGTCCGAGGAAATGTTAGGCTTCAGCCTCTGCTCTACACAGATATTTTTGTCTGATCAGAGGCAGAAAGGGGGCTTTAGTCTATAAGAGCACAATGCCATGAGTTTTCAGCACAGCCAGGAATGCCCATGCTGTCCCCTGTTATCCTTTGTGTTGGGTACGATCTGGGGCAGGTCAAAGGTCTTTGTGGCAGAGAAATTCCTGCATGGACCAGAAGGTGGTCCATAACTGTGGTCCACTTACCCACATACAACAGGCTGAAACCTGTGCACTGAGATTCTGAGCCCAAACTCAAGTAGTCCAAATGCCCTAGCTCATCAAGGGCAACAGCCCCATGGAAGGCAGTACCACACTCAAACCACAGTGTGTTGACCCCTTGGTAATATGACATTTAAATGAATATCTAAGTAGATAGGTTCCCACTAATCAAACATATGACTTGGAGAACAAACAGCTGTTGAAAACATCTAGACAAGCTTGGAAGAGTGCAGCTGTTAGCATTGTACACTACATTATCACCATATATTTAGATTGTTATTAAGTGAACTTGAAGTAAGGCACTTTACATTAGTCATTTTCCCCCTGGTGAATTCAGCAACCAACATTGATTATTTTCCCTTTTTTTTTAATCTCAAAATTTGTCTATTAACTTTTTAAAACTTATTAATTTGTTTTCACTTCATTGGTAGCAGCTTCCCCACATCCTCTACTCAGCTTGTTAAAACTCAGAGTTGATTAAATATGACACAAGAGTAAAATATTACATAAGCTCACAAGAAAATTTTTATTTCATTATCACCACAAAGTGAGTCATCTTGAATATGACACTGACTTTGGCTCCATTTTCTCTCAGTTTTTTCTCTGGTTTTATATTTAATCACAGCTTTTTTCTCCCTCTCTTTGCACTTACGATTTTGTTTTTCAAATCCACAGCAGAATGATCCAACTTTGTTCTTACACTATTAATTAACACCACGCTCTAGTTTCCCCCATACTTAAATGATGAATAAGGTTAAATTCCAGACAATGTTCTGTACATTGCCATCAATTAACAATTTTCGAGGCAGCGCTTCATTAATAAAGTGATCAGCAGAGCCCTTGTGTGGAGTGCATTGGAGCTCAGAAATTGTACCAGAGCTTCTTTAATATGGGAGCTGGTGTGTGTCATGTGGCTGTGCGAGTGCACAAGTATGCATGCGTGTTTGTGTGTGAAAAAAAATCAATGCAATATCCTAGGAAACTCATCAGCACATCATCTCCTTAAAGGTTAATTAAGAATTTGAGGAAGAACAGAGGGGCTGAAGCAGAGGTGATGGACATCCATGTCTCTCCAGATCATTAAGTACTAATTAGGTTTGGAAAGTCTATTGAGCTTCCTTGGTCTCATCAAGCCATGTGATGGTCCCTGGATACCTCAGTGTGAAATGCCATCAGCACTATATCTCCCTTTATGAAGAGGATGCACTTCAGTCTCAGGTGTGCCTGCTGTCTCTCACTCTATGTGTGTCTGTATTCCTCTTTTGGTGTGTGTCTGATTAAGCTATTTATTTTATATACTGCATAAAAATTACATGGAGCATACAGACCCTTTCACAATCATGTGTAATGCAGCATGTTTTGCTGGAAGGCTAACGAGGAATAAAAAACCAGAGGGTTAAAAAAAGGGCAAGAAAAGTTCCTGTTCGTTGTAAACTCAGAATGAGCAGGGGAAAGACTTCCAGGTTCATATAAACTCTTTTTCTGTGCTAGAATATAATTTAGGAAGGATTTCCAAACTGGATTCCCTTTACTTCTGCTTCCTGAGCTCTAGATGGAGGTGGGTCAAGACAGGAGCTCTGCAGTGAAAGTTATCAGAGCGAGACCCCACCATGCAGCTTCAAAGGGACCATAATATGTATTTTGTTAATTACCTCTTTTAAAACTCTTAGCCAGAAGTTTTGCACAGCTAAATCCCAGAAGTGGTTACAAGTTTTTTAGAAATGGTTTCCATGGAATGTGAGATGCTGCTTTTATCTTAATTTCCCGAATTTTCAGTATTTTCCAGCCTACAGGTCTTACAGGGACAGATTTTTCTTGGGATGTTTCCTTTAAATTGGAGTGGAAATACAAGTTTAGATGTTCATCTGTGGGCAAGGATCTAGCAAGCAAGCCAATCTGTGCCAGAAAGAGACCTTTGAGGTGCCCAGAGACTGAGTCAGCTCTCAGTGCTAATGTACAAAGTAATTCAAACCAGATGCCAGTGATCAGATAGATTCTTCTGGAAACCAGCCTTGATGGTGTTATTAGTAAAACAACACAGCTGGCTTTCTTATGAGGGTTCCCTCATGGTAATTCAATAAATTTCTAGTTTTTAGGCAGTCTTAAGCTAGCAGGATGGCATATAGCTGCTGAAAGGTAAAGGAATAATAGGCCTGGTAGTATTTCAACACTGTCAGTCCAAAAAGATACTTATTCAGGAATGTGTAAGAGATGTCTTCTTCATATCTAGAGAGCTAACTCACACACCTACTCCCTTTCTCAGTGTGGAGAGAAGAATAATGTGCCTTAGATATTAGCACACATTTAATAAAATTATACCAGAAAAGGTTGTCCTCTGGGCTGACATTTTCAAGGGACACTTGGTATACGGGAGGATGGCGACGCTGGGGATAGGTACCATTGCCTTTTTGAGCCCCAGTGAACTTTGACTTTGATAGCAAATGATGGGACGGAAGTTAATTGTTCACTGGCTCAAACTGTTGCCCTGCCAATACCGTGCTTTCAACATTTTACTTATTAAGAGCAAGTCTAGTTGCATGAGCAACATCAATGGGAGGAAGGCAGCAGTCTGGGAATCACTGGGGTGTGGGTTCTTTAGGATGCATCTGCAATTAAAAACAACTGCCTCCCACTCCCACCACTACCACCACCCTGTTTTCAGCAGGAGATGGCTGAACTGAAAAGCTACTGATAATGTTGCAACTTGCACGTCTGCTCCAGAATATCAAGGACCCCTTGATAAACCCATTGCAATGCCTGGAGCACTTCATCTGCAGGCGACTTGCTCTCTTCAATATGGAGAGGATTGCCACTAATCCTGGCGCATTACTGTTCACTTGACAGAAGTCGCCTGAAACAACTTGCGTCTGTTCTTGTCCTGATTTGCTGTCGGTATTTATTAAGAGCAGTGTGTTTTAAATGGCACACATTGTAGCCTGAAGATAACATCTTAAGCTTCCTGCCTATACCAACAAAAAACCAAACACCCCCTCCCGAGAAAATCTTCTCTGAACACTGTCATGCCCCTCTTTGCTCAGCCACGTTGATGCTGTTGCTTCATCCCCAAGAGATTCCTGTGAGAGCTGTGGTGGCAGCAAGAGGCACCTTATCTCTGCCTTTACTGATCACCACTGCTGAGCTGCTCTGAAATTATTTTAATATGTATCTGAAGTGATGGAAAGCAAAATATTAACCACTCAAATCATCCCTATTTTCATGACTTCAGTAGAGAAAAATGTTAAACTGACTAAGTCTCTGGCTCTCGATTAACCAATGAGGCCTTCATGTTCCTCCCATTTCTGCTGTGACTGAACATCAGTCTCCAAGGATGTAAAGATGTAACAGCTTCTCTGAACCTTCAATCTTAACCATTGTGCTTAGAAGTAAACAACTTTCACTATTAAATGCTGAACATGGTGATGGTTATATGATATGGGCTTTTATTTACTAAGGACGTGGTCTGATTCACTGCCACTGATTTGTCAAACTGACTGGATCTGCATAGTTTGACTTTAGTGACAAAGATGGTGAAGCTTCCCCACTTTTTCCTATTCTGATTCTGATTGGTGTCTGGACAAGATTGTAGAAGTACAGTAAGTCCTCAGAAGAAAAAAACAATGACTACTGGTAAATTTTCTTTGCAACATGCCTTTCCCAGTTTACAGCAAAGGCCCCATACAGTATTTGTAGATAAGTTAGTGAAAGCCATTTCTCCTGGCTTTTGAGATCTCTTGGTTTCAATACCACCACAGACAAGGAAACACTATCAGGTTAAGTAGCATAAGATGCTTCTCAAGTACACCGGCAAATGGAATCTGTTTTTCTGTCTCCTACACAAAAACTGTGATTCCTCTGCCAATTCAACTGACATACTAAAAAATAAATCTGTGAGGAAATGGATAATCAGATTTTCTTTAAATTAGAAATATACTAGAAAACAAAAAAATATATCCCTCTTTGTTTCCTTTAAAGGCCCTTGAAGATTTCCTCCTGCTAAACTGATTTTGTTAGAGTACAAAATGTTCGGACCGATCAGGTCCTTAAAGACTTATTTCTTCTATTCTTGGATGGGCAGTATGCTCAAAGATTTAGCATCAAACAAGTTTTCATTGCTCTTTTTTGCTCCCAGAACACTGATCTGATGAAAAATTTCATCACTTACATGTGTGAACCATGTGTGTGCATGTGTGAATGTATGCATATGCATAAGTCTAGCATATTTTAAAGCATTTTATAAGTGTGTGTGTGTGTGTATATATATATATATATATATATTACATATATATATATATGTACGTGATTATGAAGAGGAAATACTCTTGCACCTGCTCTGAGTGTTTCTGTACTTTAGGCAGTGTGCAGATAGAAAGTGATGTGAGTTATAGAGGAAGGTTTATTTTGAGGTAACACTCCTAAACAGCAAAAGGAGTTAACATATAATCTAAATCTTCTGATCTCATTAATGGACTAGAAGAAAAACCAGTGGAATATCTTCCTTTCTGTCTTAAAAATAAAGGATAGATTTGCAAAGCAAGGCTCTGTACATCAACTTAGTCCATGCAGCATCTTAACATTTGTCTGGGACAAGCAACATTAGGTATGGCAGACAGCAACAGTGCTCTCAAATGAGGGACAGATGGCTGTCCAACACTGGCACCACAGGTGTTCAAGACTTTTAATTCGGTTTCATTCAGCAGACCTTTTGCTCTCCAATCCCTTGCTACCGCTGTCAAACTTTTCCTCAAGCAAGAAAGAGTGTGGGGACAATGTGATAGAATTACAGACGGTGGTAGAGTCATTTGTTAATCCGTTGGGGAAATTAGGCCATCAGACAACAACCTGCTTCACAAACAGATCTCTGTGAAACAGGTGTGTGCACTCTCTATGTGTAGGTGTGCGGGGTAGTGGTGGAAAGCTGTGGATGCAGGGGAGGGGAAAAGTAAGAGGATTAAGTAGTGTATTCAGGGCTGGGAGGTGACAGAAATGACGGCCAGATACCGCTGGGATGTAACAGGGTATCTATAAGAGTAAGACATAATGTCGGCTAAAAACCAGCCTCCTCTTGGTTTCATTTGAAAATCTCAGATCAGAGAGGGACACAAGTTCTCTGGCACCACAGAGCCTCATCTGTCAGTGTCCTTGTGGAAGTGGATGAGATGGAGAAGAATAGACTAAAGACTCCTTTGCACTTTTCTTTCATTATCCATTCCCGCAGAGCACAGTGGTTGAAGCTTTAAGCATTTAAAGTTATAGACAGAGATGTCCCTGTCAGCACAAGGCAAAGTCCTTGGTAACCCTAGCTCTGGCCTTGGGAGTGGAAGGTGAACTGCATTACTTTTGTGCAGCGATGGTCTTTTCATTGTGATGGTCCTTCTGGGAATGCAAACCTGCCTGCAGCTGCATGTTTCTGGAGGCCCCTGTCACACCAGGTACTCCTCAGCATTGCTGGTGAAAGTTCAGGTATGGAGTCACCCTAAGCAGCATTTCCTTTCAATTTTCTCTTGCCTATATAAACTTGTTCAATGCTGGCCACAGTGTCACTCCCATGGAGTTACTGAAAGCTGGTAAGGGAGAGGGAGACTCTGCCTTTGCTGGCTACTGCATTTACAAAAAAACCTTCTGTGAGCCCTGAAGAAAAGGAAACCTGTCTTCCTAATGGTTTGCACTGTTAGTCGTGACCTTGTTTGGATTTTCTGGTGTGCAGTGGTGTGCTCCAGCAGGTACCCTCTTTCTATGAAAGTGTGGTGAGCACAGCTCCACATTGCAATGTACTCCTCTGTAGAGGCTATAGATCTAAATCACTGCATGCATCTACTCTGCCTGAGGAGAGGCAGAAGGAGAGGAGAGTGATGAATCATAAATTGATATCTGTAAATTTTGATTATTTTTAAGGAGGAATTACCCAATTTTTTTTCACACAACTTTTAGGGACATATTTTTCAAGATATCAGGAAATACCAAAAGAATTTCAAAAGCATCTTACTAAAGACAGGTTTGTTTGGAGAGATATATTCCATTGAAAAATAATAATGCAAGTGCTCCTCTTTTGACTGTCTTTTTGACAGAGTTTGCATTGAATTGTAAGTCCTAGATATCATGCATTTCACTTTTGATGAAATTATATAAATAAATGAGCATTTTTCTTTACATTCTCGAAAAATAACTGTATTCTCTCATTCTGGCTGCTGGGGATACTAAGCTGTCCCGCTTCTCCTGGAACAGACAATGCTGAAAGGGTATTCTCCCACCCATAAAACCAAAGTGCAGAACATCCTTCAAGAACTGTTCAGGGAACTTGTATATAACATTTTAAAAAGTCTTGTACTTTACACTACATATGAGCTAACCCAACATTATGTCAGCAGTTTGTCCATGATCTCTGCAACTTTTATTTTATTTATGGGATGAAAGGAGTCATGATTTGGTCAAATTTAAAAGTTCAGATGCTTTTTAGTTTTCTGCATTAGGAACAAACCTCCCAGGCCTCAAAATTTTTGTCTGTCTTTAGCTGAGGTGAACAGCCTGATTCAAATTTTTGTAAATATATTTCAGCTGGTCTCTGAGAGGTATTCCGCACTGCAGAGGAATGAGTCACATTGTTGCTTTCACATTTACACTGGGGATACTGCTCCTGCCAGATCTTGCCATTTACTTGGAAAACTAGTCAGCACTCCTTTCATATTCCAGATTGTCATCCTTCCCTTCCCTTTCCTCCTTCCTCTACCCTCTGGGAGCTGCAGGACAGCATCTTTCTATTGTCCTGTGGAGATAGACTTCAGCTGAGTGAAGTTGCCTGATCCCTGGAGAAGGAAGGAAGGAAGGAAAATAAACCCCCATCAAAACAAACCTGTTCCCATTCACACCCCGAACCTTGAATATTATACCTTTGTGCCAGCTGCACCATCATACTACTGCATTCTATCTTGATGTGATTTTTTGGTGGAGAGCTGCCTATACAATCTATGAGCACTGTTGGAACAGCCCAATTTTACAAGCATAAAGTATTATGATTGCATTGATTTCCATCATAAATCATATTTTCCATCCTCTGTCTCTCTTTCCTTGCACTGACTGAATTAAGCCTTGGTGTTTTCTTTAGCTGCTGCCAGAGCTGAAGCTTGAGATGATATTAGGGTAATGATGATAAATTTTAGCCTCAAGCCAAACCATTTTCACATTACAGATAATGTTTTTTTCCAAATAAGTTCTGTTATTGGAATCCAGGACCCACCACATCTGCAGGCTCAGAGGCTGCCTCAACACAGTCCCTTTGCTGTAATGGGTTTATAGATTTGAAAATTCACTCTAAACAAATAAATGAGAGAAGAGAGGAAAAAAAATGAAGGAATGGAGGAGAATCAACCGGAAGGAGGAGACAATGGGGAGAAGGTAGAGGGGAAAAAGGGGAGAAAGGAAGAAGACAAGAATATGAAAAAGAAGAAATTGAACAAAGAGGGGAAAAGGTAGTAAGGGGAATTATATAACGCACCTAGCAAAGTGCTAGCCAGCCTGCCAATAGCCGTGTTTAGGAGCAGAGATGGTCCCACAGACAGGCACAAGTGCCTTGTACCAGCATCAGATACTGCAAGCATGCAGACACAGAGCTGTGCATTTCAGATTTCACCTCTGCCTTCTTACAAGACCATTTCCTGTCATCTCATTTCATCTCATCTTATCTCAAAAAAGTCTCAGACAAACTATTATCATATTCCTGCAGAATTTCAGCTGTCTACACAATGGACCAGCTGAACTAAGCCGACCTAATATTAGTATCGCTACTAAGGCCTCAGTCTGAGGTGGTGTCTTACTGGTATAAATGATTCTCATTTTTTGAAGCGACTACAAAGCAGGTCACCTTCCCACTTTTGTCTGAGGGGAATTCAGTCTGTGTAATCAGGCCTGAAGGAGAGTGTCCCATGATCCAGAGTGTTTAGATTCTGGGCACAGTGACCTTCAGGAGAGAAGCTGAAGGAGGCCAAATCCATTACTTGTTTGTTCTTCAGCCACTGTAAAGGGAGGCAGTTCACCATTTCTCTGTGGTATCTTATAAGCCCTGTATAGCCCTGTATCCTGTGTCCTCACTAGTGCTCTGTCCCTCATTTGGAGCATGGATCAATAAATCCTGTGCTCCCTCTGTGGCTTGTAGGCACATAAGTGCCTCTCTGCTCTGGTCCTCCCATTAACCTGCTGGAGAGTTTTTTGTTTGTTAGTCTGCTGAGTGAATGAAGTCCCCCACAGAGGAGCCCAGGCAGAGATGTCTGCTTCAGCAGCAGGCAGCCCCTGGAAGTCATTCTGGCTCAAAGCAGAAGTTCCTAGGAGTTCTGTTTTGGGAAATCACCTACACACAGAGACACTCCAGTGGAAAAAAGCACACCTTGATTCCTTACTCTGCTTTTCCCATGGTTTGCCGGATGTGCAAGACTTTCTGAAGGAGCTGCTCAGCACCTGCCACCAGTTGTACATGCAGGCAAACAACAGTTTCAGATTCCTCATTCACCTAGAGCTGTAAAATTGCACCTCATTAGCTTACACTGTGATGGTGGGATTCATCTGAATGAAAGCAGGTATCTTCATGCCCCAGGTTCCAGAAAAACAGAGGGATAACTAATGACCTGGTTCAGGTTCCTTCCTCTGGAGCTCAACTCTTACTGTTCTTCTCAGCCCTAAGTCAGAAGCCTTCACTGCAACAAGCCAGGGCAGTGCTGAAATACAACCTGATGCAGATGGTATGGGCCAGCTCTGATTCTGACCAACATATTTACAGCCAGAACAAGGGAAAAAATGGACCTGCAGATAGGTAGGCAGGTGGCAGGCAGTTTATTTCGCTGGCAGTGCTGGAGTGCCTACTTCACGGGATGCTAAATGCAGTAAGTGGGTAGGAGAACAAATTTAAGAGGGAAGAACAAGGCAGTGAAGCAGCCAGTGCTCTTCAGGATATGAAGGGAACATCCTGCACTTCCAGAGGAGTCTCAAAAATAAAAACACCCTCAGGATGCTGCCTTTGCAGGGTCCATGTCTTTATTATTCCTATCAGTCAGTCCTTAAAGAGGTGCTTTCTCTTAGGACATAAGTCATCTGGGAAATCCAGCAATCCTGCTACATCCCTGCTGTAAGTGTGGATTTGCAAAGACAGTGTGTCCTGCACTGAGGGTGCCAAAAAGTATGTCCTTAAAATCGGGCTAAAGCATTCTACTTGCTCACCTTGTTTGGGTGAACCAAACTGTGATCAGTTCCACTTCACCAGAGGAACTGGTGATGCTGCCACAAGCATACCATGAAAATGTACCTGGTACACTGCTGCTGCAGCAGCCAGACCCACCCAAAATAAGTTCTGTCCTCTGTAACTCTTCAAGGCTGACTTCTAACTAATGCAGTGATGACTTACCCAATTGGACCACTATGCTGAGCCTATACTCCTGCTCCCAAGTCCAAAACTCTCTGAGAATGCAGCAGACTGCCAATACATAGGGCAGGGCTCAACAATACATTTTCCTCTCTGCAGTTCTTATCCCACAGTGGAAGAACTCAGCAAAGGCTTTGTATGTGTCACTTCGCCCATGGATTGCCTCCCTTTTCACTCTGCTCACTGCAGAAAAAGAGAGATCACAACAGAAATGTGGAATTTCTGTGCAGTAATGCACAGCTTACAATGCAGGACTAGTTTCAGTGAATGGATCGACCACAGGGGAGGTCAGCAAGGTGGGCAATGACAGCTGATGCTGTAGCTGTGCAAACTGAAGCAAACATAAAAGCAAGCAGCACACAAGCTAAAAGAATAAAACTGTGCACCTGCAGGTACCAGGGCCAACCACCCTAAGACAAGCAAGAACAGTGCGGAGCAAAATATCCAGAAACTTCATGTCACATGAAGGGATTCTACACAGTTCTCCCTCCTCTGCCTACAAAAGGTGGCTGGAAATAAAGGTACCATTTTTTTCCTGGTAAGTTTGTAGTAGCAAAGGCAGGAGTTTGATTGCCATTACTAGGACCTCAAGGACAAGGTATGAAAGAGGACAAAATCAGTCTCACATTTACTAACAATGGGTATTACTGCTGGCAGGCACACTACAGGGAGAAGGATTAGATAAAGCACAGAGAACTGTCCCATCTTCCACCTTGTAAAAGAGCATTTAAAAGCCAGTGCAATGGAGCATCTATAGCTAGTGTGGCTGCAACAGGCAGCTTCAGTCTGCTGGCTGTGGTACTGAGCCTGGTTTGGAATGAAAAGGAATACTAAAATATAGTCAGACTATTTAATGGGTAGTATTTTATTTTATTCCATTTGAACAGTGTTTTGGTTTATCTTGCATTTATTTTGAAGGATTGAGCAGCTTCCCAGTAAATACCACAGTAAGATCTACACGAGAAAAACACTTAAAAAAACCCCCAACCCAACAACAACAAAACTCTTTCTTCTGCAGCTGCTGATAACAAGGCCTATTACTTCCCAGGCTGTATGTGGTTTCAACAAAGTATAATCTCTCAGTTGCAAACAAGAGACCAAGACAACTCTAACTAGAGCTTCTCTATAAATGATTCTGTCCTCAAATTGTTCTGACTGGAGAAGTACCAGACTTCCTGCTCATGTGATTAGGTACAGGTGGTGAATAGGCTTTTTGGTTGGTTCATGAGTGATTCACTGGTAATTTACTAGGGAAAGCTAGGTTTGCACCCAATGAGAAAACAAAACTCTAAAAAAACTTGTGCCCTGAGCTTAACATTTCAGTTCACCATACTTTATCCCTATTTAGACACAGCAGATGATGTTTCCACCTTTTTTTTTTTTTTTTTTTTTTTTTTTTTTTTTTTTTTTTTTGTAAAACAACTAATCTGAGCAATAGATTCATGAGGTTATATGGACATGTAGCATACAGCAAATCACACCTGTCCTTGGCCATTGCTTCTTCCAAGCTCTTGATAACATTTCTCCCTTGACCTGCCCCAAAGCTGACAAAGGCTGACAGCAAAATGGAGATCTTTGGCTGTCCAAAGTGAGGGAGAGCATCTCTGTTTAAACTGATGGGCTTGGACTGGCTGTGAATAAATTTAGTCTAGAAATGAAGAGGAGACAGAGATGTGGAAAAGCCTTCCAAACCAAAACAAAGAATGGGAGTGATCTGAACAAATGCAGATGTCTAGAACACAGCCAGGCCCTTTCTATTCAATGGAGAGAATGAAGCATCACTTATGAATCATCTCACCCTAATGAGGCATCCAAAATAGACCAGATGAATCACAGTCCAGAAACACCTATTTTTCTCCCTGAGCTGTGAGAACCCAAGGTAACTGGTACAGAGACATTTACACTTTAGGTGATTAAAATTAGGTAAAATGAATTTTAAAAAGAAATAAAGAAAAAAAGTTAACAACAAATCCCTAAGAGTTTTTAGGTGCAACAGAACACTTGCATGAAGATTATCTGACACAAAAGGTATAATCGAACGAGATGATGCAAGGAGTCTACTGCAGGTTAAATGGGACAACTCTTGTAACAATCTGTGAATAAAAAAACTTCCTTGACAGAAACTGCTTACAACTACTGCTATAAAAATACAGATGCTTTCCTTTGAAACCAATACAACAGTTCTCAGTTTATATCGGGGTAGGGAAGAGCTGCATCTCCATTGTTAATTTGAATTTAAAGTCTACAGATGACAACATTTCTCTTCTGTATCAGAGGTGAGTCAAGGATTTTGTTTAAATAAGGAGGAAGCAGACACTTGTTCAAGAGTGATGGTTCTCTTTATACTCTTTTCTTCTAATTTGTCTCTAATATGCCCTTCCAAAACTCCTTTCCCCTTGAATAAAACCAAGTTTCCACATGGTGACTCCTGCTACCATTGCTGCCTCAAATCTCATAAAAACCCCACTATTGCTTATGAATGGCTTCGCTTGCCAAAACTAATGGGAAACAGTGGTAGGTGATGCAGAGAAAAGATGAAGAAGCTTTTGTGTTCTGAGTGGCTCTTTTTAGCAAAACCACAGTGTCTGTTTTTACAACAAAAACACCAGGACCTCTGGTACAGTTTCGTTCCAGAGTGCAGACAGCACTGGATCCCAGCAATGGATCTCAGAGCAGGTACCTGTTAACTGAGCCATAAAAGGAGCCAGCGCACATGGTCCCAAAGGTATTGGAACCTTCTTCCACCCAGGATGAAGCCCCACTTGCCTGCTTTTGCTAGGAGTTAGGAGAACTAAATCCCACTTATGAGAGTAGTGTCTGTTTTTTGTTTTGCTTTATTTTTAGGGTGAGGCAGCATCTCAGAACTGGCCTGTGTATTCTGGTCTTGGTGTCTCTGTGTTGAACCTGACTCTGGTTCTGAAAGGTGAATTTTTCAAACAGCTTCATAATTATATTTTTGGGGAATCTCAAGCCAAAAACCACCACCATCACACATGGAGGACCCCACCACAAATATCCCAAGCACTCTATACTTGCACCTACAGAGAAGTCCTTTTTTTCAGGGTTTGGAATCATCACTAGCAGGTCCTGAAACCAATGACTGAGTGATGTAATTTCTTGCTGTGTTCATTTCCTTACACTTTTTTTTTTCCTCACTCTGATGTGTATCTAGAGTTGACAAAGGAATTTGTGTATGCTGCCTGGCTTGTCCAGTGTTTCAGATTTCCTGCAGGGTCCCCCACACTTCTTTCATCTTTCACAATAGTGACCAGCAAGCTCTGAGCATGATTCCTTTCTGACTCCACGCGTTCTAAAAGCCCCATGCTAGCATCAGTCCTGCCACAAATGAGATACTTCAAACACCAGGTTTGCATAGGAAATGAGATCTCTCTGCACTTCCATCAAACTAAGGACCTGAATTATCTGAGCTTAAATACTACTAATAATACATTTTTTAACATATCACCCGATACTCCAAGAGATGTGAAAACTATATAGAAGAAGTCTGTCAAGGTTTACTGGATGCAGGTGTCTTCAGAGTATCAATTTGGTCTGTTCAAAATTTAAATTATAGTATTACCCATAGCCATTCACACCCCTTACATATGGGTAGATGCTCATAAATTGCTTCTTTTAGTTCTGTCTTTCCTTTTTTTTTTTTCCCTGCTCATCCCTGTCTTTACAAGGTAATCACCTAATTTGGGGAAAACATAACAAAAACCGGCTTCATGACTGAAGAAGCCACAAGATGGCATTATAGAGCAATTAAACGAGAAATCTGTACTGGCAGCTGCTTTCTCCCTCGCCGGCACAGGCAAGATGAGGAGCAGGGAACTGCTCCTGTAAGAGGGGACAGGTGTTTCAAGCAGCCTCCAACACAGCCACTATCCCTTCTGTTGACGGTCTCACCTGGTTAACTCTTATTAACATTTCCAAGATATCAAATGAAAGCCCTTCAGGAAGGAGAAGAAAGCACATGTCTCTTCAACTAGGCTTTGCTAGTGTTATTTTCCTATTAGTAAACTGCTTTTTTTAGCCCTTTCTCCTCCCTTATTCAGAGGTGTATGTGCTTATGCTTGTGCTGTTCTTTCGGGGGTGTGTGTGGCAGAGGAACCTGCTGTCCCTTGACTCCGTGGAGGATGACACAAGCTGCCACAGTGTGTTCTAATAGTGCAAGTGTGTGAAGAGAGGTCGTGGGCCTGATGGAATGAAGGAACGGGGAAGCAAGATTCTGTGTGGGCCGTGTGTGCTGTGTGTGCAGCGTGCTCACAGACAAGCCACACCAACACCCAGAGGTTGCCACACATGTGCAGGGTGCAGTGCTGGGCCAGTACTCTGCCTGTCAGTGAAACAGCAAAAAATTCCAGTGGGAAGTGATGCTGGGGAATGGTTGTAGATGCAGGGTGTACTGTGTTTGTTGTGACAAGCTCTGCAGCTACCGCTGTGCACTGCCAGCCCCTCTGGGGGCTGGCGGGCCTGGTGGCACAGGGCAGAGTGTGCCTGTGCTGTGGTGTAAATCGTGCAGGCAAACTGTGCCTGTGTGGCCACCCTGGGCACAGCCGTGCTGGCCGGGTTCTGTGTGCAGCAGGCAGGGTGTGCAGCAGCACCCCGTGTTTCCTATTTCTGGAGTGTGGAGTGTGTGATTTACCCGTGCATGGACAGGGTGAAGGGCACATACAGCTGGTTTTGGGCAGTCACAGTCCACTGCAGAATGGGGAGGGGGGAGGGAGGACCAGTAACAGCCTAATCCTGCAGCACTTGTCAGTGTTGAGAGGCAAAAACAGGGACGAAAAGAAATCAACCCCCTTTGCTGACTTTCCTTGCAACTCAGCTGAGAGTTCGGCACCTGCAGAAACAGCTGCTCACCACTACCTGCTTGTTTTTGTAAATATTATAAAGTTCCCTTTATTTCACACCGTGCATTGTTATGGGCCAGGTCACTGTATGCATTAGGGCTGATTCCTCAGAGTATCCTGCAAATGAGACAGAGCTCAGGCTGCACTTGCTTGAGACATCAGCTATTCAGAATAAAAACTAGGATCGACAGACCAGTCCAGTGTTTCCTTTCTTTTTCTTATGGTCAGTGTGGGCAGGTACTTGCTGGCAGCTGATGAACAAAGAGATGCAGTGGTACAAATGTTGCTATTTTACAAATAGTACTATTTGAAGGAGCCTGTAAAGAAACTGTTTTCCTTTTTCTTAGAAGTCATCTTAGTATTGTTATTTTTATTACTCCTACCACTATGTTTATAATTGTTACTATTATTAAATCACTTTGTAGTCAAATTGACTAAGGGAATCTTAGATTTTTTCCATTTTTTTTTTCCTGGAGCTATAAAGAGCTAATAAGTTGCCGCATTGGTGCTCCAAGGAATTGATGAGAGATTATTCCCTTATGGATTACTCTCTCAGTTCTTTGTCCAGCTTAATTTTAATATTACTCATCATTGTTTCATATTTGCATTGTGCTCCAGTCAGAGTTCATTTCAGCTCTGCATTTCCTTAAACATAATGCTCCCAAAAGCTTAAAGATAGAAGAGTGCTCAGGGGTGAGGCTTTTGGTGTACTCAGGTGTTATTTTTCATTGCAGTTTGTGCCACAGCTTTGTTCCTTTGCTTTCGCTTTCATGCCTGAATCCCTCTGTTTTGGACTGCACCTGCACAAGGGGGGCTCCTCCTGGGTTTCAAACCACTGCCTGGATAAGTGATCTGCTCTGTCCCTCACCAACTGCTCCCTTGAGATCCTGTCACCCTCATCTAAGCCTGTTTTGGTGCTTGTGAGACACAAAGATGATTCAACGTGTTAGTCCTGTAAAAAGCTAACACCTCTTTTCAGAGTTTTCCCCCCACTAGTTCTGGTAATTTCTGTCAGATGAGTGAGTGGATTTTGTCCAGATGAGAGAGACAGAGTGGAACTAGCTTCCAAGAGATTTGTTTCTGCAAAGATTCATGAGAATAGGTGTCCAAGGTTGAGCCTTCGGAGTGTGTCCATGTCCCATTATGGGAAAGACACAGAGATCTCCTGCCATAGGCACAAGGACACATGGACACCAGAGAGCTAACACAGGGTGGACAAGGGAAAAACAAAAACTCAGATGTGGAGAAAACATACTGCAGGACAGTAGAAGAACAAACTACAATGCAAAGAGCCATAGGGAACTACAGCAAATGGAGTGAGTTGTTTACTTTGTGACATCCTCATCCCAAATGAGGATGGGAGGATCCAGGTTCCTATGTGGAATCCCTAAGTTGCTACTGCTATGGTTAGAATATTGCTACTGCTGCTGGAAAACACAGATGTACAGAAACAGAGCAAAAGGTACATGTCTGGGGAGCAGAGGTTCCAGTGAAATGATTCCTCGGCATAACTGAAAGAGGAAGGCATCTCTACTCTAAGAGCCCAAGATCCCAGTTATTCGTGTGATACAAAGAGACAGCTCTGCACAATGCCTTAGAAAAGAAATCCCCTCCCAGGAACACTCTGAGGTCCTGATTTAGCACAGACTTAAAAATGCATTTGAGTCTCACTATCGCAGGTGACGCTCACTTGTGTGCGTACGCCATGCCTTTCAGAGGCTGCACCAGAGCACAGCGTTACCCGAGGAGAGAGCAGAGCTAGCCACAACACAGCTAGCGAGGCTGCAGGTGCAGCCTGCCTGGGAGCCTTCCCTTTAGTGGCTATCCCTTTGCTACACACAACATGGGAGACCTTTCTGGTAAGGTATCATCTGCTTCAGGCTGAAAGAACCTTTACAAGGATGAGATGATCACCCTCATACAGGAGATTTCTGCTGAGTCTCTTCCTTGGCTCTACTCTAGGGAAAATTCCTTTCCAGCAGGCTATCAGCTACACTGAGAAAGACGAGAGAGAGTTGAACCCTCTGCCTCCTAATACTGTGAAATTGGTGAGAAAAGACAGAAAGAATATATAGAGCAGAAGAAAGGGGAGTGACAGGGGTATATCTCCACAGCTCAGAGATTAGAGAGCACACCTTTGAGTGGGAAAGTTAATACATTTGCCTTTTATCCAATACTGATTTCATGCAAAATACATTCAGAGATTTATTTTTTTAAAGATGAGCAAAAGAGAGGTTGGTCTATTTTTCAAGACCATAACCTATGTATATGGTTGCAAAATAAGGAAGAAATGTTTTATGAAATTATTATAAAAGAGAGTATGATTAAACAGGCAGAGAAAGACAGAGAGAGGCAGACATGCTAGCTCTTAGGAAAGCTGAGTATTATGAGAAACTATTGTGTAAAGTAGTAGTCGTGTAGAACAATAGATTAGGGAGAAAGAACCCTTAGCCTGTCACTGGGAAGGAAAAACAGCGCAAGTTCAGGATGCAGCGATGCATCTGAAGGATGGTTGAGTGGGTTAATAATGTCACAGTGACATAATCAAATTAGTAATGCTATCTTGGAGATGCGGTCTAGTCTATCAAGGCATTTACCTGGTTACATTGTTCAAAACAATACCATTCCAGAGGCAGAAGAGTCCAGATGTCCTGCCCATCCCATGCAGGCACATGCCATCTCCTCTTATGTAAACCCTCACTGCAGGGAGAGGGGAGTTAATGGGGCAGAAATCGCCGCCCAGCTCTCTCCTCTCTCCTTGCCTCCAAGCCCTGTGCCCGGCATGCCAGCTTCCAGCAGCCTTGCTGGGGCAGAGGTTCAGGGCCTCGCTGACACAGCAGCAGAACGCCCTCCCTGAGACAGCTCTGCAAAATGGGGCTGGCAGCAGGGAAGTGGCACCAGCCTCCAGGCTTTGGTAAAGCCAAGGTGAGGGGATGAGTGTCCCTGAAGTTCCTCCTAGAGGAAAAACACCTTAGGAAAAGATTAGAAGTATCATAAAATACCTCCTCTCCTGTGGTTCGTACCAAGCAGCACAGCCTCTCTAGGCCTACTCCCCTCCTCTTTTCTTTCCCCATCATCTTCTGTGATTCTCTGACTAACAACTGCTGCGTGGCTTCCAGCCTATAAAATCAAGGTAGCCTGATGAAGCTAAGATGAATCTAACTAGTCAGGGGAAGGAGATAGGAATAAGGGGATAAGGACTGATCTTAAATTGTGTGTCACACTCGTGACACCCAAAAGATGAAGCAGAAGAAAAGGTCTAGGGACAGATGGGAAGGATGAATTAATTTCACAAGAATGAGTATGTCCAGGCTAGAAATTTGTATAGGGAAGGAAGAAGGAAAGATAGATCTTAAAAGGACAGTGACTGGTGAGAGGGGGAGTATTTTACGGTTTCAAAGAACTCATTTGGGCTGCTGCTTTATAAAAAGAAATTCCCATGTTTCACTTTGACAGACTGAGGTTGAAATGAATTTATATTTACATAGTTATCTTTCATAGAGGTTTCATTTAAATACATATATATATGGTGTATATATGTATGTACAGGTATATGAAAAAAGAGAATCAATAGGTGTGGGGGTCTTTTCTTCAAATTTCCTCAAACTAGAAAGGACCATAAAGGCCACTGATATCTGTGTGAGAAAATGCTGGCCCCAGCCCCCTCCATCTGTTCTTCTCTTCCAGGGCAGCAGGAGGAAAAGCAAAAAAATGCAATTCTCCCTGTTCCACTTCAGTGAGGAAGAAGCAGCACAAAGAGTCCCTGTGTCTGTCAGCAGGATTCAGAGGTAGGCACGGAGCTCTTGGAGGAGGAAATAGAAAATAAAATCAAATGAGGCTTAATCCGAAAAGCAAACGTTTGCTGGGACAAAGCCACCACAGGGATTGTCATTTCACAAATTGTATTAAACTGGGCAAATAGTGCTTCAGAAACAGTAACCGTGGTGTTTATGTTTAGTTCCCCTTCCTGACCTTATCTTGCCTCCCTTGCTCTCCCTTAATATGGGCCAAACCCTTATCACTTTGTACCAAAAGCCTCTTCCTCATCAGGGCAATCATGCAAACCTGGAATTTGTGCACAAATCTGATAGGAAAAGCAATGACTGAAGTGTGACTTTTTTTTTTTTTTTCTTTTTCTTTAATTTAACAAGTAGGGGTAGAGATTAGTGTCCCAAGATGACAAAACGGGGCACTCATATCCCTATGGAGGAGCAGTTCCTTGCACCTTGTACAGGCAGTGTGTTGGTAAGTGGGGTTGTGTTATCACGCTGCATCCTAGGTCCAAATAAATGTGCAAGGATGAGCAGGTAGAGGAAGGCTTGGAAAACTAGACCATACGTAAGTGAAACATTGTAAGCAGGAAAGAGCAAGGAAATAATTATAACCAGGCTTGCAACACTTCCTACGCTCCTTTTTGGTCCAGCCAACACATTGGCCACCTGTTTGCCTTGCAAGATGCTTTGCTATAGCTGTAGTCTTTCATTTCAGAAGGGAAATGAGAGGACAATTTTTAGAGTTTTTTTCTGGAAGCTGATGGAATCTCTCTCGTTTTGCCTGCCTTGTTATCGCTCCTTTGGCATCTGGACACCTACAAATCCAAGTTTCTCTATATGGCTTTTACCATGAGGAAGAAGATACAAGAATTTCAGTTCTGTGGGTGGAGACAGCACAGAAACAATAAAAGAAAATCAGCAGTTTTTCCCTAATAAATAGTCACTCAAAATGATGCTGAGGAAAGAACTTTTTAGCTTGTTATGATAAAAAAATCTACTAGACCTGCTAATGTGCTGGGGAGGCAGGTACAATTTTTTCCTAATTATGAAGCCACTAAATATCATGGGTTTAACGTTTCAACTCTATGTCTAAAGCTATTGAGTTCGTGTTCTGATTAAGAGAGGCAGTGAACAAAAGAGCAGAGTGTGTGGGGGAAGCAGGTAAAAGAATAAACACTAGCACAGTGAAAAATCAGCCAGAGTGAAAAATATATTGAAACTGTAAAAAAAAAAAAAAAAAAAAAAGCCCCAGAGGTGTGGAAAGAGCAAAAAGTTACAGCATAGAAAAAAGCTACCAACTATGTCTACCCAACAGTTCCCCCTAATCTTATCTGTCATGCTAATTACCAGATTTAGGCGCTTGTACCAGAGAGGAGGATGTGTGCGAATCGTAAGCTCCTGTGCGGGGCTTCTGACAACTCACACACACATCACACACACAACCTGCTTATTCCCCCTTTAGCTAGAGGAAAGATTTCTTTCTTTCTTTTCCGTTTTTTTTTTTTTTTTTTTTTTTTCCTCTCAATTGAATCACCATCAGAATGAGCTGAATTACAGGAAAGACAAGGTTAGGCAGCTTTTAAGAAATCCAATAAAAAAAAATCCAAAGGAATCCCCAAACCCCAGAACTGCAGGAAATGTGCTAGTTCCTGTGTGTTACATGGTTTCCTTCCCAACATATTAATGTCCAATACCCAGAAATATGCAATGGCATGTGCTGCTTTACCTTTTCTTCCTAAGGATTTCACTCAGCCTGCAGTTCTGTACAGTCTTCTGCACCCCTCTGGAGTCGCACTCATATTTACCCCCTCTGCACCCCAGTAATCACTAGTTTTGTTTAAACTGTGCTTTAGGATGTAAATGGAGCTTAAGCCAGGCAAGGTGTGTAGAGGGCAGCTGATGCTAGTTTAGTAATGCGGTGAGGTAGCATCAACTCGAGTGACAACTACTCATTAGCAGCTGCTAATCCAGTCACTCCTGCTAATCCAATCGACTGGAGGAGCTGGAGTCATTTTTTTCCAAGACTGGTCATCTTGCCCTCTCAAAAATCTCAGGAAGTTAAGGGAGGATTTAAGGCACACCGAGCTGGCTGAGTACACCCAGCAAGTTCAGGCTCATTCACAGGGGAGTATCTCCTGCAAAATGGCCTTGAGTCCATATGACAAAACAGCAACAAGCCAAAAGTCAAGGGGCTCCATACAATCTCTGTGAAATATCAGAAACAAGCGTCTCACTAGCTCACTCTGCTAGCGATTAGAGCCTGGCTGGGAGCAGGAGGACAATGAGATGGAAAGGGTTAACACACTGTTATCCCCTCCCCGGGGCCCCCACTCCTGCAAATTACAATCCAGCCCTGAAAATTTTCAGCAGCCGCATCGATATCATTCCACTGTGCCTTCATTACCTCCTGATCTCTAAATAAGGGCCAGCTGGGCTCAGAAAACATTATGTGGTGCTGTTACGACTGACATAAACCACCAAAGTGGCATTTTGCAGATGAGAAGAACGAGCAAAAGCCCCGCAAAATCCTCTGCAGTTGGGTTTAAACGAGGGCTGTAACTTCTTACACATGTCCTGCTCCCAGTCTACAGGAAGAGGCTGATTAATCCTGCATGTGTTAGGCTGGAATATTGCATTACTGGAAGCAAAGAAACCCCTTAATCATATTGCTGGTTATGCCAGAGGTCTGTTTTCTCTCAAATGCATCACATTAAGAGCCATCCCTGGGCTACAGCACCGTTCCAGGCTATTTTTCAGGTTGCAGCACTACATACAAGCTTTTTCATTCTGGCTTTGTTTTAGGGGGTGACCGGCTGCATTGTGGTTGACCTTGAGATAACAACAAGAAGCGAGGAAATTTAGGAGAGGAGACAAAAATGGTATTTTATCACTTCCCATCTCCAAGAGAAATACAAAGAATCTGTGGAAGACTAGAGCTCCTAGTCTTTGCTGCTTGCTCCAAAAGCACAGGTGTGGAAGAACTAACATCACACATGGGACGAGATGTAGTGCACTGTCTCCTCTTCTGCTCTGCTTTTCCACGTGGACATGAAGACAGAATTTCAGAGGGAGAATTGCTATCTGCCCCTTTAGGCTCTTCTCGAGGGCACGGTACAATCCTAGCTTACAGGGCAACACCACAAGCTCATTCTTTCCCAGTGTAAAGGCTGGTCATTAATGAGAGAAAAACAAACTCTCTAAGACTATATTCACTTGAGAGATCTGGAGTTTTGGGAATCTATAACTCTCCCCTAGGGCCACTATGGGAGTGTACAGGGAAAGAAAGAAACTGTCTTGTTGACACTGTCCCTCCCTAGGAAGCCCAAGGGAGCAGATGAGAAATACATGAATTGTGGGATGACACACAGTGCACCTGATCTCAGTCTGCTCTCCCAAAACACCTGTGGAAAAGGCACTTCTCTATGACAAGGCATGCAATGTATGCTTCTGATACTACAGGAAAGTTCTTGCTTTTTGTTTACACCACAGTAATTGAGATTCATGCACCTATGACCGGTCTCTGTTAAAAGCAGGACATGCACACACCCCTCCAAAAAATCCTTTCCCAGCTAGATCAGTTTCAGAGATCCAATGACCAAATTAAAAAACAAACAAAACCCCCAAACAAAAAACAAAAAAAACCCCAAACCAACCAAAACATCTTCAGCATGGGAAGTCATGGCATCAGCTTCAACCATTACAAACACAGAGACAAGATCTGTGACAATAAATGATGTCCTGCAAAGCATGAAACTGAGCAGAACTATCTTTGGGGGTGGCTGGTTTTCGCACTCAGTCCCAGGGAGGATGAGGCGACAGAAGGAGAAGAGCCTCTGTTTGTACAAGCCACTTTGGACTTTCCCTTTGAACAGGGCACAGGGGCACTGAGTCTTACAGCCTTTTTAATAGGAGCATCTGCTCCTGTTCCCATCCCAGCTGGATGGCATCTACGAGTGTTTGCTGTTAGCGAGTTGTGCCATGTGTCACGAGGAGGGGTGTATCCTGGGCAGGGAGCACATGCACATCTTGGAGGCCTTTACACCATGGCAGCAGGTCCATTTGTTCGGCCCAGGCACTTGCTTGGGGGCAGCAGCTGCATTCTCCATCTACTCTGGAATTTCCAAATGGTAAAGTCCCCAAGGGTGGTTGTCATTAACAGGGTAATCTGTGTGCAGGCAAGGGTGTGGAGGGAGAGGGCTTCATGGGTGGCTTACACTTTATCTTATTTTATTTTTCTTTATTTGATTTTATTTTTTCCACTGACATCTGGAAATGAGAGCTATCTCACTCCCACAGACCCTCTGAACTCAGGCCATCTGTGGGACCATCTTTTCCTTCCCCTCAGTGATGACCTGCCCTGCAGGAGGCTGATGGTGATGGAGAGGAGTATAGGAAAAATCAAAGGGATGTCCACATGGTCAGTAGCAAATTTGCCAAAATGGGATCTCTGTCTATTTCATAGGCTTGTTATGCAGCTCTTAACTCTTCGGTAGGTGTTCACAGGGATAGATATGCCAAAACAACCCTATTTATTTGCACTGTGTTCTCCTTATTCCATTTATGCATTTTTCCTGCTGAAATGTCTGCTAGCAAATTGTAAAATGCTCACAATTTATAGGGTGAGTGGAGGCAGATGAAGTCGTTCACCCTATCCTACCCCTTGTAAAGGATTCAGAAGCCCCATGGAGACCTGCAGCAGTCTCCTCTGCCCATCAGCAGCAAATTTAACTGCCCCATCTGCCACCCCATCCTCCAATAGAACAGAAAGTGGGTCAGCCCTTACAGCTGAAGGACAGATCATACACAAACTACCATATGCAGTGGCTATTGCAGGGTTTAGTCCAAATGACTGGCATGTAGGAGCAGCCCCAGCATCATCAGCCCCCAAATTTGAATTAAGAGCTTGCACAGAATGGGGAAGAGCTTCTGCTTAGTAAAGAAACCTTTGCCTGAGAAAGCTTACTATGAGGTTTGTAAAAGGAGTCTGCGTTGGTTCAAGCTGGGTGTTAATAATAAATCCGGAGAGCTACAGCACTGGCTCCCCGCCACCCACCCTGGCGAACCCGGCTGAACCGAGCAGACGCACATACAAGACAAACTCTGTAGGCTGGATACACAACAAGGTACTGTTGTCCCATCTGTAGCAGTGTACATGCCAGTGGATATCAGCCTAACACAAGGCGAGGAGATACACGGGGAAGCAGTTGCTTTCCTCCTTCCTTCTCACCTTTTTTTTCTACTCTGAGCTGGGAAGGGAGTCTGGAAGCCAGTGCCGTGTCCACGGTCCTCCCAATAGGCTGGCTTTGATACAGCAAACAGAAGAGGATGCTCAACATACGCTCTGTTTGTGCTGTGACACAGGGGCAGACGTTGTGGGACTGATGCAAGCACTGCCTGTGACGCCGACACCCCAAGTTGCCCAGGGTGCCTCAGGGTGCTGGCAAACTGGGCTCCCCGTGTTTAAAAACCAGGAGCGTGTTTCTATGGGGAGTCACCAGCACCCATGAGAGAGCCAACAGCCCCGCGAGGGCCGGCGTGAAATTTGCTGGACGTGACCCGGTTAGTGTCTCGGAGGCCTAATTGGCATCCTCTGCGATCGGTCTGGCTGCGGCTGCCAGGAGAGAGTAAAGCGTCTCCTCCTGTCACAGATGGGCTGGGGGAAGGGGTGACCACCGCGTGTCTGTGCGCCGGTGTCAGGGGATGGCAACAAAGGATGTCAGGAACGTGGCGCTGCCAAGGGGCTCGCATATTTGGCTTATAACCTGATGAGTACAAGGCAGGTGGCAGAGTCTATGTCATGCCCTGTGGGGGGTGGAGAGGGAAGGGAAAGAACGGGGGAAAAAATAAGACCGGTGCAGATGGGATGTGCCAGCTCTTCTCACTGGAACAGAGCTGTTCGATCGGGAAACTTTTCCAGAGAAACTTAAACGGACCAGAAGGGGAGAAAACAGAAATGGTCAGCATCAGCAAGTGCGTCCTGGTCCTTTCCTACAATCTACCTCATTGCTATTTTTAAAACCTCATTTTGATGGAAAATGAGATTAAACCCCCCACAATGTAAAAAAAAAAAAAAAAAAAAAGCTAAATCTCAGATTTCAAGTAGGTATGTGACATGGGTGTGTGTGAAGGAGAGAGACAGAGATTCAAAATAAATAATAAAAAAAAACAACCTAGAAAAAACTTCTTGGAACAAAACACACACGAGGTAATGCCAAAAACTTGAGAAGGAGAGTGGTTACACACTAATTTAATTCTCTAATCCCCCTACTCCTGTCACTGTTTACTCACTGATAAATGTGCAGTAGCTTCAGCAAGACAGCCACATTTGCAGAAACTGACAGCCTGACTCAGAGACTATTTACCTAAAGACCATGAATATTAAAACAGGTTTCCAAAAGGCCCCCGTCTTGAAGGAGAAGATTAGCATGGGGCCTCTTGCTGACAGACTCTTCCCTCTCCACCCCTCCTTCCCCCACTCCGTGATGCATCTCTTGTTCAAACACTCGAGAAGTATCACCTAGCTGAAGAACTGAAATACTGGAACAATGCCCTGGAGCTGTGCATTCGGCTTTAGCCTGACAGCAAAAACACTCATCCATCCAAGAAAAATGTTGGGGGTTAGATTTTTTGGGGTGATGTTCGCTTTTGGTGGGGTGCTTGTTTGTTTGTTTTAAATAACTGATTGAAAACAAAAATAAAATTCATAGCTTTTTTTTTTGCTAATTCCCCCCCTCCTTTTGGAAGGTGAGCTATGAGCACAGAGTCATTTAATAGAATTAGAAAGGCGGCAAAATTATATTCCAAAGTCATGATCCTTAAATGAGTTTGTCTCCTATAATGGTGTACAGAAATCACCAGAAAGATAGAAAAAGAGTAAAATAAAACTGGAAAGGGAAGAGAATAAGATGGATTTAAAGATCAGAGGGAAAGCATAGTTTCTATAGGATGGGGAAGATGAAATGGTCTAGATACCCCAGCAGAAATGACAAGACAGAGTGGAAATCAAATTGATTTACATTAAAAAATAAATGAAATGTCAAAAGGATTTTTAAACAGATAGTTAGGATTCACTTATTATAATAGCGAAATGTTAAACTATATTTGAAATCAAAGAATTATTGCTTATTTGTGCCTTATATATTTTACTGGAGGAATTCTTTGCCACAGAATCTTCTGGGGACTAAAGTTACAACTAAATTCAAGAAAACATTAAGAAATTTCTGAAAACATTACAATAAATTGCTTCTAAAGGCCATGAATTGTTAGAAAGATGTTAGAAGGAAAAAGGCAAATTAGCCCTGTTCTATTTGGCAATGGAGCTGCAAGCATAATCTATTTACACTGACTTATACTTTTCTCTCTTCCTATTACCCTCCTCTTGACAGGGTGTGAGGGACACCTCCTTTCCAGGGTGAAACAGAAACAAAGATGTGCTCCTACAGGGTGGGTGGGTATTGAGTGTGACTCTCACCCCCTGCTAACACATCTTTGAGTGCCTGACATACCCTGGTGAAAGCAGGGAGACCCCATCTCTTAGAGTGGCTGACAACACTACACTTGTCCTGATACAGACAGCATTGCTTATGCCTAGAAACCGGTGAATATACTGGCTCTGGGGACAATGGCATCCAGTTCCCCTCTCAGGTCGGTGAACTATTCAGACAGAATTAAGAGTTTGTGATTTTCCAGCCTCTCTGGTGACTCTAAGGTCTCCTGATGTAGTTGCTCATCTGGCATGGAATGACACAGACCTCTTGAAGTCAGTGGAACAGTTCTGTTGGGGTTTTTATCCCCACCTGAGGATCAGGTGTTTCACTGCAAGCCTTTGGGAGCACTACTGCCAACTGCACAATGGACAGTGCTAGCACAAGGACGAGCATATTTGGCTTTGAGGGAAAAGGGCAGCCAGCATCCCTGGATACCTTCCGAAAAGCAGGCAGTCCCTGCTTGGAAAACTACTGCCAGTGAGGCTGCCCCTCAGCTTTGCCTTTAGCAAATAAACAGACTTCAGTAGAGCAGTGCCAGAGGCTGCTTGGTCAGAAAGTCTTTGCAGACGTCTTGTGACTGAGCATGTGAAAGGGTTAAACCATGAGGCCACCTGGCACACAGCCCTTCTCTGACCAACATCAGGCTACTGCCTCCACAGCAGTTCCAGAAACAACCACAGCCAATTCAATATTCATGGTTCTTATTTGCCATGAGGCTAAAAGTACATCTACCCAGAGGAAGATGAAGTCTCCTTGTGAGCATACTGAAAGCTTCCCAAAGGTTTGGTCAGAGGGGGTGGGTTGAGGCAGGAGAACAAGTGAATGGAAATCTTTGCTAACACAGATGGAAATCGTTGATGACTATTTTCTGCAGGCTGGATTTGGTATCTTATTTAAAATAAGAGTTTAATTATAACCAGAGCTACTCTAATGAAGAGGCAAAGGTGGAATATTAGGAGAGCTTCCTGGAACTGGAAATGCAATGTGAGAGTGCAGATGAAATGCAAGTCACTCCAGTCTCAGAATCTGGCCCCAGGATAGAGTGGCTTCTTCAGTTTCTCTTTAGAGCACCTGTCTCTACAAAACCTCTTCCTATCACCTAAATTCACACCACTTTCTTCGGCAATCACAGACTTTAAGTAGAAGCTTGGAAGCTCTATCATGACTCTAAGCATTTTATACTTGCACAGGGAAATCAAGGCTATTTTGAAAGCAAATTTTAGTCCATGCTCAAAGGTTAAATAAAAAAAAAATGCTTTGAAGCTTAGAAGTGTTTCTTGATGACCTCACAAGAAAACATTTTACTTTCTGGTATACCTTAAACAGAAGAGATTTTGGACACCCTGTGGTTTTGTGCTTGCCAGAATCTTGGAGTAGGTTAATGTAGGGAGACGTCACTCCATGCTACATTTGTTTTTTAAATGCCTCTTCCAAGCATTCACTTTTAGATCATTGAACAGATGGGCCTTGGGTATGTCTCTCCCAAGGAGGCTGAACAGGTATGATTTTCTGTATTGATTGATTGCGTATTGTGGACTTAATTATTTGGGAAGATCTTGCTGTATATTGTTTTCTCTCCATTAGATACATATGTGGGTATCTACACATGTGGAATTACAACATTGTGGAAGCATAGGCAACATCCCCTTGATTCGAGAGGGTTCTGCAGTTTTTATGAAGTAGAGACATGCCTGGATTCCCAAAGGCTGGAAAAATCCACTCTTAAGTCCCTGACCAGGTGACTCATCCATCTCATTTCCAGTGGCTGCTCTGCTGTTTTATGCCACATTTTGCCTGTAAACTGAAGTGCCCCAAACCCATTCCTACTCAGTTTATCTGTGTGCTCCGCACATACTGAACTGCTGTGGACTCCGGGGTGTGTGCCTGTGTCTTTGTCTGTGTGAGATGCCACAGAACCCCTACAAGGTGATGTATCCCCCAGCCTGACTCTTTGCTTGAAGGAGCTCCTTTGTTGGCCAGAAATGATGCTGTGCACAGGCTGTTGCTCTTGTGATGTGCCTCACAGAAAAATCACACATCCCTTTTGCATTTGTGTGCTCCTCAGGCACTTATGTACCCCTGATCCATGATAAGACCCCATGTATAAAAATTAACACACTGGGAAGGGAGAAACTTAAGTGATCTGAAAAGACATAAAGGTCCCTGCCTTCCATTTAGATATTTTATGCCCAGTGCAAGGAAAGAAGATTAGGGTCCTAAAGAAGAATTTAAACACATAAACATTTTCATGGGTGTAGGAGGCTGTCAAAGAACATACCACAAAGACTCTGAGGAAATAGTTTCTGCTTTAACACCCACAACCACGCACTCATCACCCAGCAGACATGCAGACAGTCCTCCTCTTCCCTCTCCCTTCCTTCATCTACGGCAAAACCACACTATTCAAACTTTTCCACTATCAGTAAGAGAAGCTGCCATTTACACATTTACAGAGCAGCAGACACAACACCAGTTTAATGATATAAGGAGGGAAAGAAATAAGGAGCAATCTGTATATTATGTATACACATATATTTTAAATACTCAGCAGAGGAGACCCTGTTGTCAATCTAGTTTATTGAGAAATGGCTAAATATTAAAGAAAGATGGGGCTGATGGAACTGGATGGAAAGTCATATCTCTGAATCTATTTGTAATCACCTATGTCTCTGCTTCTTTTCTCACAATACCTGCAGAGACATGACACACTGCTAGCTAGGCCCAGAGCATCTTATAAAGAATGCAAGGGTTTTTCCAGCCTCTGGCACTCAGGTGGTGTTGGACTGGAGCACATGTCAGCCCTGATAAAGAGGAGGGATCTCAGACCAGGCACTTCCAGTGTTTGCCCGGAGCAGGAATGTGTGATGGCTACTCTGCGGGAGGGATCACAGCATCAGCAGCCACAGCCTGACTGACCTGTGTGGCTATCAGAGACCTTTAAATCTCTCCCTCTTGCCTGATGATCCATGCCTGCTCCTTGCAGCTCCTGCACTGAGACAAACCCTAGACTCCTGTGCCTCCCAAGCTCTCCACGTGTACCTACCACGTGCATTTCCTTATCTGTGCACACCCGCCCTTCCCTCATCCTTTCATAACAGCTCCAGATGGGTGTGATTAAAAACACATAGGCCTTACACACCTTCTGTGGGAAGCAGTTTTCAGCAAATTTCCCCAAATTACTTTAATTTTACAGGTAGGCTGAGGGAAAGTGAATAACACAAGCCATGCAGCACGCCCAATAGAAAAAAAAATGGGAACATAATGCAGATTTGCCTCTTTTTATATTTTTCTCCTACCTTCTAGGCAACAGAGTGCCCTGTAACACTGGTATTATAGATATTACTGATATTTTAAAAATCAGTTACAGCAGGGGAGTTGAGAAAAAGACTGAGACTTTCTGAGTTTTTTTTTTTTTTTTTTTTTTGTGGTTTTTTTTGTGTTTTTTTTTTTTTTTGTCTTATACATATGCTCTCTTGGAATTATTTTTTGAGTAGGTACTGGCTATTTTTTTTGAAGAGCTATTCACAGAGGTGTATGGGAAGGGCATTTCTTGGACTGAAGCCGAGTGGCAGCCATTTGTCATCAAGGCAAAACATTTAATACCCTGTTGTAGTGGAAGATTTTGATCAGAAAAGGAGTATAGCTGCCAGGATGGATACTAGGTTTTAGACCTGAGTTCAATTCCTAGCTCTGCCAAGTCTGCTTGTCCTGTCCTTTGTCCTGTCCCTGTCCCACAGCTGACCACTGAGTTAGTATTTTTCTGATTTTCCACAGTTTTTGAGGCAGTAGGTCAAGTAATGATCAAGAAGCACTCCACAGCCTGGCACAGGGAATACAAGCACCTAGGCAGGCAGATAAATTGTTTGTGTTCTCTGCCTGGAAGAGCATAACTTTTGCAGTTGTGTGTTTCCAGTAGGAGCATTGGTAATTATGAATTCAGCCAGTCACTGCACTGTGCATATTCCAGAGCGGCTCATGGAGAAATCATTGTCTGTGAAAAATGATTCTTCTATGCAACAGGCATAAAAATTGAGTGCAAACTGGCCATGAACAGGCAGAACAAATTCAATTCAGGAGTCACAGGGCTATTGTGTCCTGCACAATGGTCTGTTGTCGCAAAGCCCTGTATAGGCACCTGGGACAGATGCAGGAATCTTTGACTTAATTTTCAAATTATTTTTTGTTTGGTTTCCTAAAGAAATGAAGGATTTTGTGATTATTCTATATCTTAATGTCTATTTAATCTCTCTTTCTTTTCCTCTTCCCTCAATAACTTTGAACCAATTGACACTGGAGGTTTCATTTGCAGCTTGATAGACATGAGAGAAAGTAATCACAAGAAGCTGCAAGGAAATAGTTTTGCTGTTTTTTCATTTTCCAAGAAAAATGTGTTTTTTGAAAAAACTTTCCTGCAAAAGTGGAGGGGTTTTTTTTTGAATGTTGACCCCTCTCACCATTAAATACATAGTGAATAAATTGAAATTCTTATTTGAAGAAAGTTCTAAGCTAAGACAGCTTCTATTTGTGATTTACCTGGTCCATGTAGGACAGAACAGAAATCCTCCAGCCCTTTGGGGGTTGGAAGATCAAGGTATGGAGCAAGTGGTTTCTACAGTACCTGGTCTTAACAAGTTACTCCTTTAGTCTCTCATCTCTCAGGCTGATATTGAGGGGTCTCAAAGGTAACAGGCACTGAGCTCAGGCTTAGGAACCATGATCTTAAACTCATCAGAAAACCATCAGTGAGGTAGCTCTGTCTACTAGCTCTATTGCTAGTTAGTGAAATAATCAGCCTGGCTCTGCAAACTCAGTCAAAGCCCTGTGCAAAGAATTTATGCAGCCCATCTCCTCCCTCTCTCTGTAAATACCTCACTGACAGACCAATCCTGACCTTGCAGCAGAACAACCCAGTAGGTGAAGAACCAGCATGGGACTGAGCTGCAGATAAGTCATCAGCCATTTTCAGCTGCAAGCTCATTAATTTCCATAGGTGTTTAAAAAATTTCCAAGATGTGGACTTCTGTGCATCTGTGCTTTGGATTGCCACCTACCAGCTAGGAGGAAAATGCGCTGGTCTGTTCACAGGAGGATGGATTTCAGCAGTGAGTTCCCATCCTGGAATGGCCAGACACTACAGAAACAGCAGTGCTGCTCAGCACTGGTAGCCAAGCATATGCATCCTTGTAGATCCTCCCCTTGATCCACAGGTGAAAATAAAGCCAGGGCAGAGCAGGCTAGATTCAATTCTTAGCTGGAGAAAGTTGAGGCAGTCTCAGCCTACCATTTTACACTTGCCTGGCTTTGGAGTACATGATGAACTGTGCAAGCTGGGTGTTCCTCCACACTTCTAGGAAAAGCAGTCAAGCAAGAATTCAGATTAAGAGAAGTGTGCACAAATGTTTTCTTAATAATAATTAATACATGATTAATAGGAACAGATTTTCAAAATAAATGATTATAAGATGTCTCTATAGCATGCCACCAGGATGATGGGGATAAATGATGCCGAGACACCTGAAAGTTGAGAGCCCATTACTAAGCATTTATAAATGGGAATGCATAAAAATATTTATCCATGTCTTTCTGAAACATACTCCAATGTGTCTTCAAGCAATTTATCAGCTAAAAAGTAATTTTCATTAATCACTTATTAATTATTAATAAAGTGTTTGTAAGTGTCACCTTAATTTAAAGTGCTTCTGAGTCAAGGTGCACTTCCCGACTTTCCTTCTCTAAGGAGATCTTTTCTCCCAGACCAGAGTCCTTCAGACTCAAATGACCTTGGTGCATCCTTCTTCAACCAGCCCACTCTTGGCCTCCACAACTGTTAGGCTTGCAAATGGGACTAATTCATGTTTCTGGAAACCACAATTTGTCATTTCAGAAGGAAAGTTGATCAGATCCACTCTCCCCACTCACAAAGCTGGATGCCCAGACCTGGGAACGCAGCATTCAAATGTTTCAATTTATCATTACAGTGGAACCCTGAAGAGATCACATCTGCTAAGACCATAAATTGGACAAGATCCCACTTCAGAAGGAGCAGGCTCAGCTCGATATTCCCATTCTTGAACAAGGGACCAATTAGGCAGGCTTATTTACCTGCCATAAAATGAGATGTTAGCCAGTGGGAGAAGTCACTTAAGGACAACAACAACAAAAAGTCGTTCTGATCTCTCTGTTAGAAATGGCCAGCTTAAAATCCTGCATCTCTCTACGTTCTCACTTCAGCCTGTATGTCCTCTGTTCCTCCTGTTTCTTCATTCCTCCTTTCAAGTTAGTCTCTACCCCTCTGAGTTTGCCCTTTTGTCTTACACATTTTATCTTTTTCTGTCCCTTCTTTTTCTTTCTCTTCACTCTCCTTTTACTTAACTTTTCCTCCTCCTCCTTTGCTCCTTTTCTTTTTTTTTTTTCTTTTACACATGCACACATACAGAGAAGATTTAATTTTGAGCTTTTCTACTGAACTAGCAATCAAAAAGGTCTTAGATCTTGGAACAGAACCTGGGCTACAAAATGAGCAAATTGCTCACACCTCCTTTCCTTCATAAGATTTTACAGTGAGGATTGGATCTTCCTCTTGCCAAAAACTGGATTCAGGCCCCAAGAGACACTAAGGGGGAAATCTTCAGGCTTAAAAAGTGATATTTTCTGCCTCTCCTCATAACTTTAAATCTGCTTCTTCTCTAGATGGATAATGGTGTGCAAGTATCCAGAGTGGAAGCAGAGAGAAGCAGACACACATCTGTCAGGGATGGTCTGTGCACATTTATCCTGCCTCCGTGCTGGGGGATGGATGAGATGACCTCTTGAGGTCCCTTCCAGATGTACTTGTCCATGAGTCCATGATTAATTGCCTTCATGATCTGCAGTTTATCTATCCAAAGAAATAAGCCTCAAAACCTCCTGCAAATACATATCCTGTGGGCTAGCTGAAGATATTGCCCCTCCATCCTTGGAGTGTTGCACCCTAATTTAGACTCGACAGACAAGACGTGTCCCTGCTGGTCCCTGCAGAAAGGTATATCCTTTCACACCCAGCAAAGGAATTAAAGAATAAAGCTGATTTATCTCAGTAGAGAAAGGAAAGCAAATGTAGGTTTTAAATGAGGAAGAAAATATCTGTACTCTGCTTCCTCAGAAGACAAAGACAGGAAACAGGTAAGTGAATCTTTGTAAGGATTGCTGATACCTTATTCCAGCCTCCCAGTGTTACTTCCCCACCAGTACATGCAGGATTTATCTGCGTCTGCCTTCCTGGCACAGTGAGATGTGGCATGGCAGAGAGCACCACCATCCCTGCCAGAGGGGAGTCACAGCTGAGATGACTGTGACCCCTTATTATTTTTCAGTCCGAGGGTATCCTTTGCTGACACTGAAGAGATGCTCATCCGTGTGAGGATGATTTTCTCTAACATGTTCATCCATATAAGGATGGACACGGGAAATGGCAGACATACCTTGCCAAAGTGGGCCAAATGAAGAAGAAATGAAAATAGTAAAAAAGAAAGGAATGATAACAAGGAAGAAGGGGGTTGGAGAGAAAGCTAATATGAGTGTCTTAGGAAAGACAGATATGAAGGTGGGAACTTGTGCCTATCTGGACATACAAACCAGAATACCTCTACCTGAACTACAAGATATCTGCATCTGATTTTTCTCAGGTATTTATTTAACCCTAAGATTTACTTGACCCCAAACTCATGTTTTTCTCTTAACAGTCTGTTGTGGATCAGCACAATAAAGACTGTTGTAACACTGACATTTCAGTGTTCAGGTATAACCTGTCCAAAGAGAATTTAAGATGCCTTCACTATGGCAGGAGAAGTTTGTAAGTAGAAGAGTGGCTCTTTCTGGAGAAGCTGGTCATGCAGCACTAATTTACTGAAAAGGTTCCTGGTTAATCAACACAGAGCAAAATAAAGATATTCAAGAATTAATGTAGCTTTTTTTAGGTAGGTCAGATCTAGGATATGAGGAGTTTATACTATTTTACCTTTTCAAGACGTAACAAAAATATTAGAGGAATACTTTCTGTCCCTTCTGAATCATCAGAAATCAAACTGAGTTAAAAATCAGTAAGGATGAGATTTAACTCAGTAAACATAGATACCTGTACCTGTATATCTCACCTAGTCACCCTCAACTCCCTTGCTAGACAAACGAGAGAATTAGACATTTCCATGCATTTCAGCAATTTATTTCTTCTTAACATATATATCTAAAACAGAGATACTGGAATTGTATTAAAAAAAAAAAAATCTTACTTCATACACTGATCATAATAGGAACTTACACCAAAAAGTTTAAAAAGAGATTTCTAAAGCTAGATCAGGCTTCAAATTTGTAAGTTACAAATAAAGAAAAAAAATATAGCAAGTATTCTCCCTTTCTACTTAATTTATCTGGAAAACTGTGTCATTTTTATGGTTCACTTCCTTTAAGAGCTATAGAGCAGAGGTATGTTTTTAAACTGAGTATTTCCTGGTCACATGCAAAACCTCATGATTTTAGCTTTCTATTTTTAAACTCATCTCTCCCAACCAATTTTTCATTACGTTTCTTATTTTTCTCGTTTTCCCTGTCTCCTTCCAACAATCTCACCACTTGTTTCTCTACTTCCTTTTAATCTTGAATACAAAGAGCAGGTTGATCCCAGCTCTGGCCCTGGAAATGTCAGGCTGAAAATGTTACTCTTGGAGTGATTTGCATGCATTACAAAGTGACAGGTGACAGGAGCACACAACCTCGGCTAATAGATGATTAATGATGTGATGTTGGCCAGCACTGTTGACTCGTTTTCCTGCTCTTCGGGAAACTTCAAAGGCAGCTGGCATTTCTGTTGCCTTGTGACAGGCTCATGGGTGAGTGTAATTGTTTAGTCCATATGTGCATGGCGTAGAAAGAACTGTGGGCATGTTCATGGAGCACATTTTTCTCTGTGTGTGTGTGTGTGCATGAGGCAATTTGTAGGGCCATATGCATGAGCTCCCGTGCGCTTCTGTGTGCACACGAGCTCCTCATATACAAACTGCCTGGTTTCTGCGAGTTGCTGAGAGCATCATTATCCAGCTACTATATTCTGAATAAAATACCATGGCCCATTTGGGGTTACAGTCTAAAGGAATGAGGGAAACTCACTGGAATTTTAATCTGGATGGAGAAAAATCAGCCCTAAAGTAAACAGTATGTTTGGAAAGGAGCCCAGTAAATAGCAATCAGAACAAGATTAGAAATAGGTCAAGGCTGTAAAGTTGGATCTTTTTTCACACCCATTTTTTTTTCTTTTTTCTCAGCAAAATTTGGGAGGGTTGAGGTCATTAAAGAGATGAAGGCTACTTCAGATTTCAAGCCCACCCAGATTTCAAAGCATAGCCTCACTTCTGATGCATGCATTATAAGTCTGGAGTTCAGCTGAAGAAGTATTTGGAATTTTCTAGAAGGATATTCTTAGGCAGTATTCTCTCAACACATATAGATGCCAATGTTTGGATTTAAAATCCTTGTACTCGGTAAAGGTGAAGGAAATCTCATTTCCTACTCCACACATGAACACCTCTGCCTTCTGCCCTGGGTTTCCTATTCCCCAGCCCACTGTAGTCATGAATCTCTTTCAAAGTTGCTCAGCATTAGTGGAAAAGCAAGGAAACAAACTGTAGATGAGGGTCAGAGTTTGCAGTTATGAACATGGATCAGCCAAATCACCCTCTTTTTTTAACAAAAATTAGTAGTTCTCTGAATCTAAACCCTGCATCAAAATGTTTTTTTTTTCTTCAGATGGAAAACGGAAAGTCTGAAATTTGAGTGTTCTTTAAACGAACAAATTTCTCAATAGTCAATAAAGCATGAAGCTGCTGTAGCACAGAGCAAGGATGTAAAGAGAGTTTAAAACAAACAAGTTTTTTCCTTCCTTCTTCCAAAAGCTGTCATTTGGGAAAGCACAATGCAGATGTCAAAAGCTAAAACCAGAGACAAATGGCCAGAGAAGGCCCTGAAAGATTTGTATCTTCTGTTGATTAAAAGGGGAACGTAGAAGAGTCCCTGACTGCGATAAATCTCCCTGCACAGAATCACGTAAAATTAGATTTGAAAAGTCCTCAAGAAATCAGCCAGGTTCTGGGCAAGAAACCTGTCTTAAACAATTGAAGGCCATGCCTGAGCTCTGAGTGAGCCACAGCATAGGATACACTCAACAAATCAGCTGGACCCAGGACAGATTTCAGCCTGTGTCTGAGTTCTGAGTGCCTGCCTGAGACCCATCCTACAGCGGTTTCTTTCTCATCTCTTTGACACCGTGGGGAATGGGCAAGCTGCTCTCAACTTGAAGCACAGGCTTCAGTTTTTTTTTTTTTTTTTTTTTTTTTTTTTTTTTTTTTTCTTTTGGTTCGCCTTGCCTCATGGATGGTTCAGTTTGTTAACTCAATCCAAAAACTTGCCATGTCCACTTCACACTTTCCAGCCCTCACTAACCCTTCAATTCACAGGACATCACCCACTCCAACTCAGACAGTGCTCCTGACAGGGCAAGACATTAAGTGCCAGGACACCAGAAAGCAGAGAGAAAGGAAAGAACTCGTAGCCTTTGATCTATTTCAGACCTGTCAGATTAACTAGGTCTGGAGGTTTGGGTGATGAGGCTTGTGCTTCATGCTTGCTTAAGCTGAATTGCCTTGGAGAAAGCTGAACATTCCCTCATGGTGAAGTCTGTGTTACCTTACCTTCCATCTACAAGCAGCAGCAGCAAACATCTCAGCACTCTGGGCTTCTGAAAATACCAGTTCCTAATTTGTGACATTTGTGATACTTATTCTGCAGAATTACAAGTTGACCTGGGTAGATGCTAAAGATGGGTGTTGTTTCTAATGCTCCTGGAAATGCAGTTCATTGTATCTTAGTCAAAGTCTATTGAACAACGTGTGTACACATGGCTTTGTGTTTCAATGTGTTCAAGGTCAGTGCCAGAGCAACAGAAAAATGGCAACAGCTAACCCACAGAAATAATTTCTTTAACTTTTTAATGTTGCTATGGAACATAGAAATGTAGGTACTATCATGGTGGAGATATAGGTGCATATACACAAATAGACTAAGAAAAGGACAATCTACAGTACTGTTGACATTTTTGTGTGATACATTAACTAGTTTCTTGTCACTTAGCCCTTTGAAAAGCTGCTTTGAATACTTTCCCCTTGACTACTTTTAGGTATTAACTTCAGGTACCTGTACCATGTGGTTAACTTTAAAAACCTGAAAATTTAAAACTACGAAAATCAGTTTTCTTCCAAATGTATTTTGTGAAATCCAGTAATTTCCAAGAACAGTAATAAAACCAGAAAGAAATCAAGATGGAAGTTTCTGGCTCACACTTACTTTTTTCCTCAACACATTCAAGAATTTGCCTTTATTTTATTCTATTATTTTAAGGAAAATTTGAATGGCAACACTTTAGATGACTGGCTGGTTAGCTTATTTTATTTTCCTTCCAATGCTTGTCCTGAGCACAGGAGACAGCTCTGATTCCACACAGCCTTGCTGGTTGCCATTAAGAATGGAAATTTGCAATTTAAGTTAAATTGTCATAAGAGCCTTTCTAGTAAGCATAAAAGAGAGAGTTTTAGTGGGAAATTGGTAACTGGTGATTGCTACTGATACTTGAAACAGTGCCAGAGTCACTGTTCATCCACAGAGTTGTGGCCACCTCAGGGTAGAATGTACTAACAGTAGCAAGTCCCAGTCCTTTTGTTTAAAGGCATCAAGGGTTCTGGCATGCCCTCAGTGGAATCATGATTAACTATTTATACTGTAGAGAAGCTGAGTATGCAAGGAACAGTAATTTCTTCCAAAGAAATATTTCTAATATTTCTAAGCCTGTTAGAATTGGAAAGTTGCTGTTGTGCTCTAAGACCAAAAGGCTTCTTTTTTGAATCCTTCTGTTGCTGTGGTTTCTGCAATTTCATGAGTGAAAGTGACAGCACTGAAAAACAAGGGATTACAAGCTCTGGAAACTCACAGAAAGAGAGGTGCAACATTCTAAAGTTTATCCTGTGATCTCAATCACAACTTCATGCGGTTACATCCTCTACAACCCAGCTCCAAAGGGCTGCCAAAATGCTGCTCATGCCTTCTAGACAGTGTGTGTATCCGATCAATCCATTTGATTTGTAGGTTAGGACTAAGCCTCACAGTCAGACCCAATGATCTCATTGCTGCCAGCATGAATGCAAAATACTTTGAGCAAAAACAAGGGGATTGATCTAAAAGGACACAGGTAATTTAGAGCAGAACTTGGGCTTTTGTGTATTAATTAAAAAGTTTGCTGTAACCTATGGGACACATCAACTCTCTTGCAAAGGTTGTCATCTCTGTGCAGCCAGCCATTTGTTTTGTTTGCTTCAGAGAGAAACTTGATTTTGTGATGGGCTATGCCTTTTGCTACTATATCCTCTGGGAGAGAGGTCTGGTCAGATGATTAACATTATCTTCTCTCTTAAACATTACATTATGAAAATTGGGTAGGGTTTTTTTTTAATAGCAACTGACTAATTAGCCCCACGTCTCATCTCAGCTGTCAAAAATCTCTATTCATTGACAGTTTACTTTAAGTGGTTCAATTAGCATAACAAATGACTCACCAAAAGTTCTGTAGGCATCCTATTGATTAATGTCATTTATCTTGCAAACCAGCAGTAGATGCGTGAGTTGCTCCTAACAATTATTATATACATTTATACATGTATATAATAAGTGACTCTCAGAGAAGCAACGCAATTTAGGTGTTATTTGCAGGCATTTATTAGCAATAAAGGGCTTTCATCAGCAGCAATAAGATGGATGATTTCCCAGTTAAGGACCAGGTAGAACACAGGGCTGTGTTTCCCTGCACATCATACTACATGCATCCAAGTGATATAAAGAACAGAAATTTCTATGAGCATGTGAGGAAGATAGAGGCTGATCAGGAGCCACAAAGTCTGCATTTTTGACTTTTTCCTACTGTTTGCACAAGCTTTTCAGTACACTGTTATATATTCTATTAACAGTGCATTATATAATATTTTGTTCATGCTTTTCATGTTCATGTTTCATGTTTGGGTAACGAACTCATGGCAGATCAAGGTGCACAGTACAGCAACAGCTAATTTTTTATTTTAACAGGATCCTTAGCTAGGAACAGTGCAGCAGTACTGGGCAGGTGGGGGAGAGGAAGGGTTTTCCCCTCAATTCTGCCACTCACCTTTGGCACTCACTTTGGCCTTACTTAATCCCCTCTCTCCTTTTTTTTTCATTCACTTTGATTTTATCCATGCTGCTCAAGAGGTTTATGCAGTCTTTGCCACCAGGACAGTCCCTCACTGGATGTTCATGCAGGGCCTTACCCTACAAAAGGTCAGAGCCTCAGAAACCCTCATGATATAAAAATGCAACATTTCACCACAGACCAAATTGCAGGTATTCACCACTGGGGGGAAAATGGTCTCCAGTCAGTTGACTCATCAGATGACAATGTTCTGAAATTTCTGCAGAAAAATGTTTTCTGCCAATGAAATCAGAGATGACCATATAGTACATTGAAAGGCATTAGTATGGGTGCCTCTATAATCATCATGAAAAAGTATGTGTGTGTTTCCGTTGTTTCAAAGTACTTCTCCTAGAGGAAGAAGCGTTTATGACTGAACTCTTTAATAAGTGCTCTTTCCCCCAGTCTCAAGAGGGACAGTGCAAGCTTTAAAGAAAGTACAGCAAGTGCTCTCACTACTGAAGCCACTAGGAGTATATTTTATAAAGCAATATTAAAGAAATACTGAAAGCAGAATAATTTAATCAGATTCATGAAATCAAATACCCCCAAGGCAGCGATGAAGATGCAGCTCAACAGGTACTGGCATTTCATTCCATAGGAAGAGGAAAATTCATCAGCTCCTTTTTTTTTTTTTTTTTTCCTCTTTTCTCTTTATAGAAGTAAAACTTGACACTAAATAAAACTAAAGCCAAATAACCCTAGGACATGAGGATTAGTGCAAAGGCACCTTCGGCCTATATTCAGTTATACTCTGTCTCTTCTCGTTTGGGAGCTGGAAACTATTCATTACTGGAGAGTTGGAGGGAATGTTGTCAAGTGTTTCTTTAAGTGGATTTTTTTTTCCTGATCACATGATCAGTAACTGGCAAAATATTTAATCTTCTCTTTTTTTACTTGCGTTATGTTGTCATGACTGCATTCTCTTCTGCTAAAGGGCAGCAGAGCAGACCTTTATCCCAACCTGGGGTCTCCTCATGTTGCAGAGAAGCATTAACAATAATTTATGAAAATCATCTTGAAAAATTAACACTGGAAGAACCCTCTAAAACTTGAAATTTACTGTTCCTGTTTTTTTTTTAAATTTACTGTGTCCTAATTTTCAAAAATCTCCTGCAAGGAAAGAGACTAGATTTTGTTCTTTTTTGCTGTTACTCATACACTCAGCTGATGGCTGATGGCTTTCTTAGGGTGTTGCAGGAGCAGTGTTTTTGTAATTATATGTGTAGGTTATGAAAGTGAGGATTAAACTGACTTTGATTGCAATTTGTAATATTAACTAGGAGATCTTGGGGAAAGCTCTTGGAGGAGAAAAAGGGGCAAATCCTCAGCATCTACAGTGGTCTCACTGAATACCAACTGAGCAACAACTCAGAGTGTACATATCCTTCAAACATCTCTGGAGAAGTCAGCCCACTTTCATTTGTCAGGTACATAACTGAGGAGTAAATTCAGATCATTTAAACTGAAACAGCAAAATTCAGACATAAGGTTTGTTCTAGGCATCTCCACTTGCTGTATCATCATCAGGTGCCCCATGCAGTGAATCATTCTGTGCTGCAAGAGGAGGCATCAACTGGCTTACAAAGATGCCTGTATCTTCCTATTGACGACAGAGAGAGCTATGAATAGTAACCCAGACTGAGTACCTTCCCTTTTACTAGCACTACACTTAGCTGAGAAGATTCCCATCCAGATGTCTTCTTCAAAGTAACACAGGAGAATGTGGATAGTAGAGAAAATGGTTCCTTCAGTTCACCAGGCAGATGTGCTGTGTAGATGATCACCCTCCCATTTTATATGGGCATCAAATTGACTCTGCAGTGAGAGAATGGAGTTGAAACATCAAATCTGTGTGCCTGAGGTCTGGGTGAGTGTAATTCATAAGGACTAAGGTAATCTGGAGAAGCTGACCAAGTACAGAGGGAAGAAACATTTAGGCAGTGCACGATCCTGACAAGTGGCAACAATATCCCCGAGACAGATTTTTGAAGAGTATGGAGAGAAGAGCATTCAGTTTATGATGCATATTTAGCAGCTAAAATATAGCAGCAGCACTGTCCTCTCCTGCCTCATGGCTTCTTTCTCCAACAAGGCCATCATAAATTCTGCCTTGAGCAAAACAGAACTGATTGGACTCAATTTATTCTTCTTTAAAATACACACACAAACACATTCACTAGGGAAGGATATAGAAGTTCCAGGAAAGAGCTGTAACTCAATTGCCATTATAGAACAGAAAGATAATTAAGTAAATGTTGGCAGGGAATAGCATTGAATAACTTTAGCAGAATGAGTTCTTCCTTGCTTTGCCCTTTGCAGAAAGTATACTGCATTCTCCAGAGACCCCACCCTAAATTGCTTTGGATAGCTCTCTTTTCCCTGAAGGAAATCAGAGAGAACAGGGTTGGAAGGGAGCTCCAAAGGTCTGTTTCCCTCAGTACAAAGCAAGATCAACTCAAGCTAAGCTAGTAAAGATGGTTTTCTCTGCTGAGGGGCAGGAGGTCAGCCAGTATCCTGTATAGGTATGCAGTTAACTCTTCCCATATTGCTACCTGGAATTTAGGAGGATCCACGTAACATCTAAATCACTTTGGCCTACAGGTTGGAGCAAAGAGAAGCATTTTAGAGATAAATTAATAAAAAGTGAGGCATAAGTAGACACCCTGAAGTGTAACTGGGTTCTGTTAGTGCTTGAGTATCAAAAGCATAAGGGATCCAGGAGCTGCAGTTACTAATTAGTTCCAAGGGCAGATAAATAGCAGCTCTGCTTTTTATTCATCCCATGTGGTGACCCACTGGGTTTGTAGACTTTGGCATATTTTATGTCTGAAATTTATCATATGTTTATAGCCAGACAATAAGTTAACAGAAAAAGACCCATCACTGTAAATCATTTAAGACTGTACTTTTAAAACTAGACTATGAGAAACAGCTCATGTGATAAGAAAAGAAAGAAAACAGAACAGTAAAATGTTAAATTAGCATGTCTAAGTTCATTCTTGTTGAGGCAGGTAGCTTTCAAGTCAGAGATCTTCTCTTTAATGTCAGTAGGCTTTGGATGGTGCATTTTGTCTTTTTGGCTTCATTGAAAGAAATAATCATGTGCAAAATGTTATGTGTATAAAACATGCGCAGCCACCTCTAAAATCTAATTATTTTAAATCAAAATCTTTGAAATATTTTACCTTGCTGTCTATCATGGAAGGTTATTCAAGCTTCTTGGTAATGAATCTTTGTCTAAAATATATCTGGCAATCTTTGCATAATCATGTCACTATATGTCATAGACTACACCTTCAAGAATCACCACATGATGTGTGAAATGAAGCAAAAATAGCAGATATCCTTAAAGTGACTTTGGTAAAACAGTGTTAATTTCTCAACCTTCAGAAAGATCAATGTAATCTCAAAGTTTCAAACACATCAACAAAAATATCTTTGAGGGGGAAACAGAGACGTGTAAGTGGGCTGTTTTCATTTAATAGGGAAGTTTGCAGAAAGAAATTTTGGGCTGTCACCAAAACTGAAAGGTATGGTAAACTTGGGATGAGAAGAAATATTTCATGATTGCACAATCACGGGCATTTCCAGCCTTACATGACATCTTTAGAGCTGCATTTTGTGTCTTAGGGTCTGTTACAACAGCACCTGTTTAAAAAATGGTACTTCCAACAGTGCTGTCCTTTGCTTGTATGGGAAAGAGAAGATGATCCATTTAACAAAATGTGTCTGAATCAGAAAATATAAAAGCAGAAATGTCGTGCTTATCCAGGGCACTGGATAAAACACAGACACAGTAATAAGAGTGTGTATTTAGCATATGATTAATTTAATCTCTGTCAACTGGAACTTTAACAGTGTAGTATTTAGTTTAACCTAATCATTCCAACTCCTTCCATGATCAAATAAAGAGATGCACACTTCTCCGAAGAGAAATTTCTTTTGTTCTTAGTCATAGTTTCATAATATATAAGGCAAACTTTATTCTGTGATGGTCCGTTTCCTCCATTGTCTATAGAAACGTTTAGATGACCAGATTAACCTTAGCTCCTTAGTCCCAGACATCTAAAATTTGTGTGTGTTGAATGTAATCCAGTAAGAGCTCTCATTTTAGCCTGAAAAGGGTAAGATAACAATGGTTGAAAAGCAGATGAAAAACCACATATGTTTTGTTTAAATATAATATAGAAGAAGAGAGATGACCTTAATATAATTTATGATTTATATTTTAGTGTTACCAGGAAGTTTAAGCTGCCTAAAGACTCCACAGTGTAAGCAGCGATGATGGATAGGAAAGGATGGAAAGTTACAGGAACTCTAGAACTAAGATTAAGTGACTACATGAAGGTCACAATAGATGAACACTTTTTTCACCTGTGTATTATGAAGGTACAGATAGAGACACTGCAACAATGGGCAGCTGAAGAGGAAAAGTGTTGCACACACCCTTAGGTTTCCCTAAGGATTTGAATTTCACCAGTTTTCATTAGACAAGGGACCTGAATTAGTTCTATCAGGCTCCTTCTGCAGTTATCTCACAAAACAATGGCACTTCTTGAGAATAAATCAAATTGCCAAGGGACTGAATTGCAACCTAAGAGAAACCTAATACTGACCCCAATTCAGTCCCCAGAGTCAAGTCTGATGACAAGAAAGTCTCTATGAAGACTAGATGAATCCATAAACAAATGATGCAATGGGAATCTCCATAATTTGAGAACCATCCTGTGGATGAACAGGCTTTGGGCACAAATCAGAACTTTGCCACTGATTTCAGCAGACTCTGGATTTTACTAATACTGGAGAATCCCAGAGGAGGTGTTTTAGAGTTTACAGATAGGATTACCACAGGTCATCTGATCTTGGGACAGGTGTCCAAAGGATGAATAGGACATCTACAGGTGGTCTAGGTTTAAAATAATCCTCTAGGAGAATCTAGCAAATGACATCTGTGTCTGAGGCTCATCTATCATAATTTCTTAGTCAAGAAGAAATGAGGGAGAAGAACTGCCAAAAATACATAAGATGGATCAGCCAAATTGTTTCTAAATGGTACCTTGGTCAGAAAACTCCACAGGGGGCCAGCAGCCAGCTGCACTGCACTATAAACTAAATGTTACTGTTTTGGAAAAGAGTCAGTGGCAAGTGATTTGCATTAAACACTTTTTTTCTTTTGTTGTTCTTATTGTTGGTTTGGTTGCTATTTTTGGCTAACATAGAAATGCATCAGCATGTGAAATTTACAGAGCAAGTGCCCAGTTGCTGATTTCCAGTACAATTTTTGTCTCCATGCTTAGAAATTTTGCTCCCAAAAGGCAGAGACAAGGGGGAGAGTAGTAGGATAGAAGTGGTGATAAGAACCCAAAAACCTCAATCAAACAGAAGGACTATCCAGAACTAAATGGTTTCAATTTTCCAACATTTTCTTTCTTATTCAGGAATACACAGAAATCTGTGAATTAAGAGTGCCTTTGATTCTTTTGCCTTAAAAAGGAGAACAGAAAATTGAACAAAACCTATGTTGAAAGCCACTGAACTCATGAATATGAACAGGGGCTGGAAGAAAATGAAGCCCAGGGATTCATGGATCTCATCATGGTCTGGAGATGCTTTCAGCATATATCTAGCATGCAGCAGGGTCTGGCAATTTTCCTGGTGTTTAGGCTGCTTTTGGGACTTCTGCTCTCCAGCACATTTGTCCTAGAGGATGGTTTTCACTGATATGGTGTGATGAAATTCCTATCTAAACACTTTCAGGTGTATGTAGGGATGGATCTGGCCAGAAACCTGCTTGCTTGCCTAGAGAAGGACATTGCTAAGGGGCAGCAAAATGGCTCTGTCCTTCAGCCTGCCTGCTCTCATCTAGGGACAATTTGGGTGTGCTGGAAAAACGTTACACTAATTCTGCACCAATCACTATTCAGGACTGTAAAAGTAAAGATCTTTTTTTTTTCAAGAATCTGCCCTCAGTTCCATTCCTTCTCTCCCGTAACAGAAACAGCCTTGCCAAACCCAAACTCAAATCCTTGGACTGAAAAGCACTTGGGTGCTTCCAAGTGTTGTTCCTACAGATGTTTTTCACACACTCAGACACACATGGATTTATGTGTAAGTGCAATCACAAAAACATGTAATGGTTGCTATAAGGATAATTGTACAGGTGGTTATCTACATTAACATGCATTACACATATAGATGCATATGCATGTATTAGAAAGACAAGCAAATACAACAGAAGATTCAAAAAATTAAGGCCAGAAAAGACCAAAAGAATGATCCAAGATTGTTTTTCTGCCTTGCATTAGCCAGTCATTATTACCTAAAGCAACCTCTGCTAGGCTGCGCAAGATGCTGAAATCATACAGTATGATGAGAAAAGAAACAAGAACAAACCATGAAATATTTAATATCCTCTAGCGGCACTGATGCAGTCTTTAAGCACAGTGCATTAACACTGTTCACTCTGCCTCCTAACTCAAGTGGCTATAACTAGACCATGGGAGAAAAAAGGCGAACAGTTTCTACAGTCCTTTTGTACTGAAAAAGCCCCAGCTGAACCAAGGTTTGGCACTCTCCTTGAAGAAATGTGTGGATTGATCAGTGAATTCAGAGAATAGTGAGTTAGATGCTGAGAAAACACTATCCACAAGAAACAGCTGAAAGAATTGTTCCTGCTTAGAGTGCAGAATTGAAGAATGAGTAAAGGTATGAAAATAGTATTAAAGCACATCACTGAGAAAAACCTTAGCTCAGTTTTGAGGAAGTTTCAGTTAAGGCATCAGATTATTTTGGCCAGGAAAGGTTACATGTCTTAGGGTAAGATAGCTCCTATCCTCCTGAGATGTCAGTTTCTCTCTGCAGTTTGTGGAACAAGTTTGGTCAACATGCTTAATTTTTGTATGTGATCATGAGAACACTTTCCAGGCTTGGCAGCACGGCCTGAAATACAAGTGTTTATTAAATCAGTGCCATCACTGTCAGGCTACCTTCTTTTTGGTACCTTTTCCCTCAGTGTGTGCCACTTGCCCCAGTTAGAAATTCTGCTAATCTCTGAATCTCTAATTTGACTCAACAGGACTGTACATTTGTTCTTACATAAAAAGCTGTACCAGAATACCTCTGACTTTATTTTGGATTGGTGTGTCCAGCATGGACACAGATCTGTATCCTATTTTTGATCCTTTTCCCCACAGACAGGGTACAAGGATGGAACTCATATCCAAGAATCAAGAGCTGCATTTTAAATACCCTGAAAATGACAAGGATTCCTGCAGTCTTTTACCAAATTCATGAAATGTTTGACTTCTTCAATAAAATGGTGGCCATCAAGTTTGATATGGATTAATTTCCTACCTTTTAAAATGTTCCTACAATCATCCATAGCTTTTGATGCCTTACAGAAGAAATGCTGCTAGAAGAATTGGTTGCCTTTTAGATGGGTTTGTTTGGGTTTGTTTTGTTTTGCTTATTTTCTATGGAAGTTCTAAACCCCAATTTTTCCTCTATGATTTTTTTTTGTTGTTGTTACTTTTTTCCTTGCTGTAGGAGAAACATATTTGCAAGTCACTAATACTGATTAAAGCTCTAGCAATGTGCAGACCTTCCTGACCTGCCTGAAACCCACTGCTTGTGTACATGAAAAGAATTCATGTACAGTGATTAGCAGATCTGCTGTTTGAGGGTTTTTCTTTCTGGCTTTACTGGTTCTGGGTGAGACTACTTTGTAACTCCACTCGAGGAAGACTCAGAAGAATATGGCATTCACTGTAGCCAACCAGAAGAACCAACTTAAAATTCAAACGCCTTAGTCCCAGCTGACTAAAGACTCTTCCCCCCTGAGCACTCTCTTGACCATCCAGGCACAGCTCCAAGGTGTGTACCTCAAAGGCTGGCAGGAGCTCCCAGACACTAGAGCAGATTTGGTAAATGAGATCCAGTGCTCAGACTGCAGGTGAGCTAATTCAGTGCCATTAGCTGCAGCCAGGACTCCATCTCCTCATTAGGAAAGAGATAAATTATGCAAAGTGTACTCTCAGTACAAGCAGCAAGAGCCTGCAAAGCCACAGAAAAGAGAGAGATGGAAGGAAAAATGCCTTGCAAAGCAGGGCAGAGCAAATGCAACACTGGCCAGGAAATGCTGGGAGGGAACCCTCATCCTGAGTCAGCCTCTGGATGGAAGCAAAAGGTTTCACCTTCTTTGACCTCCTGACAGCTGCAGTGACAGTCAAGCTGGAGCAAGGGCCCTCCCTGTCTGTGCTTGCCCCTGCTCCAAATATCCCTCACTTGTTACTCCCATTGTACCTTAATCTTTCATGTAAAATTGATTTACATAAAAATCCAGAGCCCAAGAAGGAAAATATTTATCTCTTATACCCCAAGCAAACCCCCCACAAGGGATTCTCTTCCCTGACAACACTTTGCAAAGCCTGACTTTTTTTTCCTGATGGTTATTGCCTTGAACATGGCATGAGTGAAAGTTCTTCTCTGGTATTGCACTTATTTTATTAAAAACAAACAAACAAAAACAACAACAAAAGCCAAAATAAAACAAAAAAACCAACCAACCAAACAAAAAAACCCCAACAAAACAAACCACAGCAGGGAAATGACTGTGTGAAAATATCCTACAACCACTTGAGCAAGACAAAATATTCCAAGTATGGGCAGGAAAAAATAGTTGACATTAGCTTAGATACCAGACCCCTCTCAATCCTGGTCCCTGTAGGACTGTCAGCATGGTGACCAACCATTCTGGCACCCTTCTGTGTAAGAGAAATCCTGCCAGGAATTGGGCTGGACTCACATTAATTTTCTTCTGGCCAACAAAGACTGACCAGATTGCAAAACTGTGAACTCATGACCTTGATTTGTTTCCCCTCCAACAGCTTCTTGGAACGCTTGGTTTCTCAGTCTCCTCTCTGCCTCCTCTTTATCTTTGCCCACGAGCCATCACGGGGGCAGATACAGCCCTGACAGTGAAGCCCAGCTGTGACACAGGAGGAGCAGAGAGGATGGAGTCCATCCGTCACCCCCTCAGCACAGGTAGGACTGGGCTGGAAGGACGGAATAATAAAGACAGACTATGTTTAGCTGGATACTTTCTCTCAATCACTGCATTAGCTTTTCTTGATCCTATAGTTAAAAACAGCTATTTATTCTGTCACTACATGCTGGCAAAGATATATTGCACCAAGTCAGTGCCTACAATTATTATAGTACAGAAAACCTTTGCTGTAGCACGTTTAGTGCTGCTATTTATCAGGCATAGCTATTACATCCTGGCTCCCAACAAGACTATACAATTCTGGCACCCAGGAAGACAGCAGGTGCTCTGAATTAAACCAGGGCCCAAAGACGTTCCCTTCACCTTCTTCTGGCTCTCCTTAATAGCCTAGCAAGGATTGGGAGCTATCAGGAAGGAAAAGGACTTCAAGAAAGCACTTTGCTTATCTGACACTATGTCTTAGTGACACAAAATACCATGTGTAGGGTGGAAAACATTGCTGTTCTGTGAGGGAGGTGACAGGGTCTCTAGAAATTAAAATAAATTAGAATCCAAGCAGGTTAGACAGTGCTTCAAGGTGCCAGAACCACAGTTTTTAGTTATAGTGGATATTTCTTTGTGAAACACTTATTTAATACTAACTGATAACCAAAACTATTGCACACTGTGATCCACTTGTCTATCCAGTCATCAGAAAGCATACTAATACCACTACTACTGATACCTCTACTGCTCCATTCATATACAGTCTCAGAGCTCTGGGTTTATTTTTCATATCTTTGCTGTATCATCAAAACTTTGTTCTATTATTACCAGCAAAACTATCTTGCCAATGGTCTGCACTTAAGATTAATTTGAATTCATGCCTTCCAACAAAATGGTATTTAAAAAGATGTTTCTTATAGAATTGTGTCCAATTTTCTAACTTGTTGTTAGCAAACTGAAAATTTGACTCACAAAGTACAAAGATTTATTGTAGTGATTAAAAAATAAAGAGGGAAATACTAGAGAATAACTGACTGATCAGCAAAAAAGGATTTTTTTTGATAACTTCCTAAAAGCCTGCTAATCCAGAGCTCTCTCTCTCCCACTGTCACCAATTTTCAAAAGAAATTCAAGCCTGAATCTAAGAGACTTCCCTGGTGGTTTGTCTTGGGAAAAAAAAAAAAGGCTTTTTAATTTTTTTAAATGTGATTTTCAGTGGAAAAACGTTGTCTAAATTACTTTGATCAGTCCTTTCCAACACGTTTCCAGCCAGAGTTGCCAGCAGCTCCTCAGAGTAAGGTGGGTGTGTCTCTGGGGAGCTGCGGAGAGCACCTTGCTGGCTACCGCGCGCGGGTTCAAAGCTCCAGCAGGCACCACGCAGCATCTGTCACCTCTGAATGCAGGGGCAGAACCAAAGCTGCAGAACTTCTGAGTGCTGCAAGAGGGCCCAGAGGCAGAGAAGAATACATAGGAAGAGCTGAATAGGGATCAACACTCAGACATGTGTGTGAGAGTGAGTAATAATGCAGAATATCTTGGGTCACTGCTGTCAAGGATATTTTCCTTAAGAGGTTTTTGGGGTACTTTGAGATACACAGATTTTACACAGATTTAGCTTTATTTCCACCAGCTCCCAGCTAAAGGCATCTTGTTGAATCTGCTTTGGAAAGTCTTAAGCTTCCAGACCTCCTGTTGGCAGGAGGCACATTGTCATCACATTATGGAGCTGCTACTGACCACAGCTGCCTGATACTTTGCCTTTGCAACATGGGTAGAGGCAGTTCATGGGATTTGGTGTGCTTTATTTGTTTGGGTTTAATGTTCCAAGACAACAGACTAATTTTTTTTAGAAGGAATAAGCACAATAATCAGATTGTGTGAGGGAGGATCAAAGAGAAACGAAAATTAAAATATTCTCAATAATAATAGTAATATTAATCACTCATGCAAAAGGAACATTTTGCTTCTGGCCATTGTTGCCAACGTACAGGACATTCACACTGAGTGGATCTATTGACCTGATATTCCTGCTTACCGTGCAAACGGTACTAATGTTAGTAGGACTATATTTAAGAGACAGCAGCCCTTAAGAGGCATCTGCTGATGGAGCTGCAGACACCACCAAAGATTCATGCTACTAACTAGGAGAGGGACTCAGACAGTGGAAATAATTTGCTTAAAAGCATGTTGATTTGGACATCACTAATCTCAGCATTGATCTTTGCCGGCATTAACTTTGCTGTTAATGCAAATAACTGAACACAAGGATGCCATTAATTGTATTGATATAATGGAAGGCATTGCCCTTGACTTCAAGGCCCCCCTCTTTGATTTAGTGCTTGCCAACAACTCAACATTTTTGTCTCCTCTCCCCTTTTCTGCTTGTCCAAAATGATGTTTCATTCCTTTTTATGTTCCTGTTATGCTTGGAACATCTTGTCTCCACGTTCCACCCTTTAAATGCTCCTTTTTTCCTGAAGGTCCTGCATTCACCTTCCCTCCTCTCCCCAAGTGCAGCCTCACAACTATAACAGGAAGAAAGCAAGAATATATCCAGAACACAATGGCAGCAACACACATGAAGAATTGAGGCTGTATTGCCAGCATGGCAAATTCCCTCTGTGATTTCCTGGACCAAGAGGATTGTGAGTTCCAGGAGTAAAGGCTTAATGAGGAAAAGGCAACAAATATGACTTATCCATAGGGCTTTAGTGAGGATGTTAAATCAAAACAGTGCATTTTTCAACTGCCCATTTTACAGACTGAATACTGATAAAAGGTGAAGGCAATGGAAAAGTTAAATAAAAAGCAGAAAGGCCTTGAAACTTTTTTCAGAAAGGGATTTAAGGATGATGTATATGTAGCTTCTGCAAAGGAAGTTTAGGAGAATTTGTTCCCCTTTATTATTATCCATCAGAAGAAAATTTGTCTGATGGCAGAGGGCATTTTAGTTTAGGATATGAAAACATCACAGAATATCACATAAGATAAACTAAGTCTAAAATTACAGCATGGTTTACTATGATTGAGTCAAATCTCTGAGCCTTAAAATCATTAAATCAACTTTAATTTCTACAAGGCATGTTCAAAATATGAAGAAAAAAATAATTATACATTAGGGAGAAAATTGTTTTCCCAACAGAAGTGTTAATTTAGACCAGGAACTTAACAAATATATGAGAATCACTTTCTCGACCTAAAGACTTAGCAGGGCCAAAAGGGAAGACACAGGAAGAGAAATACTATTGCAGATCTATCATGGGCAACCACAATTTTCATTGAAGAATAGAACAAGCATCAATTAACTTTGCATTTTTCTCAGCCATTATTAATTGTTTGATTTCCCGAGGGCACTATCATGGTAGAAACTGGTATTGAGTGGATCTGAAGAAGTAAGGGTATGGGGAAGATGTCATATGTGTAAGTGACTTCCTGGATCAGGAGGCCTTCGGGCTGTGTTTTTCAACCAATCACCACAGCTTCGTTTAAAGCAGGATTGCTGACTGTTTGAAATGCTGTCAACTTTGAGATAATCAGAGGCATAGCCTCTGGAAACTAGCACATTGTGGGACTGTAAAAGGAAGCCCCTGCAGGGGAAAGTAGGAATAGTGTATGTAGCAGCATTAAATTGGCATCTATTTGTCAAAAGCATCCTTTGCCACCTGATTTCTCCAGCAAAAATATTCTACGTAAAAAAACCCCAAAAAAACCCACCATCCCCAAACCCACACTCATCCTCCAGTTCCTCAATTAACATCTGAATTGTAATCAACAATTTAGGAGTCAAATAATCTTTGAAGAGATGAGAAATCAAATGATGTTTTTCAAGCTGAACATGAAAACACTGTTATGATAGTGGGATTATTTTGGAAATACATGGCCAATAGAAACCTTGGAGGGACTTGATCCATTCCAAATCCAAATCCCTTTTGGTCTCTTAATCCATAAAGCTTACTAGAGAAGTATGCTAGTGCTAAATAATTGTGTTTAAGATTTGCAGCTGGATTTTCATGAACAGTTGTTTGTCATCATACATCTGTAAATTCATCTTCAATAATTTGTACTCGCAAAAGGTTTTTCTCTGCATCATTTTCACAACTGATTTCTCTGCGAATGTTAATTTTAAATAACGTTTCTGTAAATGGAACATTTATTAGCTCTATCTTTACAAACTGGAAAACTAAGGGACAGAGGGTTAATTGAGCCTAGTTCTTTTAAAAAAATCTAAATTATTTTAAGCAAAAGAACACATAAAGATGCAGACATGAACCAAAATCCACTTCTAATCATGACCATAAAGAAAACAAAGAAAAGAGAATTGCTGTGTCTTTCACTCTAATTACAAGACAATAATAGTGTGGACAGGTGGATCATCACAAAAAATACCACGAATAAAGGTTACTTTGTCCTTTTCCCTCTTTTGACTGTATGGTATCCATATGGATCTAAATGACACCTGATTTAGTGAAAGGGACAGGAATTTTCTGATAAACTGAGGAAATGGGTGTGTGCCCTTGATTTACTTCCAGGTGGCTCATGCCACAGGTCCCATTTGCCCTAACTTGGCATTGTGTAGTGTAGACTATGAGGCATACAGCCTGCCATGCTCCTGCCCAGCAAACCAGCAGGATATTTGTAGCATCTGCCTTTTCATTATCACAGGGAATACAACATGTTCTGTCTGTTCTTTAAACTCAGAAGCAAGGCAAGCCACTCAGAAGGGCCAAATTTCATGCTGCCTCACTCCACCTCCACTTCAGCTCACTTCATGCTGCTTTAGTTCCACTTCAAAATCCAAGACCTGGGGACCCCAAATACGCCACAGATCAGTCATATTTCAGTGGTTGCACAGTTCCTGAGGAGGAGGAACAGATGGACAGGAAGTCAAAGCATAAATTCTGTTTCTTAAGAAACTAGACTAAAATTAGGTGTTTTAAAATCCAAATCGAGGGTTAATTTTGTTTGGAAGAAGACGCCTGAATACTGACACGTATGGTTAGGACATTAGCTGTTTCTGTTGGTGTTTTCAAAACCGTGTTCTGATATACCAGATCCAGCTCTGGTATACCATTAGGGACTGTTACATCATGAGATATGCTTTATGGCCATCTCCACTTCAGCTGTGCAACTTGCTAACAGTAACTTCTGGTTTCAGTCAATTACTTTATAATTATGTTTTAAAATGTCATGTCTGATTTGAGCCAAACACTTGGCTTTTAGCCTCCCCAAGAAATAAATGAAGACAGTGATATGAAATTGCAATATTAAAAGCAGAACCTGTGCCATCTATAGATGTATTCACAACCAGGGCTATATTTCTATACATAACTTGGGACATGGTTCCACAACAGATTTCCCTCTACTTTAGAGTCCCCAGAAATGTCTCAATTTAAATGCTTGAGAAACTATCCAAAGGCAAAATAATAACTATTAAAACAAGAAAAACAAACAAACAAACAAAACCCCCAAAACAAACAAACAAAAACCCCTCTAAAATCCACACCACTCAACCACCCAGTCCTAAGTAGGAATGTCCCCAGAAGTGGAGTTAAAGTTCATCCAAACAAGATTTTTTGTTTGTAGTGATGAGAAGGACAGTAATCCCCTACAGAACAGTGGTGCAGACAGGAGATGCTAACACAGAAGATTAGTTATATTTGGCGGTTATGAACATAACTTCTTTCTGAAAATACAGAAAACAGATGTCTCTTCTGATACACATTCCAGCTCTCAAAATGCCAGAGACACTACTTCTTGATTTCTTTTTCTCACCTATCTTGTTGAAAGGTTTTGCTCCAAGATGAATTTGAACAGAATTATTGAGAAGGTGCTTCCCTGGCACATCTTGCTACAGGGTCAGAAGCTGCTGCAAATCCCAATACAGCTGCCACTTTACAGGGTTCCCAAAAATGTTCCTCCCACAGATTCCCTCAACATTCACCACTTCATGTCCTGACAGGAATCATCTCTCAGAGCAGGAAAAGAAGCTGAAATTCCCTGGCATTACCTAGATGTCCTGCTTTAAGAACTGGAGTTGTAGCTCTGAAAATGCCCTTCCTTTCACAAGGCCAAATCTCCCCATGCTGCGTAATCTGTTAGAACTCCCATTAACTGTGCATTCATGGCACTCACATGCAGCCCAAATCTCCACTTTTATCCAGAAGGATCCCAAAGTGCTTTGCAAACTGATTTGCAAACAATGGCACACCCATATTAAACCACCCATCCCTATGTTGATGCAAATATGAAGTGGCAAAAAGATGGGAAGTACAAAGATTGCAGCTTCAGGAGAACATTATACATAGTGTACCTTGTCTATGGAGGTCTATAATTTACAATATTATCTGGAAAATGCTGCACAGCAAATAATGCTTCCAAAACTGAGGGAAAGGTGATCAGAACCTTGTGCATCTGCCCATGAAGGTAATCGGCTGGAAATTTTGCTCAATCCCCTTCCTCAGGTGCTGATATGGAAAGCTGAGTCCTCTAATTTTCTATTTTTATTTGCTGCAATTGAGAGGGCAACATTAGATGTAGATGCCCAACAGTTAGAAGTAATGTAGCTAATGATGCTGCAATTGGACAAGGGATGGAATGGAAAGAATCCTGCTGACTTCGGTGAATGCTGGTTCAAACATTTGTTGAATAATCTGAACAGTAACAAAATTCCACTCTCTACCTTTTTTCTACTTATTGTTATTGTGGGTCACTTTGTGTTTTTGCAAAGGGGAAAAGCATTATTTTCTTTTTTGCACCACTTTTCCTGGAAACTGTGGGTAATGTCTTTTGGAACCAGATCTCACAGGACAAGTTTCAGCTGCAAGGGGTTTTGCATCAATTTGGGCTGTGTTCCTCTGTTAGAACAGATCAGCCCAATGTTAATGGTGCAAATGGTGCTGTTTTCAATGCACAATTAACCAAGTCAACACCGTGATGAATAAAAATTAAAGCTGGCATCAAGGAAGGCCCCATAGAAGTTGAAATCAGTTGTTCAGGTGCTATGACTCTGAAAACATCCTAGTCTTTCAACAAACACTTTTTGTGTCCCCCATGTAAGGTCAAATCACCTGCATCAAAAGACTGAAATAGAAGAGTTTGAAGGAGAGGAATCGCTGTGAGTGAATGGATTAACAAAATCAACAGCTCAACATTCAACCTTTTTGACTCCAACCACCTGTGAGTTGCTTTTTTGGACCATCTGGACAGCTAGGAATTTTTAATTTTCCTTTTTTTTTTTTTTTTTTTTTTTTCTGTTGGAGAATGACCTGCTTAAGAAGGTGAAAGTGCACACCAAAACACAATAGGATCTGACTGTACGCACTGGGCAAACACCCACTAACTCATTGCTACAGCTTGTTAAAAGCAAATCTTAAAACTAAATCATCTGTTAGGGCAGTCATTTCTCACATATTGGAAAGTAAATTCTGGCCATGCAGATCATTTAGTGGTTCTGGCAGGAGTTTGGCATTAGTCTGGACCTGTCTGTCTGAGCTTCTGGCATAACTTTTATTGCAGGATAAATCTCTCAGCAGAGCAGGGAAATATAAGTACAATTTTATCTCTCAAGTTCCTTAAGGCTTTTCTTTCTCTGTTTTGAGAGGATATTTCCTGCCAGCCCTGTTTATCTTCACACTGAGATAGCACCCAGAGAAAAAAAAAGAAAAAAAAAAAGGAAAGAAAAGAAAAGGAAAAAAAAAGCAAAAGAAGAGGAAGAAAAAAAAAAAAAAAGGCACCAGCATTATATAGAATATAAATTATTTACTTTGAGAAGAACTTCAACCTGTGTTTGCCTCAACATTCATATCAGCCCAGAAGGGTTGAAATTCCTTCCCCTGTAGCTGTTGCTGTCAAATCAGGTGGCAGACTGGCTTCCCAAAAATATTGAAGTTACCCTGGGGGTGAATTGAGCTGATAATTTTTGCACCATGAAGGCTTTCACTCCACATCAAGTGAGACTCTGTGGTGGCTGGTTTTGCTCTGCTCTGGGAAAATAATAGTTAATAGTGTCATGTTGGAATTTCTTATTAACAGGCCAGCAAAACTGCAAGGTTGACAGCACTATTAAATATGACGAAGTCTTCTTCAAAACACTGACTGTTTGACTGGTGGGAAAAAAAAAAAAGTCATGGCATGATTTATATCCAGGTGTACAAGTCACAGACAATCCTCTACATCTTGTGTCCACGGAATGATCGCTCATTTATAGTCAGCAGTGTCCTCACAAAGCTCATCACAGACAGCTTATCTTGACTCTGAAAACTTGTTTGTGTGTCACCCTGCACGTTTCCTGGACAAACCAACCCCTTATGGCTCCCAACCCATTGGAGGCTTTCCTCCAAAATCAAAGTGTTTGTAATTGATCCTTACACTAGACAGCTGTTTGTTCCGGGTGAAAATGTCATACCTGCAGTGGATGACTTCACTGTTTGGGGTGAAGACTTCGTAGCTGGATTCATAAGGTCAGAGGTTGTCTCAAACCAGAAAGCCACTTTCAATTGGAATTGAAGAGTTTATTAAAAAAAAAAAGGTGTATACTTGGGAGTTTTTGAGACACAAAAGAAAAATGCATTAGGACTAGATTAGATGAGATTAGATTAAAAAAGCACAGACATAGAGGACCAGATCAACAGTCAGTTCAATAGCCTGTCTCAGACAGTGGTCAATACCATCTGCTTCCCTGCAACAGGCAGGGCACCCTTCAGTGGGCAGCTATGGGGATAACATACTCATAAGGACAATGTCTTCCTAAACCCCATTAATTAGAAGTTGGTTCAAGCATTGAAGCAAGAAAGCATTTATCCACTCTGAAGCTCTGGGATTTTTCTTTTTTAATCCTCACAATACTAAATCTGGATGTTCTTGCTACCTAATATAAGTCTAATCCCATTCTCCCCCTTCCCCTCCTCCTCCTCCTAAACTGTCAAAAAGTTGGTCTCAAACAGTAGTTTGTTTGTGTATTTTTTAAGTGAATTGAAGATTTTGCTTGGACAGGACAGAGAAACTTGTCTAATAACTCACAGCAGCTCTGCCATCTTAGAACAAACAAGGAAGAAGAATTACTTCAGAAGAATTACTAAAAACAGAGATGACCAATTTTTTGTTATCTGGCTGTGATCATTAAAGCGGCATGAAAAATGCCTTTCCATGTATTTTCACTTTCCACACTTAGCACCCATTTCCTTTATGAAACAAGTCTAGTAACTAAACTATCTTGGAAGGGATCCAGGGGATGTGTTTAGTATTCTGTATTTCAGACTTTTTAAGTGCATGTTTCTTGGCTGGTCCACTGTCTTTACACCCCATTTGAATAATACAAGGTTTTATTGAGAGGAAGAAAAGGTGTTACCCATGAGAAGAAGGAGACATATCAGCTCTGACTCATTCCAAATGCCAGTCCACTGCCTCATTTTACTGGATGAGTCGCGTAAGGTCAAGAATACAACCACAGGACTCAGAGGGAGAGCATATTTGTAGAATTTTTCCACATGAAGCTTCAAAAAATTTTAAAAACACAACAAAATATTTTTAGACAATATTGTATACTTGCTGGATAGTTGAGGTTTGGTTATTTTGGCCAATGTTTCCTGTTTGTATTTCACAGAACTTTGAAATGTTTGTGGAGGTTTTAGTATTAGTCTGGGGATCCCTAAAAAGATAGTGTGAGGTACTGTTCTTTGAGGCAGTATTTTTTTGGTTGGTTCACTTTGTTATAGTGGTATGTCCTTTATCTTATGCAACTGTTAATTTGGTGACCTGTAAAACCTTATAATTTGCCTCCTAAGGAAAATTGTTCTGGGATTTTTTTACCTTGCAGAATTTTTACAGAAGAGGTCAAATATTTTGGTAAAGGTTTGTTCCAGTGAGCTAAAGGGTAGTTGCCAGAGGTCTGCTTTCTCCTCTCTGAGTAGTGATCTCTAGGTGGACTTCATGTCTAGCAATGAATTTCCCCTTTTAAAGCAGAAGAGATAAGAGTAAGCAATGCAACTTAAAGAGTTAAGCCTACAGAGATAAATACAAATATGAGTCATTTGAACTTACACCTGGTGTTGCTCTGACATTCTTTAATAAAAAATTACAGCTTTCAAATGAAATACCTTATCTTAAAAATGTACTTGTACATGACTTTTTTTTTTTTTTTTTTCCTAGTGAAAGAGGAACACATTTTGAGCAGAAGCAGTTTTGGTATTTGACTGCTGAGCTCCAGCTTTGAAAGGCAGGTCTTCCCATCCTGCTATTTAGTCATGAGGCGGTAGACAGGATTTAACAGTTCAGATGCAGAGTAGTATAGAGGTCCTGGGAGGTACCTGAAAATCTATACTCAGAAAGCATCTGAAGAAAATGTCTAAGCTTATCTGTGGTTGCATGTATATATGGGGTTTTGTTTTATTTTATAACAAGATATATTGGCTAACTGGGAGCATTTTATTAAAGAGAAAAGTCCGAGTAAAGTGAGCAAACTATTCACTGCCAAAATTTACCCAGAAGTACCTGTGTAATTGAATTTGGCCAGCTCTAGCAAGATATTTGATTTTCTATAATTGGATTGGCTAATGGGGGGAAGAGGGTGGGGAGAGGGAGGAACTGGAAAGTTATCTATCTCCCTTGACAAAATGATCCAGTGAGTTGGGAAATTTCTCTGCCCTCAGGGAAAGAAGGGGCAGATAAAAACAAGAAAACAAAGCAAGTGATAGACTGAAGCAAGAAGTAGAGCTGGAAAACAGGGGTTAGTCCATGGCTCTGCTACAGACTCCTGAGATGCTTGTGGGCAAGTCATTTAATCTTCTCATGCTTAAATTTTCCCTTCTGTGCCTGTCTTATTTCATATTTTGAGTTCTTCTGGTTGCAAGTGCCTCATGTGTTACATCACATAGCAAAAAGTCTGACTGAATAGCCAAAAGCCAGTAAGTGAAAGAGGATGCAGAAAAGAGTTTTTGAAGGGCTGTCACGTGTCCAGCATACAGCTGTTTCTACCACATCATTGCAGACACACTGAATTAGAGGACTTGGGTGATTTATTCTGGGCATTCAGCAATCCTGGGCATACCTGGAGAGTGCAGCTCTGCTCTGTGGGTGTGTATCTGGCATGAAGTGTTCTGAGATTTCATTTCAGCTCATTTCCTATGGTGATGGATGCCATGCTCCAACAGTAATGACAGTAAATATTTTCAAGGAATAAGACCAGTTCTACTGTATCATACAATAGGTCCATCCAGCTAAAGTTCCTCTCATCAGAGACGGAGCATAGGGCAAAGTAGGTAAAAAAGATTAAATTTATCCTAAATAATCTCCTAAACTCCAGTAATTTTCAGCTCAGATGGTTCTTGAGATGCAGCCTGTGTTTAGTCAGCAGCCTTCACTGCATTCCTACATTCATCCAGCACGCTGGACCCATGATAAACAGGGAAAGCAAGGCAATCTCACCTTGCCACACAGCCGTGTGGCTGCCAAAAATGAGACTTTTAGTAATATGGAACCCAAACTTTACACCGCAGCGAGATCAGATGGGATGAGAGCAAAATTTAACCAAGGAGACAGAGACAGACATCTTACCTAAACCCTCCCCACCCGTGCATACAAGCAATACTTTTATACTGGCGTTATAAATATATTGTTTGGCGGTATTGTGACACTTTTGGATAACAATAGCTAGAAATACTCTATTGCCATCCTTATTCTTCATTAAAAATACAACATTTTCATTTTAAGGGATTTTAAAATGTCTAATCAATCTTCTTTAAAAGATGAGATAGATTTAAAGCCAAGACAGAATAAAATCTTTGGTTCTTGGACACAACTGTAGATTGAAATGATTGCTAGCGTCCTTTTTAGTAAGTAGAGCTAGGTTTTCTAAAAAAATTAAGTTAATATGATCAAGTTGTGTGTGTGTTAACCTATGACTCTTTCCTGATTACATTATTGCATGATTCAGCTGAACAGAATAAATTCTATTTTGCAGATAGATGAGCTATTACACTGAGGACTGTAAAACTTTTTGAAATTAAAATAGATGGAGGAGGAAGAAAGAAGAAGAACACATACCTAAATCTTTCTTTAAGATTTAATGACAGTCTTCTTCTAAGAACAACCTGTTGTGAGGGCTGGTTTTATAGGCTTACAAAAATGCATCCTGAGTTACCCTCCTTACACTAAGCCTTGCCTGCCTGCACTTTGTAGGAAATTGTACCCTCCAGTATCAATATACATGAAGTCAACTTCCTTAATCAGTTTAAAAGCCTTTTGAAAATGTATTTTGTGGGTGCCTCACTAGCTGAATCTTTTATTTATGGCCTTGTACTGGGATGGTCATTTGAATTTTTGTTGTGAGTCTGTGTTTTATTAAGCATTTTATTTGTTTTTTATTGAAAGCTTTCTGAAGCACTAAGAAAGATCCTGGGCAAGTGGTCGAATAAAAGCAAACTCATTTCAAAACCCCTCCTTCATTTTTCATCCTCTTCGCACTGCAGATTTTTGCACACCTAGACTTCCATCCTCTATTTCATAGCATACACTACTACATTATTTTCATCTTCTATGAAAACCTAGCAATTTCTTCTATTTCTAAAAACCAGCCATCACAATACTAGTAGATGTTATAGGAACTGTAGCAAGTTTATTTATTTTTTATTGAATCTGAAGAAACATAGAATCCACCTTATTTTCCTGAAAGTTTGGGATTGTTTTTCCCATCAGGTAAATAAAAATAAGGTAAACATAACTTAAAGGATTTTTAGAAATTTTCCAATTACAGAGAAGATAATATTGAGATCATGCTTTCTTCCTTTTGAAAAGGAATCCTTAATAAAATTACCAAAACTTTGTGGGGGAAAAAATAAATTTTTCTTGAAAAGAGAACGGAAGAACAGTATGTTCTATTTTCTGATTTGCTTTGTATTTGCTTCTGCTGTTCCGCATATAGTGGCAATTCTTCAAAATGGGCAATTCCACAGACAGATGAAGTTACAGTGTCCAAGTCCATAAAGATATTTCCCACTCAGACTTCTGGCCCACTCTCACTTTCCTTTGGAAACTGATGAAAGGTAAAATCTTAAATGAAGCCAGTGATATGTTCCAGAGCTTTTTACTACTAGCTGACCAAGCTACAGGAGTAAAATGCTATCCTGGGTTCCAAAATGCCATCAGTTTTGAACAGATCATCTGCTGATAGAGTTACACACAAATACATGAAGAAAAATGAAAGACATAGATGCCAAGGAGAATTTTCATAAATGAAAAGTATATTAGGTTGTAACCACCCTGGGAAATAAAGAAAGCCCTTTTATTTAGGATCTTGAATACTCACTCAGACAGATGTAGAGGAAATACATAACAGAAAACAATTGGCAAAATTGCATCCTACATCACCTGATCCATCCTTCCAGCTCTTATTTTACAGGAATATTGAGAATGTAGGTATCTTCTGAATATGGCTGTTCACAGCCATGTTATTGGATATTTACTCACTATGAGCCTAAACACAAATCCGCCTTTATTCCAAATAATCTCACTTAGAAAGCCCTTTATTTTTATATTTTACTTAAAAGACTATGTCAATATCCTTTACCATTGTAATCTATATTATGTATATCCAGCTTATAGAAAGCTAACTTTATAGGAACACCTTTTGCAGGTTCTGCTACCCACATTTTGTGAGTCTATAGCACCAACGGCATGGCATACATGTTTTCAATGGTTTTACAGCAGTGATCTTTTAAATTACACAGCCTCACGATGAAGAGCAGAACAGGTGATTAACTGCATTAACCAAACACCTTTGACCAGGTCACCTGCACTCTGTGCACTGTGCACCCCTGTGTCAGACAAACAAGCCTAAGTTTTCAAGAAAACGATAGAAATACTGACAGATCTATCCCCAAAGTGCTCAAATACCAGGATTTTCTTCAGCACTTGCAACTAAGAGTCATTCATATACTGAAAACAGGCAGACAAACTCTCATGTACTTTAACATCACATGGTCCAGCTGGACAGGCCGATATATAGTTCGTGTTTTCTTTTCTTATTACTATTTTTTAGCATGGGGAAAAAAATATAAGGTTTAAAGACTGAGCACCTGTAAAGTTGTGATGCATTCTTTGTACAAAAATAAATGTTTCAATCTGCCTGAGCTAAAAGTCTTGTGAGAACATATCTCTCCTAAGACTTTTGCATAACACTTAGGTCAGGAGGAGCTTTTCATCATACTACTACTTAAAGCCATGAATAAGATAGCTGCAGATTAAATATTCTTTGGAGAAAGCATCCTTGAACTGGCAGGGGGTGGGGACTTGAATGCTAAACTGATGATCATGCTGTCACCACTCAATCTGATTGATACCCTTACAAGATGAGGGCAAGCTCAAACAAAACATCTCCATCCCATTTTGGTAAAGCAGAAGCTAGGGTAATACCTAGGAAATGTCTGTATATTTGGGTTTTCTTCACATATGAATGCAACTGCACCATCACTAATTTCCAGGCATGTGAGAATCTTTGACACCACAGCTATCACAGCTCTGTAATGAATGCTACTCAGGAATAGGAGATAATATTTTGGGTTTGGTACCTCAGGAACATTTCTCCTCCAGGAGGATGGAGTGAGTTTAAGCTCATCCAGCCAGATGTGGTCATTGAACATATATTACTTCATCTGATTGAGTCACATTTGATATTCTCTATAATCAGCAAAGAGAAATGTGTACTTTTGGGACAAAATCAATTTGACTGACTTTAGATTTCAACATTAGGATGAGAGGATTCACATCATAAAATAGTGTATTTCTACCAACCACAACAAAAGACCAGCTGATTAGCTCAAGTGTAGGTAAAAAATAAATCTCTGTAGCTACAGATGATGCATAGCATGTGTGTATAGACAGACTGTAATGGGAGTTCTAGTAAGAAAAGGTGTGACAAGGGAGTAATTAAATAAAATCTCATATTTTCTTATTCAAAATTTAAATATAGAATATAGCAAAGTGGCTGAACAAGAATTAACTGACAGAGTTAATGAGATGGGGGGAAAACCACTTGAAACAGAACAAGCGCTAGGCTTGGTGTATCAGGATTCCTGTGTGTACCTTGCAAATTTACAATGTCAAATTGACATAATTTGAAGGAGATGGCAGGCATTATCCTAGCAAAAAAAAAAGAAAAAGCAGCCCATTTCTAATTTGCATATGCATATTTATTTATCTGATATAGCAGCAAATTCTGCTGTTCTCTGAGTGGCACCTTTGCATCTTACACATTTTCCCCATTTGCACAATTAGTACTGGCAGATAAATATGCTGGCTGGTGAAGCATTCCCTTCTATACTTTCCCCTGCCAACAGCACAGTCCTCAGATATTTTGTTGAAATGCAAAACAGGAGCACATCACTGATAGGTTAACCTGCAAATTTGTTGTGAAACTTCTCTGTGCTGATGGAGGATGGGGAGACCGCTAAAGTATACTCTCCAACAAGGTGTATTTATTATTGGAAAACTTGGAATAGGTGCACCAGGAAAGTGATAGGGTGACCATCCCTAGATGTGTTCAAAAAATGAGCAGACATGGAACTTCATTCTATGGTTTAGAGGGAATAGTGGCACTCGGTTGAAGGTTGGACTTTATAGTCTTCAGGGGTGTTTTCAAACCTTAATAGCTCTATGATTATATTCAGACTCTAACCTGCACTGGCTACAGGAGATGTGTGAGATCCAACAAACCCAGATGAGCTGGGCACTTGGTATGTATAGTGGTTAGGGCTGCAAAGTGTTTATGTCTTAAAACATCAACATCTCAACTGCTCAATAGTGCAAAACTCAGAATTTCTGAGTTTGGCTCCCAGTTGTGTTGCTTTTTTTGTTAATTTGGTAGCAGAACTTGTGTTTCTCAATAGCTTTCTTCTTTCATTCATTCGCTGGTATAGCAGTTGGGTGCTGTACTACAGGTTGCAAAGCTTAATTGTCATAAGTTGTTCCTTATTGCTCATTCCCAGAAGACTCAAACAAAAACCATACATTTCCTCATATAAGACAAGTTTTATCCTGTATTCCTCTTTGCCCCACTGCAGAGAATGCCCAGAAGAACAAATAAAGGAAGAATTAGCTAACAGAGGGTCCAAAAGTATCCCATGTCTTTTTCTCCTAGGCCACATAGACTTCTCCAGAACAAGGAAGGGATTTTCAATTAGACATCAAATTAATAAGACACTTCTGATGCTCCTTTCCTGCAGGAAGACATTAGTAATTTGTTTGTTCCAAAGGCACTACTCATATTCACACAAAATGGCATTTAAATGTTAATCGAGTCAGGGGATGGGGAGTGCTTGCCAATCACTACGCAACTTAAGGTCAAGGTTTTTGTCTTAAAGGAGGACTCAATGTTAATTTTAAATTTAAAATTCTTGACAGATAGCAGGTTTTCAAATGCCTGCTACAAGCTGGCTTGTTTGATTCATTTTAATGAGTAAGTAACTCCTAGCAAAATGAAGGTTCTCCCATGTCTTCAAGGAAATGGAAGGGCAAAGAGGCACATTGGACTAATCCTGCAACCACTACAGGGAACAGGAAGCAAAACCAATTTAGACTCCCATTCATCTCCTTGCTTCCCACATAGAGACCAAAAAGAGTAATTTACATTCCTAGGAACACGAAGCAATTATTGGAGGTTTCAGTTTAGAAGGAAGAAAAAAATTTCTCAGTATTAAATTCAGCTTTGACTCTGCGCTGGAAAAGCATTTTATGCACATATTTGTGAACATGTTTGCTTTTGTTGTTTCTGTGCTTTTTTTTTCTTTAATAGCTTTGGATTTTTTTGGTTGTGCTTTGTTTTTTTGACTTTCAGAATGTAATGGTGAAGTAGTAAAAAGAACCTGTGATCTCTTCCTTCTTTTTTTCCCCCCAATGTGCCAGTCCCAGAAAAGAGCCAGAGAACTCGGCCGTATTTACCTTTGGCTGCTGCAAGCTGGATTTAGGACTGTCATCTCTCTCAGGCAGTTTTCACCATCACTGCACAAGTGCATAGCAGACAGACACACCTCCCAGGCAGCCTTGCAGGAGGTGATGGATTCAGATCGCCACTAGCTCGAGCTTGTGACCTCAGTCATGTAGGAAGGTGTAAGGACTACTTCTGATTAGAGATTAGAATGGAATGAGAAGGGCTGTCAGTGATCAGTGCAATCACTGAGACAACAAAAATTGAGCAGTGAGCAATCTGGTGCAGTAGTAATAGTAATACCCCTGCCCTTGGAACAATATTATATTTAAGGTCCTTTCCAACCCAAACCATCCTAGGATTGTGTGCTTATAGAAAGGGTGTGAAATTAAACTTTGTGTTCAGGAGACAAATAGTCTTTCTCAGGTACACTGCCTGCAGTGGTAGATGAAGGAAGGCATGGGGATCTCCTAAGTGAAAGAGGCCATAAGAGTGTCACTCAACCATGTCTCTCTGTTGATGATTTCTTCTGTACATCTAACCCACAGGCTGTCAAGTAAGCTGAAATGAACTTCAAATCAGCTGTTGATGATAATATTATTGTGAAAGGATTTATTTTGATGTCTTCCTACATCAATGTCCTTTCCTGTGTTTAAACTGGAGACTCATGTCTGCCCCACTAGGATGTGTGTTGCTGGTGTGCAGATATAGATGGACAAAACTCATGGTACTGGATGCTTGTCACAGTCTGAACCTTTCTGGACCAGTTCCTCCCAGTTTCATTGCCCTGCTGCCCTCCTGCCCCTAGTCCTCTATAAATTAGGGGAATAACATTTCCATGGTGTAACAGTCGGTCTGAAGATTTCTCACACATGGCTAACCAGAACACCTAATGTTGTGGAGCTGTTTAGATCCCCAGCAACAACACCATTGTTTTAGGCAGAGGATATTTGAATGAGGACATTTAACTGCTTTTCCACCATTTGACTTCATAAAAAATGGGGAGAAATGATGAGATTTAGGCCTCTCCATGGAGTGATTCAGGCCAGGATCTGAAGCAACCTCTAAGAATATAAGATTTCTCTGTCAAAGTGAATGAATCTGGACATTAAAATTGTACAGTGTTGGAGCTGTAAATGATATAAACACATAACCCTTGATAAAGAGGCCTTTGAACTGTCATCTTGAGCTTCACTTGTTTAGATAACACTTCACAACCCCATAACACACGTCTTGTTCATATGCCAGCACCGTAGGCACATGTCCTTTCTGTGGTTACATGAGAAAACCTGCTTTCTCTCACAGAGATGGCATGCAACTCTATTGAACTGAGTTGCTGAAAATCTCCCAGGCTTTTGAAAATATGAAGGTCAGGAAAGTGGTAAACTCCCAAAACACTAATCAAAATCAAGCACATGAAGTCAGAAGCAATCCCAGAAAAAGAAACATCCATTTTATGAAGTTGCATAGTGAGAACTTTCTATAGATGTATAGTCCCCATCTATTGGCTTTTATCTATTTATTTATTTATTGCTATTTGTTTTATTTTTCTTTGCTGTGCAATACATTCTAACTCTTTGTGCAATTTTGTCTTCTCATACTAGTACTTTCTTTATGGAGTTAACTAAGTTCTTAATGTTTGTTCATAGAATGTGTAAGTTCAAAACCACAGAAATAAATTCCTGGTCCTGAACACTTTCATTTATATATGACAGGTCACTTCTTCTGCAGAGTAAATACCTGTAAGACGGTAGGATACAGCAATATGGTACTAGTAAGTGTCACCATTGCTATCTGTTCTTCATTTCTCATTTAAGGAAACTAAAGGAATATCCCAGGAGGCCAAACTGACAAATAATGATATAAAACTCATTGTTTAAGGCAGTAGTAGAACAACTGCTTTGAATAAAATGAGATCAGTCTATGATTTTTCATTCCAAGGAAAGGAAATATATAGGCTCCATCAGATTTGGTTAGTTGCAGAAGCAGTTAAATCATGTCAAGCCCTTAATGTAATCTGAAACCTAACCTCTGTGAGTTACCTACAAGAATTTTTAATCAGCACCTTCCCCAGATAAGTGTTCACATCATATTCATGTCTTTGAATAAGCCTATGTTAAGACTAGAACTAGACTGGAAATCAGGACAACAAAGTTCCCTTCCAGCTTGTCACTCATCAGCTGAATCTTGGGAAACAATCTCCCACTTTCTTTATTTATTCCCTGTCTTAATCCTGGTTACATTTACTGGGAATTGTGCTGTTTTTCAGTGGAGACTGCACTTGAAGAAATGCACACACAGCACTGGGCACCGTGGGATCTTCATTGTGATGGTGACCAGTGGATGCCACTGAGATCGAAATCAATAGTAACAGCCAGAGAAACTCTCCTGCCTCCCTCATTCCATCTTCTCCTCTGTCAGAAGCAAGACAGCAAATCAACGAACACTAAAACAGGCTAAATTAGTGCATAAGTTAAAAACGTAAGCTGTTTCTTCATATTTTTTATGCCAGGAAAGGGATTTAAAAAAACCCAACAAAAAACAGTAACTCTCCAAATATTAAAGTTGGAGAATTTAAAATTCAAAGAGAAATAAACAGATCAAATTACCCTAAAAGAGGAAATTTTTGTATCTGATTATTTAGATTCTTCTCTGGACTTTCGTTTTCCAGCTTATTTCAGATAGCCATATCATATTTAGGCGGCTTTCCATGGCCAAAACATGCCCTGCATCTTGTTTGGTTTTCTTGTTTTTAACATCCTAATATATGTCGTGTCCTGTAGTCTGAAATACTATTACTTCTTTAAAAAAAGGAAAATCTGGAGCGTTTTAGTCAGTATGTGAAAAAAAATTATTTTTGCTGTGACTGGGGAAGAAAGAACTGAACACATGAATGCACTGTGCCCACTGGGGTCTGGCTGTACATTTATTATACAAGGTCAGGGTCTCACTTCCATTCCTCCTAGTGTAATTTAGGTAAAGCCACCACACAATGCCTGACCTTTCCATGGGACAAGCTCCCTGTGTCCCTTCTGACATGCTGCAGTAAATTTGTGTGTAATTAAACATAGTGTTCTGACATGCTGGGTCTCCACGGCCATCTGGCCTCCCCTCTCCAGCTGACCTTTCAGATTGAATCCAGCACAGACCACCAAGGCCAGGAAGTGGCTAGTGTTGGAGAGTGGCACAGCAAAGTAAGGAATGTCTGCTCAGATTAAAACATGTTCCCTGCTGATCCATGTGGAATAGGAACAGGAGTCATGGCTGAAGAGTAGGAGTGCAGCTTTTCTTCTCAGGGGTGTTTCAGCTACACCTCGGGCACAAGGTACATCCAGGTCCCAGGTACGATGAGAATCCAGCTGGCAAAAGAGTTAGCAAGAAAGACCAGGTTCTCCACTAAGGAGCTTGTGCTCTCAAAAATCACCTTTGGAAGGACTGAAAGCTCTCTACAGCGGGCCCTCACGAGGTTACATGTGTGGTTGGTGGTCTGTACTGATCCAGTTATCTGTTAGCATAAAACCTCCCAATCAGGAAGGTGGGAGGAGATGGGGAATGGCCAGACTGAGAATCCAGCTACAAGAACCTACTCTGTCCCACTGAACAATGCCTAAAATCAGAACTCTGTCTGTAAGAATCTGATAAAAAAATATAGGGATATGGTTTAATATGCCATGTTTAGAAATACAGCTGCTTTGAAAAAAAAAACCAAAAATACAAAACTGTTAATACTAACCATCTAAAGGCATTCTCTGGAGGTCATAGATGTTGTTCTGGAAGAACTACAAGAGCAAGCAAATAATTCACAGGACTTGGTTACAAGACTGAGAGTCAACTCACCTATTTTTATTCCTCTGTGTCTGTATTTGAATTAATCCTATAGTTTACAATGAAGGAAAAGAAACTGAAAATTCCACATATCTGAGCAGTCCGGACAGCTGTGCTGGGCAGAAGTTTAAACTATTCAGATTTGTAATGAACTGTCAGAGAAATCCTACCCCAGCTTCTTTATTTACCTACATACCAGTGAGCACCATTGTGATGATATGCAGGGATCTCAAAAATCCTTAAGGGCCCTGAAAGTCAGGTTGTCTGTTCCCAGCTACAACAACCCCAATAGGTTAAGGGAAGTGACCTCTTTACGCTTCATTTTTTCTAAAAAAGAAGAAGACCACATAACAAAATATGAAAAACTATGTTTCTCTGAATTACAGAAGGATATCACCATCAGCATTTCTTAGCATTGACTAGTGTTGTCTAGAATAATTCAAAGTGTGAGAAGCCTAAAAATGAACAATTTTGAAATACCATTCCCTCAAACAAATAGTACCGCAAATGTGTTTACATTCCTTGGAAATATTTGTCTGCCATGACAGGCATTTAGGACTAAGATTAACTTCCTGTTAGTAAGAACATCATTATCATGCTGGTTCTTTTCTGCACCAGGAATGAAGACACCACAAGGGAAAAGGCACTGCAAAGTACTTTCAGACCAGTCTCCATCATTAGAAACTCTGCTGTTTATCATCACCTTCTCTCACAGACAGTCCTAACAAGGAAGTGGCAGTATCTTAGATATCTAAATGACCTATTGGGTTCAAGATTTTCAGATGCACTCTATCAAACTTGTTACTAAAATCTTATCACATAACCTTACCTCTGCTTTGTCTTTACACTGATGTTATTATTAATTCTCAACCCCATCTTCCTTATAGCTCTTGATCCCATTGTCCTCTAGAAGTTTCATGATATTTTCTCTGTCTTTATATTCCATTATTTTAATGGGGAGAGAAGTTAGATTTATAGGACAGTAATTGCCAGGACCAGGAGTAAGAAAAAGACCTATATTTTTGTAAGTCATCCAGCCATTTCTATTGCCAGTGTCTGAATGTTCCTTCCTGTATATGTTTCCCCATTTTGCTCAAAGTGCCTTGAGGTCTTTTGAGCTTTGGATTTTCCACCCATTTCTTTGGGAGACCACGGCTTGATATACTTCAGTGACAGCATGTGAAATCATGCTTGATTTATGTTGTGAGTTTTTCTTTGCCTATTTTTATCCTATTATTCTTAGTTATGAACCCATGGACCATCTTAAATAACTCCTTCATTCATAGGCAACTTTTCCCTTCCATTTTGTGTAATTATTTCTTGTCCTTTTAACCACCTTTTAAGAAAAAACACAGTCTTTCAGTACCTACATCCTTGAGATACAGATGATGAGACAGAGATGTCTCTGTCTCTTCCAGCTAGGGTAATGCTTCTCTAAAACCACAGAGCTTATCAAGGTAATTTCCTTTCCCTACAAATACAAAATACTTAAAATTGAAAAACCATACTACACAGTGTAAGGGTGAGAGTGTTAGAAGAAAAAACGGAAAGATAAGGTTTTACAGTAAAGTGACCTAATGCACTTAGTAAGCTTAAAACCATAACTAGGGGATTCTTTGGTATTACTTCCTTGCAGAATCTTTGGAAAAGTGACTTCCATTGAACTGACCTCCTTAGCAACCTTCACTTGATCCCACACAGGGAATGATATGCTGCAACACTCCTCTAAAAGATAGAATAAAATCAAGGACCTGAAAAAAAAATAAGCACTTCAGGACTATTAAAGCCAAATACCCTCACTGAATCAAGCATTTAGGTTCTTTCTGTGCTGTCCCCTTCCTGCAAATTAGCTATTTTGCAGCTTCTCTTATCAAGGCTCAGAAAGAAGCAAAGTTCCCACCAGATGAAAAATCTGTTTCCTGCCCATTTTGAGTTTTAAGTCAATATTTTGCAGTTCCTAAGGATCAAAAATATAGGATTTCAACTCAATTATAGGGTGCAGATTTGGTTGCATTATGTAACTGAATCTTCAGTATCAATACCATCATCATATTTCTCATTATGTCACTGGGGTGCAGTGAGGATTTCTTAGTTCATGCCTGTAAAGGACCAAAAAATGCTGTTTAAATGTTATTCTTATGAGTTCTTTGGTTTTTTGGACTCATTTAATTTCTGTTTGAACTGTCACTAATACTTCCTTGACCTTTTGTTTCAGCTGCAGCACCTCTGGCAAGAGAACTCACTTTCGAGGCTGATGATATTTCATCCATCTGATTTACCCCTGAGCCTGAAGCACAGTTATTTACAATCAGAATTAAAGTGTTGGAAAAAGGGCTGTGGAGTTAGTTCTTCAGCCCTGGTCAAAAATCTGCAATTAAAATTTGTCAAAAGAAGGGCCCGAAAACAGAGACAAAGAGTGTCGGTGTCGAGTCCTTTGCAACATCCTCCTTTTGCAGCTTTTGAGGTGGGAGGAAGAGATGTAAATCAAATCCAAAGGAGTGTTAGATAGAGTAGAACTGACATTTGAAGCTGCAATACCTTAAAGTCAATATCATTATCTCTGATATTTACTGTAGCACACAATGCTTGGATGAAATGGTAAAGTTCACCCATTCTTCCCGTACACACCACATTGTCATACGTGCCATTATAGACGTACTCACGTACACACACACACAGAGAAATTAGAAATAGCTTCACCTAAAAGTCCAGTGTAAACTTCCATCTAAGGACATCTTCTGCTCAGACTCCTCAGAAATACTGTGTTGGTGGGTGAGACACTTTTTGAATATGATTTGTCTTATATATATATATATATCTGTTACCTCACTTAAATGCCATTTCAAAACATAAATACTGGCACTATTTAGGATAAGTGGCTGGTGAAGAAGACTCAAATACTAAAAACATAGTATCTGAAAGGGTCAAGTTGTGGGGACTTCTCAGGGTGGGTGTAAGATAACAAGAATTTCATTTTCACTAAGACATCTGCATTCAGACAGTCAGGACTTTATGTTTGTAGTCAGTGGAAAGAAACAGCAAGCTCTGGAAACACACAGTTGGGTTAACTGAGACGTGTATCTCAGGATGTGATTAATCACTCTCGGGAGAGGACTATTTCTCTCCACTGTCCATAAAGGGAGTCTAGCATAACCAGTGCAGACTTTGATGTCTCTCTTTTGGCCTTCAGGTTTAGGACAGATGGGTCTCATCCCAGGTATTTTTTCTTTAGTGTGGAAATATTATAGATCTTTAATATGGGAAAAAGGAGAGTATGGGACCAAGAACTCCAATTTCTTCCTAGCTCTGTAATGAAGATCTGGAGTAATCTTTTGCAAACTTAGGCACTGTTAGAAATCACTGAGTTATTTCTAAATATATCCATCAACTTTCTACTTTACCAATAAGGTATGATGAGTGCCACTGAAGACTTCTAGAGGAAAAGTTTCATTCATTTAACCACTGGACCATTGCTGCTCATGTCACAAAACTATGTTTGAGTCGTCCTTTCAGTGATGAATACTTCTTCCTTCTAAATTTTTATGTCTTTAGATAACATACTGTTATCTCTCATAGTGAATGCTGGTTTTTTTAATGCAAATCTCACCTTGACACCACTTGTGCCAAGCTGGGCTGTCCTACGCTGAACTCAAAACTTTCTTCTGCAGACTCACAACTCACAAACCAAGATTTCAGAAAATCTCTCGTGTGTCACACAGTCACATCATACTATTGCCACAACTTTGTCTCAGAAAACACCCAACTGCACGGAATAATCCAAAGTTTTGGTATTTGGCTACTGCTGCAGTCAGTGAGTAAAGGCTACGAGAAAACTGATTGACCATAGTAGGGACAGGATTTCAACCTCTTGACTGATGGCCTGAGAGAGAAGAATGATGTAGGCTGAGAAGAAATTATCCCAGTGATTAAAAGAAATGACTGGGACAAGAGTTTATTCAAGCAAATAAGAATTTTATGGCTATTTCAAGGAATGCCAGTGTTTCTAGGTCCCAGAATACTCCATACTTCAAGTGATTTAGTTTATTTCTTGTAAGAAATGGGAAAAAAAAAAGAAAAAAGAAAAAAGCCACCCACAAAAAGAGCCTTCCCTATAGGTTTTTAGCTTCATTATTAATAAACTCAGAGTTGCCTCCCTGAGAAATGACCACCAAGATTATGTAAACTTTCTTGACTTCAAAAGGAATCCTGCTCATTTTCATACCTTTGTAATTTTACATGAATTAAACACTTTAATATGATCAAGAAATGTGTTCATCATGTATGGCATTATCTTGGGACATGAAGGTATTTCCTTTTTTTTCCTGTTTTGTTGATGGAAATATTTCCCCTACTTTGCCATTATCTGAAGGCTTGGCCTTCAAGGATAATAATTTCTATTTCTATAGCACCAGCCAAAGTGAAAATAGCAAAACATGCAGAGTAAAAGAGAAGACAAAACTGGGATTAAAAAAAAAAAAAAAAAATCTCCTGCAAAGAACCTTCCATTTTTTAAAGGGGATTTCAAAAGCTGTCAATTTTCTGCTGCTAGCTGACTAGGTCTCTGTACCTCTAGCCACAATAAGCAATAATAATGAAGCTTTCTACTTCCTATTTCTTTACCTGAGCTTCTCAAAAGTCTTGACTAAGTCTGAACCTGGAAGTCTGGCATCTGTGAAAGCTAGATAGGATTTGCTATAAATTCTTGGCTGTTTTCAGGATTCGTTATTCAAAGACATGCTCTTGGATGACAGGAGTTGACTTTTTATAGGACAGAGGGCTAGGGCTGGAGTAGACGTGTTTTTCATGACAGGGAGCATAACATACTGCAGTGGAAAATGGTGTTACCTGCCTTAGGCACATCAACTCCAATGAAAAGAAAATGGTCAGACCTCCTTTTCTTTTTTGGTGATACCAGTGCTTACACAGGTGCTCTTTTCCCACAGTCGCTGGATCTCAGTTTTTAATTTAAGGAACTTTGCTTGCTTTTAGCATGTGCTAAAGGCTGGACACCAGTTTACTCTGTCCTTGTTTTCTCTTATCTATTTATAAAACACAAAATGGTTTTCTCTTCTCTTAAGCTTCATCATTATTGCTTATTGTGGCTAGAGGTACAGAGAACTCTCTACTGGTAAGAGTGCCTTCTAACTTTGACTCATCCTCTAAACAGCAGAGTTTCTCTTACTTTCTGCATCACAGATTCCCGTCAAATCACACTTGAATTTTAATTCTTCCCTGCAAAAATGGGACTACACCTGGAGGTTCTGAGACTCAATTTATGTTTAATCTGTTAAGGATGCTCCAATTTCTCACTGCCCCCATCTTTAGGGAGCTGATATTTCCTTCACCTGATGTATGACAATTTTTAGCTATTCTGGGACACTCATAGCTTGGAAACTGTGCTGCAAACTGTTTTGTATTTTAAAGTTCAGATTATTGTATTCCTGTAAGGGGCATCAGGCCCTTTACATGATATAATTTTACTTGTAAGGAATGCAGTCTTGTTTTACTGCAATTAGTCCATCATGTCAACTGCTGACATCCTATAAACCCACTCTGGAAGTCAGAAATAGTTTTACAAAGGATGGGAATTCCTGACTAAGAAATAAATCACACCTCTGATAGAAGGAGGAATGTATGGTCATGCAGCTCCTGATGCAGCTCCTGATGGAGTTATGGAAAGTAGAACCCATGTTACATGCAATGGAAAGTTTCTCTAGGCTTGCCCAGGCATCCACCAGCCCAATCCCAGTACTATGCTCCTGCTTCTTCAGGGTCTCTTTCCTAAATGTGGGAATATGGAAAAAAGCAGGTTCTTCAATCTTTTGTGCTGAAATAATGCCCATGTGTAATACCAAACCTTTTGGAATCACTTGTTTCCTTTCCTCAGAAAACTCTGTTTCCTTCAGAAGTCTCCCAAATCCCTGTGTGTGCTCCACATGAGAAAGGGCTAAGAATGGGTGAACATTCCAATACGCTCTCTTAGTTCATCCTGTAGCCTTTCCTGTGTTGAGTTAAAAGTTTGAGAAAGCTCTTCCCATTTCTTCTCTTTTGGACAACATGCATTGCTTTGCCAAAGAAGAATGAGACAAAACAAAAGAGAGCCACAGGAGGGCTCATTACTTTCTAAAGGCAGCAATGAGCTGAAGAAAAGAGACTGAGCAGGCCAGCTGGCTGATGTTTGGAGACAGGAGAGGGCAAGGAGTGCTGAAAGACTCACCAATGAACAAAGATCTAGTTTACCAGCATGTGTGGCTTCCTTAATAGTATTTTAGCTGACCTCTGCATTCTGTGATTCAGTTGCCCTACCTAAGAAAAATAATCAAAGCAAAGGTATTTACTGGGCAATATAACTGCCTCAAAACAGATCCTAGCCTTGAGGAGCTTATCAGCAGCTTGATAGCTCCCAGTGTTATGAGGCCTTGATTCCAATTAAACCCATATCCTATGGAATTTAGTGGGAGTATCAATGGTGTGCCTTATATGGAATTCCATCAGGTTTATAGTTAATAAATCTATGTGAAAATGGGCTGATAAATAAATTAGTGAAAGAAAAATCTGGTTTTCACAGCCAGAAAAGGGCCCCAGAACAATCTAGAATTTTAGTTATGAGAACTGCAAAAAAGGATTTTGCAGATAAAAGACAGAAATACACCTTTGGCAGCATTTTATTTACCCATTTAATTGATATTCACTCTCTAAGCTGACGCATTTTCGTATCAGAGTGGGATGATCTATTGCTTAGCAAACAAAAATGATCTAAAGTAGAGATGGAAGAGATCTACAGGGACAGATTTTCAAGCAATTTACATGCACTCTTATATATACAAAATATGAACACCGTTGCACACATAACTATACATGCAAGCCTGTATCAATGCATATGCAAATAAGGCTATTGTGCAGGGTATTATGCCCAATCAGCGATTCAATTGGTGCAATTAACCAATTTCTACACAGAATTCTTGTAACTGGGCAGGCAAATTAATGCAACTGCATGCAAAGCTTACACCAGCATTTGTGTACCTAAATGTTCTGTGTCTCCAGCCCATTAAATAAGGGTCTGTTTTAATTAGACTGTGTAATTCAAGCCAGACCAGATCACAGTGTACTTGGGAGTCCAGTAAACAGAAACAGAAACATATTTTCTGCTATGCTTTGTCATTCAAGGATACCATGAACACCCCTTCCCCTCCTCAGACTCCTTCCCTTGGATTATAAAATTGCAATCACAGCCTCTCCAATTTTAATACTGGAAAAACATTTCTCCTGATGTTCAGTCTTAATTTTCCCTCACTTAATTTAATCTTACATCCTCTAGTCATCCTCCCACTCTAAACACCATCTCCCACAGAACCACAAAGTGGCTGCTGTGTTTGCTTAATTCAATTACAATATTTCTAGGAAATGAATTATTCCTGTGTGAAGAAAACAGGAGGTGTAGAAGGGAGTCCTCTTCCATGGGTCTAGGTGTTGACAAAAATACTATTTTGACAAGTTTTGACAGGATCCAGTTCAAGAAAAGTTAACCTTGAGTGGCACCATTGAAATAATTATACCCTCAGATTTTCCTCAGTTCATCCCAAAGCCAGGCTCAAATAGGTCCTTCCCTGTGGATGAAAAAAGTAAAGCACAGAAGAGGAAATACTTTCCATGGAGTTTTACTGTAAATCAGTAACCAAGAAAGAATAAAGTCTAGATCTCCTGAGACCACGGACAACAACAAAATCCAGTGACAGAAAGGATTTTCCAAGAAATTATATCCTAAGCTCCTGTTCTTCAACTGGACTTACAGTGGGAGGTCGGTCACTGCAAGCTTAGACTGTGTGAACAAACAGTGGACTGACCCCTGAATTCATCATGGGAGTCTTTAAATTGGTACAATTCAGCCCTCAGGGCTGCAAAATCCCGGAGTGGCTTTGTTTGGAAAGGGATAATTTGATCCACGCTCCACTTGAGCAGTGTCAGCTGGGATCAGGGTCCCTTGCTTAACATACATATACATATTGAGATGATTTTTTTAGTTTCAGTCCTTTGATTTATGTGTTTTCTGTAAGTATGGGATGCTTATTTTGTTAATGCAAGTGTGCTATGATAAAAGGGAAAAAAATTAAAGCTTTCAAAGGTAAAAAACTTGCCCAGCTGCAAAGATGAGGTTTATCTATGGATTTTCCTTAAATGGGTGATGGTGTTAAACTAGCATAAACTCAGTGGTACACCACTGAGTTAAACCCTTGCTCCTACAAAACCTGCTTTAGCTAATGGCTTAAAAACATTCTGCTTTATCAGGCTTATGTAATATTATGCTTTGCAGATCACATATCTTACAGTTATACTAGAAGCACTTATTCTATGTTCAAGGACCCCTTGCCTATATATGAAAAAGCACAATAATGTAGAATTATACTAAGTTACTAAAATATTAGAGGGAGAAAAGGAGGGAGAAACACATTTTTGCAATGTTTTGAACTTAGTGTCACTGGGATTTTTTTAATGCCTGAGAGGCAGAGTAATTTTGCTCTAGTTCCACATTAATTCCTGCACAATATGCATTGGGGATATTATTTTTTTAGAAGACATTTTAAAACCAGGCCTGAAAACAAGCAAAATCCATTACTGACTTACAGTAAATTCCTAAAGGATTCTCTGTACTTCTTTTCCTACTTCAAAATGGCTACACACACACACACACACACACACACACAAACAGATTCAGCAAACGCGGCAGTATATTTTAAGATTAACTACCCTGAAGAAAATAAGACAAGAAACAGTAGATCCCACTCAGTAAATTTATTATACTTCCTTAATTTCCAAACCTCAAAAGCACAATGGGCACTTACATTGCAGGTTCATTTTTAATTCCTAGAAAGTGATTGAAGATGGGAACAATCCTAATCACGACTTCCAACAAACCACTCAAACATGGCCCTGTTCCTAGGTTTGAACACTCTGGTAAGACTTGTAGCTTTGTCGAGGCTCCATACTTAATATGAAATAGAATTAAACTTTAAAAACTATTCTTTGCCATGAAACCAGGAGATCTTAGTAGCTGAATTGTATACTTGTGACAATACATATATAGAGGCATATATCTATGTATATAAATATTTAAAATATATCAAAATGTGTATATATATAAATATAAATATATATATATACACACACATTGTATAATACTGCAGTAATGACAAAGACAACCAATGAGTAAGGTTTCCCTTAAGGAAAAAAAGAAAAGGAAAAGGGGAAAGAAGAGATATAGTGTTGTATTTCCCGGTGTTATACAGGTAAGGAAAAAACCCCAAAAAACCTGGAGAACTTTCTTAGAGGTCTGCACAGAGTGAACAAACCATGCTTATTGAGGCTTTTTCTTGGGATTAAAGGGATTTGGCTCAGATCCTAAGGAAAGCTGTGGATGCAGAACTGGGAAACAAACTAGAAAGCTGATGACTGAACCTCAGACCATCAAAAGTCTGAAAATGAGGGGATGACTTTGCATATCTGATAGCCTGAGTGGTAAAGAACCCCTCAACAAAATAACAAAAAAGAAAGCTAAAAATATCACAATTTTTAAAAATTTCTTATTATTTTGTATTATTTTTTATTATAGTTTTGCCCATGGTATTTGGAAGTGCTGTAAATTCTGCAAAGATACATGCAGGTGAAAACAGAATGGTACAAACATTTAATGTCAGCCCTGTCTAATTCTCATCCCATGTGATTTGACTTAGGTTGAGGATTACCCAGGCAGCTGAATTTGCAGATTGCCATGGCTCTTTGCTAGCTGTCAGTAGTCAGGATAGTGAGCAGAACATTTTACCAGCACTTTACCACCAGCTTTTGCTCACAGAATGAAAGGCATGGTAGATAACTGGGATTAAGATGGGTAGATGCGGCCAAGGGAGTTAATTTTCCAGGTTTTGATTGCAGCTTTGCACACCCAGTTTGAGTGTCCTAAAGTCACTGATTGTGCTGACTTCTCTCTTGGCTCAGATTCCCATTCCTTCTCAGAATCTCACATTCTCTTTTCTCTACAGTTGTTTATGTTTGCTCCTTTCACCACAAGTGTCTCTCTTTAAAGCATGCAAAATCAGAACCCACCCTGACAAAATTTTGAGTCTGCCATAAGCACAGGCAAAGTCTCCAAGGCTGGGACTTTAATTAGGAACCCACCAACATTTTTTGCTCTAATGTCCACAGATGTGGCAAGAAGAGACCTTATTCAAGGGAAGGCTCTCTTGGATCCTTTGTCACACTACTCTGTGTGCATCCAAGGGATTGGGAGACACAACACATCCAAAAATATATGCACATATATAACCTCTCCCTATGTGCACATTTCACACCAAGCCAAAGTTTTGGAGATTAGAAGAATCAGCAGTGAATTCAAGTGGCAACAGCAGAATAGAAAGGCATTTTGATGTCACAGGAAAGATTTTTGCTCTTTCTCCTACTACTTCCCTGTAATGTTTTATTAATATAAAGCAAAATCTAAACAGCCACTGAGATTTCCCCATCAAAAGCAGGGGAGGAGGAAGACTTCATCTCAGTTCTATTTTTAAAGCAAGAGAAGGAGGGGGAACATGATTTTATATTTAGACTTTCAGACAAAGAAAGGGAAGATGGAGAAAGTAAAATGGTACCTTCAGAGTATGTCCCAGGTTAACGTGATGCTGATTGTGCGTCCCTTCAGTCTTACACAAATAAAAGATCCCTGGCTTATTCTATAAATTGCTGAGTTGTTTACATATAAATGACTCCTCTCTAGCCACCTCCTCTTTTTTTTTTTTTTTTTTTTTTTTTAACTTTGGACTTTGTATCATCTCCATCTATTCTGCTAGACAATAAAACAGCTGAACTCATCATCAGAATTTATAGGCTAAGGGTTTGCTGTGGTCACCAACCTAGGGCAATACAACACAAAGAGATTCAGTCAGGTCTAAAAAGAAGGTACTCAAGTGTGTGACAGGGCAGAATTAAAGAGAATTATTTCTAGAGATATTTCTTCTATAATTACTACCAGATATATGCGTTATATGTGCATTGCCTTGTATAAACAGTTGAAGCTGGCTTTGTTGGGCAGATCTTTTGGTGTCCTGTATCCAACTTTATTGGGAAGTAGTGAACGTGGTGCCAAGTTGAAGTCTACAAACTGCATGGAGTTCCTGTGGGAGGTGTGTTTCTGTGCTGCCTTGTCCAGCAAAGTGTAGTAGGGTAGGAAGTTTAATTCTGGTGTCTGAGGTGTGTATTACAGCCACACATCAATCACCACACTCTGGCTTGCCAAAAGGTCTTTGAGTACAGAGCCTACACACTTGTCAGAAAGTCTGTATGATCATTAGAGTGTGTGTCTGGTGTTCAGGCACGTATGGATACAGACTGACTTGCATATAGTTTTGTCAATTGTTCGAGTGCGTTTTGCCTTGTTTGAAAGTCTCGGTGCGAGTGTACATATCTGCCTTTAAAAATTGCATTGCCGCAGAATATAAATATTTATATATGTAACTGTCATAAATCTGTCAGCTTGGCAAACGTATGAGTCGCCAAGGTAACTTTGGGAGATTTTTATTGAAGAACTCATAAGCTGGAGTTGAGGAATAGCTGAAAGAAATGAGAATTAATGGCTACTCAACATCACTGTCATAAAGTTAGTTATCCCAAGTTCCAGAAAATGAAACAGAGAGCATGTTGGTAAGTACAGGAACAGTTTAAGTACACCAGATTTGCAAAAAAGCTTAGTATTTTGACTAAAACTAAATCAGGGTACTAGGTCATTATGCTGTGTACTGCTATGGAACCCTGGGCAGGCAAACATGGAAATCAAAGGCCATTGTCCTTCTGCACTACTCTAGGAAGAGCTAGTAGAATTTTCAGTTGGTTTTTGAATGTGTGGCAACTTACCAAAAAATCCTTCAAACAGAAAACATCTCTTAACTGAAACCTCACTTGCATGTAGACAAGTAATTTCTTGCAATTGTACAGTTTTTTAGAGGCATTTGGTGATGAACTGGCTTTGCTAAGTTTTGTTAAAGTCACCTTTCCCTGAGGGTTTGTTTACACAGGAAAATCTTTCTAGAGAAAGCTGGTGTCCTGCTGTCAGCTGGGGTAGAATTGACATTCTTTCTTGTGGTTGATACAGCTCTTCCTGGATTTAGTATGAAAATAATGTTGACAACACCTCAGTGTCTCAGTTGTTGATTATTGGTGCTCACTCTGATCAAAGACCTTTCAGAGTCCCGAGCTGTGACGGCCAGCAGTGCAAAAGAAGGTGGGAGGGAGCACGGCCAGGAGAGCTGACCCCAGCTGCACACAGGGTTTATCCATACCAAAGACTGTCATGTCCAGTGTATAAACTGTGGGGAGAGCTGGATGAGTGGACATCAGTTGGTGAGTAGTGAGAAATAACAGAGATTATTATTATTATTATTATTATTGTTGTTGTTGTTGTTGTTGTTAACATTATTTGGGGAGGTCGTTTTGTTTTGTTTTGTTTTGTTTTGTTTTGTTTTGTTTTGTTTTGTTAAACTTTCTTTATCTCAAACCACAAGTTTTCTCACTTTTACTCCTCTGATCATCTCCCCCATGCTGCTGGGTTTTGGGAGTGTGTAAGTGGCTGTGTAGAGCTTACTGCTGACAGGGGTTATCCATGAGAGCTCACCAATATTTTTTCACCTGTGGCCCACAGGCGTCTGCTGGCTCACATAAAAAGCATTTCATAAGGCTCAGTGTTCCTGCAAACTGATTTGATAAATAATAATAACATAAATCTTTCTCCATTCTGTGGGAGGAAATAAGACAAGAGACTATTTAAATTAAAAAATTTAAAAAATTAATCTATGTGCTTACATTTCCAGTGCACTATCTCAAAAATAGTGCCAACTGTTAAAAACTGCCGACACTGCTGGTGTTGGGCTGTTCTAAAGCACTGAATACAACAGCAAGCACACAGAAGCATGGGTCTTGTTTGCATAGGACATGGGTTGGTAAAAATTTGGAGCCAATCTTCCACAATTTGGAAATTAGCACAGTGATATGCAAGACTGACCATTCACACCCTGAGAGACTGTGCAGGGACTCGCCTCTCCAAAAAGACCTCTAAGTCTTGAGGAGGCCTCTGCAGTGGTGCAGATACAGCTACATATAGTCAGTTAATGTCACTTCTAATTATTATTATTATTATTATTATTATTATTATTATTATTATTTTAAGACATTCATTAGGATGCCTGTTCTGTGTCTCAACACAAATCACTCCAATGTCTCACCAATGTCTTCTATTTCATGTTTCAAGAACCACATCAATTTATTCAAGTACATATTTCTCTTGATGTCTTGACTTTGGGTAGCTAAAGAGAAATCAAGAAACTACATTGTTATGTCCCTATATGTATGTATGTATGTATGTATGTACGTATGTATGTATGTATGCATGTATGTATATACATATGTGAGTATATATATATTTATGTATGTATGTGTGTATATATATGTGTGTGTATATATGTATTCATAGATATATATACACACACACATGCATTTTTAAGGACTCAAAGGGCACAGCTGCCTGTCTCAAATACTGACAAAGCCACGGAATGAAGCTGCCTTAAGACAATCACCATAGTGGGAACTTGAGATAAGCACAGGAGGAACAGGAGGAATGAATTTATGAGAGGAAGGTGTAAATTGCAGGCCTGGTGGAAGCAAGATCTGTTTGGTTAACACACATAACCGTTACCACAGAGTGGTTATCACCACTGATTCCCTCTGACAATGATTCCCTCTGTGGCAAACCATAGGAAAGGAAGCAATGGTTCATACCCATATCATCCCCAGTAACTGGAACAGCATCTGCAACCACCCTGTGGATACTTGAAATTTGGACTATATAAAGCTGGTGCCCCCAGACTGTATAAAGCTGGTACTCCAGAACCCCCATCACCAAGAAGTCCACGGTGAAGAAGGACCAGGAGGATGCTGATGGGTCTACGGTTTATGACTATCTTCTGCCTTATTCCTCTGTCTCTATGCGTCTCCCTCCTCGCCTCCTCCTCTTTTCTACTTCCTTCTATCTCTCTATACCCCACATTTATTGTTAAATAACATCCATATGATTTATTTTGGCATATGGTCTCATTTTCACATTAATCTGAGCAGGGGTATCTGTCACTAATCGGATGGATCATGACAATATTTGTATGTAAAGATGTATGGAGTTGTGACTGTATGTACACCCGTATTCATCCACTAATACATTACACACCCACACACAGAAAGAAGTATATTTCTACACGTCTGAATCCAAGGAAAAAGCTTTTATGGGCTGGAGAGTTGTTTGTAGCTGGTGAGAACCTTCCCTGTGGTCAGGAGCAGGATAAGAAACTCAAGGATGCAGGAAATCTCCATTGTTTTCTCCCAGCAGTTTCCTGAGCTGTGGACAGGTCCACACTTCAGGCAGTAAGTTTGCCTCTGGTGACTGCTAACCCAAAGCACAGCCATGAAGGACAAATAGCAGGGGAACGCCAGAGGTCTCTGGGATCGAGACACTGTTCTCCACCTGAACTTGCAGGGAACAAATACTTTTCCTGCTGGCCTGGTCTGTCTGGCTGAGCAGAGCCTGCCTGCATGACACTACTTCGTAAGCGGCCTCACAAGGGATCGGCTGGTCAGCAGGAGAGAAGAACTTCTCAATCTGAAAGTACCTTTCATCTTGATTTACATGAAGTTAGGCTTTCTTACTATTTGGCAGACCTCTGCTCCATGCTTGCCTTCCTCAGGAATGCAAGCCTGTCATTATTTATATGTAACAGAGATTATCTTGCTAAATGGGGAGCTTAGCAGAGTGGGGAAGTGAAGATGCCTCCTGCCTGCCTTCCATCCATCTCACAGAAAAAAATGCTCCTATTTCTCTGTGATAGAAAAAAACCCAAACCCCAGACCTCACTACTGAAAAAGTCAAGGATGCAAGTTTTCATACAGCAACTGAACAGTACAGCATTACATCAAGTTCGATTTATGGGATCCCAGAGTGCAGGACAATTCCTGAAAACACACTCACAGTCAGGAAAAGTGACTCTGTAATGCCATCTGGGCTTTCCATATTTTATCTCTCTGTCTCTCTCTCTCATCATACTGCCAGGTTGAGTTTGTTTAGTCAAAAATAATTTTTTTTCATTTCTAACTTAGCTCTGGCACACTCCCCCTAAGGATGGGTCATGCATTATCTAACTTTGACATCACCTCAGAAAAGAAAGATTCTGCCAAAAAAACCCAAAAAAAGGCCAGTTTGATCATTTTCTTCCTTACATTGTCTGGTCACCTTGCAAACCTATGGAATTTCTGTCAGACAGCAATGTGAGGGGCTACATAAAATACTACTTTAAATCTACTTTAGTCAGAGGAAATTATTTTTACTAAAAGACATTAAAAAAATAGAAGAATTGGAATTTTTTTTTGCAGATGTGTTACGGTTGAGTTGCATATACCTGTTATTTTAATTTTGTTTTTTATATTATAAACAGCTCTCTATAGAGTATCTAAAAATATTTAAACCTGAAAAGTGTAAGACTATATCAAAGGTAAACTGGAAAATTTATTTTATAGTGCTGAAACAACATACATGTGTCATACTGGCAGGGCTATAAGATACCATTTTGGTCAATGCGAAGATTTTAATATATTTCCCTAGTCACAAAAATTAAAACCAAGGAAAAATAACTAATTATTCCCTGTTACTTGTAATGCTCCAGTGTGGAACCATGAGAGGAATGAGAAGGAATCAATGTTGCAGCCCGGTAGGGGAAAAAAAAAGAAGTAATTTCTTAATTAAAAATTATGACTGTAACTTTTGTTGTCTAGAATTCCCTACAGAATAGCTCAGATCTTCCTCACTGTGACTTCCAATAGCTACTTAGAAAGCTGGCCTCGACATCAGTACAATTATGATCTTGCTGGCTAGCTAGAATGAAGCAAGAGGCGTCTCTTTGTGCATTGCGCCTTTAATTAAGCAATAATAAATGAGATCTACCCATAGTTCTGTGTGTCAGGCTTTGGCTTAGGAAATATAAAGACTGAGGAGCTGTGATTCATGTTCAAATATAATGCATGGTTAGGTAACATCCAAAATGATCAGAGAGGGGAGCCAAGGTCCTGATATAACCCAACCATTCATCACTTATCAGCTCTAACCTCTTGACAATCAGAGCACCCCTCCCTCCTGTGGTAATAGGTTAATTAATTACCAATTTATAAGTAATCTTACAAATCAGCTGTTGCCCTTGATAAGAATTAATTGCAAATACTTTTTGGGGAGGAACATATTAAATGGACCTTTCTTTAAAAGAAAATATCATCAGTAAGCAGATGAGGAGCAAGACTCCTTGAGTGGTTTCAGAGATAGGAGGATCTGAATCCTCTTCAGTAGGGATGTGGATAACAACAAAACTCATTAATTTTATTTATTGAGGAATTACCAAGATAGTGATAAAACTGTTCTAAGCTCATTTACAAGCCTCCATAGCCCACCCAAGTTCAAATCCCCTGAAACAGACAGTTCACCCACCCCTCCTTCTGGTGGGGGATTTAAATGCAACCTAGCTCACTTTCCACTGAAATTAGCTTTTTAATTACCAGAAGGATGTGCACCTAATGGAATGAGTCCAGAAGAGGCCACAAAAATGATCAGAAGGGTGGAGAACCTCTCCTGTGAAGAAAGACTGAGGTGTGGGTCACTCTGGAGACCAGAAGGCTTAGAGGGAGAATTTATAGAAGTTTCCAGTACCTAAAGGGAGCCTACAAGAAACCTGAAGAGGCACTTTTAACAAGTCCTGGAGTGATAGGGCAAGGTGGATAGTGGGCAGGTTAGATATTCGGAAAAAACTTTTTACTATGGGAGTAAAGAGACACTGGAACAAGTTGCCCAGAGAAGTTGTGGATGCTCCATCCCTGGAAGCATTCAAGGCCAGGCTGAAAGAACAGCCTGGTCTAGTAGAAGGTATCCCTCCCCATGGAAAGGGGGTTGGAATGAGATGATCTTTAAGGTTCCTTCCAATGTAAATCAATCTATGAGTCTATAATCTTGGGTAGGATTCCTGTCACTCAAGTTTAGGTATCTGGAAGGTAGACGTCTACACTTTTCCTTTAATCAATGGAAATCTCCTCTGCCTGTTCACATGATGAAATGTGAGTGTCCACTGTGGGGTGAGATGAACTGTGGTGTAAAATTCAGTAACTGGCCTGTTTACCAACCCACAGAATCTAAATCAATCTTGGGTCACATGAAGATATATGAAGATTGTAGGCAGAGCATTCTTTTTGGATAGCATTCGACTTGACATTTTCACCACGCATAAACTTTCTCTGTTGTGCTGGTGACATCAGAGGTAATAGCAGAAAACAGGTACCTTCCAAGATGTCTGTTCTAGTGTGGAAACCCTCTTCCAAGTGCTAATTTTCTCTATGGAACACAGAGGTTGCTTAGAGATATAGGTAATGTGGTGTCTAAACTTGCTAATATGAATCTGAGCCAGTGCCAAAGTTTCTTTAAATAAATAACTTGGACATTTAACATGCTTGAAAAATGCTTCTCTTGGTTTATTTCATTGTGTTGAGATTGAGGTCTCATCATAAATGACCACAAGCTTAGGCTGATCTTGGCACAAAACATAAATACAAGGTCATCAGGACAGTAGCTGATGTCAGGCTGTAGTACTGAGCTCCAGAGCCAGATCTTAAAAATGTCAGCCTCTTCTAGTTTTCAGAGACTTTGAAACTGGAAACTCAACCCATCAAAAAAACCAGGTACCACCTATACAGATTTCAGTGATCTAGGTCTAAAATGTTCCAGAGTTGGAAGGGCTTTTCACAAGTAGAGTAGTCTTCTCTAATAAGAATTCAAACTCCCTGGACCTCCTGATGTTTATCCATTACTAGAAAAATATGCTTCATTTCCCATTCCCATTAACATGGATAGCTGTGTCAAAGGTGCCTGAGAACCAGCGGGTTTATAGATCTGTAACCATATGAATTATCAGCAAGATGCTTCAAAGCCACTGGAGTCCAATATTTACATCTCCTGCACGGAGCCATCATGAAGTCCACGCATCACTTGAGTCTTACCTAAGCACTCAGCCAGGCTCTGCTCCCTCATATCCTGTGCTGCAATGAGATCAACCCAAACTGTTGTAGCCATCTGCAATATCTGGCTCACATTTTCAGGGAAAAAAAAAAATGAAGATTGATTTTTTTTTAAGTTGAGAGTTTGCTTATTTCTTAGGACAATTAAATAAGTAAAAAGTGGTATATTGTAAAGTCTTATCCCTCAGTATTATACCCTCTCATAGGGTAATTAGTTCTGATTTTTCTCCGTCCATCACATTTTGGTGTTTTGTTGGTGAGAAAGAACTGAAAATTCTTGCAAGAAAAATCTGCTAAAAAAGAAAATCCCTCAACTTTTACAGAGAAAATTGAAAGAAAAGTAAAAACTTCAACAACAAAATAATACTCCTCCCTTCTACAATCTGAAATTAATAATGATTCAATAATTTTAAAAGAGGACATATTGGGTAAATGTCACTAGAAAATTACTTTTTGATTTGAAATTGTAGTTCATATCTAAAGGATGAATAAATGTAGTATGATGAAGAGAAAACTAAGCAGTTCAAACTCATGATTTTAAAATATATTCTCCTGACTTTTGAAAACGTTTATTTGCAACACTTTCCCAGTTTCACTTTTTTTCCACAACTGGAACAAAAATACTAAATCAAAAGTGATCTCAAAAACTCCTTTACAGTGGGGAAAAAGAATCACTTCACACCAAATTCTGACATGCCACTTCCCAGTTTCAGATATAGAATTAGAACAACATTATTTATCCATTCTGCTGCTAATGAAGATTCACCTTTAACTCAGTAGTAGGGGATGGTTTGTGCTGCAGGAAAACCTAGTTTTTGAGCCTCCCTGCCACCATGAATTTCTAAGTGGCCACAGAAAGAAGCAGAAGAAACACCAGGAAGTCACAGACACCAACAGCTTTGTTACAAGAGCATTCACTGCTATGAATAAGAACATTATTGTTTCCATTTCTAACTGCAGCATGGCTCCCAAAATGTTCTCCCTGGAGCCATGCAAACCTGTTGCTGCAAGAAAAATGCATGGAAACTGGGTTTCATAGGTGGTGGTGTTTGCTTCTTTTTTAGCTCAATCAACACATAGGGCTGAAATTTGGCTGGTATATGTTAAGAGACTTCTTAGATTTTTGATCTATATACACGTAAGGAAAAAAAAAAAAAACCAAAACAACAGAAACTAAGTCTCGGATCCAAGAAAACACTTTATTATTTCTTGGGCATGATTCAGAGTTTTGTTTCAAATTGGGAAAACTCTACTGGTGAAAGCCAACATCTTTATGAGTCTCAGAGTAAACAGGAATGTGAAATTAAAAAAGAGATTTTTTTATTTTTATCTATGAACCTGTCCGAAACTGGAACATAGCCTTCTCTGAGTGGAATCCCCAGAGATTCACAGTCCCTACTAACCCTTCAGCCCTGTGCATTCCTCACCAAATAGATGTCATACATCATTTCTGAAACTCAGACTGCAAATGGGAGCATTTCCTAGAGGCAAGAGTAAATGATTCCCCTGATATCTCTTTCTCATACATGGCATTCCACCATCTATTGTCCACTCCGTATGCTTCCTTCTCCCTGGCAATACCCCCAAGAGATGGCTGATGTCCTGCAAAATAACCAGAGAATGCATCTTTAATTGGGTCCAGAAGAAACTTTATTACCCTGTAGCTAGCTTCTTTGGTTTTTTCTATAACAAATTATCCTAATGATCTGACCCAGGACCAGATGTTAATTGCAATGGAAAGTAATCAATTTCCTTTACTGAGCGTGAACTCATTTGCAAGGTTAGTCAGTGAGCAGATATGGAGTTCTTAATGAGGCAAGAACCTAGCAGACCTTCTGGGTTCCTTGTGTCGATTCCAGGTTTACTGCATTGCACCCATTTTCACTCTACCCTTCTTTAGCCAGGCCACTCTATTAAAAAAATAGCCAAAAAACACCTGCAATCTGTCTCTGATCACTTGGTAAAGGATGGGAAAAAAAAAATAATGCAACAACCAGAGCCATCTGAGAGCAGTAGATTCTTAGAGACAAAATCACCCTCTGTATATATAAAAATAAAAATAATAAATATGTAAATCACACGGGAAATTATGGCTAACTGCATGTTGTTTAATAGAGGGTATTATTATAAATATGGGAGATGCTCAAACAACAAATTAAGCCTGCAGTATTCTGAAAAGGAGCTCAGAGGACACAACCTAAATTCTTACTTGGCTGCTGTCTTCGGTGCTTCTGTGCTTTCGTCTGGGTTTTATATTACCACTGAGCACAGCTTTAAGAGGGAAAGGTTGGACCATCCAGAGTGATAAAAACATAAAGAGGGAGGGCAATAGCAGAAGGAGGTATTTAATCTTCCAGTGAACTTCTCAGAAGATAGTTTAGCAAGAAAAAGAGGTTTTGGTGGGATTGGATGCAAAGAGTATTTTCCATCCTGGGGAGGATAAGTGGTTGTGTGTTCAGCAGCCACCAGGATAGCTGTAACAGTGCAACCTCTGGTGTATTTGCGCCAGTGGAGCTGAAAATTGGAGCAAACACCATAGTTGTGAAGAGCAATTTAGGCTGTCTACCTAGGGGTTGTAGTGGGGCAACTGCTGCTACTGCTGCTTATAGTAATTCTCTACTCTTCCCTGGCTCTGTGAAACAACATTTTAAATTTTTGTTTATTTATTTATTTAATTTTATTTAAGAGAGGATAACCTTCCTGCCCAGCTTTCTCTAAATTTCTAATTCTAAATCAAGCCCTCTGCTATTAAGCTCATTTTTTAGTGTTAAAATCCCATATCCACCATTTTATGTATGAAAGTCAACCATAAATTTAAATCAAGGCTTCTTACAAGCAAACTTGGTTTTAAAATATTTAAGAATTAGCCCCAGTGCACAAGACTGAACCTCATATTTCTGTTAATCAGTAAACCTTAGTTCCAAAATCAAATAGTTTTTCTCACAGGGTAATGTTCTTCAAAAGACTCCAAGGTATACAAGCTATCAGAACAATCTCTATCCCAAGGATATATATGGACAAGGAGAAGAAAAGCATGCTACCAGGTGACTGGTAACAATGCCTGGGAAAATCATTCACTTGCAGAAGAAAGTGTCTCTCATCTACAGTCCCAGTCCAAATGATTCTTGTACTTCACATTTTTGGTACTGGCAGAACCACTCCTGGGAGATGATCAAACATGAGGACAATGTGCTATGGAGGCAGGAGAACAAGGGAAATCTAAGGGAAGAAGGATTAATCAAAGAGAAGGAAGGGAAAAAAATCCAACTCCATAATGTATTTTATACATATCTGTTATAGCATCTAATTGCAAAACTGAAATCTCAGTGGCCCCCAATGGACTTACATAAAACAGTAGTAATTTTCAGTGCATTCAGCTAGAAAGGAGTATTGAAAGGTGCATTCTGCACCTGTCTACATTAATAAATATTGGTTCAGTAAGAGATTTTCTCAGTGATAAGGTCACCCCCACATTATGGCTGTATTAGAGACCCCTTCAAAGTGCACGTCAGGTTGTTCGGCTACATCAAGGACAGGGTTTGACAAAGCCTGTAGCTTCTCAATTTGTTTGAGGTGAACACAGATCCTGGAGGTGAGGGAGTCTGCCATGACTGAGGAGGAAAACGTGCTTCTCACATGTATTTTCAGGGACAAAATCTGAGCAAGGTATTTAACATGAGGTGTCTTTCCTACCAAGTTGAGTTAATTGGGAAGGATTCTTAAAGAAGAAAACATATCACCATTCTGACTGAGAAGAGCAAGTGTACATCAGCTCTGCTCACAGCTCTGTGTATGCCCTGGAGTCATCTCACTCTTGCAACAGTAGCAAACTTACTTTATTAAAGTCCTTTCCTAGCAGGCTTTCAAGTTCTCATCTGGCCTGTTTATAGACTTGAAGTGGAAATCAGAGGATCAAGTGACTGTCACAGAATTTGTGAGAAGATGAGCCAGATAATTACTTGTGGTGTTGGGCAGCTGAAGAATTTGGACCATTGTGCTGAAAAGGTAGCCTTGGACCTAGTCAGAATCAGCCCTTGATTTCACCATGCCCCTCTCTGGCTGTAACAGGGGAGGGAGACTTGCCCCTGGGGCTATCAGGTACAAGGCCACTTTGGCCAAATTAGTAACAGTGCAGTGAACATTCAAACCTCTTTACCTGGAGTTTGACCTCCCCTGCTCACAGCTCTGCAAGCGCAAAGCTTGTTCATCTGCCTGTCAGACGCCAGCACAGATATCTGCATGAGTAATCACTGCAGATCCAAAACACTGCATGTGACTTAAATGACACTTTCTCCCTCGCTTCTCCTTTCCCCATCTCACCCAAAATAACAATGACACGACTGTTATTTTCACCTGCTCCTCAGAAGAGATATCCAAAAGCACTTCCCTGTCTACTTATCACCTCTCTTTTCTTCTCAGAGTATTTCTGCACACCAATAAAGAGTTTTTTTTAATTTTTTTTTTTTTTTTTGGACACTCAGCAAACGTGCCCTCACTTCTGTTAGGTTGCTTACAAAAAAACTTTTCAGCAGAGGATGGTGAGTCTTACCAGGGAATGCTCTAAGTCCTTAAAATAAATCTGCAAAGAAACTGCAGAAAATATCACAGGTTCATAACCTGTACCATGAACCCCAGACCCCACACAAACACATTTTCTTGTTCCACACAGGGTCAGTTTTGGACAGGGTCAGACAAATTGAGCCAGGCTTATTAGCCTGGGCTCCCAGCCAGCGTGCTGGAGCTCGTGGCAGGGTGCAGAGGCAAGGTGTGGGTTGGTGCAGAAGGTGGGAAAGTGCAGACAGAATGGAAAGAGGCAGTTGGAGGCAGTGAGAAGAACCTGGGGTGCAGAATGAGAATGCAGAGGATGCTCAGCAAATGAGGAGGAGGGGCACACCAGGAGATGGGGTCAGAAGCAAAACAGCAGGAACACATGGAGGAAGAAGTGATGGCAGCAAAGCGTGGATGGGGACACTGCCGTGATTCTGGCTTTAGTCACTCGCTCCAGGGACAGCCAGTGTGCTGGTGTCCTCTCCAGACAGAGCACTTAGCCAATTGTGCAGTGCTGCATGTGGAGAAAAAGAAACTTCTTCCTGACCCCTGCAGGCAATCAGTTTATGCCCTGAAGCATGAGATTTGATTAGCCTCATTATCTCAGCTTACATAACTGTAAACGTTATTAATGGTAATAAAATTATCTAGCCTGTTTTAATAATACAGCCAAAGTATTTGTCTGGATGACCTCCTGTGGCTGTAAATCCCACAGGGGACTGGCACATGGCATAGTGGTTCTTTTTATTTATTCTAAATTTACCAGTCATTAATTTCACCAAGTCACCCCTTGTTCTCCCATTATGAGATGGAGTTAGAAGAAGCTGATTATGTCTTAGTGCACCTTTCCTAATGCCAAACACAAGTAACTCCAAGTCTGACTAATAAGTTTGGGACTAGACACCACCAGGCCTTCGAGATGTGGGATTAATCCTCTGTCCCTAGCTGTCAACTAAAGTATTCCCATGATATCATGGGACTTGGCCCAAACTCCTTAAAACTCACCATGCAATTAAGGAGATTTAGTACCCTGGATGTGAACTCATCAATTACCTGAAGCCTAAGCTACAATTTCAGCTTCCAAGTATCCCAAAGTAGCAAAACTCACCTTATCTCTACAGAGAGGTCTTTGCCAAGGGAGATGCAACAGCACCACTTTAGATTTCAGCCATAATATCTTACTCCATCTCTGATGTTCTGCTTTCTGCCTCTGCAGAAGCAACTAAACTACAGTGCAAATCTCTCTCTCTCCCAGTGGGTGATATTTCCCTGAGAGGTCTTCCCCCAGTACATTCTTAGGGAGTGCTCACACGGGAGATGGCCACAAACTCCTTATTTGATGCATGCTTGCTCCTTACTATGAGAGGTGAAGGAAACTCCTGCCTTGTCTTGTCTCGTGCCAAGAAATAGCTAGACAAATCAAATAAAGAATGAGAGAATCACGTATTCCTTGTCTTGCCTGCAGCAGATTGTACCTGTCTATATAATTTTTATGGAAATGCTGAGAATCTGTTCCTGTACTCACACTTTTAAATATAAAAAATGGTATTACGGGACAAAGTTAGGGATAATTTTGAGAAGAGAAGAGTAATAAAGAGTTACTATTCTATTGTGCTTCCATGTACAGTGCAGCACTGTGTTCTCACACAGGGTGGGGGGGCAATCGTAACTTCAGCATTATCTTTCAGGAGCAAAGATACAATGAGATAGTTCCTATTATCCTGATTGGTTGGGGTTTTTTTAAACTAGGTTTTGTGTGCTTGATAAAAATACCCAATGTAAACCTTTGCTTATTGTCACAAACGAGGCTGTACCTAAGTGACAAAACCCAAATGAGCCTAGTTGAAAACAAACAGGGTAAGGTCAACAGGGAGGTTATGCTGGAGGCTGGCCTAGCATAATTCACATCTTAGGTTAACCCTTCTGTTTCTTGTTCCTCCATTTGCAGAAACCATTTGTAGAGCCTTGCTGATTCAAATGAGAAACCAGGGTGAAGTATTGCTGCAGCTTGTAGGAAATTCTTCACAAAACCATGCTGGGGGCAGGGGAGCAGCAGTGGGGTGAAGGATGAATTTGCTCTGCACGCCATGACTGCAGTATTGGCACAGACAGTGCCATCCCAGGAGCTGTTATGTGCTTTCTCCTGAGACCACTAATGGTTTTCAGCAACAAAAGGTGTGTAAGATCCAGACCTGTTGTAACAAAATGACCCCTGAGACTTCTACATACTCTGTTTTGTTTTGGGAGGAGGGAGTGTGGGCTCCTGCCTAAGGTCACAGCTGCCAAAGGGTTTCCTCCCTTTCACCTGTTTGACCAAGAACCCTTCAGTGCTGGGGCTGAGTCCAGCCAGTGTTCTTAGGCAAGGCAGAAGGGGTGTCTCAGTTCCTCATTGAAAGCAGAGAGAGACAGGACAGTTCCCACAAACCCTGTCAGCTTCTAGAACAAAGGCAGGTCCAGCTGAATCTTTTGGAGAGCCAGCATCCTCTGGGCCCTCCTTGTGCAAATGCTGCTCCTCAGTACCACCATGTCAGCTCAGATCTACGTAGATAAACTCTCCAGACTGAAGGCAGAGCTGAATTCCCAGTCCACAGCATTGACCTACTAGTTAAGCACTGCAGTGCCGTTTGCTGGATTCCCAGCATAAACATATGCTTTCAAACACAAATTGGGATTCTTCTAACAGATTAAAGCTGTTTTCCTTCCCTGGAAAACAGCCCACGAGGAAGGGAGCTAAAGGCTCAGCTGCCTCACCATGCTCCCTGGCTCAAGAGGATTTAATATTCAAGTCGCCAGCTTTCCATCCCCCCTTCCCCTCTGCCCGCCCCTTCCCCTCCTCACCCCCTCCTGCAGACCAGCTCCACGTCTGTGCCTTCCTCCTACCGATTTCCCTCAGGTCAGAAGAACTCTGTCATCAATCCCCCACTGAGACTTATTTCCAAAGATCAGCACTGACCCAGAAGTCACTTGGCACCGCACCATCAGAACAGCATGTGCCGGCGCTGCTGAGAGGAGAATCTCACCGAGACCGGATTCAGGATGTCGGGCCGTCTGCTAAGCACTTGTCAGGTTCCCGTATTTCAGAAAGAAGTCTTTATGTGGCTGACCTGGTGACTGGAGGATGTATTTATAAAAAACACGCAAGGGTCAGGCTGGTTGACCTCGTCGCAGCACTCTGCATTGCTGAGCAGGAGGGACTGGGCTCATTCCCAGTGCTCACTGCTTGCACTCCCGGGCAGGAGCAGGGCAGGAGATGGCTGCTTGGAGATTGGAGTTGGGAGTGGGAAGGCAAAAGCAGTCAGTGTTGGGCATGTGCTGGGGGATGAAGGGCTATTGGGAGACTGGAGAGAGATGCATGTGAAGTACCAGATGAATTCTGCACCTGCTTGTGTACAGAGGGCCCTGAGGCCACATGGAGAGGAAGGACCTACATGTCAGGGTTGACCAGGTAAAAAGGATTAATCAACTCAGAAAATGTCACTAGAAGCCCTACACAGCACAGTGTCTTTCCTGATCTGTGACCTCCATTGTTTCTCAGTAGACTACATGTTGATCAGACTACTCCATCTGATAGAAGAAAGCTCAGGGAAAAGGGACAACCAAAAGCACCGTGCAGAAAATTTACTTGATGCAGGAAGCAGCAGGGCAGTACCTACACGAAGGATAGTTTGTAAGCATAAGCTAAGAAGCAGCTTAGATTTTGTGAAAGGAAGAGGAATAGAGCTCTGTGCTACAACTTAAAGAGGACTTTCCTGGAAAAATAGACAATGCACAGGGATACCTTGGCATGGAAAAACCAGTCCTTCTACCTCTCAGTAAGTGATGGCTGCACCCAGCTCATAATCACTCGAGGCAATGTTATCCTTGCAAAAGAGGGAATCTTCTCCCCATAAGTATCAAGTACTATCAGCAAACATCACTCACACAATATCTGAGGCCAGAGCCTGAACAAGCTGAAATATTTTTCATCAGCCTTAATACATCCCTTGGTGCCTGCCAGCTTAGAAAACACAGAACTTTCCCAAATCTGGGGCCACTGGATTGCATCCTGCATGCAGGTGTGGGACAACCTGATCCCACAATCAGAGCAGGACAGAGAAAAGTGCTCTGCTTTGGCTACACAGATGCCAACCATAAAGGAAATACTTTTGCATTTATTACCTTTATGCAGGTAACTGCTCTGACTGTGCTATTTGAGACTGTCCCTTTTCACTTCATACAGGGGATCCGTGACACAGAGCATCAGTGCTGACTTGACCAGTGTTTGCTGGTGTCCCTAAGCAGTCAAGCATCAAACAAAAGTGATGTTTATTCAACCATTATCATGGGTGGAGATCTGAAATTTGAATCACAGCTTTTCCCTATGGTTGGTCAGAGAATGACACATGCTGTTATGGCCCTATCTTCCAGGGTGAACTAAACACACTTTTGTGGTGATATTTCCAGTTGTCATGCTCACAATGAATCTGAATCTTGAATCCTCTGAATACTGTTAAATCCTCAAGGGCTTAAGTATTCAGAAGAAGGGAAAAGGCCACTAATGGGAGATGGAGAAAGAATTAAAAGGAGACACAACATAATGCATAGTTAAACACAAGCACACACGAACACACAGACAATCAACTCAGTCCTACTTTGAATGAAATCACTCTGGGAAGAACAATTCCTTTCACTCCAGGAAATACTGGGTGAATTTCTCCAGCCCATGTTATGTAGGTCAAAGCAGATTATTGCAGTAGTCCTCAGGGCTTTAACATCTATGAATATACCCAGCTGATTGCTGAGCAGGCCTTTGGAGTGGTTTGGTGTAATGTGTGCTGATACTGTTCAGACACAGAGGATGGGTACATGTCTGAGCTAAGAGACTGCAATTTTTTGTGTATAACTCGCAATTTTCAGTGCTGAGATGCTGTATTCTCATGACAGCATTTACTTACTTTCCCAGCCTTCACTTTGTTTCTGTGCAGTCTGGGAAAGGGATCCAAGACTTCAGTGTCACTGCAGATCCATGGGAGAGCATTTCTTGGCAGCAGCAGCAGCCAAATATTTTTTCTTCCCTTTTCTCAGGATGGCACTGGTGTTTGTCTGACACTACATGGGTCCCACACCAGGCCTGGTCAACTGCATGAGCTGGTTCACCTCAGGAACTCCTCAGGAGCTGGACTCAATGATCCTTTGTGGGTCCCTTCCAGCTCCGGATATTCCCTGGTTCCATGACTGTGATAAAACCCTCAAGCCTGATGAGTGCTGTGCTGGTGCAGCAGAGAGACCACAAACATGCAGATAAGGGCAGGGGATGACATTGCCCCTGCTCGTGGCAGCTGGCCATTGGAGCTATTTACTTACGTTATCCAAACATGTCCTTTTCTGTCCTGTCTTAGGAGCTGTGGTGATTGATGTGGGGCTGACTTCAGACACTGCTCCCCTCTAGCCCAGATAAGTGCCTCAACAGTGACGGCAGAAGGGCTGAGGATGCTCCCTTTCCCAATGTCTTGACAGAGGATGGCTCCAGCAGGAACCAGACCTGGCATCTGTTGCATGTTGCGTTAGGACCCCGGGCTGTGAGCTGTAGCAGCATGGAGCAGACGAGCCTTCTGCTCCACTGCCTTGTCTGTGGGGAGCAGCAGACGCTGGGGAGAGGGGGATACAGGCACCGCTACGGATTCGTTATCATCAAACACCAGGAGCCTGGAGTCAGGGCACGGGCCAGGTCCCGAGGCGTTTTAATCTGCACTATCCCAAGCATGCCTCCAGCTAATTTTCACTGTCCTCTTCTGCCTCTTCTCTCTGCACATAAGAGCTGAGTTATCAGATCCTCAATATTCATCCCACGGTACAGGTAAAACCAACATTAATTCTTTGCTCTCCCATCTCACAATTTCTGTTTCAGCACCTCTCGGTATCTTGGGAGACAGCCCTTATACTCTGAGCTTAGCCCACAGGTAAATCCTCAGAGGTAGCTGTTTCCACTCTTCCTATGCCCATTGCATGAACAAAATATAATAAGAAAAAATAAAAATATGCCCACATTAGTATACAGAGAGAGGCAATTTTTACAGGGCATTAAACATGCAGTACAAATGAGAGTACAGGAAGAGAAGAGTGAATGGTGAGTGTTTATGGAATAAGTTAACAACTGGGAATGATGTTGCATTTTCCATGCAAGCAGACAGACAGATATAACATGGTCCCAATAGGGAAGAGTAAATCCCTGTAGTTTGTGGCCTACTTTCAGCTTCATTAATGGAATAAAGGCCAGGAGGCATGATGTCATGAAATTAGCTTCCTAATTAAACATTGCCTTTGCCTCTCTTCCCCTCCCTTTTCTGGATGAAGTCAGTGGTTTCCTGTCTCAAAGTGCTTGCTATTTGTCAAAGACTGAAGCTCCTTCAGAGCAGGGTGTTTAGATGTCTTTACCAACATCTCACAGCTGCATGTTCTGGAATTTGAAGCCTGAAGACTGGCAGAAGAGTCCTAAGAGAAGTTGGCTTCTCTTAGGACTCCTAGAAAGCCCAAGATCTGCTCAGACATATCCATGTTCTTTCACAGACCTGCCCATGCAGCTTTCTCCCAGAACATTTGAAGGAAAGTGCTAGCCATAGCCATTAAGCACCCTAAAGCAAATTTGCTGGCTGGAACTATTATTGAACTAGTGTTTTCTATGGATTTGTTCTTTCATCTCAACTTTTTACATAAAGAAGGGTCAGAACACCCACCATCACTTTGGACTGTTCAATCCAACTGAGTGATGAGCCTGCCTTGCTAGGTGGCAGGAGGCTGAGTCTTCTCCTTATTACCCCATATCCATCACTGGGGAAGAACCAGGCTGATGGTGAGATGGAAACAGATTAAAAATATTCCTTCATTCCTTCCTTCCTTCCTAGACATGCACAAAAATACTGAGAAGCCAACTCTTTGCGTCTAAAAAAACCCACCAGAATCAGGTTTTACCCACTATCTCCAACCATGTCTGAGAGAAGGGAAGAAGTAAAGCAAGAAGAACGTCCTCTAAAGGAGGAAAGATTTAGCCTTCTTTACTTTTACAATCTGTTAATTGGTAAAACTAACTCCATAACTTGTTCTTAATGTAGGTGACTCATGCTGCAAAGAAAAAAGTAATCAATGTTTCCCCCCATTCTATAATATAATTGTTTACAATAGTAATTCCAGAAAAAGACCAAAATTCATTACTATCATAAAAGAATTGGACACCTCCTTCCAAACTAATCCAAAGTTTGTGGCAGCTTAGTAGGTCCTTATAATGCAATATTCTTAGACCAAATCCTTATCATAGCTATAATCACAAGCAAACCATACTTCTCCCAAGTTTCTGTGCATCAGCCACTGGTCTGAACAAGTTTTTTACTTTTTTCTGAATCTACAATATGGGGAGTGCACTGACCTTTATCCCAGAAAATGTCCACAGCCTTACTTTGTCCATTCAGCTAAAAACACTGCAAATACAGTATGGCCATGAATAATAGAGAGCCCAAAAGTAGATGTTGCCAAGAATGGGTGACTCAGGAAGTGGTTCAGACATATGCATGAGAACATTTAGCCCTGCAATTCATCAAATGTGGATGTGTTGCTCATATTTATCATTTTTATTCCAATACCAAAGCAGAATCAACTATATTTATTTAAGAAGTTACAGCTTCTGCAGTTCTAGCTTTTGGAAGATGAGCTCACCCCTGTGTGAGGCTGGAATCCCACTCTCTTTTCTCTCATCACTCAAGTGATATGATGGGAGAGGTACTGATATATCTCTGTGTAATGGTTCATAGTGTGGGGCAGGAATGGAGTGGAGTTTCAGGTGGGACAAGGTTCTAACTTGCTCATCTTAATCTCCATATATAGACCCCATAGGCACCAGAACCACCACAGTTTCTAATTTGTCACCTATGGGCTCCCTGCTTCCCCTCAAATTCCAAATGTAAGAATGTGGGGATTAAGAAATGGACTGAACTTCCCTGAAAAGGTGTATCCTTAGAGTGTGGCTGACATTCAGGGACTCAAATTCCCTTCCCCCAGCTGTCCACCCCCACTTCATGAATCACACTGATGCCGACAAACTGAGACACCAAGCAAGAGATATGCACAAGGTCACGAAAAGAAGGGGTGATGAGCCTGTGTGCTAGTGGAACAAAATCTGAGCTATAGCCTTAACCCCAAAGCAAACATCCTCTCCACTCTGCACCTCTCCTCCCTCTCCCCCTTCCTGCTTGCCATAAAAGTCCCAGTGTGATACTACTACAGGGCATCCCTGTAATGTATGTTAAGTAAGTGTGTGTCTCAGAGTGCGCTTGTCTCCCATCGAGATGGAGTTATTTTCTCTCACTCGGCATCTTTTGTGCAGGTGCATGCTTTACAAACAGAAAAATCAGCACTCTGCAAAAGTGTTTCTGTTAACATTTATCACCCCTTCCCTTAGTCATCACCACAGCAGCCCTCCCGGGGGAATGGGAATGCTAATTCAAGGGAAGATGTAATGCCAGACCATTGGGAGCCCTGGATTAGAACAACAATGTGAAAGAGAGAAGGAAAAAAAAAGAGAGAGACAGGAATGGAGAAAGAGTCCTAAAGACAGAGGCAGAGAAAGAGCTGAAGTCTCATTCCCTTTTATTGCAGCCCCATGCTTTTTAATTGTTCTGCCTGAGTAAATTCTTCCTCTGTGATCCTGTTGTTAATGAAAAAGTCCATTGCGGTCACTCTGATGGCTTTAAGCTTATGCTTGTACAATGGTTTCTTGAATCCCAGAGCTGTTAATATATCTGAAGTGGAGCAGCTGCAGGGCAATCTATTTCTATGATAATGTGTATACAAAGGTGTTGGGGTTTTTTTAAATTTTTTTTTTTTTTTTTTTTTTGGTCACGGGGAAGGGAAAACAAGGGTGGTTTTTAACTGTTATCCTCTTTTCTCTCCTTCACCTGTGATCTTCTTTCTAAATATTTCTAGATGGTCTACCCAGAGCCCCAGATGTTACTATACAACTTCAGTTTTAGTAGGCCACTGTTAAGGGCTGAGCCTTTATCTATAACTGAGCAGTATAAAGCTCAGTATTGCTATTGCAAAATCATAAGTGTACAATGGTTAATTCCTATAAAGGACTAGGCTGGTAAAATGAAAATCCCAAGATATCCCAAGTGCTTTTGAACTGCAGCAAAATATCTAGTTCTGAATTCTAGGAGTAAAATTATTTCACCTTCCAAAAGTTTTCATAGTACACAGGGATTGAAATTGAAATCTGGAGTTTCACCCTATAAAATTGCAAAATGTTATAATATGAAACCAAAAAATTTTTCAGACTCTGTCCAAAACTGACAACATTCATGTTTTAGGCATCTATGTGTTGCAGTACCACACGGAAACCTACTATAATTTATGCCTATGTAGTTAAATGTAGTGCTTATTTGTCTGTCACACAGGTTGATCAAAAAATATGTTCTCTTTTTCCTTTCATTTCTCTTTCTAATGAAAGTTTTGAAAATTGACATAAAATAAGAAGCTGAAATCTTCTAAAATGTGTCAGCTGCTCTTGAAAAGGCAACAAACCTTCACCTCTATCCTTCAACTTCCCCCTTTAAAAAGTCAAACACATTTTTGATGGGAAAAAATTAGCTACAGTTTTCTAGTGCATAATATCCCTATTTTTAGCAAAAAGCGTAGTATAGTGAGGATTGCCCAGCAAAGCTAGAGCATGATATGTAAAAACAACACATTGAGACACAGAACTTTGCTGTATTATTTGTGGAGATCCTTTGGATCTAATTTGTCTAAAAAAGAAGAGCTGCAAAATCACATTCAACTTGAAGACACACAATATCTTCTTAAAACTGTTGAAAACAGAGTCCTTTTCAGGCAGGGAAGATGTCAGCTCATCCTCTTTCTGCTTTTTAATATTGTCCAAATCAAAATAATCCAATCCTCAAACCTTTATAAGTGTTGGCATCATAATCCCAACCTTGGTGAAGGGTGGGGCCAAAATACAGCAAAAAATCAAGCTGTTTCCTTTTTTTGGTCTTTGGCATACTATGAGACATACTACTGGATGATTGCTCCAACTTTCCCCTACCCTCCTGTATTTATTTAGAAGAAACTGTCAAAGAAAGGTAACATAACAAAAAACTTGACTCAGTCTCTCACATGCTACAAGGGGCAATGGCACTTTGCATATGTTCACTAGAGAAAAGAACACTTGGAGATGTTACTCAAAGGGTTTTGTGATACCAAAAAAAAAAAACTGCATTCAATATTAAACCAAAAGAGTCTAGCAATATATATATATATACACATATATCCCTTTACTTTTATTTGATAAGGCAAATATTCTTCTAGTAAGGGCAGAAAAATGAAAGATTCAGTGACCAGCTTCCTGCAACTATGCATTTTTTTCAATTTAAAGACAGCACTGTGTCAGTGAAAGGTCTTGTTTGAGCAGCTGGAGACTTGAAGATTTACATTTTTAGGCAGTGTAAAATAGTTGGCCAATAAGAGCAACTCAGAAAATGAAGGGAAAATTTAATCTGAAGCTTATTCAAATACTCGACCTCTACTTAATTGCAGCCCAGCTAAGATCCTCAAGAGTGCTCTACCTGTCCAGTGGTTGCAGGTTATACTCTACTAATCATTCCCTATATTGAATTAAGTTGACACTGTATCTGCAATTAAAAATAAATGTGACAGTGCAAGGAAGCAAGAGGATCTTATTCAACAAAAACAAGCAGTGATCCATCTGTAATCTTTTGTATCAGGCACACCACCTTTACTGCAGTGAGATGTGCTACTCAGTCAAGCTTCTGTTGACATATTTTGACAAAATTTATTTCTTCAGGTTGTTTGCTTGATCTTAGAGAGCAAAAGATAGAGCCCTGCTGTTTTATACATTGTATGAGCTCCTAATAAGGAACTGTGTCTTTTCCCTGAAGGACTTAAATTAAAAGAGACATGACAGAGAATAGGAACAGCCATAAAAGCAAAGACAAAAGTTGAAGGGCATCGTTTTCAGAGAATGCTTGGATACTAGAAACTTTCAGAAGCCCATTCTTTTGGTTAGCTGGAAAAGGACAGTGGATGTTTTTGATTGTCTGGAAGAGGATAGTGGATGCAAATATCAGTTCTGGATAAGGGGGCAGGACAGCTGGGTTTGCTGCTGTGTGTACGTATCTCCTGGCTCCAAATGAGCTCAGGCATTTGTGAGAGACACCCCTGGTGTAGACATTGCTTGGAAATCACTACCAAGCTCTGAGGTCACTTTGTGGCTTTTGGAAGCCTTTTTAAAAAAATTAATACACAAAGCTGGGTATGAATTCCTGTAAATGAAACCAGGGATGGTGAATGGTGTTTGGTAGGACTGAGCTGCAACACACACTGCAGGCTTGGGTCTCTATTTGTAGCTCAGGCAGCTTTCTGTAGAGGTCAGGTTCTCTGTTCTGTAACAAAGGTACAAAATTCCCTTCTAGAGTCGTCATTGGAGACCAAAGAATTTTGATTTAAAGGACAACATCAAACGAAAAAAAAAAGATAAAATCATCATGGATCCAACTGAGACTAATATATTTGGTTAGTTTAAGGGCCACGTCTTGGAACCCTAGCTGGATCAGATGGTTTGTGAAAAATATTTGTATTGTTAACTTACTTCTGTGTGGGCCTTGAGTTGAAGTGGTGATGGTTCCAGGAAATATGCAGCTGTGTACAAGGAGAACAAGCACTAACTCAAGCCCAGATAGCGATATGCAGCCAACAAAGCCAGTCTGTTTCCTCCTCCAGAAAAAAAGTACAAAATGTGTTGACTTGATGTCTTGGGGAGAAACGGAAAACAAAAAAAAAGAGAAATAATAATAATAATAAAAAAAATCTGGACTCACACCAACTCAGCCTTCACAAAGTCTAGGCTTGGCCTCAATCTTGTTGCAAGACAGAGATGAATGGAACAACACCCTCTCCAGAGAGCTCTACCAGCACATATCACAATGGTACCAGCTGAACTGCAGATGCTTTGTAGCAGGTAGCCTTTAAGGACCTGGGAAACCAGCCCACTGCCTTATTGAGTGATTACCTCCTATACAAACATTACATTTACTATCCATATCCCTACCAGAGGCACTGCAGTTTCATTCTGGCTTACCAGGTACAATGAGTGCTGCTCTCCTCTTGATCCTTTTCAATTTTTGTGCTCCCCTGTCTGTTCCTGTTGTCCACAGGAAGGATGGAATCATGCTGCTTCAAAACCTACTGCTGTCTACAGATCAGTGCAAAACTGTAGGCACACATTTCCATTTGGCCAGCATTGTCTGCTCTAGATGAGCAAAACCAGATCAGCTTCGCTGCCACCAGAAACCTTAGACTTTGAGAAAGCAAAAGCATCCCCACCTTTAGTCTAAAATTACAGCGAATGTAACTTTACATACTCATTGCAAAGCTACACTAAACATCGTGCCTTTATAGCTGCTGCAAGAACAGCAAATAATAATGCAACTTGCATGTTATAATTTTCAATACAGTAGTTGCTGGCTCAGGCAAAGCAAGTAAAGGAGGAGGGGGGGGAAGAAAACCCTAAAGGATTCTGGGTATTTTTTTTCCTTTTACCTCATTAAGCTTTGCTTCCAATTACATTTTAATGATGCTTGATGTCTTCTGTATGCTAGCATTTACTGCAGTCTCTTTAAATTTAATCGTCTTGATAATGGGTTACTCTGACACTGCAAATTAGGGGCTGAAAGAAACCTTTTGCCACATCCAGAAAAAGCTATATGTCCACTCCACAGCCTGTTGCTACTCAGCAAGAAATAGCAGGCTGGCATTGTAGTGTTTCTTCTGCCTCATGGCTTCCTGTTTCCTAAATGGTGAATTAGGATGAAGTAATCACATGTGGGGGGTAGGGGGAAGAAAAGATAAAAAAAAGGGTTTATTTCAGGAATGTTTTTTTCTACCAGTGTGTTTGAAGCCACTTTGGGACATGGGGCACCATTTTGAGCAGTTTGTTTTCTCCAGTTTTCTCCACCGTCATTGGGAGCTCTAATGGTTTGTTTCTTGCTGTAACTGGTAGCTAAGGGGAGTTTATGGATATATTTTTGAAGACAGCCTTACCTTTTCCCAGCACCTCTCATCCTCATACAACAGGCATCTAGATAGTATCCACGCAAGCTGTAAACTCACAGCCTCATGTGGAAAGATGAAGAGTGTAAAATTAGAGGCTCATCACCCACATATTTTCACACTTGCTTTTGCTGTATTTTGGATACTGCTTTTGCTATCTGTTTATATGACTTCCCATCATCAAAACATCTAATCACCTAGCAACCACTGGGTCAAAACCCTTACTAGGAGTTGAACAATTTCAGATCCCTTTTTATTCTAGGAGCACAATAAACAGGAAAAAATCTGCAGGAAAAGAAAAGAACAGAGACATAGAGAAACAACACTCAGAAAGAATTAAAACACCCCAAATGCCACAAGTCATAAGTAAATAGAGTGGTGTAGTGAGATTTAGGTCAGGTCCAGGTTCTGCTGAGATCTAGAGTCTCCCCTTCCTTAAAGTTTAAAATATTTATTTAAAAGCAATTCTGAGGGAGAAAAAAAAAAAGTGTATCAAAGGTGTTTTATGGATTTGGCTCCTAATTCAGAAGATGGTTACATTTCCCAGCTTATTTTTTGTAGTTGTTCACTCAGCCTAATTATTATTTCAGTAGAATATAGCAGAGTCTCCAAACCACATGGTATCTTTGAGTATACCAGTGGAATAGGTCCCTCTCCAGCCACAGAGACAAGCAGGGAAATAGTGCTTCATTAGCACATCTTCTTTGCCACTAGAAAAATGAATCTTCAGCTTCAGCTTGATCCCTACCTTCTCAGTGTTCCTCAACAAAGAACTCACAAATTGCACTGACATTGGTGCAATGGACTCAAAAAAAAAAGGGAGAAGTGGGGCAAAGACCCCAGTTTCTCTCCAGGTGTTATCTTCCTCTGCTAATAGAGCTCGGTGGTGGAATAGATAGAGTGGTGAAATCAATTGTTCCCATTCTCCATCTCATAACAACATCTCTTCTGCAAAGAGTGGAATGTCACTGCGATGAGTACACAACTTTGGTTCAGAAGGTGGCAGGCTGGTGCAAAAAATGCAGATAACTTCTCGTGTTTACAGAAAGTAACTAGTTCAGTTAATGGCTGTCCCATTAAAGACAATAATTAAATAGATTATGGAAGCTGAACTAATCTAACAGCCTCTATGACAAAGACAAACATTTATGCTATAAGTCTGATGGATTTCTTTTTTATTTTTTTAACTTCTCCTTCCTTTTTTTTTTTTTTTTTTTTTTTTTTTTTTTTTTTTTTTTTTTTTTTTTTTCCAGAAGGAATTGTTCTAGTATCAAAGGCCTTAATTTCTGTCATCTCTGAAGGTCATGGTGGAAAAGATTACTCCAGATGTTCCTGTGAACACGCTGTAAAGGATCAGGCAGTTTATATCTACAGTATAATTCACAATTTATAGGTGATTTTTCTAATTTTGAATTTAATAAACTCTAATCTGTGTAAAATTGACCAAATTGCTTACCTTAGTTTTCCCAAACCGGGATAAGGTCTCTACTCTGATCTACCATCCTCCCACCCCCACCCTGCCCTGCTTTCTTAAAGAACCATGAAAGCACAATGTGAATAAAAATACATTTGTGAAAGTGTTTGAAATTTCTAAAATTAGTGTGTATTTGTCTCTGAAAGTTGGCAATTTTTCAAGTGGCTTCATCCCTAGTTCTTTCCAGTGTGTAATTTTTACCACCATTGTTTTCCTTCCAACTCAACTCTTTTATGCTGAAATAAATTTAGAAAGGAGAAAAAAATTCCATGCAGAACTCACAAACCTTCTGATTTTAACCTTATAAATGAACTTGAAAGAAAATAATATACATTACTGCCAAGATGTCTCTCTTACAAGCAAGCACTACTATTTTAGGAAAAGCAGAATGTGAGGAAGGAAAATCCTGGCTGTTCTTCTCAGTCCTAAAATAACCCTTTATATATTTTTTATTGGGTTTTTGTTGTTGTTGTCCGTTGGTTTTGGTTTTTTGCATTTTTTTTACTCAAGGTTGTTTTTGTTTGTTTTTAAGGATCTGATTTAGGTTAAGAACGGCATAAAAACCCAATCAATATCTCAAGCAAAATGTTTCACTTCAAACAACTCTCAGCTTAACACATCTCCATTTGTTCAGCTTCCTTCCTATTTCAGTGCTATTTTAATGGGGTCTCCTCCCTTCTGCTCTAAAATAATCCCCTTACATCTTTAGAATCAATTTCTCAAAGGCCCCAAATGCCGTCCTGTTGCTTCTCCAAAACCCTCGGAAATGGACTGGAAACCAGAGAGGGTCAGGCTCTCTCTCCAGAGGTTTCAAACACCCACTGATTTGAGCAGGCATTTGCTTTATTGAGGAAGGCTATTCTCGTCAGCATGTTTGTATTGCTGTGAAAGTGCTAGGCCAAGAACTCACATGAAGGCATAAAATATATAAAAAAATAAAAGGAGTATTTTGCCCAGCTCAGGGCCCTCAACATGAGAAAGATGCTGATCTGCTGGAGCGAGTCCAGAGAAAACTCACTGAATTGGCCAGAGGGCTGGAGCACCTCTCCTGTGAAGATGGGCTGAGAGAGTTCAGGTTGCCCAACCTGGAGAGGAGGAGACTCCAGGGAGACCTTATAGCATCTTTCAGTACCTAAAGGGACTACAAGAAAGCTGGAGAGAGACTCTTCACAAGGATTTGTAGAGATAGCACGAATGGCAATGGCTTTAGTCTGAAAGAGGGTAGATTTAAATCGGATACTAGGAAACATTCTCTGTTGTGAGGATGGTGAGGCACTGGCACAGGTTGTCCAACGAACCTATGGATATGTCCTGTAACACTTCTCTCCTGCTTCCAACATCAAAATTTACCCCAGGTTATTTTTCTGGGTTTGGATGAACATGTGTCTAATGACTGCAGCTTTTACCTGGGCTCAGGATCAACACTGATATATGCAATAAAAGTCTATCTGAATCCATGAAAATTTTGCTTTTTCATTGGCTACAGAATTTGTGCTTACTTGTGCTATCCATTTCTGTTTTGCAAAAACCAGCTACCTACTCCTATTTGCAAGTGGGGAAGTTAAGGGATTTGGCAAAGCACATTAAATAAATCTGTGGCAAAATTATGACTAAACCTCCATCCTCTATTCTGGTCTTTTTCCTCTGAGCCTTGCTAGGTGATAAACTGATCTCCTATTACCTGTTGATCTAGGGCCCACATTCTCTTAATTATCACCTGGGCTGCTATTCTAGTCTAAAAAAAATAAATAACTAATGAGAGAAAAGGATTCTTTATACAGATTCCCACTACCTTGAGTCTTTTTTTCCTCTCCACCAGCCCATTTATCATTCAGGGAACATAAATAATTGAAAAGAATAGTACATAAAATTAATTGTAGAAAACACAGGCTTTTAAATTCTCATCTGCATTAAAAAATAAAATAGGGATGCTTGAGCACTCCATTTTGTAAAGTCACTTCCAGCAGACTTTCTGCATCTGCATAGAATTAGCCGCCAGACTTAGCAGCACCATTCATCCTGTGAAGATGTTCTTATCTGGCACCCATAGATCTATATCATAGGAAAGCACTAATTGAATATTTATTGACGAACACCAGAGAGAGGCAAGAAAGAGGCTGACTGAGGATGGAAGAAGACAGAAAGAGGGGGAAGTGAAGTCGGAAAAGTGAGACGAGAAAGCTTATGTAGCTTTTCACTACGTACTGAAATACTGTACGTTTTAGGACACAGTCATACACTTCAGGGCATCTGAAATGTTAGGACTTTATGAAAGGACCTTTGTGCTGTTACCCTCAGCCATCCAGGCAGGATGAACCCCTCCAGGCACACCCAGTTACAATGATCACTTTCAAGTGAAAGCTCTGACACCTGCCCTCCACACAAGGAATCGGTAAGAGGCAGTGATCAAGTCCATCACTTGGACCTGGCTGAATCCTCAACATCCTGTTTTACCCAGTTTTCCTAAGGAAACAAGATTTACAGAACCGTGCTATGCTTATTACCTATCTCCTTGTCCCATTCTTTCTCTGCCAATATTTCTTAAAGCAGCTGAGCAATTTTAACAAAATTTGACAGAGTGAGAGAAAGAAAATTCTTCAAGAGAAAAAAAGAGACATTACTTTCCATGGATGTTTATAGGACTAGACAGCTGAGTGAAGGAAAGCTTTGTAAACCTCTTTTGAGAGAAAACTGAAGTATGTTCACCTTCTTATATTAGACATAGGAAAATCTACAAAAAGGATGTGATGAGAGAAAGGAAGGAGATTGGATACCATGGGAAACTGGGCTTCATTCATTCTGCTGCACAAAGATGTTATATACATCTTCAGTCCTTAACAGCCTTCCAGCCACAAATAAAGCAATGTAACTGATGTCTGTCAGAAATGTTTTGTGTCCTCATTTTTCTACCTCCCCCACCCAGAGGAGAAGCTTGTGTGAGGAGCAAAGACTTTGCTCAGAAGGTTTTGTGGTGCCTCTTATGGGCTTCTGTAGAGGATGGGCTGATGAAGGGCAGCGGGAACAAAATGCTTCAGGGTATTGTGAAAAGAGGGAAAACAAGAAAGGGAGGCAGAAACTGGGATGGAACGAGAAACAAGGGACAAGAAATCTCAATAAGGTGGTAAGGTTAATTTGGGAATTCTGTTTGGGTCAAATAAATGGACTTAGGATCAATGAAATCAGGGCTATCATTTGCAGTCGTCTGAACCTACAATTGTGTCACAGACTTTGTATGGATGGGTGGCATCCAATTTTCTCATCTCTCAGGAGCTGGATACATGTAACTGGTTTTCAGATAGGTGTAGAGGTATTTGGGGCTGGAGGAGAGCAGCACTGGGATGATTGAACATAGCTGTGCAAATGCTGTCCAGAACCAGAACCAGAACCAGAACCAGAACCAGAACCAGAACCAGAACCAGAACCAGAACCAGAACCAGAACCAGAACCAGAACCAGAACCAGAACCAGAACCAGAACCAGAATGAGATGCTCTGCAGTGATTTACACTAGTGATGGTTTATTGCAAGGAGTGATTGTGTGACACCATGAGAAGGTAAAATGGAGGAGACTCATGGAAATGCGATGATGCACTAGGCCCCCAAGAGAAACACTAAAGGCTACTTGAGACATTTAAAACCGAACCAAATAAAACACTTGAAAAGACACATCAAAGAGATACTCTCGCATTGTCTTCACTTCACTATGACTCTCCTAGTGACTTTCTGAATGTTGGTATAGAAACCTTTCCCCACACATTTTCTTTTTTTGGAAGAACTCCCAAACTTTCTTTCAGAAGACATTGAGATTCTCATCTCACACGCTGCTATTGACAGAAGACCTCAGGTTTGTTTGCACCTTGACTGGAAGTCAGATAATCCTGACAAAAACATTGCAGAGACACGGCAGCTTTGCTCTTGCCAGCAAACTCACTGATGTGTGGCCCAAGGGTGTGTGTGCCACTGTTGTGCTTCTCTTAAATCTTTGTTTTTGTAGTGGAGGCAGAGCAAAAAAGACAGATGATGCCAACTTCAGCATGGGAGGTATGCGCCTACCCCTCTCCACAAACCACTTGCGGTTATCTCTGCTCATGAGCCCCTGATAAAGGGACATGTCCCTCTCCATGTTGTTGTCCATGGGTTCACTTTTGCTCAGAAATTCCTAAAAGTTGCTAGGAGGAAGGATGATTCAGTGGTTAAGGGCTAACCGAAGGCTCAAGAGATGTGGTCTTAATTCCCTCTGTGGTTTCAGGCAAGACACTTAGCCCGACATCCACATAGCAAAATGTCAAAACACTGCATTTCAATGCAGTCAGAGACAAAGCGCTTTATGGTGGAAATGCCAAAGGAAAAAACAAAACCTTTGTGTTTGGAAATTGGGCTTTTCTTTTCAAAATGCCTTTGTTTTAAAAAAGGGAAGAAAAAGGCCCCAAAATTGGGACAATTAAGAAAAAAACCTCCAAACAATAATTGCATAACCTTCCAACATCTGTCTTGTATGAAGCAGGGCAAGAACAAAGCATTTTACATTTATTCTGAAAGAGATTACATATTTTTCCTTTGTTTAATACAGAAATTGTACATTTTGGTTCAGTTAAATCTGAAGCTGGGTTTCTCCTCGCTCCAAACTGTAATCCTTCCTTGACCAACTAGCACAAATTTTGAGCTCCAACTGAGAAAGGATAAAGAAAGTTGAGGAGAACAAAGAAAAGAGTTGACAATGAGATAATTTCAAGTTATTTCTTGTTTTAATAAACATGTCATAGATAAACAAAAATAAGCCAGGGAGACAAATCTAATAGAGGTGAGAGTCTCTTTGAACATATGTTCTTGACACATAGATTTCTGAAAAAAAAATGTAGTCTGGCTATCAGCCAGTTTCTCTGCTTAAGACTGATGTGACAACTAATTAGCTGAAATGGGGAAATATATCTTTAATGCACCTGTTATGTACATGTAACTTGCTCTGTTTATCTATCTGTATATTTTCTCCCCCTCTTTTTCTGACCCCCACAGACTACTCACATAAGACACTTTAAAGGCCCATTGGTTGGTAAGATTTTGATCGAAACTTTCCTGTGGTGGTGGAAGAACTCTGGGAGGGCATTCAACATTTCATCCACAAAGCATTTAAAGGAAGAGAGAGCGGAAGACAGAAAGGAGGACAGAAAGAGAGAACTAAGGAATTCAGAGGGATGCATTATTCAGCATGCTTGGAAATAACCCTTTTCACTGGCTCCACTAAGCCCAAATGCCCTGGAGGTTTTCACTATCTATCTTTTTCCAATGCAGCTCAGAAAAAAACCTCACATCTGTCAAGATCACAGTTTCAAGAGTCCCAATTTATTCAGCTGAATGGGATAAAAGCGCCTGTTGGAAAAAGATTTGAAAAGGGGGTGGGGGAGGGAGACTGTCCAGTTCTTACATCTATCTTTCTAACTCTGTGTGAGTGTGTAAAAAACCCTTATTCAAATACACACACAGGCAAAGCTGCCTGCTCTCCTTCAGCACAGAACTGTTTCTCCAACTTCACGCAGGGCAGTTCTGCAAATCTCACATCTGTCAAGAGCGGGGCAGATTTACATGAATTGACCTATAGATATGCAACCTAAGCACATGTGGATATGGTATAGGGAGATATAGATATATACAGGAGGCTGTGAGTGTGAGGAGAAGGGAATATAAAGAAAAAGCTTAAAAATCTTGTTGACTTTTTTTAATCTCTGCCCTTCTTGATCTGCTAAATGCTGTCACAAAAACATTTATTAATATGCAAATTCTAAGTAGCAATCTGGAGCCAGTCAGGTTGCGCTAATTTGCACATTAATATCCCTCTTCTGGTTTGCCTTTGCTCTCCAGCGGAGGAGAGGAGACAGAGAAATCTCGTGCTGTATCTTTTTAAAAGGCTGCCACGGCGGTGGTCTGAAGTTTCATTTGAAATGCTGATGTACATTTGAAGAGGAGAAACACAAACACCATCTAACTCAGATGCAGAGAGCAGTCAGAGAGAATGGAGAGTGTACAAGAGAACCTGCTGCCAGCTGCTTCCCCCCAAATCCCATAGCTGCAGAGAAAGCAGCACCACAATAAAATTGGTCTCAGAAACTGACTGTGGAGTCCTGACTGTTCTCTCATGGGGGCTGTTCTGTGCTTTCTGTGGCCTGGTTTTCTTCTGAGCCTGCTTTTCCTGCAGTTCACACATTGAGGGCAAGTTCCAGGAAGGGAAGTTCAGGGAAGTTCTGGGAAAGGGAAGGGAAGTTCAGGGAAGGGAAGTTCAGGGAAGTTCAGGGAAGTTCAGGGAAGTTCAGCGAAGTTCAGCGAAGTTCAGGGAAGGGAAGGTGCGGAAAGGGAAGGTGCGGGAAGGTGCGGGAAGGGAAGGTGCGGGAAGGTGCGGGAAGGTGCGGCAAGGTGCGGGAAGGTGCGGCAAGGTGCGGGAAGGTGCGGGAAGGGAAGAGAAGGGAAGGGAAGGTGCGGGAAGGTGCGGGAAGGGAAGGGAAGGGAAGGGAAGGTGCGGGAAGGGAAGGTGCGGGAAGGGAAGGTGCGGGAAAGGAAGGGAAGGAAAGGTGCGGGAAGGTGCAGGAGGGAAGGTGCGGGAAGGTGCGGGAAGGTGCGGGAAGGTGCGGGAAGGGAAGGTGTGGGAAGGTGCGGGAAGGGAAGGTGCGGGAAGGGAAGGTGAGGGAAAGGAAGGTGCGGGAAGGTGCGGGAAGGTGCGGGAAGGGAAGGTGCGGGAAGGGAAGGTGCGGGAAGGGAAGGTGCGGGAAGGGAAGGTGCGGGAAGGGAAGGGAAGGTGCGGGAAGGGAAGGGAAAGGAAGGTGCGGGAAGGGAAGGGAAGGTGCGGGAAGGTGCGGGAAGGGAAGGGAAGGTGCGGGAAGGGAAGGGAAGGGAAGGTGTGGGAAGGTGCGGGAAGGGAAGGGAAGGTGCGGGAAGGTGCGGGAAGGGAAGGTGCGGGAAGGGAAGGTGCGGGAAGGTGCGGGAAGGTGCGGGAAGGGAAGGGAAGGTGCGGGAAGGTGCGGGAAGGGAAGGTGCGGGAAGGTGCGGGAAGGTGCGGGAAGGGAAGGGAAGGTGCGGGAAGGGAAGGTGCGGGAAGGGAAGGTGCGGGAAGGGAAGGTGCGGGAAGGTGCGGGAAGGTGCGGGAAGGTGCGGGAAGGTGCGGGAAGGTGCGGGAAGGGAAGGTGCGGGAAGGGAAGGTGCGGGAAGGGAAGGGAAGGTGCGGGAAGGGAAGGGAAGGTGCGGGAAGGGAAGGTGCGGGAAGGGAAGGTGCGGGAAGGGAAGGTGCGGGAAGGGAAGGGAAGGTGCGGGAAGGGAAGGGAAGGTGCGGGAAGGTGCGGGAAGGTGCGGGAAGGTGCGGGAAGGTGCGGGAAGGTGCGGGAAGGTGCGGGAAGGTGCGGGAAGGTGCGGGAAGGGAAGGGAAGGGAAGGTGCGGGAAGGTGCGGGAAGGTGCGGGAAGGTGCGGGAAGGGAAGGTGCGGGAAGGTGCGGGAAGGTGCGGGAAGGTGCGGGAAGGGAAGGTGCGGGAAGGGAAGGTGCGGGAAGGTGCGGGAAGGTGCGGGAAGGTGCGGGAAGGTGCGGGAAGGTGCGGGAAGGGAAGGGAAGGGAAGGGAAGGGAAGGGAAGGGAAGGGAAGGGAAGGGAAGGGAAGGGAAGGGAAGGGAAGGGAAGGGAAGGGAAGGGAAGGGAAGGGAAGGGAAGGGAAGGGAAGGGAAGGGAAGGGAAGGGAAGGGAAGGGAAGGGAAGGGAAGGGAAGGGAAGGGAAGGGAAGGGAAGGGAAGGGAAGGGAAGGTGCGGGAAGGGAAGGGAAGGGAAGGGAAGGGAAGGGAAGGGAAGGGAAGGGAAGGGAAGGGAAGGGAAGGGAAGGGAAGGGAAGGGAAGGGAAGGGAAGGGAAGGGAAGGGAAGGGAAGGGAAGGGAAGGGAAGGGAAGGGAAGGGAAGGGAAGGGAAGGGAAGGGAAGGGAAGGGAAGGGAAGGGAAGGGAAGGGAAGGGAAGGGAAGGGAAGGGAAGGGAAGGTGCGGGAAGGGAAGGTGCGGGAAGGGAAGGGAAGGTGCGGGAAGGGAAGGGAAGGGAAGGGAAGGGAAGGGAAGGGAAGGGAAGGGAAGGGAAGGGAAGGGAAGGGAAGGGAAGGGAAGGGAAGGGAAGGGAAGGGAAGGGAAGGGAAGGGAAGGGAAGGGAAGGGAAGGGAAGGGAAGGGAAGGGAAGGGAAGGGAAGGGAAGGGAAGGGAAGGGAAGGGAAGGGAAGGGAAGGGAAGGGAAGGGAAGGGAAGGGAAGGGAAGGGAAGGGAAGGGAAGGGAAGGGAAGGGAAGGGAAGGGAAGGGAAGGGAAGGGAAGGGAAGGGAAGGGAAGGGAAGGGAAGGGAAGGGAAGGGAAGGGAAGGGAAGGGAAGGGAAGGGAAGGGAAGGTGCGGGAAGGGAAGGGAAGGGAAGGTGCGGGAAGGGAAGGTGCGGGAAGGGAAGGGAAGGGAAGGTGCGGGAAGGGAAGGTGCGGGAAGGGAAGGTGCGGGAAGGTGCGGGAAGGTGCGGGAAGGTGCGGGAAGGTGCGGGAAGGGAAGGTGCGGGAAGGGAAGGTGCGGGAAGGTGCGGGAAGGTGCGGGAAGGGAAGGGAAGGGAAGGTGCGGGAAGGGAAGGTGCGGGAAGGTGCGGGAAGGTGCGGGAAGGGAAGGTGCGGGAAGGTGCGGGAAGGTGCGGGAAGGTGCGGGAAGGTGCGGGAAGGTGCGGGAAGGTGCGGGAAGGTGCGGGAAGGTGCGGGAAGGGAAGGGAAGGGAAGGGAAGGTGCGGGAAGGGAAGGGAAGGGAAGGTGCGGGAAGGTGCGGGAAGGGAAGGGAAGGGAAGGGAAGGGAAGGGAAGGGAAGGGAAGGGAAGGGAAGGGAAGGGAAGGGAAGGGAAGGGAAGGGAAGGGAAGGGAAGGGAAGGGAAGGGAAGGGAAGGTGCGGGAAGGGAAGGGAAGGGAAGGGAAGGGAAGGGAAGGGAAGGGAAGGGAAGGGAAGGGAAGGGAAGGGAAGGGAAGGGAAGGGAAGGGAAGGGAAGGGAAGGGAAGGGAAGGGAAGGGAAGGGAAGGGAAGGGAAGGGAAGGGAAGGGAAGGGAAGGGAAGGGAAGGGAAGGGAAGGGAAGGGAAGGGAAGGTGCGGGAAGGGAAGGGAAGGTGCGGGAAGGGAAGGGAAGGTGCGGGAAGGGAAGGTGCGGGAAGGGAAGGTGCGGGAAGGGAAGGTGCGGGAAGGGAAGGGAAGGGAAGGTGCGGGAAGGTGCGGGAAGGGAAGGGAAGGGAAGGGAAGGGAAGGGAAGGGAAGGGAAGGGAAGGGAAGGGAAGGGAAGGGAAGGGAAGGGAAGGGAAGGGAAGGGAAGGGAAGGGAAGGGAAGGGAAGGGAAGGGAAGGGAAGGGAAGGGAAGGGAAGGGAAGGGAAGGGAAGGGAAGGGAAGGGAAGGGAAGGGAAGGGAAGGGAAGGGAAGGGAAGGGAAGGGAAGGGAAGGGAAGGGAAGGGAAGGGAAGGGAAGGGAAGGGAAGGGAAGGGAAGGGAAGGGAAGGGAAGGGAAGGGAAGGGAAGGGAAGGGAAGGGAAGGGAAGGGAAGGGAAGGGAAGGGAAGGGAAGGGAAGGGAAGGGAAGGGAAGGGAAGGGAAGGGAAGGGAAGGGAAGGGAAGGGAAGGGAAGAAGTCCATTTTTCTAAGGAGAAGAATAAAGGAGAGAGGGAAGACCTTCCATAAAAAAATAGTATCTGGAACTTGGTTGTAGCAGAATTAACTTGTAATACACTCAAAATATAGAAAAGGAGTTGATTATATAGTACTTAGACTTATGAATCAACTTGTTCCTAGATACAGATATGAAATACCCTCATAAATCTGAAAGCTGTAGAGAATTCAAGAAAATAAAATCCACCCAACACTCCTATATGCAAATGGCTCATCTCAGAAAATGCCTGAGCCTGAACTTACTGCAGAGGTATTGAAACTAATTACCAAAAATATTTTTGCTGTCCTCTTACACCTTTATTTGGACACTTACAGTCGCTGTTGCAGGAGAAGCTGCTGGACAAGGTGGAGTTTTGGTCCGAGTCAGTAAAGCTCTTAGGAAAGGTGGGGTTTTGCTAGGGTGAATAAATATATGAGTAACATATAGGACAAAGCCTATAGTCATAGAGCTGTACACTAGAGTAATAAAGTGGTTGACCCAGCACTTTTGGGCACACTCCTGCAACTTGCTTAGATAATCCTGCTCTTGTGTAGGGTGTATTTCTTCTTGGAAAAGGTGACGCTGGGGAATAGAGTCTTGAATTAGTTATTATACTTTATTAAGGTAGCTGAAAGTTTTAAACTGTCAGTGTTGGGATATGTTAGTTTTTTTAAAAAATTGCTTTTACAGAGAAACTGAAACAGTGAAGCAATAGACTGGCAGATTCTCTAATGGTCTTTCAGACCTTCTTCCAATCTTATGTCAAACTAAAAGATTAAATAACTGTGTTCTTATGCATTCAGGCCTAAAACCAAGAGAAGACTGGTCTTGTGATGTGAACCTAGTCAGTCACCCCTAGTATAACTTAAATTGATTGAGATCTCCATACCCTGGACTTATTTCTCCAGAGGCTAGGTTGAGACCTTCAGCTTGCTCCTATCATTTGATAACAGCCACTTTTGCTCTTGACTGCCCTAAGTCAAATGTAGTCCAGAGACCCTGAGGTGAAAAGATCCCTTCCAGCCAACTTGATCAATAGCCTGAGTCTGTTTTGCAAAATTGTCGGGCAGATTTGCCAGCAAGGTCACCAAGTGTATTTACCCAGACTTTCATTCATGGTGTTGATTGTAAAGCTCATGCTATTTTATTCACATACTGCAAAAAGTAAGAGTTCTGTTATGGACTGAAGCTATGAGGTCCCTGTTGGTACAAGTTCTTCAGTCCCCATTAACAATTGTAATTTTTTGGTAAACTGTTTTAACATTGTATGTCTTTACACATATGCTAAAAGATATAAACAAGAGGTGAAGAAATAGATCTACTCATCTCATTTATAAGTACAAGGCAGACATAACGAGGATGAAACATATTTTGCTTAATTTTAGCTACCTTGAACACAAAGTATCTGTGTTAACCTCTATAGTCCTCCTAGCCTAAGTAAGGAAAACATCTCTCTTGGAAGAGATTCTTCCTGTTCTGAGACAGTTACCTGCACTGGGTGTGAGAGTAGAGACGTCTTTCTCATGACTGGCTGCACAATAACCAGAAAACCTAGTTTGTATTGCATGCATTATTTTGGGTAGTTATCCAATGATATGATCATCCCTCCTTCCAGGAACTAAAATGTCTGTGATCTTAATCCTACCCTTTGTCTCATGAGGACCTTCACCTTGTGCCAATGTTTATCCTAGTGCAAATGCAAAGTCAGTGTAAAAACGCCAGCAAAAAAGAAGGTTGTTGCTTTCTTTTCCTCAGAACTCTGAAAATGGCATGGGGAGGAACATACAGGATCAGCTATTACTAGGATGGGGACTGATGGTTAAAGAGGTGGTGTCTTTGGTGAAAGCTAGACCTACTGACAACAGTTGCAGACTGGCAGGGGAAGGTGCAAGGTCAACCTGTAGATCACTAGAAACTAAGCACTGCCAATCCATTAATTAATTACACAGCTGGAAAGAGGGGACTGTAAAGAAAAAAAAAAAGGTGAACACAATGACATTGCTGACAACAGGAGCCCTCTATTTATCAGTCATAATGAGCTTCTTCCGCCCCCCTGCATCCTCCCTCCCCCAGTGCTACAGCTGCACTGATGTGACTGAGCACTTGGGCTCCCTCTCACTCCCCAGCCAGTCCCCTCCTTGCCAATGTGAAGGTGACTCAGTTATTCATATCAGTTAGGCTTATGGTTTCTCAGTCTGTACCAGGCTTCTTGGAGAGTAAACATCACCCCACTGATGCATCACATCTGCCTGCACTTTTCTTGGGATCCTTCGCCCAACAACTCCTTCCCTACCCTCTTGACATCTTGTGCAATAAGCCCCTGGCTGGAATTGAAGGGCTAAAGACAAAAGTGCTACCACCTGCTCTGAATACTTGAAGCTAATGAAGTGAGAAAACAAGCACATTGAAAGTAAAAGCAATTTTTCCCCCTGAAGTGGTACAGAATTAAAGCACTTGTTGCCGGAGATGCTGAGGCAACCAACGAAGTTCAGAAAAGTTCAAAAAGACAAACCAAACAGATACCAATTAGTATCTACTGAGCCAAATGACTTCAGAACACAATGTCTTTACAACTTAAATTTCAGTGGAAATGTTATTGCCTACTCCTGTGTTATGTCCCCAGTCACTACAACTGTTTTTATAAACAGAATACTAGAATAGATGTGTTCTCACCCTAATCAGACCTATCCTTAAGCTAGCATACTATTAATCACCACTCATAGCATGTCAGGCACAATTTAGATTTGACACAATACCAACATTTGTTCAGACAAAGAATTTTCCTTTTGGACTTGCCTAGCAGAATCCTCCACAGTGCCCTATTGATGGGGAACAGCCTTATTATGTTTAGGGAAATTGAGGCAGAGCCAAATGATGTGTGAAGATAGGAAAACCTAGTTTTTTCAAGACAGGACTGAGAAACTTTCTGAAAACTATACACCTTTTAGTTAACACAATCTTTCTCTTCCAGTGCGAACTTCATTAGGTAGCTTGGACTTCATTCTGGAGAGGAGAAGCATGAAACAAATCAAATAAGATGGGATATTTCCCAGAAGGGAGCTGCAAACCCACAAGTGTCACCCCTTATGAACAGAAGAGTGGAAAGGTGTGGAGCTGTCATTTAGGAGAGTGGGACTGGGGTGCAAATGGTACACTTTTAATAATCTCTTCTTATTTACAAAGGCTGTGAAAAAGAACATTGCCTACTACTGTCTCCTGCTTTATTCCCTACTAATGGGTGCCTCTGAACTAGCAGAAGTTGTTCCCATTAAATTCCTGCATTATCAGGCCATTACTTGACAGGGCAAAGATTAATCACAAACTTTCCGGGGACCATTTATTCCATTTGCCAATCTATCTCTCCCCGTTACGCTGCTCTGGTTGTGTTGTCAATTTTTCAAGTGCCAAGGAGTTTGGACTGATCCAGTTTTCTGTCCATCCATCTGTCACACACCTGTCAATCTGGTTCGATCTGAACGCGCTGTTTGCTCTGGGAAAGTCAGAGGGGGAGGGGAGGTGGGTGGGATGCTGAATGGTGCAGGAGGCAGAAGGCCTGTGTTTGAAAAATAAACAGAAAACAGATTAGCAGTCTGTATTAAACAGAGGATGGAGGATTCAGAAAAACTATAGAGGTAAGAGTGAAAATTTAACAACGTAAATTTAATGTCTCCCCTGGTGCTGCAGGCTGCCTCATATTGTTAGTCTGAGAAACTATGAATGGGCTACCTCAAAACACCCGTGGATTTATGATTATAGTTCATTTTATTGTTCTGCTTGGTGGAGGGCAATGTGTGAAATGGATTGAATGGGAGAACAGATCTTTTAAGAAAATAAACTTTTAACTCAGTGGTCTAAGTCATTATTCAACGTCTTCAGAGCTTAGCACCAGGAGTGCTCAGGAAATGCAGCAGAGGGAAAGTGAATTGTACAAACACTTGAGAGAGGAGTTAATTACCCATCCTGATTTCCTTTTAATCGGTATACATTAAGGCTGTGAGTTTGTTTGCCGTTAGTTTGGTTTTGAAGAGGACAACCTTTCCTGTCTAAGCTGTTCTACTTTACCACCAGTGGATTTGTGCCATGACTAAAAAGTATTCTCATCTTACTGGTGGGTACCACAGAAGATCTTATTGCTCAGCTCAGCTCAGAAATTACACCTTGTGCTTTGCCATAAAGTTTGTATAGATTTGTGATTTGAAAATGTTCTTGGTTCTGAATAACAATCAGGGTAAAACCCATCTAGGTTTGATTGGCCCAATGGCCCAGATCTTTCCATGTATTTAAATAAGATACTAAAGCTTAGAGTGAGGCTGTCATGAGCTCTCACTCCAGTCAATGAAGAAAAAATTAACAATTCAAGTATTAAGTGGTTGTATTCCCTCTGGAAAATAACCCATCCCCACCTTTAACAGACTTTGGTTATTATGAGAGAAGTTTTTCAAGTAATTGTTCAAATCTAGATAATTTAAGACTAAGCCAAAGGTCCCTCTAGGATCCACCTCAATGGATCCTAGCTTGAATGATTCTGATCTCCAGAAAACAGGAAATCCTAGATTTCAAAATCTGCAACATGAGTTTTAACATTTGGGACTCTTTTGGCACACTTTTTCATTCACTCCTGTTTCACATTAAATTTTTAGGAAGCACGTGCCAGTGAATATCTTGTTCCTACTATAATTAACTAGACTGCAAAGAGCTTGACTCCATTCCACATGGGTTTTAGTCATGTCTTCCTTAGAGCTGTTGTCATCTAAAACTGGGGACAGCTCCCTCAACAGGGACATGGAATAGCTATTGGTTTAGGATTGTTCATTAGCATGACAAAAAAGACCTAAATTTTGCAGAAGCAACAAGTAACTAACAACCTCTAAGGAAAGATGATAAAAATTTAGTCCCCAAAAAAGGCCAGTTCAAAAAGTTTTTCAGCAAGCTCCTATGAATGATGCCCAAAACCAGAGATGATGGTAGATTCCTGTTTCTTTAGAGAGACACAGAGTGGTGTCTTCCAAAACCAGCAGGGGTGAGGGAGAGTGAATTTTTCTTTTTTTTTTTAGTCTTCCTCCAGCTGCATTTGACAGTGTAGAAGACAAATTCTGATTTTTAAAGTGCTTGACAGTAAATGACCTCCATAGAGTTCATGCTTGGGAAGATTACTGTTCAGAATTAGCCCTTAAGAATCTTACCCCTTTCTTTTTACTTTCCCCTCATCTTTGAAGCTGAAGGTTAAAAATGAGACAAAGTGGAATGATGTTCTCAGACAAGTTTGAAAAATCAGATCTGCCACCTTTATCTCATTGCTGTGGAGTGCCAACTCCACTTTCATCAGCACACATTAGAGGCTTCTCACCCTCAGTCCATTCAATCAAGGAAAAACAATGCAGTCAGATGGAATAGGACACTTGGTCTAGCAGCTACAGGAGCAGATTGGAACAATCCTTCCAGCAAACACTCTGTGGAGATGGAAAATAAAATTTAAAAAAAAATCCTTTTTCATTCCTACTAATGACCATTCCTCTCACCTTTCATGATTGCTTTGCATGAAGTACCAGAGAACAGTGTCTCTATTTCTGCCTTCTTGCATGAGAAAGCTCCTTTGTAAAATGGAGGAAAGTGTAAGGGACCTTAGGATATTTCACACTTGCTAGGAAACTTGCAATCAACAATTACTTGTTTGAATCCAGATTAAAGTGACTAGCAGAGTCTACGGGGATATTGAGGCAGCCTGACTGGAGTCAAGTGGGCAGGAAGGTTCTAATGGAGAGCTCTGGGTTTGCCTCTGCTCCTAACAATGCACATCACTTTGCACTCTTGCCAAAGCTCAAGGAGGACGTGGGAGAGAAGACAACTAGATAATCACAGCGTTAAGGATAGGTCCTTCAGGATAGGGCTGAGATAACCTGGATGTGTCTGTCTGGAGAAATGCAGCCTGTTTGTTTCAAACACCAGTCTCCAAAACTAATGATCTCAAACCACCCATCAAGAAGTACATGTTCGGGTAGGATATTTAGGAAAGAAAAAATGGACAGCAGCAAAATCTTCTTTAGAAATCCTTAGAGAAATACTCTTGGTTTCAAATGAAGGCTCTACAGATGTACAGCTGCCTCCTGTCAGGTCCTCCTCCTCTGCCTCCAGGCTAGAACCATGAAAGATCTCGAAAGAGATTTTCTGAACACATCAGAGCTACCTGTCACTGTTTTCTTTCAATCTTCCTGTAACTGCAGGTCCCCTCCTCTTTTCTCCCTTTAGGGTCTGTTCTTGGTTTTTGTGGGATTTTTTTGTTTATTTGTGTATGTGTTCCCAATGAATCATGCTTCTGATCTTCCCAGTTTCCCCTTAACAGCACTTCTCTTTTCCATTCAAAACTGACATTTTGTGCTTCTCAGGCTCCTTTTAAGCATTCACTTCCATTCCAAGCTGATTGCTACATTAGTTTCTAAAACAGATTCATTTCCCCATTGATGAGTACATTTTTTGTTATTAAGTATTTTTTCATCAGAAATTTCAGAATTTAAAGTCTAAAGCAATGCAATGGTGAAAGTTTCAAATTTTTTCACACTGAATAGGGGAAAAGACCATGAGGGGGATGCAATATTCATCCACAATTTAAAACAGGAGAGGACTTTGACCTTTCTATCCCAGTATTAACAAAAAGATAGGATGCAAAAGCCTGCCACACAGCTGAAACAGCAAATGATTCAGTAGTATTGCACACATAGGAACAGTAAGGGGCAAAAGGTGTATAGTTCCCTACTCTCTTACCAAAGCTGACTTAGAGCACATTTATATCGTTCTGCTTAATAAAACACCAAGAATAAACTTGATTTCTGAGTCACCAGATACCCAACAAATATCTTAGTATGTAGCCATACCATATTTGCTTAGAACAGTCAGAAAAAGTGAGGCAAACACAAGCCCTCTGTACAGCTCTATGATTTAAATTGTTCATGTGCAGCATTTCAGGCAGTAAGAGACAGCATCATAAAATATCTCTCAGTTGTACCTCACTGTCTCTATGGCTTGATTTCAGTGCCAAGCCAGCGTCATTGAAAACAGAGGTCAACAACTGATTGTTCAGGTGCCAAAGACTGCACAGAATAAGCCAGAAGACTGAGGAGACGTGGCTTTTTGAAAGACACAATTGTGAGAGACAGGTGCTTCATACAGAACAAGATATTGCTGATCAGCTGCCTGTGTCTGGCTCCTGTTGGGTTTCTACCTGTACAAGTAACCTCTAATTCTGGAAATAAAATGCGTTACCCTGAAAAAAAAAAGAAATCAACATGTCGCTATTTAATGGTTGCTGATTCCATAGTTTAATTCATTATTGAAGTTTCACCTTGCTCTGAAACAATTAGGAATGCTCATATGATCAGTTACCAAGTCTCAGTTGGGAGGTAACAATTTATGGCTGAGAAGCTGGAGGTGACAACTTCTGAAAGTGCCTTTCAAATGCATCTCCCCTCTGTTGTGATAAATGTGTATAATGACGCAAACACATACTTAGGGAAGAGAAAGTTAAGGAAGAGTGATGTTTCACAAGAACCACACCCAATGGCGCATGTTGATGTACAATGTATGCGTGTGTGATGGGCAGTGGTGTATGCTGCATTATGTACTGCATAATAAATTCTTGTGTGTGTTCTCAGGGCAGGCAAGGGCTGATGGAGAAATCTAAATTAAGTCCAGTGCTCTATTTGAAGAAGTATGATGTGGGATTTGTTATAACTGACAGTCACTGCAGGCTTGAGGTGCTGAGGAAAAAAAGACCCCATGAAGACCAAACATCAGTGAGAAAGGGACGAGCAGCTAAACAAACCAGTGCCACAACACAAACACACTCTGCCCCCATCCTTTTAGCTCAGCAGAGAGAGTTAAATATGCTTCAAGATGGCACCAATCACCTTGCCCAGCCGTTCTTGTGTGCTGAGCTCCCACTGGAAACATTAGAATAGGTTCCAGCAGGGTGGGGATGAGCAAAGGGGGAGCAGGTTTCTCTTCTTCAGCAATACGCTGTTTATCCAGCTTAGCCATAAAGCAACGTAAATCAAGCATGTCATCCTACCTAATTGCGTGTTCATATAGGACTTAATTGGTAATATTCCTGCAACCCAGCTCCTCAACCTTCATGTTGCATTGAGTTCCTCTCAGAGACTAATGAGCTTTATACAACAACAAACATTTAGGTCTGTTGTGCTAATTCATTAACATAATGGGCAATACAATGAGCAGTTATGATAATAAACACTAATAAGAGGCACTAGCGACACTTATTCCTAGGAATGCCAAGGCTGTGTGTTGTGTTTGTATGGTGGCAATGCCATGACAAAAAGGGGGTACAGTCCTGCCTGATCTTCTCTCAGTAATGACCCTGAGTATCTGCTCCATGTCTGCAGCTGAAAGTGACAGTGTTGTATAAATAATTACTATCATGACGAAACAGGACTGGAACATCACAAACACAAGTTTTAATTTTGTGGGGTTTTTTTGTTGTTGTTGGTGGTGGTGGTGGTTTTTTGTTTCTTTGTGAAAGAATTTGAGCAAGGAATATGGAAGACACAGGGAACAATTTTTAAAGTAATTCTGAGAAATAATCAAGCCCATCCCAACAGCTATGGATTTGGCTGCTCCCTGAAGACACTTAAGATGTTCTCCTGTTTGTAAATGAACTTTAGTACGTGCAAGAAAATGAAATATCAACAATATGGATATGTCTTTGTTTTTTTCTTTTTTCCTTCTCACTCAAGTTAGCCATCTTTCACCACAATTATTTTTTCACAAACAGCTAACACTGGTAATTAACCACTGAAAACATCTGGTCCCAAAATGCACACACATGTGTACACACAGACTATCAAAAAAATTTTTAAGGCTTCCTTGGCCATCATACTTCCCCGCAGGTTAGTTTACTCTTTACCAAACTCTTTGGGATTTTGGTTTATATGTAGAACACCATATTGCCATGAGAAACGCCCGTTCCCTTTTACTTCTCAGATGAAAATATATAATAACTAGGACCTTGTTCAAAAGTGTACTACTGATACTGACTACCTTCAGCACAAATCTATACCCATTGCTTTATTCCATTTTAAGCAATGGTCTAAACAAGTTCAGATGTTACACTATCTGGTCCCTTCACATTTTGTTAATCTCTGTCCTCTTCCTCCTTTCTGAATAATGGGAGAAAATGTTTTACAGTTAAGACAGACCTCTAGAATCACATTTTGCTCTTTGTCATGTTAAACAAAACACCTTAACAGTCACATGCTTGGGAGCGAAGTGTCTTTTACCTTTTAACTTGATTCCTGAAAATGGTATCTCATTTACAGGACAGGCTTTTTTTTTTTTTTTTTTTTTTTTTTTTTTTTTTTTTTTTTTTTTCCCCTCTTTTGCTCTTCTGTGAAGAGAAACCTTTCATTTCTACAGTCATCCTCAGGTTCTCAGTGACAGATATTTCCTGAGAGAAGAAATATAATGCTACAAAAATGTATGATTTCTGAAATTTATAGCCAGAACTTTATCACAATGGAAATATTTTTTCTAATTGAAGTCTATGCTGCTGTTATGACACTGATTCAATTATTTCTTATATTACATTCATCATAATTTTATCTTCTTGTAAAAGAAGAATCACTTGTTTCCCTGGCATTGGTGGAGTTGACTTAGGAAGAAAGGGGTGAATTTGCACTTTAATATTGTCCTTTCACAATTAATCATAAGGGCAGTATTAAAATACAATAATAGAATCATTTAAGCTGGAAAAGACCTTAATATCATTGTTTCTAACCATTAACAATAAAATAAAATAGAATAAATTCATGTGGAGTAAATATTAAATACCCAAAGGCTTATAACAAAAGATTATGCAAAAAGCCTTCTAACAGTTTAACATAGTATTCCTGAGAATCTGGATACCTCTTTGGAACAGTTCAGGTCAGAAATATACTAGAGTCTAGAGAAGACTGAAAAAACTTTTTGCTGCCGTAAATAAGAAAACCTTTCAAACAAGTCACAAATCACCATCAAAGATTTCTGGGTGATGCTGAGAACCTGTGATATGCAGTGCAAGGTACAAAAAAAAGTCTTTTGCTGGAGGAGCATCATCTATTATAACTCTGCTATCCCTGATGATCCCTACATATGTCAGAAGTCTGTAAAATGACTCAGATTTTCCATGTGCTTCCTGCCAATAAACAGTGTTTCTATACAGGCAATGACTTTAACTATGGTGGGAGTTAATATCTGTAAGGACATGAAATGATCACTCTGTTGACAGTCTCAGATATTTATCTTCCATGCCTGTGACTCACGCATAGCACAGTTTTATCCATATGTTTGGCCATGAAATATTCTTATTGAGTAGGAAAATGCTAAAGGTACAGCTATTTTTCGTCTAAAATCACCAATGACTCTCTTCCTATGAACCTCCTGGGGATTAAACAAACTGAAGAGGTTGGTTTCCTGGCCTAAAAAATTCAGAGAAGACAGAGAAGAGTGTCTCATCTAAGGTATTCAGATTTTAAGCCTAAGGCCACATTCTAATCAATAAATAGTGATCTGTACTTCCACTGAAAAACATTTATTCCATCCTAAAGTTTATTATACCTTAGACAAAGAGGTAATTGTTTTTATATATCTTTTCTTACCTCTTTAGTAAGCAGAAAACCTAGCTTAGTTCCATAGAAAGATAGGAAAGGCACCTACAACAATGTTTTCCCTGAATCTCGCCCTTTCATTCTGCTCTGTATCTTGTAGGGAACAACCTCTTCCAGGCAGGAGGCACCTTTTAATGTGATTTCACAATTTGCATGAAAAGCCTCTAACAGCCTTTGTCATCGAATCATGCCTTCAGAGATACGGAGACACATCAGTACATGTGCCACCCATTCAAAAACCTGCTCATCTTTCTCACTTGGACTGTGATCCACAGCAGCTGAGGAGAGGTGAGTGCATGCCACACTTCCCCTGGAAAGGATTTCTTCCCAATTCTCAGTAAATGTTTTTTTTACTGACCTGCAACAGAAGCAAGGCCATGATTCAAGGAGAGAGTTTATTTCGATTAATGGGGTATGAGGATGGGGGAAGACATGTTCATTTGTAACCCGGGAATTCTGAGGGGTACCTTTGTCTCAAGATCAATACTGTGGGAGCCACAAATGTCTCTGCCATGCTGCTCTCCCCTCAACAAAAAGATGCATCATTTTTCTTTCTTTCTGGTCTCTTTTCTCCTCATCTCAGACGCTTTTACAAATCTTACCCCTTCCTATCAAAGCAAACTACTAATGGAGTTTGGTCTTGGAGAAAGGGGAGTAGGGAGAGAAGTTGATTGTTTTAGAGAGGAAAATTATTCTCTCCTTTCTCTTATAACAGCCCTTTATTTTCCACCTGGAAAAAATACATTGCACTTGAAGAAAATAATGTTAAATAATATTATTTTTTCAAAAAATCAAAGTATGAGGATAGAACTCATCAGTAACTTTGAATTCGATCTTTGACAACCTCACCATTCATTTATCTGCAGCTTGACTGTGAAAGATGTATTGGTGGCAGCTCACTTAATGATTTTAGAACTAGTACTGCTGATGCCCCAAGCCAATTTGCCATTAAACAGCAGTGACTTGGAGCCTTTCCACTGTACAGTCTAATTTCTGGAGGGAGAGGAGATGGGAATTGGTTTCTCTGTATGCAATGAAAAGTTGATTCTCACCAGTAAAGGTTAGAAATCTTAACAGACCTACAGTTTTGTGATGTATATTTTAGAGGCATTTGACATTATTCAGAATGCATGTCCATGACATACAGAATTGGAAAGCTAAGCCTAGCCAAGAAGTTTTAGCTGCCACAAGAGGTAGCAGGCAATGTTTATTTATTTATTTACTTATTTATTTAGGCAAAGTGAACCCTAGAGTTAGTCCACAATACTGGCTGTAGCTAGAAATCAATCCTTCCAGACAACCATGTAACAGAGACATAAATGTAACTTAAACCTTCAGATAGGACGTCTCTGCTATAATTGCCAATTTGTGTGGACATACGTTTTACAAATGTTGGTCTATTGATAAAGCCTGATGCTCTTCCCACACCCTTCCAAAAGGATCCTGACCAAAGCAGTGTAGTTATGTTTCTAGAGAGCAAATGTGTTCATTCAGAAATGCATTTGCCTCTGAAGACCTCTAGATCCTTCAGTTTCAACTGAAAATTTTTCGGGTCGCTCTTGCCAAATTTGCTTAAAACATGGCAGCACAGACCAGCTGGTGTCATTCCAGGCCTCCAACAGTGCCAGGCATAACACCAATGCCAACAGTTCTCCATCATTGTTTTTGTCTGACCCTCTACATACAACTGGCCACGGATTTTCCTTATTAGCTCTTTATTAAATGCAATGACTTTTTAAGTTGAAATTTGTCTTCTGAAAGATCCCTGTACTCTTTTTGAAGAAAGTATTACAAAATACATCACTTGTTTTTCAACAGGCAATTATACTCACTGCTTAGAAAAGAAAAAAAGTATCTAATTTCAACTTCTGTGTTGTTTTTTTCTTTTTTTTTTTTTTTTTTTGGAAATGCTTGTTCCCTTAGATTGAAGAGTCTTTTATTACTGCATATGTTTTTTCTTCTGAGGGCTAGCCACAAGGTCATGAGCCAAGAAGTCAGTGCATTTTGTATCCAGTTACCCTCACAGGGGTGTACACGTGCCTTCAACTCAGGCTGTGTGATAATAGTATGGCTGTCTGTCTGCTGTATCTCACCAGGAGAGTGGTGACTTCTTCAGTGGCAAAAATATTGTTTATGATCATGTAGTTGGGCTCAATTCCTTCCCCTCTGTCATTGCTTCCCCTCCCACTCCTCATCTGTGCATTTGGACATGCTGTTCCCCATTTTTTTCTTTTTAAGATGGACCTCCAGACACCATCTTCTCCACCTACTCTTTTCCCTGGCTCCATGACTTTTCGCTGCTCCCAAAACCTGCTTGTCTTGCAACACCACCTCCTCAGCTCCTGCTGGTGGGGCTGGCAGTTCTGTTTCTGTGAGGAGGTAATGTTAATAACGGCAGAAAATCTTATTAGCTTGGAATTTGTGACTTCTTTTTAATACCAGTGAGCTACACTTCAGAATCAGTAGCCAGTGATTTAGACAGGTCTCTGTGAGACCTTGGTCTTTGGTATGCACAGTTATGGCTTCTCCTCACCAATGATGGTTTTTATGACATCTGGGGTTCAGTAAAACATACAATAAGTGATGAAAGTGATGATCTGCCTAAGTAATTAGGTAGTTGTCACTTCCCCTAACCTTTCCAGGGCATCTCTGTATGTGATCCCTGTTTCCTTTGATTATCAAAATTGTGAGGACCCTTCCTGACTATCTGTGAACCTGGATTAATTCAGCCTGTGTCTGTTTCACTTCCTCATGGGCTGAACAATTATAACAGTTGATGCTTCAAGGCTGTGAGTGCTAATGTTACATTGCGTCACAGTTTAGGATCCTTCAGTACAAAGGCTCAGGATAAATGTAATGTTGCATTGTTACAGAATCAGAATAATGCACAACCTCAATATTTAAATTTCATTTGTGTTTTTGACAGTGAATTTTTTTTTTTTTCATCTAAGGGCATATTTTCAATGGCTTTAAGGAAAGATACTAAGTGGATGGCCACTGAGTTTTACTGGAAGATGAGAAGTCCCTCAATTTCAGTTGTTTTGGAAAGCTATTAAGTATTACAAAAAGTTTGCTAAATCTCATAAAACTTTCTGACAATAAATGAGTGATTCTTCTTTCTGGTCAAAGTAGGAAAAATTCAACCAGCAGTAAATGCTATAACCCCCTTTGTGAAAAGAAAAGAAAAAAATTAGATTTCACAACAGTTTTGTCACCAATGTTTTACCACGATCACACTAGGAAATTTACTAATATGTTCAGTCCTAAGGAACAGTTTTATGTGTGGGAAACACTGGATCAGGTATCTGTTGAACAGTGATATTCAGCCATGATGAGCCTCTGGCGTGTTGTGATTAGAACTCACTCAGATGCCAAGGCAAATAATTTGTTGTTAAGACAAAGTAGAAATTTCCAAAGATTTTACACTAGACATGAATAGGATTGTGAAGATCAGGAAGTTCTGTGTGAACTTGAAAGAAAAATCCCTAGACCTGTGTTACTCCAACAGATTTAGGTTCTCAGGCTTTATTTGCTTTTAAAATCTCTTAGGATTTCCCAATTCCTTTCTTTTATATATTTTACCTTTAAGAGAAAATTAACCCTTAGAAATTAATGAAGGATTTTTAACTCGATAAAGGCCTATATCCTGTATATAACTGATGTTTGATGGGAGCCTTTGGCAGTCCTAATTTCTAGAATAACAAGATGCAGGTTTTATATTGCTATTGCAATAATAAGAATTATCATCATAAATTTATACTCTGTTCATAGTGTCATTCCATCACCTTCATCTAAACTGTTTGATGCAGATCATTATATCTTTCTGTGTCTGGTCTAATTTAAGACTTGGGAAACATCTGTTACAAATCGCACTCAGTTTTAGGACTGACAGACAAAAAATCTTGACATGGCTGCCATGGACCAACAACTTAATATATGCTCCCAAAGAAAAGCATGACCTATACCTTTAAGTGTGAATGGTACCTGAATATTAGTATTAAACAGGTAAAAAGTCCAGAAAAAGGTTTGGGAGAAATATGAGCAGGTATGGGAACTATCAGAGGATGACTGGGTTATTTCCTCAATTCTAGTACCAGAGATGGAACAGTTCAGCATAAATTCTTTAACTTATGCAAGACACCAAAGAAATATATAAGTTTCTTACCAACAATGTTACCCAGTTTCCCTTTGCTATCCATATCTGAATTTAAATATTTTAGATATATTTCAGAGGAAGAAAAACATTTATCTTCCACCTTGTCTTTCACCAAATATGATTAAATCTTGCTTTGCTTGAGTAAGTGGTGGTTTCTGCTTGAGAGCAAGTGTTGGAAAGCAGAAGGGCCTGGTGTATCATTGAACAATGACAATTATAATAAATTAATTTAGTGCACCGTAAAGTTAATGTGCCTAATTGGAACATAAGTATAGAAGAAAGAAATGGGAAAAAAAAGATATGCTTGTATTATCCTTTCTATTTTTTCTCCTTTTCTTTTTAAGGCTAGCCTATCATTAGTCATCATGAAAGCTCTTGGTGGCCACTGAAACAGAGGAGGGACCTTTGACACAGCTTGATCAATCCTAATTGAATAGACCAGAGGGACAGGAGCCAAAAGGAGGGGACCCATTCTTTGCATTTGACAGCCTCGTCCTTTTTAGTTTGTCAGCTGTCAGGAAACATTGAGGCACTCTTAGGGTGCTTGAGAATGCTTTAAGTTGTCATACAGTTTTTTGCTACATGAAGAAGTTCCTTTTAAGCCTTGAAAGTGTCTGGTCTGCTCTGAATATCTAAAATTCTAACATTGGGAGACACTTGGTGCAGTCAGTGAAGCAAATGGGAACTTTACTATGTAAGGACTCACAATGTTTCGTCAAATTAGCAAAAGATTTCATTCCACTCCCCATCCCCTATACCCCAATCCAAATTGTTCATTGTTATAATTTTATCACATACTGTCTTTTTTGCACAGGAATATGATATGAGTCAGAGAAGCCGGAGATTCCCTGTTGTCTGTGACAAACCCCACCTGGATATACTTTCTGTATACTTCACATTTCCTGTGAAAAGTTAATAGCTGAAGAGGAGACCTGAACTCCTAAAAAACCTGAATGTATTGTGCAGTATCACTGTGTTTTCAGTCTGCAAAAGGGTGACATTCTTTTGACTTCTCAGAGGCTGTCTTACGTAAGCCCTAGTGTAATTACTGCTGGACCTGAACAAATACTTCTAGGAATATTGAGGTGAGGGAAGAAAGGGGGTAGAAACTTCCTGTCCTCTCATCCTTTTTTCTCTGCTGTGCTGGTATGACATTCCTGCAACTAAAGAATTGTTTCCCATAAGAAATTTCAAGCAGTAAGTAGGGGAGTAGAGCAGGGAGATCTAGAGTTGGATAAAAAAAGAAGTCTTAGACTAAAGATCATCCATTGAGGTCTTTGCTTCCCACTCACAACAAGCACTTTCTTATTCAGCTGCTTACTAGTGACTCCTTTACTGGTGATGACTTCATAACCTGTCCTCTTACCTTAAACTGTAGGTAGATATTTAGGATTTTTTGCCTGTTGTCAATGCTTTGAATCCAAGCAGTAAAGGAATTCATGGCTTTCACATCACTTTCAGCTTGATGAGGAGTTTAAAAAGCTGAAAATCTCCTCAGAAACTTCACCTCAGAAAGGTCTCCATCTCAGTGGTAAAAACCCAACAATTACAATTTCTTGGAGGTGTTACTATCTTCTCATTTTATATTAATCAAGGCTCAGACATAATTGCATCTCATTCCTTCTCTTGCATTTTGACAAGTCAGACAGAAGCTTAAGAAAGGTCCACTTCCTGAACACTTCCCTGACTGCAGTGCTTTTAAACCACACTTTTTTTTTCTGCTGTAAGAACTGCCTCAATCATGTATTTGGCAGAGAAAACGAGCACAAAGATCACAGTTCCTCTAGCCACCAGCTGCATCAAAAAGATGCCTTCTTCCTTAGATATAGGGGAAATGAAAATTATCACATTGGCAGTTCCTGGGGGCAAAGTTTGGAATTTTGTATCTATTTCTACAACAAAAGTTTTACTGCAAACTCTTGTTCTTTTACTGTTCTCTAAAGGACCCATCTCTAGGCAATCGATGCACTGCACAATATTAATATAATTAAACCAAAAGAGCAACCACTACAGAAAATGAGGAAAAAGGAAATCTGAAAGAAGGAATGAATAACTTAAAAAGGTCAAAATGGTCATCAGAACTGTCATCACTGCAAAGGTCTTAAGTAGAGCCTGCATGGCCGTAGAAGGAGTTGGCAGACATCCACAGGGTATGTCTGAAACTGGGCTGTGATGGTGGAAGTTCCTGTCATATTCTAGGAAGTGTCTTAGCACTGAAAAGCCATGTGAACTCAGCTGCACTGAAAGCACCATCTGAGCTCTGACAGGTCATACCTAACTCTTAATATAAAGAATTCACAGGAATCTGCTCTCTCATTATTCAGCTTATGCTGAGGGAGATGAATTTCTCTTTGTTGCATTCGTTACTCCTGTGACAACTGAGCAGGTTATGTGTCCAGGAACAGAAAAAACCTGTGTTCTTATATTGTATTTTCACTGACAAATGTCTTTCACTGTGGCAGCTTCATAGGATTTTAATTTCCGCCTACAGCAGCACAGGTACTGATGTTGGTCACCAAGTCCCTTTTAGTCCCAGAAAAGGAAGAGGCCATGAGAAAAGTAAGTTAAACTATTTCCAAACATGTCTCAGGTTGTAATTTATAGTACTTGAGTCTCTGCTGAATTTAGTCCTCCAATAAAGAAACAAAAATTATGTGGTCTCTTCACCTTGGTGTTTTCAGCAGAAACTTTTGATTCTCCAGTTTGCCATGATTCACAAAGATGTGTTGAAAACCAATTTAAGCCCCAGCAGAACTGAGTACACCACCATATTCAGCCAGCTGTGGAGATTCATGCCAGTGCTTCTGCTACAGGAGAGATGATGAATGGCTGTTGGTGTTTGGGAAGATTCCGCAGCCCGGAGCATATTGCCTTGATCCTCAATGTCAACGAATAGGTCGTCATACTGCTGGAGATAATCAGAATGCCTGGTTCTTTTACCCCTTCGCTTCATCATAGGGAAGAATTTTAATACTAAGAAAAGCAGAAAGAAAATGTAATGTTTGAAAGTGGTGGTTCTGAAAAATTACTAGCATAATTTGCTGGGGTTGCTGGCAGTTTCCTTCCAGCATAAACAGGAAATGCAAAGGTACAAGACAGTTCTGTCTATAAGTAACATATCTCACACTTTGGTTTTGAGGAGAGGACTCGTGTTACTCAGAATAGAGATACCTGATGGAGAGAGAAGAAAGTCATCTGTGACTCTTGCCATTGATGGTCATTGATAAGTGATGAAACAGTTCCTACATGTACAGCCTGTTCCATGTGGATTGTCCACCTTGCAGGAACTTGGACATGAATCTCACAGAGACTTAAGTATGTAATATCTATTATCTCTACTGACCTCAACATGAATAAAGGACATTTTCACATATGATGGCATTTTATTTCTGGTCTGTAACCTTATTGGATTTTCTCCCATCTTTCTTCTCATACATATTTCTTAAGTATTTTGAGTGTATGAGTCCTGGATCATATATAAACACCTCACAGTACTTTGAAATCCCTCAGCAAGGAATAAAGTTCCAGTCCAGAGTCTCAAAATGCACAAGAAAGAGATAAACTACAGGAATAAAGTTGTGTCCCTCATACAAATGGAAATGTCATGGCAGTGGGTTAAGGGCAGATCAGAAACAGATTCAGAAACTGGAAGAGCTGTCTGGAAAAGACACACCAAGTGACAGATGGACAGAGAGGGTCTACAAAAAGAAGAGACCCTAAACAGCTGCTTTAGAAAGGGCAAAGGTTTCGGGAAAACCAAAAGAAAGAACAAATATCACTTTTTTTATTTTTTCTAAATAATTGATAAATAAAGTAGTTCCTATTCCATCATTACTCTCCTTGAACCTCCTATATCCCTCTATTGTTCTATTCAACTCCAAAGATATATGTGCTATTTCTTGCTAGTTGTAGTACACTTTCAAAATCATACATTAAAAAACATGAGTTAGGAAGAAAAAACCTTATAAAAAGTAATGTGGATGTGTCCAGCAGTTATCAGTTTACCATTGTGGGCAATTTGGATTTCATTGCCATGGATCTATGATGTTCTAGAAACAAGTCCAAGAATTTGGTAGAAAGTATTACTTACTCAAGTATTCATGCAGTAATTTGGTACTGAAACTTTTATGAAACTGGTGAAGAATTACTTTACACTTTATTGTGAGGAGAACCTTTGATAATATTGAAGTTGCCATGTCTTTAAAAGTCAACTGAGGAGTAGTAAAATTTAGTGTAATTGAGAAACAGTTGCTTAGCACATTACAAAATCAGATGTGCTATTTTGAGAAATTAATGTGAAGACAAGAGAAAAAAAAAAGGAGAAAAAAAGACAAGACAATCTCTATATGGCTCATTACAAGTAAATTTGATTCTGTTCAAACAGCCCTGACTACAGAGACATTTGAATCAGCAAAATGAGACCCTTAGCAAAGGACTGGTATATCTCTGTCTTGCTGGACTGTCCTAGCTCTTCATCCCTGTAGTAGTAATCAGTTGAAAAGACTCATTGATATTTCACATCTTCTTAATTCAGAGATGGTATTTGTGTTAAGAGTTTGAAAGTCCTAGATATGCTATTTCTAAAGTAGAAACAGAATAAGGAATGACATCCTTATTCTACAAAACAAAACAAAACAAAACAAAACAAAACAAAACAAAACAAAACAAAACAAAACAAAACAAAACAAAACAAAACAAAACAAAACAAAACAAAACAAAACAAAACAAAACAAAACAAAACAAAACAAAACAAACAAAAAACCCCCAAAAAACCCCCCAAAAAAACCAAACCAAAACAAAAAAAAACCCCCACCAAACCCTGGGCAAGTTCTCACATGATGTTCTACTATAGTGAGAAAAGGAACCTTTTGTATATTTTCTGTTTTGTCCCTCCCCCTACCTTTTGCATGGTATGAAGCTACATTGGTTTCACTCTATTTTAATGATAAAATCAGTGCTAGCTTTTAATTTCACTCATTCAAAAAAAGAAAAAAAAATGGGGAAGAGTAAAATGTCCATTTTTTTCAAATAGACGTACATTTTTCTTGCTCTGTTTCGAAGACTAACTGTGCAAGAAAGTCCATGGGAGGAGATTCCTAACCTAGCTATCAAAACCAATACTGACAGGCTATAATTTCTAATCAAAGACTGACCTCACTCAGAGTGTATAGGACTCTAGGGAAAATCTTGGTAACTACAGACTGGTGAGTCTGACTTCCATGCCTTGAAAGATGACAGAGTCTATAATAAACAATAAAATCATACAGTACATGAACTATATTTTCTGTTGGGTAGCATAGCTTCTGCAAAGGGAAAACCCACCTCAATAATCTGCTGAAGTTCTGGCAGGGGGACTGTAAATGCACGGATGAAAGGCAAGGAATATTAAAGAGACTTTTCAAGAGACAAGTCAGTAGGGATTGGTCCTGGAAGCAATTTTATTCAACATCTTTGCTCATGACCTGGAGAAAAAATAGGCAGAGGAATATCCAGCTCTACAGATATGATAAGCACTTTTCTGGTTATCTGGTTACCTGTCCTTTTCTGGACAAGGAGCTGCAGACAGATCTCATAGAAGTGTACAAATGACTGACAAATAAACTCTGATGTGGATAAACCTAAACTAATGCAAGTAAGATAAAAAAAGAAGACCCTAAATAATCACTGAAGGTTTAAAAAGCTGAACATGAAATCTTGGTTTCATATTGTCAGACGTCTGAAATTGACTCAATGTGCAGTGGCCACTGAAAAAGCCAGTGAGATTTTGGGCACCATCATGAAGGTGTGGATAGCAAGTAGGAAACACACTTTGTATCTAAAAGGTGTTGTGCACCCACATCTTTAGCAGATACGTGCACTTTTCTGGCTTACACACCCCAAGACAGACATACTGAAGTTAAAGAACGTGAAATCAAGGGCAAGTGTTATGATCAGAGCTGCCTCTTGATGGGAAATTGAAAGACTGAGACAATTCAGGAGTCTGAGGTGTGATACCATAAAGGTATCACACCTCAAAAAGGTTACAGAAGGTGAAAGCACTGAGTGAGCTGAATGTGGGAATGTTGATGTTGAACACAGCATGCAATAAAAGAAGTAAGGAAATAAGGAAAGTAGCTTTGAGTTTGTTTAAAACTGACAAAAGGAAAAACCTCTTTATGCAGTAAGTGGTGAATCTCTGGAATTTGCTACCACAGGATATTGTGTGGAAGGACATTATTAGATGATTTTTAAAGGGTCTAGTTGTTCACAGACAGTATATCTGTAAAATGGAGACCATCAGGATGAGCTGTGGGACTACAAAAGAAACTATTTGCAGATAGGACTGATGAAAAACTGGTAATTTCTTATTTTTCTTATGTCTGTGTTTGATAGCAGACATGATGTCCATGGCCAGTTCTATGCCAGTTCTGAAAAAAAGCCACGTGAGCAATAGCTGATCAAGATTTTACTCCAAGCTCAGTAGCTGTAGTGAAAATTAGGGAATACAAAGCCAAGCTCAGCACCATGCTAAAAACGTGCTTAGTGAGGACTGACTGTGGTCTACATAGAATATATTTCATGGTTATATACCCCTAAAATATTATAACTCCAAAGATCTGCAATCTCCTGCAATACTGAGTAAAATCAGCTGTTTCCAGGAACATGGTAACATCATTATCCAAGGCAGGAGTAAGTTTAAGGAACTTATTTTTCTGGAACTTTGGAAGCCGTTGACGTGATCCATTCTGTCTGGAGATATATTTTGAGAAACCTTAGCTCATTATTTACCTTCTGGATATTTAATACCCCAGGTGGGCCAGCAGCATGAATATTTCAAAAGAGTTTTGTTTATCACTAGGAACATAATATAAGAAGAAAAAATGGCTGTTCGCAGAGGCAGCTGCTTCCTCTACTCCAAGAGTTTGGGATGTAGATGTCATTTTTATGAACGTAGTCAGCAAGGGCACTGGAGTCTAAATGATACTGACTGATGCTATGGAAATAGTTTGTCCTTTGTGAAGACATTTTATCATAGCACTCGTAATTGGAAGAGTGAGCATATAGATCCAAAGCAGAGATTCACCACGGAAATCCTGATTATGCTGTGAGAAATGTCTTCTTTCTAAAAGGAGGGTAGAAGTTATGACCTATTTTTGGACCCAGAACACGACTGAGAGTGAGAAATGGGTAAAATTCTAACCTCATCTAAGGCTTTGTGAGTCCTGGAAGGAAGGAGCCACACACTCATTCCATTGCAGGTTTGGAAAAGAGCCTGACTGGGATCTGCAGAGCAGTGGACACAGAAAGAAATTAAAGAAATGCTCTGAGCTTGTGCTAGCCCAACTGCAAGTAGTCATTACCCTTTTCTTTAAGAGGAAACCTAATTTTGGGCTGCCGTTAAGGATTTATACTGGTCACCATGCTCCCCCTGTGCCTTGCATATCTCTCTCCACAAATGTCTCATTCACCTGGTAAATACATCATCACCACACCTAAGGAGAGAGAATACCTGAAAGCCTCTGGTGGTCCACATTCACTAGATGTTCTGTATGAAAATGCATATGTAAAATACTGAGTTCTACATTTCTTCCTGAGAAGATAGGAAAAAAAAAACAAACCAAAACCAAACCAAATGCCCTTTAAACAAAGGCATCAAATGTCTTGAATAAAACAATATGTTACATTCACCATAGATCTTGATGATCACTCTTAAGAACAAAACACAAATAGTATTGTGCAGGTAAATAGCAAAAGATATTGTGCATGATATTCCACAAGCAGTTTATAATTTTTTTTTTTTTTTGGAATAGCCTGAAATGCAGAGAGTTAAAAAGGAACTTAGGGGACTATCTTGTTACGTGCTTCTGCTTTTCATACTTCAGGCTGGGAGGTAGATCAGACTGTTATGTATGCTGACTGGATGAACCACAGCTGCATCAAGAAATCTATTTCAGCTCCAGCATGGCATGTTGCTAAATCTACAGTGAAGATAAAGCTTGCTATGCACACTACAATGCTCATCAATAGACAGCACTAATACTTACAGTAGAAGATATTTTTAAACTGGCCACGTTTTGATGCATCCTCTCTCATATTCATTCCTCAGAACCTCAGTAATGATCTGTGAGAACTCCCTTAAAACCCACTAGGCATAAAATCATTTGCAACAGAGTTCATCAGCAAAAGATATTCTGTCATAAATAGATAACTTCTGAGTCTCATTTTTGATGTACGATTTCTGAGATTGCCTCTGCATGCAATGATGATAACATGAAGCAAGAGATGTCAGGTTGTAGGAAAAATTTGGGTTAACACTTTAACCCTTAAGCGGTATGGGTTATTTTATGCATGTAAAATAAATTATAATTTTGTTATGATAGTGATACTCCAGAGTCATTCATTTATCTGAAGACTTTTAGATTTATTCCAGTGAGATCAAAAGGAAGACAAATTAAACTTACATCCAACAAATAGTCTTCCAAATATGTAAATCAAGAGATATGAATCTGCAGTTATTGATAGGTACAAATTACAAGTAATTGGCCAGAAGAGGTAAGAGCTTTGTCCTGTTCCACTTAGTCTTCCTCAAAATTCAGAGGCAAAAAATTCAATTAATCAAAAAACTTGAAAACACCTAAGTATTCATCAGTCTCTTTCATTTATTCCAAGCATTATTATAGACAAGTGTTATTACTCACTTTAATTTAAAAAAAATCATATTATAACCATTAAATTTGTCTGAAAATGATTAAGAACAATTAGCATTAAAAAATATGTTTTTGACCACTTGCCACCTTACAGGTGTAGGTACAGGACTAGTAAGTTTTGAACAATTGAGCCAGAGAAGTGTTCAACTTCTTGAGTGATTTATACTTGTGAGGGAACCAGTTGAGGTTTGATTATGTGATTTAAATATTATATATATATATATATATAATAATAATAATAATTTAAATATATATATATATTCCTGTGTCTTGATTTCAAATATTGTTTTTCTTCCCAAAGGGGGAAATACAGGATGCATAGAGGAGTTGAATCATAATAAGTGTCAGAGATATACAGCATCTTAAAGCCCTGGAGAAGTCCTAATTTGAATTCTATTCTGAACTTCCTGGCTTAGGCCTCTGCCTACATCCTCCTGCTTTTATTCTCTTTAGTTGTGCACTAACAACTTTAAGGCTCGTGCAGCATGTAAGCTGATTGCTTTGAATATAAATGGGTAGACTATTAAAAGCAGAATTTAGGCTTCTACTAATAAATCATAAAAGGAAGCATAAATTCTGTGTTTTAGTGGAGATTTAAATTCCTAAATGGGTTTTATAGGTGCCACATAAGACCTATTGACAATACCCCTTTATGATAAAAAGTAAATAGAAGTGACAAAGTCAGAATTCAAAATGCCTCTGCTTAGCTCCCACTAGCCTGAAGAAGACCAAAAAACGGCTGGAGGAAATCTCAGAGGGAAACAAATGATAACATGAAATTAAATGTGTAATATTCCTTTTTATGCTGTGTGGGGGAAAAAAGCACTCAGAGAATGAGCTGGTACATTTGCATAACAAAGGAAATCAACAACAACAACAAATTGCCATCGTGTTCAAAGCTGATAATTGCACAGATGACAACAAGAAAGCGCCTTTCTTCTCAGCTCTCTAGGGGACGAGCCTTGTCGAGATGAGGAAAAAAGGTGGAAAGTGACCTCACTTGCTTTCATGAAAATTAGCAACCTCAGAAAATGTCTTTGGTGCAAGGGGGTGGCCAGTGAATGGTGTGAATGCTAATAAACACAACGAGGGCAGAGGCTGAGCCAATGTTCCCTTCAGCTCCATCAGACAATCAACAACTGGCAGCAGGCTCTTCTTCAAACCACCCCCATCCAGCTTACCAATGTCCTACTCACCTTGCCAAGAAAGTTTTTTTGAGAAGTAGCTTCTGAGGGGCTTCTGGGTTTTCTGTGTTTGCTTGTTTTTTCTCTGATATTTTCTTTCAAATATGAACTGAATTTCAGTTCTTTGAGGTCTGTGAAATGTGGGAACCTCCCATGTTTCTGTACAGTCCTAAGCAATGTTCCTTAATTTTCCCAAGCCAGTTATTTGGACCTTATCTCACCTTTCTAAGTTCAAAGTCAAGGTATTTGCAATCTTTTTCTCCTCTGAGGTTCCCAAGCGCAAGAAGATTTCTCACTCTGGATAAAGAGCTGGTACTTTAGGCACCAGGAGATCACCAATTGTAACTGGTTTTGTCAGCATGAAAATATGTATTTGCTTTGTCTGCAAGATGAAACATAATCTGATTTATCCAATGACTTCGTAGAAGTACTGTGACTCCAGAAGTCTACTAAAAGTGCTGAATAGTGGTGGCTTTTTTTTTTTTTTTTTTTTTTTAATTATCCAGTGGGAGTGTGTCCTTGAATAGATCTCTAAAACTCTTTAAAAGTATGTGACTGATGCTGAAAGTCCTAGACAGAAGGACAGGCTGCAAGAGACCAAGACCAACTGATATGTCCCTGTTTAACTCACTGCTTCTTACTCTTTTTCACTCCTGCATCAATAATGCAGCAGGCAACAAAAATGAACGCAGTAACAGAGTCTTATTCTAGTCCTTCTTATTTTGGACTGGCTCTATTAGCACAGAAATATCTCCCACTGGCAAGTCTCCACAGACCTGAGAGGTTTAAACCCCTGAAATCTATCCTTTAACTGTATAGAAAATATCTATAAAAATTAAAAGAGTTTATACCATTTGATTTAAGAAGAAATCCTTTCAAACTCTGAAGAGTTTATCATAAATAAAAATAATTCTAGAGAGATAAAATATTTAAGTCAGTGTGTATTCTGTAAGGCAAAATATGTGCATGCATTTAAAGTCTTTGCAACAGAATTCAGCAATAATTTTAATTTTCTGTTAATAGGATTGATTAAAAAACAAACAGCTCCTCCTTCTACCCCTGCCTCCCTTTCCCAATAACACAGAGAAGAAAATGTCTAAAATCAGTCAGATATTGTTTTGTTTTTAAATCCCCCGGGATTTTCATATTTGGTGGCTGATGTCAAGTTTGCTTTTATTCATTCCAGAATAAATGGATGGCAGTCAGGGAGACCTTGAATAGACAAACAGTTAAGGTACTCACACGAGATCCCTGGGTTTAGTCCTGGATAGCAGACAAGATAGAAACTTTTGCCTGAGGCTTTAACATCCTATGTACCTTAACCTGTCAGTCCTTACAGCTGGAAAAGTTTTATCTTTTATAAATAATAAAACGTTTGTAGGGAAAGGGGGTGCAGGCATGAAAGTTCTGTCATAGGGGGACTCATTGCAGAAGTCTGAAGACAAAGATTCAAATAATTCTTCAGCAAATGAAGAAAAGAGCAGGTAAAAGGCTTTCCTATCAGCTAGACAAATGCAATGAGCACTGGGCAGCACTCAGTCTCTCTCATGTGGGTGGATTTACCTACCCCATCCTACTCCTTGTGGGCACTAAATATGAGAGATCTCAATATTACTTTAATATTCATTAAAGCATGTTAAATCCTCAAAAGTCTGTCACTGAGTAAAACTCTTTCATTGTGGGCAACACTTGGCAAAACTAAACTGCTGTAGAAATAGATGAAGAGATGACCAGGAAGGGGATCAACATCCATATGGGACTGTGGTGTCCCATAGATAATGCTGATAGATCCTGTAGCTATCTTCTGCTCATTTTTTTTGTCTAAACACATTCAATTTGAAAGCAGCTGAAGAAAGTTGCTGTAGGACAAAAGATAATTTTACATCTATCTGTCCTTTTGCAACTGGAGATGTTTGTTACTCAGGACTGCCATCCTCATGTGACAGAGCACAAGTAGCTTTGCTTTTGTCTCTGCTTCATCTCCAACCACATGGAAGTGAAATAGCTACTAGTTTCTCATGGGGCTTGGGAAGAAGTCTGAGATATTCACTGGTTGTACAGCTATGATAAAATGAAAATGCTAATCCGAAGTTTCTGAACAGAATCCATGTTGATGCAAAAGTGTGTGTGGAGTTGAACATTTTCTGTGTTTGTTTACTTTGTTTTGGATGAGTTACAGGATTAAGGCTTTCTTGTCTCAAGCTTGTAGAGGAGCTCATCAAATCCTAATCAGGTAAGAGTCCTTTCCTGACTGATTTCTCTGCCCGCAGTGTATGAAGCGCCAACTGGCATTTCTCTGGGTGCAGGTTCCACTAGATGCATCTTTAACGTGTTACTCCTGCCAGATTTCACTTGAAGCAGCAAGTCTAGGGTGTGCAGATAGATGAGTGATTCCAGCTGAGGACAGCAGGTGCACAGAGTGGACTGTAAAAACAAGGGGTATGGGACTTGCATCGATCTTGGCTGAGTGCAGCAATCTGAACCATGGACAAGTCTCTCTAATGGGATGTGAGAATTGTGCTGAGAGGCACAAAGTGTGGGACAGGCAGAGGGAAATTTGGAAATACTTTGAAGTAAGAATCAGCCTAAATTCATCACAATGCACAATCAAGTACATACGCAAAGCTGGTCTTGAGGTGCTGCCTAGAGGCTCATAAAATCAGTTGTCTGTGCTGGTCATTAGCAAAAGGTTGATTGTTAAAACTGTTAATTTTCAGTAGTGTGCTTCAGTTTACTGATGGACAGAGTTGGACGGTGTTTCCTCAATATTTTAACCTAGCTCCTAAATAGGAAAAAGTTATTTCAGACTTTGTGAAATTCATGAGGACTGTTTGCTAATGGCCTGCTTGTGACTGGATTCTCTGATGTTTAATAAAGGACAACATCAATTAGCTCTTCTTTCAGTGGAAGCAGTGGTAGTGCCTTTTCCTCACCATTTTACCTGTTTCCTAAATTCATATTAAAGCAGAATGTATTTGAGACTTTTTACCTCCTGCTAAATTTATCTAAAATCAGCTGAGTTCAAAAGTTGAAGGAGAGACACAGACTGTGTTCCTTCCCCTTGAAGCCAGATTTATAATTTTAGATTAAGTCAGAGCTGCTTAGGGATCTCCATGGCAGTACTATATAATTTCTTCAGTGAACAGGTTGAGATAACAAAATTATCATGACCACTCTTCAGCTGAGCTGATTAGCCTGTGCCTCACCAACAACTGTCCCTCTCTGGGGGTCTGATCCCGTGGTTCAGTCAGACCCTGTCTATGTGCATGAGGATCTACTCCCCTATAATGTTCAGAAATGTCTGGCAGATGTTAAGAAATATCACAGTCTCACTAGGGATTGTTTCACTGTCTTGCCCCCAAGGGAAGAAGTGAAACAAGGAAAAAGGGGAAAAAAGGGGTTACATTAATTGTCTAAGGAATGAAGAAAGATTGTGGCACAAACCTCGCTTTTTCTCCCACATACCTACTCAGGACATTCAATAATATCCTACCTTTAAATATTGGTTTGCTATTTGGTACAATCCTGAAGTACTTGGAGAGTTGTGTCTAGGGTTTTATTTGGTTTTGTTTCCCTTGAACCAAATTCAGATCTTTCAAGTAACAGTCTACAAGAGGAACAGGGCTATTATCTTTCTCTCATTAATTCATCCATATAACCAGAACAGATCATTTCCACTATTCAAGAAGAATTTAAACTCCTGGCATGTGCCCTTCAGACACAAATCTAACCCTGTGCCACCAGTAGGTCAATTTCTAGCAGGATGGTGAAAGCAACCCTTCCAAATCACACATCCCTGTTCCTCCTTAACATTGGATTGCTCTGCCCTTTGTTTATTTAATTTCCTGTGCTCACCATGCAATGAACCTCCTCAGGTTCATTCATTCATTTCACCTTGGCAGCATGTCACTATGCAGACAATCTACTGAGGATGAGATTCAAATAATATTACACTACCAAGCTGATAATTCCTGACTTTAATATCTCTTAGCAGCATCTCCATTGTGCTATGTCAGTGAAACAGATCAGACAGTGGAAACCAAAGGGAGTGGGGGGGGAATACTTCTGCTATGAAAATTAAACTTCTAATACATCAGCAAAAGAAGGTGAAGGGGCAAAAGAATTGGAAGTGAACAGACCAGTTACCTTCAAAGTAGCACCTCTGAGCAGGTGGCTAATAAACATTGATATTTAACTCCAAGCACTTTTCCTCCCTCTCTTTTCTCCCATCTCCTTGTCTTGTCTGCTCCCAATAATACACTAGGTTGATTATATATAGCTCATTTTAGTGACATCATAACCATTCCTTTGGTCATTATCATGTTACTTAGACAGATTTACAGTCGGTGCATTTGAATAAGAAAAAGGATGAAGGGGGAATGTTCAAGGAGCCAGGAGGAAAGATATTAGAGAAGGGTAGTTAAGACAGCCCCAAAGACACTCTGTAAGTGGCTTTGATCTCTAAATCCAGTCAGTAAGTCTGTCTTGTAGGTAAGAGATTCAGCAGGGAGTTGGGACAACCTTAGTATTGCTCTTGTTCCTTCTGGTTTTTGGCCATCTGGCCTTCAAGGATTGTTTAACTTTTATCACTGTTTCTCCCTCTCAAGTTTATGTGTGAAAGAATATCTTCTGTACTTTAACAGTTAGATGGATGGGTTCATGTTAAGAATATTCATTCCTCTGCTTCATTTGGTGTGGCAACAGGGGAGAACTTGGCTCAACAGTTGTTTCTAATAGACCTGGATCATGGGTCTGATCCTGAATGCTGATATTTCATCTGAGGAAGAGGATGGAGTTGGATAGAGGAGTAGTTCAAATTCATTAAATATCCTCTGCTGCCTCAGCAAGCAGCATATCAAGGGAATCATTAACAGCATGAAATTTTTAAATGTATGTTTACAAATGAGTCTATAAAGAAGATGCCTGGAAGAGTCTTTCAGTTCTTCCAGGTGAATTTCAAAGGCCACATCAGCTACGGATAAAAATGCAAGAAGTTGAAGAGGTCAAATGTGAAACAAATGGACTTCTGTTTAACTCTTCATGTCCTGCTGATGTTGGCTGACTTCCTTCTGCCTCTCTACCACTCAACCTGCCTTTCTGTTATTCCTCATTACATGCTGATATCACAGATTATCTCTTGAACCCTATTGCTAGCTTGTGTTACCACTGCTGACATTGTAACCTACAAGTGTGAAATCAGAGGCCCTGCATCTCTCTTCCTGCAGTTGCTTCATATCTGTTTCTAGAGGACAAGTCAGATTGAGATGATCCAGTTTGCTGTATTACAAACCTGGTTAAAAGTGTAAATGAGAGCCATGTTAAGGGTGAATAACCTATCAGAGAGAAAAAGCTAAAGGAAAGAAAATAAAAAATAAAGTTTTTAATGGGTTTCTGAACTTTCTGAAAGGCTGCAGACACAGCATTCTAGGATTTGAGATCAACGCACTGATGAGTTTTCCCCTTTTTCTTTTGCTGTTAAAGTTCCTCATGCAGCCAAAATACAAGTGGTCCCTCGGCACTGATTTATATTATTTTTAGAGATGTGCAGGCAGCAACAGTTTTAAGCTCTCAAAGCCTAATAATATTTTTTTTTCTTTAAAGAAGAAAGAGAAAGGGAAAGAAGTGACCCTCCACAGCAGATCGGGGCAGGAAGAAGTGACTGTTGAAAGTTGTGACTGGTGAACTGAGCACCATACCCTAACTAGATGGGAACTTGGTACTTGCAGTGTGAGTTCTGAGCTGGTAAAGTTCTCTGACCAGAGGAGGGAATAAATCCAACACCTCTTAGAGTCTTCATGGTCTACAATCTGTTTAGGTCTGTGAGGAACCTCAAATTTAAATGATTCTGACTTCAAACCCTGAAAATTATGTGTTCTGAAAATAGTTAATTTTAAGATTAAGGTACTGGAATAAGACTGAAGACACTTCAGTCTTATTACCAATTCTGTACCAAAATTTCAAAGTCACAGTGGGAAAGGTACATAACTTCAGTCACATTTGTTGAAAAGGGATGTTGTTTTGCTTGTCTTGTTTCTCTACAAAAAAAATCCCAAAGAACCCAGCACTGGGAAGGGGTGTTCTCTTGGCACGCAAGTCCTGATCTCAGGCTCCTCTAAAGCATAAACAGCCAGAAGCAATTCAGGACTGGCATATCTTTATCAGAACGCTGGGAGTAGATTCATTGGTACAGATTTAGTCATCTACAGTACTGGCATTTACATCTGAGATAGTCATCTAGGTCACCTTCACAACCCATGAGAAATAGTCAATTCTAGAGGACGATCCATTTAATTCAAATGTAGATGTCAGGAGACTCACTCTCTGGAATTACCTATTTCCCTTCACTGACTGTGTACAGAGTTTATGCAGTTAGGTCAGATGTGTGTTCATTATACACACTTATCGGTGAATCCCAAGTTGTGACACCCTGCAGAAGACACCCTCCTCAAAGCACTTACACTTTCCATACTTGGGTTTGTGGTTAGTTCTTAAATGTGGGATCCTAGCGACCTATTTCAGGTCTTGACTTATTTCAGGGCTCATCTTTTGCCATGATCTGCAATACTCAGTGGCTTAGATTAGGAATGTGTGCTGACAAAAAAAAGTAGATTTAGATCCTTTTCGGGAACAGCTTTTGATTTCTTACCTGGTATACGGAAAAGCAACACCCACCCACCTCCAAAGGTGAGCAATTCTGTCTGTAAGGGCAGTAATGCACTTTTGTTGGTGAAATATTTTTTCATGTGTCAGCAATGGTGGGCATTCTCCACAGTCCACTAAGGCATCCCATTTCATGAAGTTGGATAGTAAAGGGTAATTCCTTCTTTTGGGAGCCTGATTCCACAAAGCTTGTCAGAACTTCACATGTAATTGGATCTATCCAAAGAGTTCAAAGGTTAAAGCTGGGGACAAGGCAGGAAGGAAGACTAAAAGGCACCAAGGAAAGAATTGCTTAAGAAGATGATCTGTAGGGGAAAAAAATAAAGACAAAAGAACATAGTAAAGTGAACAAGTCAGCCTGGAAACCACCCCAGTGCCACAAAGGAAGCCATTCATTTACATTCGCAAGAAACGCAACAGCAGCTGGAGGTGTCTGGGCACTGCCATTCCACAGATGATGTCAGGCCTGCGGAAGATTTTTCAATTAATTTCTCTTGACCCTGTGCCTTGAACCCTCATTCCTATTTTTAACAACCCCATTCTGTTGAATGACCTTGGGACCTAGTGACCAATAATGCCCATTTAAGTAACTGCGGGGGTGTCAGTAAGGATGCAAGGAGAATTTGCAAAGGGCTCATTATATAAAGAGTTAGTTACCACAAAGAAGAACTCTTTCTCTCAGAGCTGTCTCATTCTTGCCTGTAGGCTAGTAGTTGGGCACCTTAAACAGAGACTTGGTCACACTAAACACACAAAAAAGGCCATTCTGTGTGTAGATGGCTGCAGAACCCGGAGCAAAGAAGAAAGGTCATAAGAACATATACCAATCAAACACATCAGAATAATGGAAAAACCACTAAAAAAATTGTATTTCTTTTTTTCCACTAAAATATTGGATAGAAAAGAATTGCAACTGAAATGAGAAATAGAGAAGCACCAGAATGTGTTTAACATCAAGGTGTGCAACCTACACTAGTCCTGTTAATCATTCAGAAAGACTAACTCATAAAGGATTTGGCTTCAAGATCCTGTATTTACAGCAAATGCAGAGAACAATTCTTTCTGTTACAAGAAAGTAAAATGCACTAAGCCATTTTGCCTCACCAGTGTTACAGAAAACAATTTTATGCCCACAAGATACACACTTCAAAACATCCTGGGAGCACTACAGCAATAAGCCTTGGTTGCAAATGCAACATTTATTCCAGTATGAAAATATGTGTTGTAGTCCTGTAAGCATTGTAAGATTATGACCATGTTCTCTTTCCTGTTTTTGGTACATGTGTTTGGCAGGCTGAAAAGTAAGACGTTTCTTTGTTTTCTTAAAAAAAAAATAAAGGAGGAAATTATCCTCTGTTGGATAGTGCTATGATGACAACATGGGAACAAAACCAGAAGGTAGTATGGTGTTATGCAAACCTCTCTGCTCCTCTGCTGATGGAATGACCACCATCTTGACTCTTAACTCTAGGTTTCAATCATTTTTCCTTTCACATAATGCTCTGGATCCAAGAAAGACAATAACAACAGATAAGGCAAGGCTTAAAGAAAAATGAATGATAAACTCGATAGACTGTGTTGGATTTAAAGTTGGATTCTGCTGCAAGGGAAAGAAACATTTTCTTTGTAGTGTTCCCACTCCTGGGGTTCTGGTAGGTAAGAGCCAAAGAAAAGGTAAGAGGATTTATAGGAGTTGTGGGTGATGTTGGATTAAGGCTATTAATCAGAACGTAAAAACTGTCATCCTGGGTCAGACTAAAAGTCTGTAACAAAATAACCTGTTCCTGACAGTGACCTGTAACAGATGTTTGGGGAAAGTGTATAAAAACCATGGCAATTACAGAGTGATCTTTCCCCTGGCTGTACTCTTGAGTCTGAAATCAGCAGTTTAGAAACTTCCTAGGTTTTTGTTTCTCAAACTTTCAGGTTTGCTTTAAAAAGTTGCAGAAATCCACCAGTAAGTCAGGCACTGCAGATGTGTACTTTTGAAAGCCTTTCTGTCTCTTAAGAATGAACAGATTTATAATGTCACTCCACAGTTTTAGTCCCTTGACTAAAACCACCACTGGCATGTAAGTGAGAGCCTGCTTTTCTCTAGGGTGCTATTTCAAGCCCCACACCCATCAGCAGTTACCAAAATAGATAAACCTACCAAGATGTATGAACCTAGCAAATTACATGCAAAGGGCTGAACACAGGACCGGAGCAGGAAGATTTCAAGGCTCTCTCCTCTGCAAGTTTATTAATTATGATAAAGCTGTTCATCCAGCATCTCTTGAAAAACTCTCCATGTAATGTCCTTGTACCACTCTTGCTGGGTCATTGACTAGCAAGGCGGCCAACACACTCTGCCCCAGTAGCGCTACAAAAAACTGATCCTAAGCAGCGATCAAAGGAAAGCAGAAGGGCAAAGCACCAGCAGAACAAAGAAGATAAGGACCACAGAAATCCATCAAATTTTAAAATGCATCGGATGCACTAACATCTCAGAGGAGACTCAGATAAGGACACAAGCAGCTCTTCTTATATATTCCTTCAAGGCTGAGCTGTGACACACACTCTTATTCTCCAACAGGTTTGCTCACCTATTTGTTCATACAGCCTTTCTCTTCTAATAGAGAGATTTCATTTTGCTGGCCTCTATTGATTACTAATATACAAGAACTAAAAATCAAAATGCTGCTGTGTTTATTTCTCCACCAGTCACACCAATCTCACTTGCATCTGTGAAGTCGTATCACTCTGGTTTCATCCAGGACAGAGACCTCTTGTGAGTGTCTTTAAAACAATCTTGTCACTGCTGTGTTGAGAGCTTGTTTCTGTGTTGTGCATTTCCAGACATCAGGAAAACCCTCCCTTTTTTCTTGTCAATTCTAATTAGTTTCAATTATAACTTTTTTCTTTCCTTATACCTTTTAATTCCCCTCTCTCTTTAATACACTGTCTCTGTACTTCTGCTGCTTAACTGCCAGGAAGAGTTTTGGGACATGGTTGATTAGAAAGGTAGAGGAGATTAAATTCAAGAGTTCTGTATTTTTACTTTTACACTTCCACTTTAACCTGTCAATATAATATCTGTAAAAACTAAAATATTTATATATTTGGTAATTTAAAAATATTTTCTTTTCAGTCAAAATATTCTAAATTCATTGTTGAGGTACAAACATATATAATGGATTTAAAAATTATACTAAAATTTTCCTTTTAAAACTTACTGTAGTGTTTCAATTACATTATTATTTATATATCAGTCCTCATGTTTTCTGGACATTTAAAATAAATTTTTGTTATAGTTGTAAGATTTCTTTGATGTCATGTGGAATACCTACAGTATTTTGGGTTTGTATTTCTTTCTTTTCGAGCAGAGTTTTAAGTACCAATGGATTGACTTATTTACAGACATGGAAGTTTCAGGAGAAAAAAATGAGATATGAGGCTTTGGTCATCACAAGTTTAAACCTCAGATAATCCTCATCCTCCTTAACAGAAAACTCAAATTTAATGGATTTTATTTGAATTTCATTCTGTACATATAAAGATGGGGCTCTTTTCGCCTCCTTAAAAATCTATGAATCATGGCAAGGCATTGGAACTAGATGATCTGTAAGGCCCCTTCCAACCCAAATTACTCTATCATTCTATGGTAGCCCTGAGGAAAAAACAAACAAACAAACAAACAAAAAACCAAAAATAAACCCCACCAAAAAAAAACCCAAACGAAACAAAACCAAAGCAGAACAAAAACAACAACAAAAAAATAGCCTTCCACCTGGAGTTTTGGCACATAATCTCTTTCCTTCAAGCCTGACTTATTTGTAAAAACTTCTAATAAACATGAATCTGACAGTCAGCCTAATATACTAGAATCAAAAGCTATTATTGACTTTGCCATATTGATCAATGGTGGCCCAAGCCCTGTAATAGATTACGGTGTTTCTCTCTAAACGCAGCTGCTCAGCTGTTCCCTCTCTGCATTAAATGAATGCTTCTCTGACAGGAAGTGTTAAAATGATCTGGTTCGGAGTCTTTTGCCCTTCCATGGGTACATGGTGCACTTCCAGAGCCATGTAAACACCTAGGCAGCAGGTTGCTCCTTCTGGTTGTTCCATGTGGTCCTTTGCCATTCACTCCTGTTTTATCCCTTCTTAGCAGTGCCTCCATCCCCTTTCCTGTGGCACATCTCACCAGCACCTGTGCTTAGCTGCTCTGCTGTGTGCTGTATCCTCACTGCATAGACTGGGAATGGAGCCACAGGGAGGCTGATTCACTTTTCACACAGAGAGCTCGTGCCTAAGAGGGAGTTTTAAGCCATTTCTTTGATGTCAGTGGTGAGTATATGAAATGTTGACTAGCTCCTCTCTCCTTATGTTCCTCAAGACAACCTTCTACACCCAGCTCTAAATTCCATCCTCTAGGTGAGGATATCTTCATCTGCTTGAAGAGTATCAGGACAGCAGGACAGCTTCTCCATTACATCAGTCTGAGCTTGTAGGAGTATAGAGAAGCATAGAGGTGAGTTATCCTACAGCAGACTTTGTGGTCATGGTTTTTCCAGTGCTACCTCGAGGTGATCACCTCAAAAAGTCTGGGAATGACACCAAATCCCTCCAATAAGCAACAGCAACAACCATCTGGAAAGCTGGCCCTATGTTTTGTGCTGTTCTGGAATGGGGTTTGGGTCCCTGATCAGTCAAGCTAAGGTCCTAGAGGAGGCAACCCTTCATGAAGCATACAAGGATACAAAAAAACCTCAGGCAATGTTGCTATTTCTACAGCTGCCACTTCTCTAGAAGCCAGAAAAAAAAAGGCAACAACTACACATGGTTTGTGGAAATATGCAATTCATAAATGTTTAAATGCAGGGATTTCTAAGGAAAATTTCTTCTTCTCTTCTGAACAAAAAGATGTAATCTGTACTGAACAGCCAGTTGCAAGAAGTGTTTCAATATTATCTTTTCACAGGAAAAAATTATACATAATGCCGAAGAAAAGTGAGATGAACACATAAATGCTGTTTTCAGTGACACTATATTTTTCACAGATTGCTCTCCTAAGTTAGAATAGTTTCACTGGATTTAATCAGAAGAGAAGCCACAGATTAAAGAAAGGCAGAGAGGTTGAGTGAACTACTCAAGATAGGTCACAATTTTAAGTGAGACCCAAGAAGGTCAGGAGCAAGGTGTGTACAGGAGTTAACCAGAGGGAAGCTATCATTGCTCTTCCCTGAGAGCAAGCCCAGAGCCAGCATTTCCAGATATATTAATAAACAGCTTTATGTAAAATTGGGAGAAAACAAAACAGTGCTATGAAGCAAACAACGGACACTGGTATTGAAATGAAAAGGATACGGAGAACATGAGAGTTTTAGAGCAGGTGGCATCAAACCCTTCCTGAGCCAGTCAAGGGCTTGATGTCCCCAGAGCAACTCAACAGAGAGATCCCCAATGCAATCTCTTACAGAGTCTTCTGTAGTATGTAAATTTATTGAAATACAGTCCCCTTTGCCTACTGGGAGATGAGTACGCTGTGATCCGTCCTCTCAACCCACACTGACACAGGCAGCTGACACTGTGGTTTTGAAGATTTCCCTTTTGTTTTTACTGCCAGCTCGTGGGAGGGGGAGAGAAAGAGGAAGGGGAAAGAGGAGGGCGTATCGCGCCCGCGAGCGTGTGTAGGCAGGCCAGGAGAATCTGTGCCACCAAACACCCAGATGGCAGGAAAAATTCACCTTTTACTAACTGGATCCCTGGCAGATTTTTATAGCGTGTGGGTGGGAGAGAGGGCAGGGGCTGTGAGGAGGATGCAAGAAAGCAGAGCATGTAAATGCACATATGTTTGCACCAGAAAAAGGGAGAGAAGGGCATACAGTGAATTAAGGGGCTTCCATCTGCATGTACAGAGTGATGGAGCTGCACAGGAGAGAGGAGCTGAGTTCCTGCAATGTCCTTCAGGAAGAGAAATTCAAACACCCAATAAACCTCTCCTTTGCAGAGGCACACAGGAGCTTCTGCCTCCTGGTACCCTTGCAAGATATGTCACAGGAAAATTTTGTTCTCCCAAGATCCCCTGAAAGGGTCTTTGAAAACACTGAAAAGCTGCCTGTCTTGAGCTGAACTTTCCCTTTACCCCCTGAGGTGACATAACCCTTGTGCAAGTCAAGGTTCACATTCTATGACTTCATGCTCCAGACCATGAGGCTGTGCCCCAACCCACACCTCTTTGCAGTCTGACTTTCTGACTTTAGGAAGAAACGAAACAGTGGAAATCTTCCAAAACTACTTTTCTGACCACTCACATATCTGCTAAAAAACTAAAGCAAGCCATGGACTGGTACTTGTGAGCATGAAAGCCTTGTTCATTTGTAGTTGAACTCCCTCCTTCTCTCCCAAACTGAGAGGACTGAATTTCACTTCCAGGGATTGGATTGTATCCATAGCTACCATTTACCTGGGCTACCTGAGATGCTCTATGACTTGTGGTTCTTGGCACACAAACAGAACTCAGAGGGACGAGGATTCTGGCTGGAGCAGGTGAAGTCTGCTTTGGGAACATATGAGATACACATAAACAGCTCTGCAAAGACACAGTTAAATTATTAGAAATATCTCAAGTTATTTGCATGCTTGAATCAGTACTGATGCTCATCCTAAAGGTATCTAGAGACCCTTGAAATTCTCTCCATGATAGGAGGTGTAATGAAATGCATGTAAGATAGCTTAAGGCTATGACCATCTCAACTTGGGGGTATTTCTTAAAGATTTGTAATTGAGTCAGATCTGTAAAAGACTGACAAGTATTTCCAGGGAGATCTGACCAGATTGGGGAAGATGTAAGTCTTTTGGTGACTGAAAAAAAAAAAAAAAAGAGACAGAGAGGGATCATTTTAAACTCACTTGAAAAAAGGATGCAAAATTGTATAAAGAAAATCTGATAACGAATGATCTTAAGGATCTTAAGTCTTCAAGAGAGATGTAATATCTTTAATGTCCTAAAGCTATAGGTCCTGGGTGTTTCAAGCCAGAACGGACCATCTGGATTATCATTTTGAATCCCTGGTAGCAGAATTTAAATCAGTAAGTCCGAGAATGACTAAGTGTCCTCCGTATCCCTCACTCAGCAGAACAAAGAGAACACTATGGAAATAGAGGTATTTTGTCCACCATCTGTTTTCTGATAACCACAGAGGAAAAGACTGGGCTCTTTGTTCTTGATTTAGCCCCAAACACCAAAGAAACTCCCTTCACTGTGCTAACAGACAGGTAGGTAAAGACAACTGGCATCTGCCATGGGGGAAATCACTGGGAACGCCTCGGCAGTGAGTATCAAGGCAAACCTTTTTCAATGCCTTCAAGAAAACCCAAAAAGCAAATGAAAATGGGAAAAAATAATTCCCTCACATCTCCCTCTCTGAAGGCAGCAGATGCTTTAAAATTCACCAGACAAGGTCTACCTTGCAGCAGACAGTGGGGCGGAGAGGGTGGCTGCTCCTCTGGTCCCCAGGTCTGCTCCCAGGGACTGCATCTGCATATAAAATTTTGGGATTTCCATGTATCTGTTTTACTGCTTTGCAGATATTTGGTACAGGGATTGCTCCCTGGTCCGCCCGCTGTGAGGGAGGGAGCCTTGTGGGTGGCCAACAGTGTGCTTCACAGGCCATTTGTAACCTACCAACTGGGCAGTGACCGGGAGCTGCTGCAAGCAGCGTTTCCAGCTGACTCCAACAGTTTGACATGCATTTCTCTGCCTAGAGATTACAAACTTGGGGTTGCCTCTCCATCCTCTTTCCTTGACCCGGAGTGAGGTTACTCCCCCTGAGAGGAGACATGGAACTGCAGAATTTGCTGTAATGGCAGAAAGGGGCACCAGATGATCAGTAGCAGTAATCAAGGGCCTCAACCCTCTTCCCAATAATGCTCCTGATCATGTGAAGTCAGAGCTGGGTATCTGCTTATCATGAGCTGAACCTTAATGAGGGCCTGCTTCTAAGTCCCCTGAAGTCATCCCTCTGTCTTTAGGAGCTTCAGATCAAGCCTGTAAGGAGACATCTTCTTTGTAGGCAGTGGACTGATTATTAGATGACACAGATCAGTGCAGTGGCTCTGACTTCTATGAAATGAGACCAAAGCACATCAATGGATAGCTGTTTCAGGAGCTCTATTAACGAAAGAACACAGTACTGTTGGTGAAAGCACAACAAAGTTTAAGCACCTGGACAGTAGTCAGTCCAGGCATTGCTGTGTCTCCCAACATCTTCCATGAAATCCTTTGCCCAATTTTGATTGCAAAGGGAATCACTTAACATATATGTGAACTTCACTTGCAGAGTGGCTTATTCTTCTGCTTTTGGAAAAGAACAAACAAACAAACAAACATTCCAACAATTTTTCTATTACTGTAACAAAACATACTACAGTATGTTACTTGGATCCGATGCACTTGTGTACATGTGGCAGTGCACAATTCACACAAAAGGGGAAAGTCACTTTTTGTCCTAAATACAGGCTTGTGCCCTTCAAAGGTACTTTGTTCTTGACATATAAACCTTTGACATCTGAATTTGAGATATTTATCCCATTAAAAAATCATATTTATCCCAGATAAATAATTTTGAATAGATTGTCATTGGACCCAAGTGCTTAATTTGATTATTTTAATGACAGAGAGGTTGTTCATTCCCTTCACTGACCACAGAAGGGGTGAAGATAATGATCTCAGAAGTAAATATCTATCTTTTAGACTTTTAAACAAATCCCATCCCTTAAACTCAGCTTGAGTGGGCACACGGAAAAAGCTTAGTTTGTGCTGGAGAATCCTGTGGGCAACACTATGAGCAGAAGATCCCTGATCCTCACCATGATGCAGATGCAACTACTCCAGCCAGCTTGATATGTCACTGAGCCCATATAGGGAGCTTTTTGCTGTCTCTGTACTGTGAACAGATTTACATCTGTGTCTGCACCAGGAAAACGGATCCTAGTTTCTGAGATGTGCAGAGGCCTCTATCATGGATAAGACTGAACTGGCATTCATAGAACCAAAGGAAGAGAAGTTAGCACCAGAATATTTTAATATTTCTCTGGATGCACTGCCTTTGTGTCCATGTTCAAGCCATAGTTACCAATATCTGAGCTCAGATGAACAATACAGGATGGGTTTGACCAAAAACTACATCCAGTTTCACATGAAACCAGCCAGAAGGGAAAAAAAAAAAAAAAAAAAAAAAAAAAAAAAAAAAAAAAAAAAAAAAAAAAAAAATCACAAAACCAAGGAACCAGGACAACAACAGCAAAACCAAAAAGCAAAAGCAACAACAAAGAGCTGACTTGAAAACTAAGAAGGAAAAATATCAAGCAGAGCAAAACAGCTGTGCTGCAAATAACACTAGGTGGGGTTTATTGTGTTTTTTGGTTTTTTTTTGTTTGTTTGTTTTTTTGTTTGTTAGGTTTGTTGCCATGTAGAAAACTCATTTCAGAAAAACAAAATTAAATAGTATTTGTCTATATCCTTAGTCAGGATGAATTCTCCGGTTCTTTGAGTACCTGGGAAATGCTCTCAATTTGGGTTTCAAACCACAGGAATATCCCACTGTGAAAAAAAGGCAGTGAGTAAGAAATTGTGCAGTGCAGGAGAAACCTGAGTCCCACCTCACAGGCTTGATATCCAGCAGATGTCCCCGGGCACTGATGGAAATATCTGGGCATTCATGTGCATGGTGACATTTATTTCTTTTTTTTTAATGCCATGGGGAATTGAGGATTAGGTTTGCTATTTCCACTAACTTGAGCCCATCACACCCTCACAGAAAAGCATTAGGCAGAGAGAGGATGACACAGTCCTAGGAAATACTAAGAGAGATTAATGCAAACCACAGCGGCAGCACAAACAGTGCCCCGATGTAACGCACCGACTAAACAACTTTTTCCTTACTTTGACAACGTAGTAGATGAGCCACCAGAGGGAGTCCAAGAGATCGTCAAGAACTCCAGGATAAACAGCTCTGCTTTGGGCAAAATAAAGGTAATTAAACAGTTTCAATCAGGGGCTGTAGAGTTCAAACCAATGTGAGCTTCTTTAGGTCACTGCAAAATCTGCATCACAGCAAGATTTCTCAGAAAAGCTAATTTGGTATTAATTTACAGTTTAACTTCTCCAAGAAAACAAAGGGAATAAAGAAGTAAGTTGGAATTTTTTAGTATTATTGTTGATGATAAAAATGTCTCCTGTGTACTTATAATTAAATATTATTATGTGTTTCTAGATCAGTGAGACAGAAAAAAGGTCAGGTGAACAGAATCCAAAGGACAAATAATGCCTTATCTGTGTCAGTGCATAGTTGCTCGTGTGTACAGAAATACACAGATCTTTAAATACAAGTACACTGCACACTGTTCAATCTTGTTTGGTAGCAGAGGGTGAGATGTGAGATTCACACTGCCTTGCATCTTCCAGCGGCCCAGGAAGGGGCAAAACATGCCACAGGCTACTCCTTATGGCTGTGACTGGGTAACTATGAGGCTTAGGGACATGGGTTTGTGGTGGACCTGGAAGTGCTGTGCCAATGGCTGAACTTGATTTTAAAGGTCTTTTCCAACCTAAATGATCCTGCAGCTCTGTGTTGGGTTAGAGAGACACTACTACACAAATCAAATCATCATGCTCCTTGTAAGACAGGGCAAAGAGTAACACTGTTGGGCCACAAGAATTAATATGCCAAATTCCAGGGTTATTCTCCGTTATGGTGTCTTTGTGGAACCACATAAATGCCAGGAAGAGCATCTTATTCATATTCTACTACTCTCCTCTGGTCTAAGTTGGACCATTAGCTTCATGTCGATAAGCTGAACACTTGTTTTTAACACTGAGCTACAAAATTGTCACCCTCAACTTCTCTCTAAAGCTTGCTGGCTGGAAAGCTAAAAAGTTTCTTTTTCCCTCTGTCTTTTGTCTTACAGTAATGAAATTTTACAAGACTGCTCTGAAAACAGATGGGTTTCTGCAGAATACTGACATTTTCAGGAGGAAATGCATGCATATGTGGAGGAGGAAGGGACTCCTACTACTCTTGGGTAATATGGGGCAGACTGTGTTTTCAGTATCGTGATGGTTGTGGTAACTGAGCTATTCCATCCAAGAACATATAGTCAAAAGAGATGAGGGAAAGGAAAGGTGAAACAGGAACTGAGAGATGTGACTTTGGGTGTAGGGTAGATTAGTGACAGGGTACACTCTTATCCACTCTTATCCACTAAAGAGACTCTTCTGTTGCTATCTTTGAATTTTCCACCTGTTAATACCTCACCCATGACTGCATTGTTTAGAATATGATATCTCCACAGGTTTCCATACAAGAGTAAAGAGCAGAGATATTAAAAAAAAGAAAAAAAAAATCAGTGATTTGTGAGCACTTTGTCAAGGAGATCAGGCTGTGGCTGGAGTGAAACAAGGAGCTCAAATAACACCACCTGGACCAAAATGCATCCAAAGTCCATGAGGTGAGACCTGAAAAAGAAGCCTGACCTCTTCCTCCTACATTTGGAGTGTGAGATAACATTCCCTGTCAACCTATCTGTTCTCTAGATCAGCAGATTAGTTGGGATGATTAGAAGAAAAGAAAGGATATTTTCCACTCAGTTATTTACAAATTGTACCTAATGAATTATTGATCAGGTGAACAGCCCTCTGCACAGCCCTCCAAGAATCTGTCCTTTTCAAGTCATGTTCATGGCTCCCTAGCCCACTAAGGCCAGTGGAGATGTTTCAGCCCTCACACTAACAGGCTATTCAGCCACTGAGGCCACTTTTGTTTTCCTACTGCTTTCTCAGTGAAAGTTGAATCTCATTAATTTAGCTGGAAAGCAATAGAAATGGGGAAAAATGCCCAAACTGTGCATCTGTATAGACAAATATCTGTATAGGATAACCACTCCTCCAAACCAGAAAAATAATTTTCCCATTTTTGTAGGAGGTGAAGGATGAACACAAGATTCAAATTCAAGACACCTGAGCTCCTTTCTTGTTTCTGCCACTGAAACATGGAGCAGGTCACTGGCTGTATCAGCTAATGTAATTACCTGTCAGCAACGAGAGTGCACAGCCTGTGCAGGTCTCATCCATGGCTCTCTTCACAGCCACTGGGGATGGAACCAAGAGCCCCACCAGTCTGGAGTGCAATTTATCCAGCTAGACACAGGTATCTGTTCAAGGCCAACACGAGTCATGCCCCAAAACTCACCATCTGTCTTTCCTACCTCTCCATTACCCATGAAGGGAACAGAGAAACAGAAGCCTACACTGAATGCACCTACAGGTAGATCAAATTACCACCACCATTGATTTATCTCTGTCCCAGTATTTCATGTTCTTGTCTATTTTGTCTCTGTATAAACCCTAGGCCTTATTGTCATCTCTATTCAGGTACACAACACAGTTTTATTTGTATCCTTTTGTTTCAGTGCGTCTTTGAGGAAGAGATGAACTAAAAATACAGGCATCACAATCTGGACCCTGGATAGAAATGTGGTCTTGAATTCCAGTATAAAAAGTGCAGTGAGGTCCCATGGCTGTCTCTTAGCCTGCACTCTCAGACAGGAACAGCTTGAGTTGTTCCCTGTTAGACCTTACACCAACACAAGGCAGTATTATGGTATTGAATTCAACGGCAATACTTTAAATTATATGGTTGAATATTTGTTTATAATTTACACAGCAAACTTTTATCCTTCATGTAACCTCGGTCTTGTTTTGTTTTTTTCTTTTCCAAGGGAAAATCATAAGTTTTTGTTTATTATTATTGGGGTTTTTTGCATGGAAAAAAGGGTAGAGTCAGTATCTTTCTCTCTCCTCTGCTCTGAGTACCAGCTGTTCTTCATGAGGGGATATATGAGCAGTTTTATTCAGTTTTAATATCCACCAGAAATTACATCTCACTGCTTTGGGGACTGAACCTTTAAAATTCAATTTCAAATAAATATAATTATAAAATAAGGCAGGGAATAAAAAAAAAAGTGGGGGGGGGCAAGAGAAGGAAAGATAGCATCAAAATTCAGCTCCTTGCTATAAGAGCTCCAGGGCACAGCCAGTAGGGCTGTGTTCTTTAGCAACAGTAAGGAAAATGGCCTGGGGCCCTGAGATTAGCATGTTGATGTTTTGGTCACCACTCTCCATATGAGCCCAGAGATGGACAATCCCACACTGCAAAGAAGGAATGGGAGCAGGAGTTTGCAGAAAATTTTTTGTATCTTCCCCAAATCTCTCATAATTGGTGAAATACTGAAAGAGGAGACATTGAAAAAACAACCTGAAACTGTTGAGAGAAGGAAAGGAGGACTTCTGAAGTATCATACCAGTGTTATTCCCCTGAAAACAGACTTACCTCTGAACAAAGTAAGGTCTCAGAGAGCAATGCTGTGCTCTGGAATGTAAAAAAACAAACCACAAGCACTAAAAAACAACCATTCCAAGGCCAAAAGAACTCAGCTTTTTAATTTCCTTCAAAAATGACACAATGGGTGAGTCTGTTGTTAAAATGTAGGACTTCTGTAACAATGTGGACACGATAGCCCTAAGAGAGGCATTGAATCTTATGTTCATGTGCAGTGTTTCTAACAGGCTATCATTTTTAACTGGAGAAGAATTCACATTAAATTAAGAAAGTCCTTGCCTACAGGTCTGAACAGACCTGAGCTAATAGGTGTTCCTTCCGCTTAGTGAAGCTAAGGAAAACAAAACATATTTAGCATTTTGCAGCAATGCTCTGCTATTTACTGCTAATAATACATAAGACTGTGCTGCAACACCTGTTGGGACCCCAGTAAATGCTCATTCTGAGCATAACAGCCAAGCAGGCAGTGCTCCTAGGAGAAACAGAGGCACAGAAAGTGCAGGTAGTTGATGCAGAGGTCACAGAGTAGAGGACTCTTAGGGGTTTTTGTTACCTGTCCCTGAGATTGCCCAGAATCCAGGGAGCACAGAAATAAAGGGAAAATCACTTGAAATCTGAGGATGGCCGGGTTACAAGTATGGCTCCCCAGTCTGGCTGGAAATATAACAGGCTCAATGGAATCTATGTGGAAATTCAGTCCATTGGCAAAAGCCTTGCCTCAAATAAATATGCAGAAGAGACTTTGCAGAGGTGAGGAGCTGCCTGCACCCTCCACACTGCAAACAGAAGCTCAAGGCACTCAGCAATTTGCAAGACACCTCCATGTATTTCTCTGCTTTGTTTCCTAGGACGGATCTGCCCTATCTAAAAGACAGCACTATGCCTTAGAAAAGATGCACATAGTGTCACGTAAGGTGATTGATGCACGTATGGTCACAGAATGGTTGAGCCATGTGTAGGTGTGGGACTCAGCACCTCACTTCTGATTTTCTGAGCTAAATCTAAGAATGTATGTTCTCTGCAAATCAAGGTAAAGAACACTTTTTGGGGAAAAACTTTTCTGTTCATAGAGAATTCTCAAATTTTAGGTCAACCAAATGACACAGTTGTGAAAAGCTAAGTATTCCTGAGGGTAGCTGAGAACACAAAAATCCCATGAGAGGAGGGAATCAGGTTTCATGGTCACAAGTATAATCATTAAATGAGGAAATAAATTGAAAGGGCCAAATACTTCTTTGGATCAGACATCTTACAAAGAGACTCAGATCTTAACTAGAAGAGATTTTGTTCTAAGAACTGTTCTGGGACCCAGTGATTGCAGGAAGCCTTTCTCTTTTTCTCTATCAGTTTTGTCAGTTGCTTCTGGGACTTCTGTGGAAATCCTTGGAAGCAGATTTCCTCTACAGCCTTTCCACATCATGCTCCAGCGACCAACTTTGCTCTGTACAATCTGCCCAACCGCAGCAGGACACAGTCACAAATCAGTCGGCACTTAAGGAGCCCCTTCACTTTTATCTCACCTTGCTCTCCGTCTGCTCCCTTCCCAGGCCCTGTCCTTTCTTATACAACTTGTGTATCATCAGATAACCAAGTAAATATCATTTCGGAGAGCTGCCCCCTCTTGCCATGCATCTGAATGAGCACCAGGTTTGCAGTTATTTGTTTAGCCACTGAGCTGAACAAATTAGATTAACACAACACATGCAGCGAGGGGAGGAGGACACGAGGAGGGGGGCCCTTCTGACAGAGACTGGAAAGATGCTGGGGAAGTGCTGTTGTCATGGCAATTAACCCTGTCTTGGCAATGGTGTTCTTCGTTCCCCCAGAAAATCTGCTAGGTGATTCCCCTTTCTTCTCTTTCCTGTGTGCTGCAGAACTGGGGCAGAGCTGCACAGGATCAAAGCTGTGCCTCAGATCTCGGGAGGTTGTGACAGTTGCAGTTGTGCGAGGGGAGATGTGTGGGAGAACCTTCCTTCTGCTAAATTTGGTGACACACTGTTAACAAGACAATACAACAGCAGGGTTGGTTGCTGTTTCCTCTCCCTTTCTCTATTTTTTTTTTTACAGCCCAATAAGACCTTTCATTATATTTCAAATCTGTTTCCTTTAAAGCTGTTGTGAAGATTCCCTCCTACTGCTTAGACTGCTCTTCCTCTTCTCTCACTGCAGCTGAGAAGCATCTCACTCTATCAGGTCCTGTTTTGTACACGAGACACACAGCATGGGGTTGTGGCAAAACAGCTTGCTCTTCCCCCTTTGAGAAGGGCATCTCACAAGAACTCTGCTCTTACACAGCCAACTAGTCACCCTCACCTTTAATTTCAGGCAAACTTAGCATGTTCTTCACCCACAGAGCTGGAAAACACATCAAAAACTTTCCAAGGCAGAATTTCTGCCCGTGTAAATCAGTACAGATCCTCTGAAGTCAAAGAACTTACTGTCAAGAGGGACAAGATTAAAGCATGGAAGCATTGGGAATGTTGTTGCCCATGTTTTATGGATGGCACAGCAGAGTCAGAAAAGGGTGGTTGACACAGAATCACTGTCCTGGGAGCAGCCAGAAACCTCCTGCATCATAAACCAGCAAGTCAAACACAGAACTTCTCTAGTGTGAAGCAGCAGTGACCATCTTCAAAACACAGTACCAGAAAGCCTGGAGACTGGTGCATTTTCCAGGTAGAAATTACCAAAAGGACTATAGGGAAATCGGATTTGTCAAAAGATAACTTTGACTGTGTTCTACAACTTTGACTTGGAGCTGGTATTTTTTTCAACTCTGCCCCTCTCATTGAAAGGTCTGGAAGCAGTGACCTCTCTCTGTTGGAAACACAGCACTGAATTGTGATTTTCTATTTCTGAGATAAACTCCTCCATAAAGCGGGGAAAAGTGCACCCAGTGCACAAGAAAATCTCAGTGATTCCTCTTCTACCGCATAAAATACCAGGGAAGTGCTTAGGTAATTGGAAATAGGATGAATCTAATTGCAAGAAAAGCTTTACTGGATTAATCAATTTAATGTCACCTCTGATAATTCTTGAAGCAATTCCATGTAGATAATCAGGATGTATTGATAATCTGAACTAATCAAGAGGTGTGGAGTGATGGAAAAGCGTTTTTCCTCAGCTTAGTATTGTCATAGAAAGATAGTTGAAAGACACCAACAAGAATTTTTTTTTCTCCTTTTAATAAACCTGTCTCCAGCATGTTTTAGGCTGGCAGAAAAGGATTCAAATAACTTTGTTTATCCAACCAAACTAACAGGCCTTTTCTTTTCTAGGACTCATAGATTCTATACTATTTTCCAGTGTTCTTCAAACTGAAGTGGTGACTTGCAGCCAGAAGGAATTAACCAGACTCTTGCACCAATAATATTAACAGCAAGAATCCTTTGTTTCTCAGTGGAAATTTCCAGAGGGGCTAGTGGAGATGGTGGCAGAAGGCTGAGCTTAGAGTTAGATTAAACCTGTGGGATGTATCAGTTGGGAAACCTAAAATCTGCCCCTGTATGAGACAACAATGCCAGAATGAACTTGCTCTGGGTTCAGTAAAGTGACCAGTCTTGCAAACTTTGTGGTTAAGTTCCTGCCAGACTTAGGACAGATGATGAGGCGTGGGTAGTGGCAGAAGCAGCAGAGCGAAGGTGACCATTTCTCAAAACTCGAGCTGCTGCAGGTGTAAAGAAGAGTGTTAAATGGATGCCTGAGAACACAAAAGCAGGAGTTAACTAGTTTGTCTGTTGTTTGCAGACTGAATGGTCCTCAGAAGCACTGGTATTTTAAGGGGCTTCCAGCTCCTAAATGGCATTGCAGAGGGAGGTTGCCAAACCACTGTGATTACACAGAGAATATTATACTCCCTCCTGCCCAGAAAGATGTTGCATGACTTCCTGCACTGGCTAGAGAAGAGAGTTGGCAATGAGAGGGAAGATGTAAACTACAGGGCTGACATATCCCTGCTTTTAACATTCAATAGCTGAAATCACAGATTCCTCAGAGCAGTGGGAAACAGAACTGCTGTGGAACTTCTGGTCATGGATTTTTTTTTTATTTAAAAATATTTCTGGGGAAAAGCCTTCACATTATCAGGTTTCTTTTTTCTCCATTTTTTTTTCCACTCATTTTTCTATTGTCCAATATCAACTTTCAAAAAAACCTGTTTTTCTGGGGGAAAAAATAGTGATTTTGATTTCTTTGTTGTAAGCAGATAGCATAGTCTCTAAAATGGGAGTAAAAAGACCTGCTAAGTCCACTGGGTTTTCCAAGATGTAATTTCTCTTAACCAAAAGCAGAAATTGCCAGCACTTTTCCATAACCCTGTAGGCTGCCATAATCATAATGATTGTACCATAGCAGAAGAGAGGGAACGCAACTGATGTTTAAGGCAGGCATCTTGAGAGCCAGACTCCTAGGTTTTGTGTCTGCTCCCATCAATCTCATAGGACAAATCTTTCAAAACTGGAGTGCCCAAACTCAAGCACCTCCATAGGTCCTCCGAGATCTGCAAACATCAAACCTGAGGCCTTCAGGCCCACTGTGACTGTCGAACCATAAGTGAGAGCATTTATACCACGTCTCTGATATTACTTTTAGACAGCTCTGTTGTCTCCTGTTTTAAAAGGAGGTAAAAATCTGTACCCCCAAAAGGCTACTGCAGGGAGCTGAAAGGCTTGAAGTGGCTTTGGAGGAAGGGAACAAGAGGTCTAAGAAGTCACCCTCCCACACTTCCTTTGCACTCTCTGAGAATAAAAAAAATCTCCTGTAAAGAGAATGTCCTAAGAAAAAAATTGAGAGTCCTTAATTTGTGCTGGATTCTCCTCAGCAAATGCTTTTCCAGATGCCAAAGGCCAGCTGCAACCTCCAGAGCAAGAGCTAAAATCAATTTGCAGCCAAAGTAAAAATGCCTGGATATCTGTCCCTGGCTCCTTCGCTTCCCAGCAAAGCCATGAAATGAGCTACTGCCTCTGGTTACATGGTTAATTTCAGAAATGAAAAGTCCAATAGCAATAATGGCATCTCTGGCTATGTATTGTGGAGCTGGAGAAAGAAGATGCCGGTAGCCTTTGCAATCCAAGCTGCCATATACCCTCTTGGAAGCAATTTCCTTCCAGTCTTTAGAGAAAATAGAACAGAGCTACTTCTGGGGGAGAAATTCAATCTTTGAAACATATATTCAGGTGACTGAGGAAGGGCTTAGATAAACAATAGTCAATATTGCCAAAGGGCAAAGAAAGGGGACAGAGATTATAAAAACAATGTCAAAATTTGAGGCATCCAGAGATGGATCTGCAGGATGAAAATATTTCCCATTATGACATAAATAAAACTGCCCTTCGGTGTATCTGAAAGACTGGTATTTTATTTTTCTCTCTTCTCAGGTTTAGAACAAAACAGAAAAAAAGGAAATTTTGTTTTCACAGTTGACTAGAACAGTCCAAATCCTCTGACTGTGCTAAATCCAGCAAGAGCAAAGCCTGATCACCGGTGCCACATCTGCCATTTGACAGAGGCTTCTCAGAGACCTCAAACACCAGGAGCCTGCTCTCTTGCTAAGTGAACTGTTACATTTCATGTTCACTGTTCCTGCCATTCTTCTGTCGTTTTAGGATGAAAAAGGCTGGACTCATGTACTGTAAGGAAGGTGAAAATTTGGGAGATTTTTTTGCTTGTTTGTTTTTAATTTTGATGAACCGGGGCTTTTTGAACAATAGGAGAAAAACAGGTAAAGAAGTGAAATGCCTGACATCCAGGAATAAACTGCACTTAGGCACCCAATCTTGCTCCAAAGTGAGTTCATGCTTGTGCTGAGCACCAGGGGAAGACCTGTACACTGAGGACATTTCCCATCATTTAATGATGGGTAGGACATGGCAAGTGGTTTGCACCTGTGATGGTTCTCTGCACCGAGGCTGTATCTACACATTACTCCTCAGATAGGAACAAAAATATCATCCTCATCCTCTTTGGCATGTTTATACCCTGAAGAGTGACTGGTGACCATTATATTTCTTTAAAAAGAAATAAATTAAACATTTTTTTTTCCCCCACATGAAAGCTATTTAGGGCAGTTCTCAGCTCCTCCAAGGTGTCTGAACATCCTTACTCTACCGGGGCTCTGATAATTGGCATGTTGTCTCCAAAACACCACATTACTATTGTGAATCAGTAGCTTGTCAAAAATACATATTCAAGCAAACAGAAATAAATATTGCTTTTTGGGATGATTTTACTGTATTATGAAATAGTGAACAAATGAAATAAATGTCTGTGTTGACAGTTCTGAAATGTTTCAAAGGAAAACACAAAGGGCAGGGAAAGGAAAATGCACCCTTTCTTGCATTATTCATTTCTAGATCTACTTCTTTATTTTTGTGTTCTTATGGAGAAGTGGGAGTGGTGTGTGAGAGAGAGGGAAAAAGTAATATAAAGTGAGAGTTTAACCACATCAGGACCTCTTTGTAATGATTGCACAGCAAAGTTTGTGGAGGTAGAAATAAAAATAATCAAAATCTTTGCCCCTTTGTTAAAATGGCACATCATGTTTTATAAGCATTTCAGATATTTTCATTGAAAATTGTGTTTCAGCAAAAGAAAAGCACAAGACACCCCAACAAGGTTTACAACACTATCCCAAAGACTTAATGTGTGGTGTTTTTTTTTAAAGAACTGTTAAAAAGTTACCTTGTGGTGATTTTTCTATGCTTTTTAACAATGCTGGTGATTATTTTTTACCTTTTTTTTAAAATTTTTCTTCACTCTGCCACTTTTGGGGTAAGTCTTCCTATTCTGTTCCCCAATGGAGAGTAAAAGTATTGCCTTTGACAGAATGATTCCAGATTGGGACCAGTATTTCCAAGCCTGAAATGTTATTCAATACATTTTCAAGTGCTTTAAATTTGAGGACAGCATCTCACCTTGACTAACATTTCTCAGTTTTTTCACTCTTCCCTACTCCCCCCTCCCTTTTCTTTTAATGCACTTAATTTGTTCCTGGGTTTTGCTACAATAAAGTTTCTAGATTGGTATTATTAATAAAACTCTACTGTTCTCCCCCTCATTCAATTAATCTATGCATCCTTTTTTTGTGTGTGTGAAGGTGTCTGATGTCAACTTTGATGATTTAAAGGCCATAAAAAATAAAAATAAAATAATAAAATCACCCAATAAGCTCTTAAAAAATAAGGGTGTGGGGGGAGGAGTGAGGAGAAGGATGCCCTGTGGTACAAAACTATAAAAGGTTAGATTAGACTTTAGCAGAAAAGTCTCCGTGATAATTACTGTTATCTGCTGATCCATAAACTCTTCACACAAACTGCAACAGTAAACCAAAAAACTGACACTTTAATAGCAATGTGCTTTGTAGCGCGGGGACATCTCTCCTCCTCCTTCCCACATCTCTGAGCCTCCCAATGCTTCATTTCCTCACAGCCTTGTGACAGGTGGAGCTGACAACCCGGATTCCCAGCTAGCAGTGAGCAGCTAGAGGTTGGCACTAATTATTGCTAAACTTCTGCAGACTCACAGCGTGATCTAGTTGGGCAAGGAGGAGGAGGACAGGGTGAGGCAGAACATCACTCTGGTAGTTTGGGGGGTTTTATTTTGGTTTTTTGTTTGTGTTTTTTAATGGGTTTGGTTGGTTTCTTTTTTTTTTGGAAGGGAGGAAGGAATAAGGGGGTGCCAAGAAATTCTCGAAGAAAAGAGATAAATGTGTCCAAAATGCAAGCCCCAATAAGGTTTTCCAGTCCCTGCTGACCCTCACTTGTGTAAATTGTCCCAGCCCCACCAGCTTGAGCTGGTTTCCGTCACCAGCTCTGTGCCTGTCCCCAACATCTGTGGTGCAGCCCTGTCGTGGGTCACCGCATGAAGAGGTCTATCCACCACACAGATGGAGAGGGAGAGTTCCAGAAGCATCAGGAAATCTTCCTGGACTTGGCTTCTGTGACACCAAATAAAGAGCTGATTTATCAATGCCAACTTAAGGATGCAGCTCTGGACAGGAAAATTGAACGCTATGTTTCTCATGTTTGAAAATCGTTTTATGAGTGGCAACTTTGTACTGTTCCTGTAGCTTCACACAACGCCAGCCCCTTGCAGATACCAAGGCAGGAATCAGATAAAGTAAGAGAAGAGTACAGCTGAGAAAGGGCAAACTTTAAAGAGAGGATTGGCGTCAGAGAACTGCCCTACACGTGGGCATGAAAATGGTAGTCTGAAGATAATGATTCTATAAAACAATTAAGAGGAAATTGCAAATTTGAATTGTAGTTGAAAAGATCAGCTAGCATAAATCACTAAGGGCAAAAAGAACTCCACTCCCTTCCACAGGTTCCATCTTTGTCACATTTCTCAACCTGTTAGAATTTAACTGGAAACTATCAGCCATCCCTAAGTATTTTGAGCCACATGATAACACTCAAAAGAGACTTGCACTCAGTTTCTCAAGTCCTATAAGAATAGTGAAAACTCCCCCTGAAAAGATCTTACTTTCTATTTTATAGCATCAGGTTTATTGACTCATTTCCTATAGCGAACTTAAAATCTGATAACATCCTACTCAGTTCAAGGGGAATATATTCTGAACATCTTCTGCAACACTTTAAAAAATTGTTATATGATCAAACACCTATAACCTAAAGCTAAAAAATTTGCAAGCCATTAACCACTGGGAAAAAACAGCTCAACAACTTGGAATTAGAGTTAAATTAAATAAAAAGAATCAGCATAAATTTTTCTTCTGGATTCAGACATTAGGAATACGAGGAGATGCTGTAGCTTTTAGTCTAACATCATACATAAAGTGCTCTCATAGAATCTTACACCATAGCATCTTCATCATGTCCCTCCATCTTGTCTGGTGTACGGCTCATCTTAAAACACAATCCAATTTTCATGTGAACGTCCCTTATTGATGGAAGATCCATCACGTTCCCAGAAACACTGCCCAGCAGCATCGACCTTTTTACATATTCTTTCAATGTTTTTTGTTTTTAATTTAATCACTTACAACACCATGTTACTTAAACTGAATGTCTAACTAAATCTATTTTTAAGTCTATTTTTTTTTAATGTGGCAGTGATGTTGAAGCAAATACATACTCCCAAAATATGAAGAAATAGGTGCCTAGAAAGAAATTAGTGAGATCAGAAAGCAGTCCTCATTCTTCCAAGAAACCATTATCATGATCAGCAGACTTTCTGTGAAAAACCCGGCATAAAATATATATGCATATATTACCAGTTTGAGGGAGAATCTCAGTAAGCTGAAAGAAGGAATGACTCTGAAGCCAACAAAAGATTTTTATTTATTTTTTAACTACACTGCATAATTACCCTGTGCAACAAATTGCCACAAGGTTCCACAAAAGCTGAGACCTCACCGTAATTCCAAATAGGATTAGACATTTATATGCATAATGAGAACATCCACAGTTGCACAGTCTCGGATAAGAAATGCTAGGGAAATAACCCTCATGCTTCCAGGCATACGTCAACCACATGGGAACAAAGTTGGGAAGAAATTCAGTTTATTCTGTACTCACTCCTTAAGTGGATTTTAGCACTTGTCCTGTAACACCACAAATAGAGGTAGAAATGGACAATGTGTTCAATCAAGAAGTCCTAGCTGGATTCAATTACACAAGTAATTTTCAAGTAACTGATGACACACAAGGCACCCTCCTTGCTTGGGTTAAATTTTTTCACTTATATAGCTATCTTGTGTATAATGGATATCCATGCTGTCTATAGATATAGGAGAGAGGAAATCTGGGTGTTCACACATCTATAGGATTGAAATTAATATGATCCTAGAAAAATCTCTAGGATGTATTGAAATATCCACAGCTATCTATATATGACATCGAAACATTATCAAATGGATTATATGCCCTCTCAGAGTTGTTTCTATAAAATCCTGATGATTTCATTCCTATTGAGTGTTATAGGACTTTGCCATAAAAAACTGATATGTCAAGAGTACTGTAGAATTGGTCTGATTATGCCTGTAGTGGGCAAAGGGTAAGTTTCCATCAAAGGCTGATAATTCAATTAAAGGACTATTTTGAAAAATTGAAGAATGTGTAGATTTGAGGGCTGCAATATGATGACAACCTTAGGACAATTTAGGACTGGGCACTGGGTTTCTTGCTGATTCAATCACCTTCTGGGCTTGAGCTCACTTCTATTCAGTATATGAATCCTCCACTTCTCCCAAGCAAGATTTATGTTTTAGTCAGAGAGATCACAGGTTATGAACCACATGGACTACAAAGCTACTGACAGGTACATGTCATTTGTAAGGGACAACAGCCCACATCTATCCCACTGTTCCAAGCCTTGCTGTCTGCAATGTTCCACAAAGAGATCAGGCAGAAGACTTTCCAGCAGTCTCTTTTCTACCCATCCAAAATGTCATGCTAGTTTTTGGCAAATATTCCATGTAAGACTGACTTGCTTTTTCTGTATGGATTAAGGCTGGGCATGTGGCTTCCCTGAGCTCAGTGCACATCATGAATAAGTGAACTATCACAGACAATGTGAGAGAAAGCAATATAGAACAATTTTCTATTCAACCTGTTCAGTTTTGTGCAGACCCCAAGACTGCATTTAAAAACTCTCATTATCAGTATGCTGCTTGATTGTTTCTAAATTGTGAGGCTGTAACAAAACCAGCCCTTAAAATCAGCCTCCCTTGCCCAGCTGGTGCCCTACAATGCACACAAGCCCTGAACACAATAGCCGAATCTAGCTTTGCCCTTGCTCTGAGCTTTCCATCACACGAAAGTCTCATTAGCCCAGACTGGGATGCACAGAGCAGCACCCAGCAACCATCCGATCCCGCTCAGAGATGAAGCAGAGCAACATCGCGGGGGAGGAGTGAGGGGTTAAAAATATCTCAGAACCTCAGTCTCTCTCCCGGGCAACTTTCAATCCCATTTATTTATTTATTAATTAAAATCATTTAAGCCACAGAAACAATCTCTGGAGACATGGAGTCTCATTCAGACATTTAGACTTTTCGTTTTGTTTCGGGGTTTTTTCCTTTTTTTTTTTTTTGGTCGTCGTTTGTTTGTTTGTAGTCCTTTTTTTTTTTTTTTCCTTTCTCCTTGCTTAGAGCATCCTGGAATGATCTCTCTGTGCCTCCTGAGGGAAGATATGGCACTAGCAAACCCAGAGGCAATTTCCAGGCTCTTGTTAGGCTATGAAAGTCCCACAAGAGAGAGACTGTTTTTTCCAACTTTTCTGTCTGACCACAGTCTAGGAAATAAGCCCTGAAGTTCTGGCTCCACTGAAGTCAATTGCAAAATTCCTACAGCTTTCCTGGAAAAATAAAAAACAAATCATAGTCAAGGCTCCTCAACTTTGAAGGCGGCCTCAGAGGTAAGAGATAAACTCTGTCCACCTTCTGCTGCCCCTTGAAAAACAGTCTTGAGGCATAACAGCATTAGGGTAGTTGAAGTAGGTCTTGTTGGAGAAATAAAATAGAAAATATAACACCCAGGTTCAAAACGCAGTGTGACTTCTTGAGATAGAGCTGGCCCAGCAGCCACTGACAGCAGAAACGAAGGAGCCAATAAAAAGCCAAATACCCAAGAAGTACTGCAGTAAATGGCTTCATACATTTAGTTTGCAGCATCCTAATTCAAAGCTATGACCCTTCCTCATGCCAGCAAATGAGGCAGGAAAACACTGAAAGAATAGCTCTTGATTTGGATGTTACAGTCACAGATCTCAAAACTGCATTTAGTTGTGACTCCAGCTAGCAGCAAGGCTCCAAATGCCCCTTCTCGGGGAAAAGATGAAGTCTGGAAAGGCTGGGGAAGGGATTGTTCCAGTGCAAAGGCCTTGAGACAGCTAGCGAGCAGAAGAGGAGGAGAAGTGGCTGCTATGAGTGCTTAAAGGGAAACTGAGGCACGGAAATACATGCAGGTACTGGCCTGAAATCACTCAGAAACAAAAAACACCACCAGGAATATAACCTCCTCCCTTCAACTCTTTGTTTAGTGTCAGGATGCCAAAACTTTCAACCTTCTTCCAATAAAGACGCATTTTTATCCCTTCCTGAAAACTACTTTATTTGTGCTTTAGCTTTATTTAGCTACATCAAGTCCTCTTCCAGCTAGAGATCACTATACACAACTGACAAAAAGCTCTGCATTGCCAAAGTGCTTTATAAGGCCCTTCCTCTGCCTACATCTCATTCTTGTTTTTCCTTTCTCTTATTTTATCTTTTTTTTTCCCCTCTACAACCCCTCACATTATTCATCATAATCATAAAACATTCATTTGCGCTTCTGACCAATTGGAAGACCCTCACGGGAGGCCATAAAGGGGGGGTGTCAGGGTTATAATGAATGTAAATGCCAGGTGTTTAAGCTGGATAATGTGCAATTTGCAACTCAAGCAATCTGCACAATAAGCAAACCTAACGTTATGGTACCTGATAGGGGCACGATGGCCATTCTGAGAGAATGAAACATTTTACGACCTCTATGTTGCCCTGATCTCATGATCTAATAATAGTCCAGACAAAATTAGTTCCTGCTATAATGTCTTTGAATGTTTGGGGGGAGGTGGATGGGCAGGAGGGATTGCAAGGAGTTGGAGAGGGGGGTGAAAATTATATCAGGTGGCTGAGCTGAAGTTTCAGAGGATCAAAGGGAATTGCAAGCTGGATGTGCTATTTAAGACAATAACCTTCTGCTGAAAGTGAGGAGGTCAAAGACAGGTCTTTCATAACTATCTTGCACACATATAGACATGTACACAGAGCTGTTCCCCAGGATTTGGCTGCTGCTGAATTAAAAATAGGTTTATCGTTGTGAAAGGACTGATTTTCTGGCAGTGTAGGGCCGGACAGCCGATTCCCCGAAGTCTAATGGAGCGTCATTGCTCAGAAATTAGCTAATCTCAGGCTGAAAATAACAGTGAAGAGGAGTTATTCCCATCTTCCTCCCCTGATCCCAAAAGCAAGTTTCATTTTCTTTCTTCCTTGCATGACCAGGTCTGGCTCGGCAGGGGAAGGAGAAAGGCAGGTCTGCATCAATTGCTCTCACCCCACCAAAGAAACAAGAGTAGTGTCTGCTCCGCTCTGGTGGAAGGGGCACCCTGAGAAAAGCCTCTCCTCTTTTCTCTGCAGACTGCACAATGCTCTTTAAAATGCTGTTCAGATTGTGAGGAACATGGAAAGGAAAGATAAAGGGAAGAAACATCTTCCCAACAGATTGTCAAAAGCCTCAGAAAGAACAGCTCCCTTTGGGGAATTTGATCAGGTTTGTTGCTCTAATCCACATGATGCACTTTTCCTCTCATGGTACAGCAACTCCAGACAGTGCTCACTGCACCTCCACAGAGCAGGAGGGGAGTGCAGAAACTAACCTGATGTCTAGGGAGAGCTGTGAAAAGCTGCAGGAAATAATGCTGCTTATCCTTTCCTATCTCCACTTCTTGTCTTCTCTTTGTCCTCAGCCCAGCCACTGCTCCTTGGGGTGTATCAGGACAGGCACACACCTTTGGGCACCCTAGTGCTCAGCCACAGCCACTTTATTCCATCTAACTTCAGCAACCATGGAAACACTGTCTGGCCTTTGGATACGACTGTTTCTGTCCACTCTGTACTGAAAATGCCACTCCATAAAGGCATCAGAAGTATTTCAGAAATGGACACACGTATTGCTAAAATAATGTCATTGCTCAGCACAGCCTTGTGAGCCCTTTCCAGCAAGCTGGATGTAGTCCAAGTGTCCACATCTATTTACATTTCATTTCACAATGTGGCTTTTCTATTTCATATTTCTTTATTTGAATCTAGAAGAGAAACACTAAATCTTGTTGGTTTGTACTTATTTATTTATTTTATTTTCCCTAAACACTTTATGATAGATTCATCCTCTGTGTCACTTATGTTTACTCTTGAGTAGAAACATGGATTTGTGGCAGGTGGATAAATATTCCACCTGTCTGATAGGCCAGATAGCTGGATTTGATTCTGATGTTGCAAAGCAGACTTCACCACCCTCACTCTTGAGGGAAAACTCCCATTCTGCTCTCACAAGATTTCTGGTTTGCTTGTCACAGAGTATTCACTTTCAGGTCATTTCTACTGGATGAATCTAATTTTAAAGTTACAAGTTTTTGCACCAACCCTCATTAACATTTTTAGAGTTTTAGGAGAGAAATGATGATAATTTAGCCACAAACTCACCCTGAGAAGCTCCCAGCAGAAATTTCACGCATACATGAATACAATAATTGCCAAACAAGCTGTGATCAATTTTGTCTTGGTGTAGTTTCGTGGGTGTCTTTTTTCCCTGGACCTCTGTGAAATCAAAGGAAGAAGCCAAATGCAGAGAAGAATTTGCCATGGGGCTGATGTGTTTACCAGCATCATATTGCATTTTCTACTGGAGGCCTCTCAGAGCTCCCTCAACCACTTGCTGAATTTTTCTAAGATGTGGATCCAGGCTCACCTCCTTGCAAATTTCTTCTCCTTCTGAAGTCTATACACTTAGTACTGAACACACTTTTCTAGACTACATATCAAAGTTTGCAGCCTGGTATACCTTCCTTCTATTCCCAACTCAGCTTCCCACAGGCCTTTCCCCTGACATTTGCCCACCCTTGTGCACTGGGCTCTCTCAAAACCTGGAGAATCAGCTGCATGCCATTGCACTCCAACTCTTTTGATGTAGAAGACAGAAGATCACCAATTCCTTGGCTACAGACTGACACATGATGAGATCCCTGAACCTCAGGTTGTCCTAATCCTCAGCTCTTTACCACCTGAAACCTCTGAATGCTGAGGTCTTAGAAACCACTCAGTGCTGCAGCTGAGGTTTCTATGCAGGTTTCTATGAATTCATTAATTGCAGGTGACCTGCCAACAGTAACATATATTTGCACCCACAAATCTCTCTACAGTTTAAAGAAATAAAATCCTGGGAGGGGCAGAATTACTGAAGCTGTTTTACTAGAACTATTTTAAATTTGAAAGAGATATCCATTCTCTGGAACAGAAGATACAGGCTAAAGTTACTTCTTGTTCTTCAAACTCCACCTGAGCCCTTGATATGGAGTCTCCTTCCCAGAGCAGCATCAAGTATCCAACACATGCTGCCAAAGGGATTTAGGCACTGAATAGCAGAACCTGGCAAAGCTGACAACTCCTTTCTTGTTGACCTGTGTTTCAACAACATAGCCCTAAGCAACTGACATTTTACCAGAAAAGGGATTAAAGATAGCTGCCTGATTTTCTGTTATAATTTCCTGGTTTAGCTTTTTAATTGCCTGTGTGTTGGAAAAAATATATATCAGATCTTGGCAGGGAAAAAGTGCCCCTTCAAAACCTGAATTTTGCAGATTTTATTTTCTGGAGCAGATGATGGTCTTTGTTTATAAGAAAAATTAGGCCAAATCCAACATTTTCACAGATGGAGGAGCCTGAATTATTGATCAGAGGTTCATGATTTTTCTCTCTCTCTCTCTTTTTTTTTTTTTTTTTTTTTTTTTTTCCCTAACTGGTAAATAACCAAGTCCAAAAAGGCTGATATTTATTTCAAGACTGGGATCAACTCCACACCAGCAAAGCTAAAACAATTTCTCTTCATTTTACTCCTTCTCTTTTTTCCCCCTCACTTTTTTTTTGGAGATATTCCACTTGTATAAATAATTAAAGATTCATTGGCCAAGAAAGAAGGAGGAGGAAAAAAAAGAGACACTGACTTTTTGGTGTTGCAGTTGAAACACAGAAAGAAAAAGGTTTCATACAATTGAGAACAAACAAAATGGCATAATTTAGCTAGTTCCAGCTGTTTCAATCGAGGACACAAGGAACACTGAAGTAGAGACTGATGAGATAATATGTTCCCATGGAAACTTTCATCCTAATGCCTAATCAGTGAAAGGTTGGTTTAATTCATGCTTTTGAAAGATGTGCATTATTCTGTCTTAAAATGTTTCCCTTTTTTATTTTTTTTTTAATTTACTAGTTTCTACATGCATTTTTCTCTCCTTTTCTGTGTTTAAATCCTACAAAAATTATTCTCATTGACTATACTTGTATAGCAATGAGCTCCTCTGGATCAGAGTCTGGAGATACAAAAATATCCCTGGAACAAGAACAGGAAACATGTTTACTCTAGCTGCAAAATGAATTGTAAAAAGCTTTTATTTTATTTTTTAACCTGTATCCTCTCCCACAGGCAATGAAGTTGCAGAATACTTCAGGAAGTATACTTGGTGGAAATTCTGTGATTACTGTTTGGTGATGCCTCTCTGGCACTTGAAGAGAGATGCAGCACTTCCTGTAGTTTGAAGAGAGATTAGATCCCTTATCCATGTCACAGGAGTGTGACATGATAGCTCTCATAAAACATATAAGTCCAGGCTCTGACAATGACTCCTGACAAATATCCAGTAACTTATTTTTAGCACAAACACAAAGTAAAATGGACAGTTGTGAGAGATCATTACCTGAAATTTAGCAAAGACTTGGCGCAACGATCAGGAAAAAAACCTCAATGATCACTCTGCCCAAAAGTCCTGCAGATGCACTCCTGTCAAAGCAGCTGAAACTAAATTGGTTTTCTCTTTGATGGCCATTAAACCTCCGTTATGCTTCACTGATTAGTTGATCTAATGGAGAGGTCAATTTTCATGAAAAGTGGTGGATAGGAGAGCTAAGGAGATGGGTCATTTTTCATCCAAGTATCTGGCTTTGGCTTTAAAAGAAATTGTCTTGCAAGACGACTGAGATAAATACAGAAAATTTTAATGAATGTTCTAACCTCTTTCCTTACAAACTTCAACTTTATCACACTATTATTCTTTGCTTAATCTGAAAGAAATAACCCTAGAAAAAACCAGGGCTGTGTCTGGACTAATCACAATCACAGTACAACAAATAATATGCTGGCCAGTAATTTATCAAACATCCCACCTTGAACTTCAGAAACTTTTTCCCAAGCTCATCTTCTTGACAAACTCTGCTAGCTTCCCTAGAGAAGAGGAGAGGAAGGGTTCCCAGGGATGTGTGGCAAGAGATCCTTTCCACCTAGATAATTGTGAGTTCTCTCACTCAGGGATTAGGTACAGGCTTTGCACACTGTTGCAGAAGAAGATATTTGGCTATTTAAATGGATTTGAGAATGCACTAATCAAATAATTCTTCCATGCAAATTTCACCAGTTTCTTTTTTAAAGACACTAATTCAAACCAGGATATTTAATTTAGCAAAAAAAAAGCTAGATATATTTTTTGAGATCCAAGTAAGTAGCAATTCCAAAAAAAAAAAAAAATCTTTATCAAATAAATTAAAAGAGTATTTTATAATTTAACATGTATTTTTCCAAGGATAGCATGACAGAACCAACTGAGTAGCACTCCTCTGCAAACATTTCTGCTCTAGCTGACTGTATCTACTAAACTAAAATTTTGTGATATTTTTTCTCTGAATGAAATGTCAGTGATAAACTAGGATAAAACTCAGTATGTAACTAAAAGGCTCTTATTACATACCATTTAGCTGTCATCACTCAGTAATTGCAATTACAAATTACTGTAGCTTTACAGTCACCAATCTGAGATTAAATACTTGGAAAAAATACTGAATGGACACCCCAAAGTAAATGGTCTTTGCCCTAGTTTCCTAATAATTTAGGCATTGAAATGCTGGTACAGAACAGAATGGGGTGGGTTGAGAAGTCTGGTACAGGGGAAGAAAATTAATTTTCTAGTCAATACCAAAACACAAATTGTCACTTAATCATCAAAGGACACGTGGGGAACCTCTCAAAGGCACAGACTATGCATGTGGAAGTGTCCTAGTGCTGTACTTTATGGCCTGTATTTGACAGGTTTTGAAAGCTCGACAGACTTTTTCTCCATATGTGTTACTTAACTGGGAACCATGGTTTTCAAGACAAATATAGTATTTCAGAACAAACACAAGAATGAAGGAGCACTCTGGACACATCACTTTCTTATAGCAAATTTAACCTCCTCCTTCAAATGTTCACATGGAGCAGCACATGGGTTGGAGAGGCAGAAACAAGAGAAACCCTAGCAGAACACTCACTCTGCTGAGGAGAGGATAAAGAATATTAGCTACAGGTGATGTAATATCCCTGCTGATTTGGACACTCTTGGAAAGTGTTTAGATACAGCAAATAGTAAATATGAAAGCTAGAATTGACAAGAACAGCGTGACTGGTAAAAGTGTGCTTAAGAAGGATTTTGAGATGAATAAGATAGGAGATTTGGAAAAGATGATACCAAAATAATCCAATCTGGCCGAGCATCTCTGGGGTTCAGGGGACACCCTGCTCCTGACTGGAGTAGCCATCACCACCCATCCGCGCTGCTCTGCTTCTCAGAAAAATGTCAAATGGGCTGTTGGGTTTGAAAGCCCAATTCCAAAACACCTGGAATTTACATCTGCAGTTCTAATTTACTGAGAGACCCTTAAAGGGAGGGAGCTCAGCACAGCCTGCAGGTACACAATGCCCAACAGCCAGTGTTAACAAGGACGTACTTAGCTTGCCTGGAGAAACAAACAAGGACAGAATTGATAACTATTTCATGAATGAGCTGTAACATGTGCTTTAAAAAGATGCTGTCAGAAGAAAGATACAAACAAAACAACACATGTTATTGAAGGGCAGTTGCTATTATCTAGGCTATTAGCAAATGGAAAAAACTATTAAAGCAGAAAGAGTGTTAGAAATCTAATTCACTTTTCAGCATTAACACTATTTACTGCTTCACTCTTCTCTTAAGTTGGAACAGAGAAAACGGACTAATCAATTTTCTGTCCTAGTGCTAACACAATTTCTTAACAGGGCCTGAAACTGTGGTTTTGGACTGTATACACAAAGCTTACAAAGTAGACAGCCATGATCTCAGCAGAGAAGAGGGTTTGCAGTGGATGGAGGAGGTTTAGAAGAATGTTGACAAGGACATGGGGCTCAGTAAATGCAATAATTTATGGTGGCATTTTAAATTTTCCTGTAATTTACAGTATTTTTTTGTTTTCCACTTCGATTTAGAGTGTCAAAAAATGATCAGCAATGATCAGTGCTCCATTCTGTTTCCAGAACAAAACATATTCCCCCTCATTCACTATCATAAAGGTAAACAATTTACCTAACGAATTTGTGAAACCAAATACCACACTTCTCCTTAACTCCGTATTTCCATAATGTTTTCATGTCCCACTCAAACCTTCTAAAGCAACTCTGTGGCACAGACAACCCACTTCCTGTATTCTATTCCTCTAGCTAAAATCTTATTTCTAATTGTCACAGCCAACTGTACCATCTGTGGACCCTTTGAATGGTTCTGACTGTATAAGGGAAATGGAAAAAATAAGAGGAAACATGGCATTTGGGACAAAAAGAAGTAAAAACCCCCATAAATTAAAATACGGATTTGTAATATTACTGAATTTCTAAAGTTTGTAAATGTTTATGTTGAACTTAAGTTCATGTAAAATCATGAGCATTTGAAGCACAGGATAAGCACTTTAAATGCAAGCCAGAGGAAAACAATATGCCCTTAGTACTATTTCCATTTAAAATGCTTAGCCACACACTTGCAGACATGAAACAATTCCGCTGAGGTCCTCCTGCACTCAGGAAATTCTTCCTGGGTCACTGACCATCATTTAAAGGGCACATCTCAGCCCAGTGTCCAGCGTGAATTTTTCAAATTAGCCTACAGTTGCTGCCTCTGCAGTACACAATTGTGCTCAAAACCCCTGAGCATTTCAGAAAGGCCCTTAAGCCCATTTAACATAAAAAAAAAATACCCAAACCAAAAAACTCCCACAAATATATGTTTACTATAATTCATATGCTGTGCAAACACATACACAGGTCCTATAAAAGTGAGACACTATCTCTCTTCCAGGCTCTCTGTTAGGCTTGTACACCTTTCTGAGAGAGCTGCTGTGATTCAGCCCAAGTGACTGGGGCTGGTGCAGGAATCACTGTAATCCCGTGGCCTCTACTACATCCAGAAGGTCAGGATAAATGATGCGCTCTGTCCTCAAAATCCTCTGAGCCCTTAATATTGAGGTAGGCATGGGAGAGCCTTTTGCGACGGTTGGTTCAGATAAACATCCTAACAGCATGATAGTGTTGGCTTAACCCCAAAGCTATGTCAGCTGTTTCTACTGTCCAGAGACCTTTGTGTACCAGGGATATGAAAGTCCTGCCAGCATCAGAGGCATCTACTACAGAGTCCGCGTCGTCATCCCTCCTTGAAACTCACCTTTGCAGTGACACTTCCCAACCACTCAACACCCACGAGGCAGCCAGTGTGCTATCACTGCAACTTCCCCACCAAATCATAATCCACTCTATATTACCCTGCTCTCCCTCCATCTGTTTGCTGTGGCCTCTCTCAGGCGTTCACATCTCCGAGCAGTTCAGGTCAAGGACCATCTTTCCATTTTGCATGTGGTAAGCACTTAGTAGTCCAGGACTTTTACCTTCAGATAGGACCTCCTGTGCCCATGGCAATGCATGCTATAATAAACCAACAGCAGCAGTCCTTAGGACTGGCTCAGCTGTGAAGTACAGTCAGAGTAGTTCATGTCAGCCTCACATTTCTTCAGGTTTTTCTCTTACTGTTGCTCAAAACACAGCAGAGGTGCTGCAGTGACACCAGAGCATTTTCAGCTCCCAACCAGAAGCATGACACACACCTCACAGACACAGACAGAAAACCGTCCCTCCTCCTGCACCATGCCCTTGTCCTTGGTCCCTTTGGACACCACATCCATCAGTTCAGTGCAGTGAGGACTGGAATCCTTGGGTCTGTGCCAGGAGTGAGTGGAAAAATCCATCAAGTTACTAATGTGGATTTAAAAATAACTTTACACTAATTTCCCACTTTAAAAACAACTGCAGCAATAAAAACCACTACTTTCTTATTTCATTGCAGATATCTGAAAACCTGCAGCACTACCTTAAGTCTCCATTTTTCTTCTTCCTTTAATTAAAATGAAACAAACCCCTTCGGTCATCTATGATTTAAAAAAAAAAAAAAAAGTTGTGAAATTACATTGGAGAAGTTATTTTATCCTGTTCCAGTACACTGAAAGCTCCATTTTCTCCAGAGAAATAAATTAAATAAGATCTTATTCTTCTGTTTATTTTAGAAAGAATAAGTCAGGGTTTAAATAAGCCCTTAAGAAGAGGGTATCATATTCCCCCAAAGTGCTTTTGCAGATATCCTGTCCCCTGGTCTATATCAGGCCAGCTCTGCCCCTTCAGAAGAGGTAATCTCTTTCTCCACTAATTCACTTGCCTATTTCCATTCTAACCTTTCCAGAGAAGGATTCGACTCCTACATATTTTTACTGTATCTACTTCAGCAGGTCTCCTTCCATTGAAAATTTGCTGTTCCCAGATTTTTGCTGGTGTCCCCTGCAGGGATCACCACCATTAGACTCCAGGCATATTCATATGGGGTTTTAATGGCATTGCAAAATACCAAAGCAGAGGGTTGCAATGGGATCCAATTCTACTCTTTGGGAAGCTCTGTCCACCTACCCCAGTGTAGAGCCCAAGCACTTGGCCTTGAATACTGTGCACACAGAAGCCCAGGTTTAAATCAAAGTTGTACATGAGTAAATCCTTCTCTTCTCAAGACATTCAAGTGTATCCCTGGTTATGCATACGGCATAGTGTTTCAGTGTTGTCCAAAAAAACCAATGGATTTCCCAAACTAGTGCCACAATTTATAGGCAGGACTATGCTACTCATGTAACTTTGATTTTTTTTCTCCTAAATCCTTTGTTTTACTATTGTTGCATATACACAGAAAGACTTGCAAAGCCATCCTGAAACTATATATATAGAGGGTCTCTCCTATACATTTTACAGTTTCAGTCTGACGATTTTTAAACCAGATCCCTGACACTGTTCTTGCTTTCCAAGCTGGGGATTCAAATACGCCACCTGGCAAACACAGCACCAACCCAGGTTTTGTGGCAGAGCTGCCAGCAAATTGTTGGGTAACACTCTTAAATCAGCCACAAACCAGCTGTCCCAGACTGTAAGGAAGCATGCTGGGCTGCTGAAACTCTCTTCCTGAGCAGACATAAAATTGAGTCGTGTCCACTTGAGGGTAGGAATGCTGCAGGGTCTTTTGCACAAGCATGCCCCAGTGATCGGGAACAAATTCTTTCCTTTCAGTGTATCCCTCCGGATTCTATGCACAGGGTTATGACTGTATAAATATTCTAGGGACTTGGGACTTGGGGGCTGAGTTAAGGAGTAGGAAGCCAAAGAAAATACATTTTAACTAGCAAGGACAGTTTCTTCTCCTCTTTCTGTCACCTTGTGGGCTTTTGCAATAGAAGAGATATTTTATTTGTATTTAATAAAGCCCAGCAGTAGAGCTGCTTATGAATCAAGCTGCATCATGCATGGAGCTAGAAAAAATATATATTGGGATTTTCTAGCTCACTAGAGTTATTAATCTGGCTCAAAGCCTGCAGTAGGATTTAATATATTAAGTGAAATTGCAGGCCTTTGCCCCTGTCTTTTCGCTAAGACAACAACATACATACGCCATATTAGATTCCATTTTTTGTACATTTCAGATAAGGAGTGGATTAAATAATGAATGAGATTCCCATTAGCTTGAAATTTTGCTTATTTCAGGCAACCTCCTCCTCCCCCCCCTTTTTTTTTTAATCAAAATGACTCCACCGTGGAATATTTTTGCATTGATTTGAAGGGATTTTTTTACGCACTCATTAAATTTGCATTTACACATCTGACAATACCTTTTTTTTTGTGTCCCAGACACTGAACACTGCATAAGGAAAGAAAAAAAAAAAAGAAAAAAAAGAAACTCACTCTGCTTTTGCCTTGAATTGTGTGAAATCTTTTTCTGCAAGAATGTGTAAGGCTCGAAAGGTCTTTGGGATTCCCCTTTGCTGAACAAAGTTAAGTGAATGACTCCAGTGTGGGTTTGAGGGGCATCAGAAGGAGGTCACTGTAATTGACGTGAGATACAGAAGACACTGTTTCTTTCCATCCTACACACTCTTCCCAGCTTTGCATGGCACTGTCCCTTGCAAAGCACATTCTGGTATTCCTGCCTCCAGGTCCTTAACTATTGGCTTTCCAACACCCTACTAAGAAGATATTTTTCCTTGGGCTGGTGCTGGAAAGTTCCTGTTAAGTTCAGAACACACTAATACAGAGATGTGAAGTGAATTGATAAAATTCTGGAAGGCAGAGATCATTTACCAAGTAAATAGCAGTTTTTCCAAAGTTTTTTCTGAATATAAGCCCCTTACATGAGAAGACAGCCACATCTTCTGCTTGAGCTGCCCAGGAAAAAGCTAAATCAGTCTGTTTGTTGTTAAAAACATCATCATTAACAGATGTGTAACCAAAACCGGGTTACACAACACTTGACCAAGAAAAATGGTCAAGGTCTCTCTAAGTTACTACTGCCAGAGAACCAAAGCCATTTATGGTTAGACAAGGATTTTAGCCATCTCGGCTTCACATATTGGAGGGAAAGCTTTTCCTTTTCTGAACTAAGCCTTTTATCAAATAGCAGTACAGGGTGGAAAGTGATCCTTCCCTATTGCCTTGAATCACTGGACACAGGAATCATTGTGCCACCATTCTCCCCTTCTCACTATTAAAATGCTATATAAATATTTATCATCGTTATCGTACCCTTAACAAAATTCTCCTGATATTCAGCTGAAAATTTCCTTTGCTTAATTTCCTACTACAACTTCTAATAAATCTTCCTTTGTACTATCATAAGCAGTTCATCACCTGCCTTGGAATTTACATCCTTGTATGTACATGGAGATAAATATCACATTCCCTTCCTCCTCCCTTCCCCAGTCATCCCTTAGCCAAGCTATACATATTTGGTTCTTTTTAATCTCTCCTCGTAAGTCAGCACCTTACAGGTCCTTCATCATTTTTGTGGCTCTTGTCTAAACTTCCTTCAATTTTTGCACATCTTACTGGTGAGAAGATGCCAAATTGGAGAAAATGGGATAAAGACACTTTCCGCTATATGTACCGCAGACTTGCTACTAACACTGTGCAAAGATCTCTCCATGGCCCATGGGGCAGGGGCAGGTGTCCTGCAGGCTGGTTCCTCCATCAAGATATTCAGCTGACAGGAAATGGCACCCTGAAACTTCATATGAAAATAAACTTATTCTGGTCTTACACCTGTCATGAATATTTCTGTTCCTCCCAATCACCAAAAAAAATCAAAACTAAAACCAAAACCAAAACCAACACCAACCAACCATTCAACCAACCAAAAAACCCCAAAATAACAAAAAAATCAACAACAACCCCCCCCAAAAATCCCCTTCAAAATAAACTACAAAACAACCAATTCAAAAAGAAAATGTGATCTAATGTTAGGAATAGGAATTAATGAGCAAGCCATCTTAAGGAACAACCACACCTAGGCTCTGTCCCTCCCTCTCCACTTAAATACCCTTCTGGTCCAGGACTGTGCAAATCAGTGACAAAGGAAAAGGTCCTGAGTGACTGCATTTCTCTTCATTTGAGGGAGCTGCAGGCTTGGTTCACTAGAGCAGATAAAGCACTGAGATCCTCAGCCAGGCGTGCAAATCCTTTCTCAGCTATTGGGATATACTGGCTTCTCTCAGGCTGCTTAAGGAACAAATGCAGTCAGCACAGTAATGACCTACCACCCAACACATAATTATGTATTTTCGCCAATGCAACATCCTCAAAACATTCTTTTTGAGTCAGAAAATATCTGTGTTGGGTGCTACACAGGCAAGGCACACAGCAAACAGCCAGCTGCCTCTTCACACACACTCAAAGTGTTTCGGCTCAGTGCCAACAAATGGCAGAGGTGTACAAAAGGACAGTTTTGTTCAGCCTGAAAATCAGTGATTTCCACATGGTGCCAGCTGACTATGGTTACTGGAGTTTTATTTACAGCAGCATGAGAGCTTTTTAATTGTGCAAGAAATAAACTACCAAAGGGCCCCTCCCCTGTATCTCTTTTTTACAGAAGAAAGATTTAGTTTACAAATCTAGCCTATAACAGATCCTTTGCACTTTTATTTTTCCACCCAAAGATATACTGATTATTTACAAACACAATTAAATGTGGAGAGGAGGGACTGTAAATTGCAGGTACTCAAGAGAAAGGTCTACCAGCCCAAATTTAAAAGCTATATTCAGTGAGTATAAAGTGCAGCAGTTCCCATGCACTTTAGTGCACAATCACTTTGCAGAAAGGGAGAGAACAGGGTGAAAATCATAAAGAGTTGGAGAAGTCAAGTCACCTGTGTTCTTTCATATCGCAGTCACTGTGTAATAATATTAAGCTATTTACCATCCTTGGAATTCAGCAATTTCACATATAAGCAGGCAGATCTTCCCTCTGCAGATTTTTTTTTTAATAGGTAAATCAAATGCATTAGAGAGGGCAGGGTGAAAGGTAAATCAGTGGCCCATGTTTCTCCTTGGCTCACATGTGGACAGTTTAGGGGTTCAAATACACTCATAAACAAGTTCCACAGGACAAGAAGAAGATTATTTCTGGAGTTAGGTTGATCAGGAGGGTCTGGAAGGTGCCTCTTTGGGCCTGAATGTTTCTGCCTGGGTATCACCATGGCCTTGCACCCACTGCTCACACCACTCTTAAGAGCTGAAGTTCCCATACATTTCCACTGCTGTCCTCCTCAGCTGCAGTCCCCAAAACTGCCATTTGGCAGCTGCATTTGTGTGGTAGTGGTGAAAAGCCTCCCCACTACAACAGCCAGAGGAGAACCCAGTGTGCACCCAGGGCTCGCTCGCTAATGGGCACATCCAGGTCCTCTCAGGGCAGGCCAGCTGTCAAAAACAGACGTGTCACAAATTGGAAACAAAACCCAGAGCAATAGGGTTAATCTCTATTAGCCTGAGCCAGAGGAACTGTGGGTCTGGGCGAGGCATTCCTGAGGTTGCAGCTGCAGTAGCTGAAGCTAGTCCTTCTTAAGGTTAGATAATCTTCAGCAGCAGCAGCAGTTTGGAAGACCAAATAGGTTATAATTATGCATGAATTAGATACGTCTGGCCCTGCCTTGCAGCCGAACAGAGACACACTTTCCAGATCCCTACCAACAAGTGCACTGTAGGAGGCTTTTCTTGATAATGATTATCTGCAATGTGAAGCTGATATACAGAGCGAGGAGGGAATGGATATATAGAAAAAAACCTGATTTTCATTTGCATGAGTGTTTGAAAAAAGGTCAGTGAGAGCAACAAGGTGAGGGGAAGCTCTTTCCACTGCCAGATTTGAGCAAAGTCTTCCCTGTGTTTCCTCTTCTATTCCTTGCAGAGAAGAGACCCCTCTGTAAATCTCAAAGGCAGCAGAACTCTTTTGTAAGAAATCAGGAAATGAGTAATAAATACAGCTCAAAAGCAAAAGAGCTGAGCTAGCAACTACTATCAGATTGTTCAAAAACTGCTATTCACCCAATAAAAAAGGACGGGAGGCGGCTGGGAATGGGTGAAGGGAGAATCCACTGAAATAAAGACAAATAGATAAAAGTAACTGTCATTCACTTTCATTTTGTGTTCATGATATGTTCCTGTTTCAGGTTTCAGTGTCCCAGACTACCAGCTCTATTTTCATTTACACACCAGAGGAAGAGCTTTTGGTAAGACCCGCTCTGCCCCAGCAGCAGAATGTTGCTGGAACATCCTGCTCACCTTGGACACACTGTGCTTGCATGGCTCCTCTGACATGCTCTGGGGCAGCTCTGGGCAGCTCCCTCTGTGCCTGGGCCTTTCACTGTCCCTGTGCACATGTCCTAGCAGCTACATCAAAGGAACAAGAGAGAGCAAGGACAGGAAAAGGAGCTGGAAGAAGCTTATTCTCTACTGTTCTCTTCTTTTCCCCCACCACCTCTGCAGTAGGCTGTGGAGCAAAGAAATATCCTACTGAATGATCAGCCATCCTGGGGCAAAGCAGTTATCCATATTCCAAAACACTAATGGAGGAAAATCATCCCTCCTGCTCCTGCTTGCCAGGGCAGAGTACACTTTTTTCCTCTGGATGCTGAACATTAGGTTAATAGAAGTGATGCATTTGCTCAGAGGAACAATGGAGATGAGCAATGGAGATGAGCCAGTCTATTCTTCCTATCAGACATCTGACCAACAGACCTCATAACAGGTATATTTATCCTGGAAATAAGGAAAAAACTGTTCATATAAGATCATACAATCAGTGTTGCCTGGAACAGGTTTTATTATTCTTCCTTTATCTTTTCCAGGAAATATCTGCACTTTTCACACAGGTACCGTGTTCTGAAGGGTAGGATGAAGTATGCAGTGCCACAGGAACAAAAGTCATCCTGGCTTCAAATGGTGCTTGGAACAGCTGTGGGCTGGGACCATTGAATTTGAAGGGAGGCATCAGTGCCAAGCTTATAGGGAGTTGTGACCACCATTCTGCACAGAGATGATAAAATTGTTAGTGTCTTTCCTGTTAGTGTTGCAAAACGCCTCTCAAGATATTGCTGATCAATTACTTCGTAGTTCCTCATCACTGTGCAGCTAGATATAAGCCACTCCCACTGAGTTTTCATAAAAATAATTTTGTACTGAATTTGAAAAGAAAATTTTATTTAGTCACAACACTGATAAAAAGGAGACTCTAAACTCAGCAAAAGCACTTTCCCCCCCCAAGAAGTTCACCATCTATTTCTTTCAAAAGGTCCTTTCAACTCTCATGTCCTCAGTGGCCTCACTCACATGCTGGGGAACTAACAATTTTCACTCTCCCTCCAAAATCTTAGCAGCTTCAGCACATTGAAGATTACAGTTGCCATAAAATCCTAAGGAAATCTGCTGCTGTTCTCATCAACTTGCCTTTCTTAAGCAAAATGCTTCACATTTTCCCAAAACATTAAAATTTCAGATAACTCTGGAGTGTTGAAATATTTTATAATATGAGAAAACTGTATTACCAGATTTTTCTTGTTTTCACAAAGAAATAACTGGGTGGAACCCACTGATTCACTAAATCAATGAAACTGCTGATGTCACTTTTGCAGTAATCAGATTATTATACACAGGGAACACTTGGCCCCCTGATAATCACTGCAGTCTTCTCTTAACCTGTCTCACTTTTGTTTTAAACACACCTTTACAGGTCCTACAGGGACACTGCTTGCTGGCTCCCTGGTGGAAAGTTGTCCTGCTTTTATGAAGTGTGAAAGTAACTTCTTTCCCCACACACTTCTCTATTATTTGAAGCTTAGCCCCTGAGAGAATGCACAGCTTTTCAGATCAGACCCAAAGGAAAGTGTGTTATCAGGAGGAAAAATTTTGCATACCTAAAATACCCCATGACATTATTTGTAATATCTGCAAAAGGGTTAATGGCTTCCTCCTTGAATTGAAGGTTCCAATGCCCATTTATAAAGGTCATCATAAATCTGACACAATTATCAGTTTCTCATCCCACAGCACCTTTGTCAATCTGTCCATACCTCCTTCCCAATGAATTCTGTTTCAAACTTCAATCCTTCAGTGAGTAGGACTCAGAATACCCAAAAAAATGAGGATGAAATAATGAATACAGTAGTGCTAATGACTCCTCAAGTCCAGCACCTATTTCAGACAGTAAATAGGAGATGTTTGTGGATGAAGAAATAGAAAGAATACAAGTCAATCCCCCCCAGCCAGAGCCTCTTATCCTCAGGAAATCAACAATTATGGACATTTCTCAGAAATGGGTTACATGGGTAACCATATTTGAGAGCCACCATAGCTGCCTTCTCTGGAAATTTTCCTAAACCATATTTGCGTAGTCCTTTTATTTATTTAATTATGCAAACCTTCCACTCCAGGAATACCTCTTGATCTTCACAAAATCCTGAAACAATTGGTTCAGCATTTTGCCTATTGCATAGGGAAGATTTCTTCTTTTCAGTAGAGAAGCTTCCACATCATACTTAGATCTTAATGCCTCCACTCCAAGCTATCCCAAAGCTGCCTAGTTAACGTCTCCTCTCTGTCTCAGTGCACTCGGGACTGACTGTACATACCCTGGGTCTTTCAATGCTACAGATATTTCTCAAGGATGTGGCATTTTTCTAAGCCAAGCAGCACATCCTCCATACACTGTGAAAGCTTTGGAAATAATAATTGCTTTCTCAAAGCATGAAGCCAAGCTAATGAAGCTTGGCTTGCTACAGATTTGTGTCTCAGGCCTCCCGTGCTCTCCCATCTCAATAAGCCAGCCTCCTCCGTAGGTTCCACTTTGTCCAAAAGCCTGTGAGCTCTGTGGTTCGTGCTGGGTGTGACACATTCCAGCTGCACTGGCTGCTGCCTGAGTGCAGACTGGAGCTGCTGCCTTGGATAGACTCTGGCCACCACCTCCTCAGAAGGGAAATGCACTGGCATCCCTTTCCTCTGCCAATTTTTACACAACCACTGGAACCCCAACCATCATCATCAAGAGTTTCAGGACATTTTAGATATGGTTGAAATCCACTGATAGGTTAAAAAGTGACTTGGGGGAGTGTAGATGGAAATGGGGTAAAACAAAAGCAAGTGAGTAGATGTGGGTGCGCTGTGTGAATGAATAGGCTCTGTTTTCTTTGGAAGTAAGACTAAAACCATAGCTCAAATCCAGGCAAAATGAAAGTTTGCTTCAATCCTTCATTCCCAACAGAACACTCCATAGCTGGAGCCAGTCTTTTTACTGAATGTCCTTGCATCTGTACAGCCTACTGCAGCTGGGGAGGCAGGAGTGAGAGGGGGCAGAGCTTTGCTCTAGTCTTTTCTGAAGTCTGGGGTGAGACCTTATCTCAACAGGGAGCTAATCCTTCCTCCCTCTTATGTGTCCAGTGTGTCAGATCCTCCTCTCTCCACACCCACTGATGTTTCCTTCTGAAGATGAAGACCAGAGATGAAGCTCCAGTGGTAGCACATTTCTGTATCACAAAAGTCCTCCTAGAGTGATCAGGGAAAGGGCACATCCCCTTCCAAAGTTCCTAACTATGGAGAATTCCTCACTAGTACATTTCCATTTCTAATTCTTTGAGTGGGTAAATATTTGAATGGGTCAGGGGTAAAAAGAAGAGGTATGCAGAATTTAATCCTATTTGTTTGCCAAAATGCACACAAAATTTGTTCCAAACAGAAACACCTTCTCTGTCTGTAAAATTCTGCTATTTGAGACATTTTTTCAGGGTCTAAGTATAAAAGTAATAAAAGCAGTTGATTATGATAGCAGTAAAGAATCAAGTGTGTCCTTTTCTTTTAACACTGAGCCTGACTATAGTAGGGAAAACTGTATTATTTCAACAGTGACTTTGTCTGTGCCCCAAAGGCTCTTGCCACATTTCCTGCTACAGGTTTAAAGCAGAAACTTGCATCTTTCACAGGTTTCTCTCTCCTTCTCCCACTTGCAAAATTACCACCTGAATCAGCAGGTTCTGCTTCAGATAATCTCTGCGTCTACCCTCCTTCCTCTTAGCCTTTCTTATCCCCTCTATCAGAAAGTGTAAAACAACGGCCCTTTAGGTCAAAATCTTTTGTTTAAATCTCTGAAAGATGAGACTCAAAATGGATTTTAAAAAGGTCAGAGATCTAAGCTTCCAATTCTCTGTGAACATGAAAAGCCTGAATCTGCTCCAAGATTCCACTGAGCAGAAAGACAGGGATGGGTAAAAATTTACATGGAACTACTGTTCCTGAATCTGCTTTATCATTTCCCCCATCTTCCCCACCTACAGCCTCCATATAGAAGCCACAGCAGCTTCCCTCTGCAAATCACAAAAATCAATAGTGAATGGGGAAATTTGTATTCTTCCTCTCCATGCCTCACTCTCTATTCTTTTTTCCTGTAGTGGCAATGCACAATACCCCACTGAGGTACCTGTCCTTAAAGACAGCTAAAGCTAAAGAGAAGGGGAGGAAAAAGGAAAAAAGAAACAAAAAACCAAGAAAACAAAACCACACAACCAAAACCCACCACAACCCTGAAAATAAAAGATGGGAAAAAAAAAAAAAGAAACTGGAATCATCCAACAGAGAACATATTTCACAGGCTTTAAGGGGTCCAAATCACAACTGTACCTGATTACCACGAAGTACATCACTCATTTTAGAACCAAATTTACCCACACAAACTTGGTGTTCTTTCCCTGTTTATTACTGTAAGTTATTGCTCTCTGAAATGCTGACTCATGAAACTCAGCTTATGGAAAACATTCTGTATGTTAAGGCAGCAAATCCTCACACCATCTCAGCTGCTGCAGTTTGTGTCTCTTCTACTACAAGTGTCAGCCAGGACATAAAGCAAGGGATTTGGTACTCTGGGTTTCTTATTCTTGCTCCTAACACTGATGATTTATATGATACCGGGCACAACGCTCTAAATTAGACTTCACCTTTATCTATCTAGTTCTCTATAAAATCAGAATTGAGCACCCAGGACTCTCAAAACCAAACATTAGGACATATTGAACTGCTTCCCTCAAAAATGTAAGATTTTTATAAGTTATGCTTTTTCTTTAATTTTAAGTGTGTAGAGATTAGAAATTTATTCCTAGAGAAAATGTGAAATGGAAACTCGGCTTCTTATATAAACATGTTTTTAGCAGGGGAAGCTTTATGAAAGGTCCAAATATCATTATGCAAGTGAAAAATATATTCAGACTCAAAGAGGGAGGCAAATCCTAAATGCTGCCTCTCAACAGAGGAGTTGTCAGGTCTCAACAGTTAATGTTGTCAAATGTGCTTTGGAAGACCCTCAGGAGAAAGGTGCAAAAAAGTGCACAGTGGTTGTTATTTGCTTTCTGAAAGCTAAATATCACATTTTAAAGGCCACAAATGCACGAGTCCAGAAAGGATTAGGCACCAAGAGGGAATCTCTTCCAGCCAAGCCCAAACAGAACAGAGCTGGGGAGACCTACTATTTACATCTGCTTTGCAATTAAGCAACAGTACAAACATAATGCTACAGCTTCCCTCAGCTCAGTGCTAAAGCTCCTGGTCCCCATCCTGCGTGGGTCTCCTGCACATACTTAACTTGGGTTTCATTGAGTTCAAAAGGATTACTCATGCATGTAATGTTATTCATACGAGTGAGTGCTCACTGGATTCAGGGGGGAAGAAACCATCCCTTTTCAAAGATTCAGAATATTCAGCAGCCTTTATTATTAATTATTACTTTGATTTACTTTTCATTTAATATCATGCTGCATTTTTCCTTCATATTTTATAAACACACACAGAGAGATCAGCATCTGCTGCTGTGGATTTCAGCAGGAGAAAACCCAGTAAAGTACCACGAGAAAGACTCTTCCTGATTTTAAGTCTGGATCAACAAAACCAAGGAAGCCCTACAAATCACACTTGACAGAAACCTCCTAAGTGATTTGAGTCACCAGGGGTCTGGATTAGGTCTGGCTGGGAAATGGATTTTTATATATGCCCAGATAGGGAAAAAGAAAGATTTAAAAAGTAGCATTTTAATTGGATTCAGTCTATGGGAAGCATCAATTTTGCATTGAAAATCAAAATTATTTATTTTTTCCAAAATTTGATTTTCTTCTCTACTTCCCCCTTTAATTTATCAATGCTAAATCACTATTTTCAGAGGGAAAAAAAAGTCCCTTCATAAAATCTAAAGGTCAAATATCTAATTTCTCCCAAAGACAGCTCTGATAAAACATTTGTGCTAATCCTAATTTGGAGACAACTCACAAATCATTCTCTTTTTCATTTTTGAGGTCCTTTGCTCACTCTTTCCAGCTGAAGTCTTTTCTAATAGAAGGCTGAAAAAAATCAGACCAACTTATATTTTGTTACATGAATTCTCACTGTCCTGCTGTCCTGAAACATCTGTGGTCTTACACACCACCCTGGGAATAACAAAACATGGGTCTTGGAGCTGGGTAAGAGGTCCTGTCTGTAACAGACAAAAAGATTCTCAAATGAGCCATCTTTCAGAAATATGGGAAAATGTCACTTCCAATGACAAATTTATTTGGTGACAGAGCCAGGCTGAGGACTCTATAGTCCCTTAGCACTCAGAACACACTGGTAGGGTGGGCCACCTCACAAATGAGAGGAAATTTTCCCTGTGGAAACAGAGTTGCTGTCTCTTCCCAGAGTGAAGTCCTGACAGAGACTCCCACATGTGCTTTATAGAGATTGGGTTGGAAATTCATGTTCTCCACAGGAAATATTGCCAAGTTTGTGTGCTGGAAGCTCTCCCCTGGGAGAATGAGGCACTTACCACTAGCTGTCCCAGGAAAGGACAGACCTCCAACACCAGGATGTGCAAACACCCCTTCCTCATCCTCCCGGAAAGGCAGAGTGATCCACCCAGATCACACACTAAGCCAGTGGAACTCTACATCTTCTGAGTCCCATCCCAATGCCTTCGCCACAGCTTTATACTCTTCCCTTTGTTTTAGCTGACGCCCTCTAAACTGACAAGCCTAACTTCCAGAGCCCTCCTGGCCCCGTCTGTCATCCCAGCTGAAAGAAACTCCATTCAGGCTGTCCAACTTGGGCCAGCACGAGCAAGCAGAGCTCACAGATGGTTAAATGTATTTGACATTTCACTGCAGGGCCTGCAGCAGAAATCCTTGCCTGCTGTATCCGGAGCCCTGGATAGGAGCGAATCAAGGCTCGTGGCTCCAGCGCTGTGTGTGCACACTCTGCTGTGAGTTAATATTATTGGCTCGCCCCTCAATCATGCCTTTTCCAGCTAGCTGCTCCTGTCAAAGCACATCTCATTAGGCCTGAAGGCTCAATGAAATGGAAATTCATGTTTAAATTTAAAAACAACATATTGACCCTGGGAGCCAGTGATGTCTACATTTTTAATAACTTACTGAGAATAAAAGGAGTGTATGTGTATGGAGCGGGGGGGGGGGGGGAGGGCCGGGTGGCAGGAGGAAGAGGGAATGTAGGAGTGGAGGGAGGACAAGGGGACAGGCTGAGTAGCCAGCCAAGGACTCCAGTCCTCTCCACTTCTCTCCAGCCCCATTCTCACTTCTTTTTCTCCCTCTTGCAGCGTGGAGAGCTCAGGCTTCACTTCAAGGGACCCTCATAGCCTCAAGGGGAGAGCATGTCCCTAATCTGACGCCAAAACAGCGCGGGAGGAGGCGAGGCAGTGTCTGTACCCCCTCGGCAGACACGTGTGCGCACACGTGTGCACGCCGGTCCCCGGCGGGCTGCGAGAGAGGAGCGCTGCGCCGCGGAGCGCGAGTAAACACCCAGCCCTTCGGAGGAGGACGTGAAGACAGCTACACCGCATGTGACTTGCCATGTGGCACAACCCCAGCCCCCCTACGCCTCGCTCTGACATCACTCCCAGAGAGGCACGTACATCTCCTGTCACCGCGACGGGTTAGGTAACCCGGGGGGAGGCAGAGACAGCGTGTCTCATCCTGTGTGATTACAGGAGGAGTGATGCTCGTTTCTGCTGGGCTTTATTGTTCCCTGGTAGCACCCATGGAGCCGAGCAAGGGGAGGCAGAGGTGGGAGGTCCTCTTCTTGTGTGATCACTGTGGCCCCCATGGCAGTGGTGTGGTTTTTTTTTTTTTGGTTTTTTTTTTTTTTTTTTTTTCTTTTCTTTTGAAAACAAGCAATCTGACAACGTCATCTTGGCTGTCATCCAGCTTAGGGAATCACAGGCTGTATGGATAAACCTTCTCTGGCTGCTGCATCTCCAGGCAGAAATGGGTTGCTGTGTTGCTGCGCTATAGCAAGAGTCTCCTGGTGGAAGCTATATCTTAACAGGAGGTTAAAGTCAAAATTGCTAATATCTGAGGAGTGCACAAAAAGGTGAATTAACAACAAGTTTTTGAAAGTTTTATGGAATTACTGTAGATGAGCAAAGAATGCCTATGAAACTAGGGAGAGCTGAGATCACTCTCCAAAGAGCTCACTGATTTCTCCTGTGCCCCCCCCCCTCCCCTTCCCAATTCAGTATTCCAAGGGTACTGATCAATCCTCTGGCTATGTCTCTGGTCTTTGACTCAGCCCTAGTCTTCTGTCTGGCTCAGAGGCATGTGCTTCTCTGTGTCCCAAGAATATGAGCAGAGCAGGACTGAAGACTCCCTGACCTATATTCCTACAAAGCTGTCCACTGCAATTCACTCTAGCCCTAAGTATTGTCAGCATGTGAATACTCCATGTTTTCCTCTCTTTTAAAATGAGATCTCCTATGTTCTACCACTCATCCCGCTGTTGTTCTGAAAATTACCTTGTTCTTACATCTAGACTGCTTGCCATTAGCCCTCAGTTCTGAACTGTTTCCTATCTTTATTATTTGCCCGCTTTGAACACACTGATAATTTCTCCGGCATTCTTCACTTTTACACTGATGGTTTTTGTTTCATACTGTTGCCATGTTCCAGATGTATTTAAGGATTATGTTCAAAGAGTTTAAGGCCTAATCTCACCTTGTTAACATGATGCACCACAATTTCCACTCACTTACTGAACACCTTGCCCTTGGCTAAAGCATCTTTTCTAGGAAGGAATCCAAATGTTGATTTGAAAACTTCAAGCAATGAAAAATTCACCCATTTGAAGTTATGACAAAGTTCAATTACAAAAAAAATCATTACAAAAAAACCAAAAGCATATCTTACTTATCGTGTTTGTCTGGCTTGCTTTCATGAATGCTAGTCCTTGGTGTCATTTTTGCTGATAAACTAGAGAGATTGATAAACTAGATTTTGTTGATCACATCATCTAAGCTATGACATTCTTAAGCATTTCACATCTTTTGCAAGCTTGCTCCATCTGCTTCACCTTCTCTTTAATTGCTGGCTGAATGATTCTCCATCCCTAACACCTTTTTCCTCATGTTTCAAATACCACTACAGGCCCTCACTTATTTCCTGTCACCCAGGACCCCCTGCCTTGGTGAAGAGTGGTTCACATACAAAAGCAGCTGTGGTGGCATTTCAGACTGGTGTTAGGGGCTGTGAATCCTCTCTGCACATCAAATACCAGGTACCCTGGAGCCTCGTCAGTCAGAAGACTGCACATCTCACCAAAGGGCTACAGAAGTCCTTGGAGCTCCTTCCACAAGCAGAAAAAGAAGGAGGGGGCAGAAAATCTGCAGGGGCCACATGCAAAAGCTATTAAATAGCCTTTGGGCTTCTATTTTATTTATTTATTAAGCTAGATGAGGAGCACAAAAAGGCATGGAGGCACTTTGTTTCTCAATTTGTGTCTATTATCTATTGAAATTTGACATAATGTCTCCACAGTTCTCCTTAATATCCCACTGTATATAGAATGTGACTAGCTCCACCATCTAATGTGACAGCTTAGGAAGATTAAAAAGAAAAGCTAAACTAGCAGTAGTTGGAGATGAGGAAAAGTAGCACATTTATGAATAATTTCAGCTGAATTCTAACAACATTGCATTCCCTGGACAGGACACATTTATTATCTTATTCACCATGACTACTGCAACATTAGTGATTTGTTACTGAATCAATTATTAATTCATATGAGTGAATAAGGCTCTGTCACTTAACTCTTCAGCTGACCGTGCCCACTACACAGATTGCAATTTTTAACCCTGTTTTCTCTCCCCTTATCTTTACTCTCCCTGAGCATCTGTATTAAAACAGATTGATGCTTTCCATTTCAGAAATTTGTTTGACAAAAGCCACTTGTTTTCCTTTTACTTGTGAGACTCTCCCCTGGAAAGCTCCCATTTTGGTACTCCAGCTTGGTACCCCACTTGCCAAAGAGTCAACTGGTTGGGTAACAACTTGATTTGTGAAAGAGACTGGTTAAATAGACAGACAAATAAAGAACAACACCTTCCCTCAAAAGCTTCTTGGGTTCCCACAACTTTAGCCTCAGAAGCAAGATTTTTAATGGTTTGATGTGTTTGGCTACCAGGCTATAAAGCTAGCTAGAAAAAAACATGCAGATCCTCCAGTGGCAAGATACAGGAACAGACAAGATCATGGACTCAATCAAGGCCACCAATCAGAGCACAAGCAAAGGTACAAGTAATACCCACACCATCTGATCTCACACTTGCAGCCAATACCACTCTGTCTATCAGCTAGCTGGAGAACCAGGCAACAAATTTGAAGAGATGGACTGTAGTCAAGGCTCTGTCATGGATTTACTACCATGGGCAGTGACAGTCACATCTGAATTTTGTCACCCTCCTGCCTCTGAGAGAAGACACTAGGAAGAAAAGGGAACATGCTAAAATCTTCCCAGTAGCTCTTACAAGAAATTGAAATGACAGTCATTAACTTACTCCTTGCCATGTGCAGAGCATAGCATACCTCTCAGTGGCCATGAGGCAGAAGCTAAAAATTACTGTCAATGAAATATATTGTGATTAGGCAATAAGTTGTGCTTAAACCCCATGTGCATGGTGACAGAAGAAGGCAAGATCCAGGCCAGGAGTACTTTTTATCTCAAATTCTCCTATAATTCTATAGGCCAGCAGCTCACTCCTGTCTGACACAGGCAAGATGCACCCTTAGCTGTATTCCTGGTCCTCCCAAGCATACTGTGTCACCTCAGGGTGACAATCAATCTGCCCTTTGTGTTGACCAAAACAGTCACTGTTGTACGAGTGAAGGATGAACATGTAGCCACCTGTCCACTTCAACAAGCAGCAATGTCTTGCCCTAAGGAAAGGAAAAGGTTGCAGCATCCCACGAGTGTTCTTAGAGCTCTCAGAAAGGTTGAACCTGTTAATTTCATTGTTCAACAACACTGTTCAACAACATTGTCTTCAGAGAATGCTATAAAATGATGTGAGTGGACACCAAGCACCAACATACCTGCTGAAACTGATGGTTTTCTTAGATAGAAGAGTGCCTCTTACATCCCAGCCCTTTGGAAAGATTAAAGGCTTTTCTTTTCCTCCTTCATTCTGCTCTTCTCAGTCCCTCCCCAAAAAAAGTTTCAGCAGCAGTGATTAAGTTTCAAGACAACAAATAATGGTCTGGCGTTAAACCTAAGCCAAGACCTCTCAAGGGGACTTGTGTATGTTTACTGGGAAATTGATTTGCAGAAGGTAGAAAAATGTTAGTTTCTGTATCATACCTTTGAGCCACATTGACATAAGGCCATCCTTCAGCAGTGATGGCTGGAAATGAATGGCCTTCCAACATCTATTATAGAGGGACTGAGTCTCTAACAATGACACCCTGGCATCCTTTGGATTATCAGAATTACCTGGGTAGCATAGGTCAGTACATACAAGCCAGGAAGATAACGCTGAAATAAACAGAGATCTTCCAATTGACTTTACTGCTCCCTCAAATGAAGCTTTCAGGGCTTATGACTCACACCCTTACTACCAAACTGCATTTCTTTCACTACAGTGTACACTGAGGGTCAATACAAAACCTTAATAGCCAGGTTTTCCAGGACAGCACTTACATGAAAAATTTCCTCAAATTATGCTTTGTAGTTCTTTAATGAGAGACCAGAGAAGCAAAATAAGATTTTTAGGGAAGTGATTGTATACCGTGCTTACTCACAGCTAATGTCAGGCTGTTCCTCTCAATGTTATCACTTGATGTAAAGGTTTCTACTGCCATAAAAGGACTAAAGGCATCCAACTTACAAATAAAATCTTTCTTCCCCCATCCTCCTTTGAATTTACTGTCTAAGCTGTGATCACCACAAGAACTAAAGTAAATAGCCTAAATGATGACAGGTCAATTAGAGGATTGAAATCATGTCCGATTTCATAATCTGAGGTGTTATAAGTAACACAGAAAGGATTTGTCTACACCCACAAGAGTAAATATTTGATTTTTATCTTGACATTGTCCTTTCAAGGAAAGTCAGACAGGGGAACAGAGAGAGATTATAAAGAGGATACTAATGCATTGTAAAACAAATGCTTTATGGATGACAGCTAGCAGAGGGAGGATGACACAAAGTCCTTCTAATTGTTAGAGAATGGGACCAGTATTTACAAAACTGTCCCATTCTGTCTACTAAAAGAGGTTTAAAAGGCCTTGATTAATTACTCTGTCACAATCAATATTTCTGCCCCACACATGGTGAAGTCACACAAGGTAGGACATGAACTGACATCCAAATACAAACACAAATACACATTGCATTGCTTGATTTGGTCAGAGAAGGGGTTTATTTGAGATAGTCTCATAAGTAGGCCAATAGTTAAAGAAATAATACTCAACCCTCTACAGTCCTATTAGAGAAAAAAGAGAGTGAGATCTGGTTGCTTTTTTTGTCAATTTTTTGTTGCTTTGTTTCAATTTTCCCCCCATACCTGTCTCAATATTCTTCAATATTCCAATTCTCTCTTGGTTTGACAAAGAAAAGGAGATTTAAGTCTTAAAAGTAATTTGCAAGAATTTTATTCCATGCTCCAGAAACCGAAATTCATCTCTCAGTTTGCCACAATACTCATTGCAATTAAGGTGGCTGTGAAAGGCGTGCAAGGTCTCTGAATCAGCTGAGCTGGGTTGACATGCAACTCAGGAAAACAAAGCTACTCATGGAAAACGTTTGTTTATAAAAGCCTAAAAGGACAAAAACAAAACAAAAAAAAATATCCTCTATCATTTAAGTCTGTCCATAAATCCCAGTAAGACTGCAAAGTTGCAGCTTGCTTGGTATATTTTATGGACAGAGATCTTGCTGACTTGGCTGACACTAGCTGGGAGGCGGGGAAGGCAGGAAAGTTGAGATTTGGGGTGGGTAAACATTCCCATCCATCAAGTGATTGGATTTGCAACTAAAGCTGTGAAAGCCACATCAGATTAATGTTGTCAGGGCAGGAATGATGTGAAAATCATCCGTCTTTAATTCAAGTGACAGTATCAGGCAATACACACTTGGGGCCAGGGCAGTTCTGGACCCTCGGTACATTCAGGCCAAGGTGCAGGGGGGAAAACTCCCAGCATGTGTACAACTGGAATTTCTTCTCAGCTCTTTGCACTTGGTGCAGAGAACAGAGGGGAGGGTGGAGGACAGGGTCCAACAACCAGCCCTGCAATTTCCCGTCAGCTTCACATCTCTTTTGTTCAGCGAAAGATGCCCCAATTGTGCTGAACCATGTGAAAAAAACAACCTACAGAGGCTTTTGTTCTCCGAAATCTCTCATCGAAGGAAAGAGCTGAGACTGAGCAATTTAATTCACTTAGGACTTTTGTGTCTTAATCCGTGGAGCGAGGTTTTCAATCAGCTGTGGGGTGACAGGGGAAGGCGGCTCTGTGTGGGCTCCCCAGGGCTCAGGCGGTGGGCGAGGGGCAGGGAGAGGAGCTGAGCCGTGATCCCTCAGAGCTCCCACCCAGCCTGAGAGGAGCCAAACAGGCTTTACTCCACAGCAGCTCTCGGGAATGCAAAGCAGCTTAGGCGTGTAGGTCATTTCAGGACACTAATGATAATTAAAACAAACCCTAAAACACACTCACACACCAAATGACGGCAGGAAGTAGAGTCTGTGGGTGAAAAGACAAGAGGTCCAACTCCTCCCTAAGGGGGCAGATGGAAGACACACAGGAAACAAACTAGCTTTAAGAAAACAGCACATACAAGGAGAATCTATGGAAAAGAGGAGTCTAGGGAAAAACAAAACAAAAGCAACAGAAAAAAACTCCAATGAAACTAAATAATAATAATAATTAAAAAAAGCCAAAACCACAACAACCAAACAAAAGAGGAATATAATTTAGACTGTGAGAGAACAGAGACAAAGAAAATTGACTAATAGCCCAGGTTTCATGACTTGGGCACTACCTCAGCATACGCAGGAGTCAACTGCTTTCCATCTCCAGTCCCTTCACACCTACATAGCCCTGCCAGGGCAGGGACCACGTAACACCCTGACACTGAAACTGGGGGAAGTTTACCAGGGGGTGGGAATGACCTCCACTCTCATGCACAATGGGTGGTGCTTTGCCCCCTCCTCACCTACACCCCGACCTAATGTTTCCAGCTACCAAAGCATCACTGCTCGTCGTCACCGCTTACAGATTTCCTTTGCAGGAAAATGACCAGAGACCAAGATTTCTACAGTACCTGGAAACGAGAAGTTATCTGAGGAAATGGAGCAAAATTTTCTTCATATGAGTGATTCCTATATATACACATAAACCCATTCACACACATACAAACCTGTTCCCCCACATCCCTGGCTTTATGGAAGGTTTGCATGTACTTTAAGGACACAGTTCAGGAAGGGCAGCTGTTGAATCACATTTCTCTATAGACCATGCAGCTCTGAAACTAAATGTTATCATGAAAATCCCTGTGGGCTGAAGCTGGGAAGGAAAAACAGACTCCTGACCTGCAGTTGTTAAAAATGGCTTTTTGCAGAAGAATGGTAATGTGAGGTGCTATCTTACAGCGGGTAAAAACACCAGGAATTCAAATTGTGCACACTTTTAGTACCTTGAAAACAAAAATAAAACAAAAAACCCCAGAACTGCATTTAATCACTATCAGAAAGTAGTATTGGGATAGGCCTGTGGTGTGCTGAGAGCCATGCATCTGGTCTTCAGATAATCTGACCGTGGTATCATGGTAAGAAGTTGTGTATTGCTGCTCAAGGCAGATCGATCCCTACCGCTCTATGCACATGCAGGTGTGAAAGGGTGTGAGAGAGAAGTCCAAGTAAGACAGAGAAGGAACTCCCTACTCTGGTCTGGCAATACTCCACCTGGAACACTGTGTCCAGCTCTGGCGTCCCCAGCATAGGAAGGGCATGGATGTGTCAGAGTGAGTTCAGAGATGGCCATGAAGATGATCAGACAGGTGGAGCTCCTCTCCTATGGAGAGAGCCTGAGACAGTCAGGGCTGTTTATCCCAGAGAATGGAAGGCCTGAAGGTGACTTTATTGTAGCCTTTCAGAACATAAAGGGGGTTTACAAGAAAGCTGGAGAGGCACTTTTTGCATGGGCATTTACTGGCAGGACAAGGGGAAATGGCTTTAATCTGAAGCAAAATATTCTTTCTTGTGAGGGTGGTGAAGCACTGGCACAGGTTGCCTGGAGAATAGATGGCCCATCCCTGAAAAGTTTGAGGCCAGGTTGGATGGGTCTCTTAATAACCTCCTCTAGTGGAAAGTGTCCCTATCCATGGCAGGGCGTTTTAGTGAGATAGTCTTCAAGGTCCCTTCAAACCAAAATATTTCTCTGACCCTGTGGTTCTAGACGTGGTTCCTCCCTGACTGCTGTAGAGACACATGATTAACAAGGCTAGAGAGATCCAAGAGCTGTGATGGGTTTGAAGCAGCAGAGCCCATGACACCAAGATTTGGTGGCAGCTAGCCAGTAGATCTCCAAGGCCTGGATGCTGGCACCAGACCTCTGGCAGAGCTCTTTCTGCCTCCTGCCCCCTAGATGTGAACTACCAGCATCTTTCCTCCATCTCACTGATCTCCTCTGCCAGAGGCTGGGACCTCTGTAATATCTACAGTTAGATCCTGTTCACTCAAGATCTTGTCAAGATACTTGGTAAATAGTGAAAATTTCTGCAGAAAGAGAAAGCCAGCTCAGTGTTACTGAATTACTAATTAGAAATGTGTTGAATTCAGATGTTAGCAGCCACATTTACAAATGTGAGGTGGAAACAGAAATGCTGCTTACACCATGTACAATGTACCTCTGACAGTCATATCAGCTCCTTCTTGACAGCTCGGGGAAGAGAAGTAACTGTCATCCATGGTTTTCAAACAGAAATCAAGACCCCTGTGAGGCCAGACAGCTACTGAAAGTCTGATCTGAATTTACTGCTGCAGACGGAGGGGGAAGTAAATGGCACTTTATGAACTCCATCATTTATTGACTCACCAACATTGTTTGCTTTTGGGGAGGCTGGTGATGCTTTTAAATCTTCTATTTTTCTTCACACTGTAAAGGGAGTTGCATTTGTTTGACTGACTGCACTGGCCTGACGGCAGCATCACCACCTCATGTGGCTAAGCAGGCTCCTTCTCTCTCATTCGAGTACTGAAAATGTTCCATTTCATAGCTGTTCTGCTTCAAGTCTTCTGACAGCTGCTATAAAGAGATTCCCTGGAAACCCCACATTTCTGCTGGTCTAGGAGCACACTGTTGCACATTAGGCAATAATAACTGGGAACACCCAGATCTCCTAGGAGCCTCCAGAGAGAGGACAGTGTCCCTCTGCAGCCTGTGCTGCTGAGCATGGCCACACAGAGCTGCAGCAGGGATCCACCTCAGTCCTTCCTAACACTGGCCTAGCAGAACCAATATGGTTTTGAGAGCCTTGTATGACTTCAGGAAAATTGGCTCACATGAGAGTCACTTTCTCTAACTGCAGCCAGGTAGAAGTTGGGCCATAGTGAGCTGACCCTGGCTGGACATCAGGCACCCACCAAAGCTCTTTTACTCCCCTCCTCAGCTGGACAGTGGAGAGAAAATATAACAAACGGATCATGAGTCCACATAAGGACAGGGAGAAATCATTCAAAATCATTCACCAGTTACTATCTCAGGCAAAAATATATTTGGCTTAGGGAAATTACTTTGATTTATTACCAATCAAATCAGTGTAATAAGGAGAAATTAAACCAAATCTTAAAACACCTTTCACCCACCCCTCCCTCCTTCCCAGGCTCAACTTCAGTCCTGATTTACTCAACATCAGTGGTACAGGGGGATGGGAAATGGGGTCTGTGGTCATCTCACCACTTGCTGTCTTTGCTGCTTCTTCCTCCACAGGGATTGGACCCCTCACACCCTTCTACGCTCCAGTGTGGGGCTCCTGCTGCAGGAGGCAGTCCTGCATGCACTGCTCCATGCTGAGTCCTTCACATACACTCCCAGCGTGGTGACGCCTTCAGGAGCAGGCTGCTCCAGCTTGTTCCCCCACGGGATCATGAGTCCTGCCAGCAAACCTGCTCCAGCCTGGCCTCCTCTCTCCAGGGGCCATAAGGCCTGTCAGGAGCCAGGCTGAAACAATGAGGGTTTGCTTTTTCTGCAGGAAGCTAACTGATGGCTCTTCTCTCATATTAAGATGAGAAGTGTAAGAACCAAGTAATTTTTAATTGCAATAAAACAGGTGCTGTCAAAGCCATCTCAAACCCAGGAACAAGTTTAAAAGATACTTAATGGGAAAGGAAAGTGGGAAGAGATGGAAGGAAAAGAGGCAGAGAGAGATATATGTGCACCAGGGGAGGTTTAGATTGGGTATTAGGAAAGATTCATCATTGAAAATGTTGTCAAGCGCTGGAGCACTCTGCCCAGTGCCCTGGTGGGGCCACCATTCCTGTAGGGATTTAAAAGACATGCAGGTGTGGCACTTGGGGACATGGATTAGTGGTGGACTTGGCAGTGCAGGTTGGACCAGATGATCCTAAAGGCCTTTTCCAACCTTAATGATTCTGTGATAAGGAGAGCTAAAAAATGAGATATTTATTAAGGAGCATTTCTGCACAACTGGCGAGTTACACCAGGAAGAGCCAGGGGTGGGAGAACCACCAGAAACAGCAAGGAGAGGGTGCATGGGCTTAAAGCCCCCAGGCAAGCCCTGTTCCCCCTAGGAATGCTGTGCCTCTGGGGAAGGAGTGGGAGAAGTCTGGCCTGCTCAGTGCTGAGGGACACATCCCTGCTCCGCTCTTCACGTCCACTCCCACTTAAGCTGCCACAGAATAACCTTGTGCTCCCTGCTGTGCCACTGTGCAAGGGCTGGCAGGGGAAGGGGCTCGGGGATAATGAATGAAGCTCTATATTAGCCACAAAAGCACAGGACAGTCAAATGAAAGGGTAAAAGTATGGTCATGAAAGACAAGCAGTCACTCCGACTGTGTGCTGGAGGTAATTACTGCTATATAAATAAACCAGAGGGAAAAAAAATCTTTTAAAAATCTAATTACCATGCAGCACTGTGGGTTTCAACCTTGGTCAAGTACAGGCAGACCTGATTTATGCTCCATCATAAAATCCTAAGCACGAGGCTGGTCTCCCTCTCTCTTTACAATATGAGTCAGGGAATCAGCACAGGACACTTCTCGGAGAGGAGCTGCCTGATAGATAGATGTGTCCATGTCTGGGGGGGGTCAGCATCTCCAGCAAGCCCAGGACTGCACAAGTACACCACCTCCATGTCTATCTATCAGTTTTCTGTCTGCAAGAGCAACATCTTTTTTTTTTTTTTTTTTTTTTTTTTTTTTTTTTTTTTTTTTTTTTTTTTAAACAAAAAACAAAAACAAAAACAAAAAACAAAACAAAAAAACAAACAAACAAAAAAAAAAACAAAAACAAAACCAAAAAAAACCACAAAACAAAACAAAAAAAAACCAAAAAAAACAACCCACATCTAATTCTCTCAAACCTCTGTTTCACTTGACTTTTAGTATTTCGGATGATTAGTATTTATCATAACCCTGAATAAGGATATTTCCCTCTTGTGCAGATCTGTCTTCTCTCTTTAAAACATGCCATGAGGCATTTCTATGAAACTCCTAATTGTGTAGGAGAGGGTAACTGAGCTCGAGGCTTAATTTACCACTGACACTTTTGTCTCCTACTCCAGCAAGTGTTTTATACTCTGGGATTTTTTTTAAAATTGCAATGTGAATGCCTTACCCATCATCTCAAGACAAATAATCACCCAAACTTAGATCTTTATTTCCTGTGCCTTTGTTTGTTGCAAGACAGAAATCATCCAAGAAGAACAGTGGGTGAGTCAAGTGCAGCAGCTAACTTTAAATGCATCACCATTTTGAACTTGCAGAATTGAGGCACATTCACTAGCAGAGCAGAGTAAATCCTAAAGCCCATCTGATTCTCCTCATGTGGAACCAAGTGCTACACTGCAGCTTCTTAACTGCAGAAACACTTCTGAGAGCAATCAAGGCCGGGCTGGATTTGCAGCCCCATGTTCAGAGCTGTTGATATAAGTGGACAGGAGGCAGATTTCTCATCACGAGCAAACAAAAGACTTATTTTTCCCATTCTAAATTGAGAGAGAAAAATCAGAGCCTATTAAGTCAATAATTTTTGTCACTAGACAAGTGTTCACAGACACACAGAAATATTAGGTCGGTGAAGTATTTTGTATAAATTTCTAACTGCAACACTGTTTAAAAACACTGCTACTTCGCTCAACAGATTTCAAATCTCAGCGTTGGTTAGATCTGAAAGACAATCATTTTGCTTAAAACCATATCAAAACAATATACTTCAATAATTCCTAAACATAAACACAAATCTGAAAGTGCTAGGACACCCTAGGGAAATAATAGCTCATTGTGTCATCTAATTGTTTTCAGCACTTTCGGAAAACAAACAGTGAAGCCAGAATGAGTATTAAGCAGTAACAAAAGTTAGGAAACAAACACCATGAGAGTTCAAAAGTAAGACAATTGCCCTATCATTGTTAATGAGATTTATTACCCAGCATCTGTTATCCTACCTTCAAAAAGTCAAAGCCCACTTTTAATAATTGCCTCTTGCTTTTATACAGTATCTGGCACTTGCAGTTTCCTTGATTAAACCTCAAAGCAGGTAAGCACTGTGATTCAGAGAAAGGAGGATTCAGAAGTAAAACAAATTGCTCACAATTTCAGGGAAATCAGTGCCAGAGCAGAGAATTAGAGGTTCAAGCTCACATCCAGTACATTTAACCGCCCTGCATCTAAAGCCTTAGCTACTATTGCCCACCATCAGTCTGCATTTTTAGGTAGCCCTGGTGGCAGTGAAACCTCTGCAGCTGGAGAAGTTACACAAATGTAAACAGAAGAGCCCCTGGATGTTTAAATGGACACAGTAAAGAGCATGGGTGTTGCTGTTCACGGGGCTGGTTGTGCATGGCACCATCAGGGAAAAACCAATAGGTGCAAACACATTGCAAACATCTTTAGCCCTGAAGGATTGTGACCTGCAGAGGAATTACATTCTTGAAGAGCCTGTGTGGATTAATACACAGCTTTTCCAAGGGTGGTGCTGTGGCAACAGTGGAGAGGACCGAGTAACTGAGATGCCTCACTTGATCTTATGTTAAAGTTGTTATGGGAATATGAGTGTTATGGGGAAATAAATCACACCGTCTTGTACTCACTTCTGACAATCATCTTTTTTAGATTTTTAAATTAGGATCTAACCCCATTTTGATGAATTTCTTATTGGGAAAAGCAAGGAAAAACATTTGTGATTACATTTTACTAGCTGTGGAAATCTTGGCTGCAGCATTCCTGTAGCAGCAATTCTTGAAATGTGTTTTATCAAAACTGTGACCAATGCCTCTAAATTTTATCCTATCTTCCTGCAGCCCTTTCAGTCAGGGAAAATGTAAGCAGTGAGTTCAAACTGTCACAGATCCACTTACATCATATTTAAAAGTAAAAAGAAGGGGACAAATATTAAAATTCTTCTAAACGATGAGAAACACAGAGAGAACTCTAAAAGCAACTGGAATAGCTCTTGGGAACAGTTCTTGTTTCTTGAATAAATACCTTGCAGTTTACAGCTTTCTATTAAAAAAGAAAAAAAGTATAAAAATATTTTCCCCTTTCCACCTTTCTTCAAGTTATACAAGAGCTTTGAATAAAGCTCTTATATGTTATAAACAAGGTGTTTGTTAAACTTCAGAATGGGCTTCCTGTATGTGTCTGGAAATGGGCATTTTTAGAGTAGGTTCTAGAAAAATGCATGTACAGCATGTGCCAGACATTGAGGCTGCCTCTGCTCTAAAAACTTTGCTACATGCCCAAAATTCCAGGAGTGCGTGAGTGGCATGACTTGGAGCTTCACAGATGAAACACACCAGTGGAAGGCAGAGCTCCAGGGACATCAAGAAAAACTCAGATGATTCTCATCAAACTGAAGTACCTACTCTTCCTTCCTCTGTTCTCTAAGCTCTTGTGTACCTGCAGACTTTGTAGCATTCACAGTTTACTGAACCTTTCCTGGATAATATTTCTTGTTTGCCAATAGGGATTTTATTTTAAAAGCTAAAAATAGAAAAGAAAAAAAAAATCATTCATGTTACTAGTGCAGCAAAGGCTATTATTGCTAAGAAAAAAAAAAACCAAAAAGAATTAAGAGTCTGCTTCTGCTTTTGAGGAAGACAGGCAGCTGTCAGCTCATAGCAGAAGAGCCCAGTGGTTGCACATGGCTAATTCTCTTTTCGGGGTGATTCTCTCTCTACAGACTAGACAAGGAATAGTTTTGCTTACTCCTGTCTGATTCAGCTGACCTCAGGCAACCTTCACCCAACTTGTCACAGTGTTAAGAGTCATCAAGCAAAGAAAGTGCTGTGTGAATTTTGCGAAAGTTCAAAAGCACATCAGAGATTTTGACTTGTTCTTTTAAAGAAATAGGATGTGCCACACTTAAAAATGATCCTTTCTGTTCCTGAAGTGCCTGCAAGTTATAGTAAGAGAGAAAATGTTTCAAGTGTTTAGCTCCTACTTTACTATACTGAGTTAGTGACAAAGGCTTTCAGGCAGAATATCTGAACAATAGAGGCTGCTCAATAAGAGACAATCTCTAGAAAGAAATGCACAGGGACTTTATCTAGGGCAAACAAGACTATGTATTTAATATCCAGGCTATTACTGTTTCTCTGTTGTGTCATGTAACTTATCCTGTGATGCAGTTTTCCCATCCAGGAAAAAAGGGATAACATATTTACTGTTTGCTTTAATCTCTCAGTTATGTGCCACAATGTAGCAGAATTTGCTGTGAATTGTGGTTGAATTTCTGACCCACCCGCGCCCTCCCCGAAAAAAAAAATCCAAACCCAAGCATGTCTTTAGTCTGTTTCTTAAATGTCATTACATGTGTTAAATATAATTAAATATGTTGAATTCTGAGTAGCATTCTTATTTCTTTTTTATCACAATAATATAAATTTTTAAAAGTAAATTGAATTTTTCATGGTACTTCCTGCATGTCTCTAATATTGCACAGGATTAATAATAGAAATTTCTGAATTGCAGAAGAGAGGAATAAATTGTAGATAAAGGCATAATTTAAAATGTAAAAGGACAGAGTTAGGCAATAAGAATTATACTCTGAGAGCAGGAGACGTGAGTCCAAATCTGAGATGAAAACCTGACCACTGAGTGACAAGGCAAAACTCAAATTTATCAAACCCTAAAATTTATCAAACCCTTAATGTATTTATTCCAGGCTTTACTGACTGCAGCAGGAATCAGGACAATTCGTGCACTACTGCTTCTGCTGCCATTCCATAACAAGGGATAGGAGGAATGTTTTGAAACTGGTTCTCTTGTACAGTTGCAGAGGAAGGCACTGAGCTACAGCGCTGACTTCACGGGAGAACTGTGCTCACAGGGCTTTTGGGATGCAGTGGAACCAGGTAATTTAACAGCAGTGTCTCAGTTTAACAGCAGGGCTCACTTCTACCTCACTAAACTCACACTTTAAAACAAGTGCATTCTTAAAACAAGATTAGCTGGAATACAAAGGCTTAAAATGTGCCTTCAAATTCCTTCTCTCTTTCTGGCCAGTGCCCTCCAAGTCCTGTGGTGGCATCCCAGTGTTGTGTCTGCAGCGCACCCAGCCCATCCTGGGAGCTTTAGGGCTGTGTCAGGTTGGCAGAGGCTGGGTGAGGGCAGCCACACAGCAATATATTTATCGTGCATTACTTAGGGGATGCGGAATATGCTTGGACACTTTAATAGATGCATCAGTGTTAACTGATTTGCTCTGAGGCACCATATGCTAATCAAATGGGGTGCGATGCATAATGTCTTATTAATGTCGTAATAAAGGAAATCTTGATGTGTTCTGTAATGTCTTTATGATTACCTTTAATTTTAGATAGCAAGTGAATGAATGTGTGTTCAATACCTGGATCTGCTGTCTAATTACCTAGGATATAACAAGAACCAAATGCACAATAAAAGGCCAGGGGTTTTACTGGAGATGGTTGGTGACAAAATAAACCATAAATAAATCTTACAGTCTGAATAAGCCTGAAACACCACATCCAGATGGGCACGTGAGATTGTTTTAGGCATATCTTGATTTCTTTTTATCTTTAGTCACCAACCTGGAGAAACAAAATGCGTAGACATAGGGGTATATAGCTTCAAAGCTACTCCCAGGAGGTTTAAATACACAGGCCCAACAGATGTTTTACATTTACTTCTACAAATAAACACACACATAGTTCTGTCATTCAATTCAAACCACCCCTTATGCTGACAACAGCTTTTCAGGTAAAGTTACCTTAAGCCTGCTCATCTCCTCATAAATGCTCTTACTTCTTCCCTTCTTAACACACAAACACACACCACTACTACTTTGAATTACTTCTGAGAGTTTGAAGCAACGTGGAAAATAAGCTCTTATTACCAGCATTTCAATTCAGGTGTTTTGTTTTATGTAATTTTTCTAATCCTCATTGTATTTTGCAACGGGAAATGGTAGCTGTTCTCCCTTTTATATCTGGAGAAACCGAGGCACAGAGTTCCAATAACCTGATGTGTGTGACAGCACTTTGAATTTGGGATTAGGCATCAGGTCTCACAACTTCTAAATCAGCTTCTGAGCAAATAAGTGCTTGGAATGGAACTCCTCACATCAAACAGCATTGCTAGAAAATTTTGGTTTTGTTGTGTCAGATAAGAGAAGTTTCAGCAATCTTGTACAAAAGAGGAATTTATTAAAAGTGACATCCTTGCTCTATCAGGATTCTCACCCAAAACCTGGTGCTTTTGCAGATATGCAAATATCACCCTTTCACCCTTTTGTAGAACAAGTTTTTAAACACAGACTCACTAGGAAAGATTTTGCATCTCAGGGAAAGAAATTGGAAACAGAACACATGTGGAAGTGTATGCATGACCCTTCACAAACAGAGCTGCTTGGTATTAACATCTGGCCCCTTTCATGCAGACAGGCTCCAAGGTCGCTTGTCCTTAAACACATTCAACCCGTGCACACAAACAAAGTTATGTTTCAGGAAGGTATTGATGAAACTCAGACCAGCATCTGGCCATTGTGACTGAAATGCAGAAGAAGGATTGAAAAAAGTGATTTCTAGATCTCTAAACTACAGGCTGCTACTTTAGCATGAATCAGAGGAAAGCCTCTGCAGGTCAGTGGAGTCACACCAAGGTAGAAGTAGTAAAAAGCTAAATGAAAACCAGGCCTAGGAATTAGAGCAGTAATGCTGCCTGGGCCCTAAGAGACAGCCAGAAACCCTTTGATAGAGTAAAATCCTCATACGCTGCAAGAAACAACCTGCAAGAGAGTTCCCTGTCGGCATCATTAATGCATTCCCCAAAGCAGAAATCAGAAGGCTCTTTCCAGAGGAGGGATTCTGTAGAAAGAGGCTCCTTGTTTAATGACATTAGTGAATGTTTTGCCTAATGTGGAGACAAAGGAATTTGCCTTCTGACTTGTATCAACACAGGGTGGTACAGACCCAAAATTCATGTTCAGAATGGGTGCAAGGGAGGGTGAGATTTGGAAAGGAGAAGTCACTTAACTAGTAGGATAGGTAGAGAGTGGTTTTACATTTCATGATTCCTTCTAGCCCTTTAGCTTCCTGGATCATGGGATTTGCCTTCATTATGATCTGTTCTTCTGTCTTTTGGATTTATGAAAAAATAGGGAATTGGTGCTCAGGATCAAGCAGAACAAAATCAAATAGCCCTGGGGACAGCCTTGGCCCCAGGCAAGAAAGAGAATTGAACTGTGCAAGTAGACTAAGAGTCACATTTTTAGCTGTTACATGATTTTAAGTCTGGATTGTGTTCCAGACTAGCTGAAAAAATTATTACAAGGTACATAATACTTCCTTCTCAATCTTCTTCAAAAGCTGAGGTCTCAAATCAATGTTGTTGTTTCTTAAGCTAGTGATCAGAGCTGTGAGGAATCCCAAAAGGTCAGCTTTCCAGTAGGAAATACTAATATCCAGTAGTTTGTGGATGCTTGTCTAATATCATCTTCAGACCTTCTACAGACTGAGTCCTAAAGCAGTCCTCTTTTCCTGTATTTTGAAACTTACTGTTCCCTGTGGTAGCTGTAAACTCTCTGAACAGAGGAGTTGTCCATAGAAGCACATCTTCACATGACTTCCATGAGACAGAGGCCAAATTTGTCCATCATTCTTCATTTTTTCCTGCTCCTACCTCTAATGTTATATTTAATTATTTTATTTTCCTTCATCTGATGAGTGTAACTTTTACACCTTCTATGCCACAAGCTATGTTTATACAAAGTCTAATTTGTATGGACATATCTTGGTTCTGGACCTCTGTGCACTGCCACAGTGCTGGATACCAAGATACCAGTTTCTTATTATTCAGATAGAAGGAATTTGTCACTCTGGTACACCTGGACTTCTCAACATTAACACTGCCCAGGGTGACTCTGAAATAACCAGGAAACAGTAGAAAGGACAGATATTGGAAGAAGCTAGAAACAGAAAAAGTCAAGGAAGAGGAATTATAAAAATATTTGAGTGTTAGGTCTAGTTTACATTTCTCCCCAAAACGGCATTGAAAAACTCTGACCAGTATAGACTCCACAGTTTGTGTTTATCCTATGAATATTGCTGCACCAGAGTAAAAAAAAATTAAACATAGCACTTCAGACCAACTCCAGCTGAAACTTAAGATGAACCTGAATATCTCTGGGTTTGCCTAACCTGTATTCCTAATGCTGTTTGTTCTAAGTCAGCAAACCCTCGTTTCTACAGGGAATGTTTGAACTTAAGTCCTAATCCATATGAACGACGGCAAGAACACATAAGAGCAGGAATCGTAAATCTAAAGTCTTTTATTTTATTTTTCATTCCCTGGTAGTTCCATAGCTCTAAGCATTGTGGCTTCCACAGAAGGTAGCAGCACATTGCCAGCAGCATACCTAATTAATTCCTCCTCGCTTCTTCCATGTGGCTTCCTTACCCCCCATCCAACCGACCTATTGCTTCTCTTCAAGATAGGCTCAATTAATGATGATAAAATTAAGGAAGAAGTGAATTATTTAATTCCAGAAAGTATCAAAGCTTACAGAATCCCAGCACTGAGTAGGCCAGAAGGATCAGACCATGCCCTGGGGATTGTTTTTCTGGGCTCCACCCAGAGTTCTCATAAAAATCAATGGGAATTTAGCCTGGTCTTCAGTGGGTGACCTTTTGATTCTCAAGAGGTGCATAACGCTTGGCATTTACTCTGTGCAGTGTCTTTCATGAAAAGGGCTCAAAATATCTCTCTACACCAAGACCCACAATATCCTCAAGGGGAAAGTAAGCATTATCCTCATTTAATTAATGCATTGCTAAAGGCTATAATACGTACTAAAGGAGTCTGATACTTCGAGGTGCACAGCTTGCTCATATTCTGGTGAAGCTGGTGGGGAGATGAACACACTGAGCACCACACTGGATTAGCCTCCAAGACCAAGGTCAGATTTCAGATAAGATATTCTTGACCATCATTCTTCATCCAATGCTTATACTCAGTACCTTCACCCACTTCTGCATCAAGATCCAAGTGACAGCAACAAGAATTATTTTAAACTGATTGTTTGTGGTGGCATGTGTCCATAATCTATCCAGTCCTGATACAAGCACACCAACCAGTGCATCCCCTTTCTCCTGTCCATCAGCACAGCACAGCAAGCAGAAAGTCTCACTAGGAAGCCACCAATCTGCAAAGAATATGGCTTTATTCCTGCACTAGCCCGGACTTGGCATATGGCCCAAGGTAAGTCAGAACAGAAGTAGTAAAAAGCTCTCAGATCATCTGTGCAACTCCTATCTATTACCCTGACACTAATTATGAGTATCTTGCTATCAGCAATGTGCTGCCTAAAAGCAAGTAAGCAGGAAGGGGAACTGAGCCACAGAGAAGCTAAGGAACTTCTAAAGTCATGTAGGATGTCTACTGCAGTCAGGGAATTCAACAGAGTTGACTCGGGTCTTTGTGGAATTGAAATTCTGTCTATTGGACCATATGGAAAAAACAGAGATGTAAACTTCCCCTTGCTTATTCTCATCTGCCACCCACTCTTTCCCTCCTCCTTTATGGTCATAAAGCTGCTTATTTTCATTACATCCTAAGCACTTCCAGGCTTTCTGTACTTTTGAAGAAGACTTGATGGCTTGATTGAGACTCATAATAAACATGTAAACAGGCAGATCCCTAAATTAGCCTGAAAATCCTGATAGATGCATTGTCATAAGAAAAGAAAGCAGCAGCAGGGCCAAAGAAAACTTTAGCATGATGCAGACCTAGAACTAAATGCTCAGAGTTGGACTGAAACAGCAATATTTTTTTTTCCTGCATAGCAGTTGTAAAGCAGACTTAAGATAGCATGTCACTGAATATAGGATCTCTCCTATGGGGGAATAATGCCTACCATTATTACAGAACCATTTGCTGCTCTATATTCAAGGAACTCCTGAGCCTCTACAATAGGCGATCTAATTGCAAACATTTGGTGTTCATGTTTGATGACCAGAAGCACAGCAAACCCAAGGTATATTTCAGAACAGTACCTGAGTTTTCTTTGCTTCAGGGGCTGTACAAGGCATCCATTAGAAGATGATGAGCTAACTACAATCTTCTTGGAAGGTTTTATGACTGTACCAAGGTTTAAAGAGTTGCTGCTAAATGCACCTCAGATAGGCCCAGGTGTAAGACCAAGTCACATATAGGTACTCTGACAAAGTCAACTGGAGAACAAGGATTTCAGAATCTGAAACCAAATAAAAGTGGCAGTGAAGAGGAGGGACAACTCAATAAGTCAACCTCCAGTTATAAAACTACTGAGCATGTGTGCTGGAGGTGATTGAGCACAGCCTTGAAAATGTTAGTGGTGGAGAAAGTGTATGAAGAAAACATCCTAAAGGTGTCAGCTTGATTAATGCCAAAAGGTTTCTTCAAAACTTGATTCTCCAGCTCTATGTTTGTGTTCTCTTTGTCCAAAACTTCAGTTGCCTAGTAAAGTGAAGGTTCTATTGCAACAAAATCTTAGCTCTGAAAACTTGCAAGTTCTTCAGAATAGTAATGAGATTTTGAAATTCAATGTTTCTGGAATGTTTACAGTTTATAATTTTAAGAATTTTATTTATTTATTTATGAATTTATTCATTTTACTAATTCTGTGTAATCTTTTACACTTGGTACTGAAAGATATTTAGACAAAGTATATTTTGACAAATGTTTTCTGTTCTTTTTTTTTTTTTTTTAATTTTACATTCCATGAGCAGGCTACCATATTTGAACATGGTTAATAGAGTTTATAAAAGAAAAGGACTCATGCAAATCTTCTGGCAGAGTATTCTCCTTGATTCTTAGGTATTCCTTAGTGCATGCTCCAACCAAGAGCACAGTTATAAGGCTATAAACAACATGACCCATAAAAATTCAACACTAGCTCCTAGTTATATATGGTTACTTACTATTTGCTTTATTATATTAGACATCTCCCATGCTCCAGGTATTTTACAGTTCTTAGGATAGTTAATGCAATTTAAATATATATAGTGACTGTAGTGAGTTCTCGTTCAGGGAAGGAACTATAATCTATCAGAAAAAAAGCTAATTACAGTTTATCCCATTGATTTATATTTCCCCAAGCCTCCCCTCCCAATTTTTTGTAAGTATTAAAAACCTTAGGTTGTTATTTTGATATATGCTGCTAGATATATTAAATACCAACTAATTCTCATATAAAACTGGTAGTTTGATCAATACAGCTAAAAGCTTCATTCCTCACATATGTATTCCTCAGCTTTAGAACTATCAATTTTAATCTTGCATGTTGAGATTAGATAATAATCAGGCCAGAAATTCAGCTCCACAGAATTCAAAAAACCCTCCTGTTCAAATTCCACAGAAAAGAACAGTTGATCCCTCTTTGGAATAAGGAAGATTTGCTGGATAACCTCACCAGATTCTGTCCAAGGCTTCTATCACCAACCACTTGCCTTGCTCTCTCTCCCTCTATTTCTTCTCTAGTCAGTAAGCTCGAGACAGATGTGAGAGAAAACACTCAATCCAAGTTAGAAAAAGCAATTTCAAAATTATTTGTTTCCCAGGCTTAAAACATGGGGAAAGATACTGGAAAACCACCAAGAAGGTTTGCCCTCACATTCTGCAAGCAACTGAGCAAATCTGTTTTGCCCTTCCTGTATGATACAAATGGATTTCTCACTGAGTGAGTCATTTCATTTCCCAGATAGTCCCAATGTCCTTCTTGTGAAGGAGGGCACGAGAGAGAAGGGAAGAAACAATAAATAAAAGTCACTTCAGCAGCAATGTGTGTCATGTGGGAACCTGATTAGAATGTCATAATGTAGACTTGGTATATGAAATTAAATAGAAGAGAGAGTAAGTAGCCTACAAAGATTTTGGGTTCAAATAGCAGTTATTGCCACACTGAAAAACAAAAAAGAGAAAAGCAGGAAAGCAACAGAGCTGGTGCTGGATCTCCAAGTGGTTTTCTACAATAACTTTGAAGAAGGTCATGTGAGGAAGAGAGGAAACTGAAGCTCTTTCCTTCCACAGAGGAAGATAAATGGGTGACATTATGCTAATGAAGACAATTCACTCCCAGAATGAGTCATTCAGCAGAAGCAGGGTCTCTGTCCTGCCTGTTGATTCATATTCTTTTCCCTCCAGCATCAAGAAGTCATCCTAAAAGGGTTGACGGTGTGACCTACCCACTAACAAGTTTGGGTTTAATTTTGTTATTTATTTGATATTAGCATAGTGTCACCCCCAGGAATTTTTCCCTTCAGTGGTGTCTCTGTCCCTCAGTCTCTAGATTATCTTATCTCTAGATTATCTCTCTCTTCTGTGGTGTGGAGAGAAGCTTGAAGCAAGACATGATGCCAGAAGAACTACAGAAGAAATGAGCCACAGGCAGGCAAAGTGTCTTTGGATCAGAAGGTCAGCTTGGCCTCCACTTCACTGTGCAAAAATTAAATCAGGATTTTCATTTTTTCCTTGAAATCTCGTTGTTGTTGTATAAATAATTCCTAACGGTTGTATTTCTCTCCCCTGTTTTGACACACAGGAGCTTTTAAACAAACCAGCCCTTCAGATGTGAGAGCTCAGTTCTGAACCAGCATGGTGATGGAATAAAGGTCCAATTATGCAAAGCTTTCTTGAGCAAAATTGTTTAAAAATCAAAATAAAATGAGGATGTCCACAACACTGGTTGTAAAAGGAGTATCAGCTGCACAAGGACTGTACATCTGACCTGACTGGCTGCAGTAAAAAAAAAATTATAAAGCTTGTCCTTCAGAACTAGAGCATTTTATTTTCATTTAATGACAACCATTATGGTCTTTTTAAGAAGCAAGCAAAAAATTAAAGTATTATTTTTAAGTGTGTATTTTTAAAATTTATCACTTTATGGAGACATTACTAACCAGATAGCTGGTATAAACTGTCATATTTTTAGTGGCTGAAGACAGCTGAATCAATACTTCAAACTAGGCTCAATATTTGAATGCAGCAGTAAGGAAAGTGCTGTAATCCACTGTTATAGATTAGATGGCATGTCAATCTTAAATTGCACATTACAGAAGAACTAGTTAGAGAGACTTTACTCTAAATATAGCTTTTTTTTCCAAACACTAAATATTCTTTGTGGTCAGTAATTTAGCCTAAGTTTTTTGCGTTGTCATACAATGCAGGATTTGTCTTCTGCACCAATCACAAAGCCAAAACCACTCAATAAAACATCAAATTAATTATCAAAAAGTATTTAAGATCAAAATCTTTGATTGCCTGTAATGAGATGTCCAATGATGTTAATCACAGAAAAAGTGTCTGCTTAGAACTAACCATCAGAAACAGATTTCAGTGTGAAATAAACAATGATCATTATGACAGGGATAATAAAAAAATGAATCAATTGCACATATATTAAGCAAGAGCTCTTTTATATTAAATATTCATTTTATGCTTCATATTCACATATGAATAACTTTGTAAATAAATTTTAATGTTTATTGGGGATTTCTTAACTTTCTGCAGTGAACTTTTGAAAGGAAAACACAAATCTATTTAGAGAGTTCTTTGGAAAGGTGACTTTCAGTGTCATGATTCAGACAAGTACCTTCCTTCAAGTAGTAAGTACTTTTTAACTTTAATAGAGAGAAATCCATCTTCACATTTTACCCCTTTTTGTTTAAAAGGTTGATTTTCTGTCAACCAGGGCCCTGATTCTTGTCTCCACAAAATTAGAGACAAAACTCCCATTTGCTCCAACAGAAGCACAAGGCAGACTTGAATTCATAATATATTGTCTCTCTCAACCAGTCACAAAATCCTGCACCCCATTCCCTGCCAGGTGCTGCATTGCTTGAGCAAACAGCTGAGGGACAGAGGCTCTCAGAATAACATGAGATATTTTCCCCTTCTTTGACTGTACCCGTGAGAGTCAAAGGTAAGCAAGTGAAAACTGAGCTGTGCTACACCAGGCTTACCAAGTCCCAGTGTCAGCAGTACCTGGCTCTGATATTAACAATGAAGCCTGAAGCCAGGAGGAGAAAGCTCATTCGTGATGGGCAAAGACCAGGTGAATTTTGGAAGCTTTCTTCCTCTCTCTTGTTTGAATAGCAGAGGCTGTGCTAGCCTGGAGCTGCTGCAGTGGCAACCCATGGATTGTACTCCCTTATATCATCATTAGCCTGAAAAAGCATTTGATCTGTGCTCCAATTTACCAGTAAGGATTGGATGGATAGCTCTGTTGATGGCAGGAGTATCCTGGCAGCCCTGCTGCAGCAGCAGTGAAGGGTATCTTGTACTCAGGTCAGACCAGCACATCTGCTCTCTGTGAAGGTTTGGGATGCAAAAGGACCCAGCAGCTACCAGAGAAAAGCTGATTTGTTTGGATTAGGATATGCTGAGGAGGACATATTGGATGGATGGGACCACACTGGACTGTGATGAAGTCACATGTACAGGTTTGTCCCTTTTAAGGTCTCCAAAAATCTGTCAGCTGCTGTTTTGGGTAGGCTCCTGTCCTACAGCTCTGTGCAGAACTGCTGGGTGCTGCTCTCAGGGCTGCCACACCCCACTGCAGGGCAAGCTCCTGTGGGGGACACTTCAGCAGCACTTTCAGATCAGTGGCACCAATCCCCATTTTTTTCAAAAGAAGGAAAGAATTTCATATGCCAGTCCAATGGTATTTTTCTGTGCCAGTAAATTGCTTGTCCCATGGGCCCCAGGGAGTTTTGAGGAAAGTGCAGTGATTTTCCCTAGTATAAATGATTACAAAAAGTCCTGGTTTAAAATGGGTTTATGATAATAGCTAGGCCAAACTGGTCATCCAGGTGAAAAGTGTTAGTTTTTTGTCCAAAATTAGTCTACTGTTCTTACACTTATACTTAAAAAAAAAAAATGCTTACTTAAATAATATTATTTTATGAAGGAGCAGATAGCCAGGAAATCTGCATGTAGGTGCACAAATGATGGAACTACTGAACATTAATTTATCCAGTCTTCCTCCCAGTTTGGATTCTCTGCTGTCAAAGTAATATGCTTAATCTCAACTAAGGCTTTTCCCTCAGTGAGAATCAGGCTTTCCCTCTTCTCTCCACAGCCTTATTTTCATTAGATTTGTAGGAAATTAATACATTTGAGAGGGCTTATTCCAGAAGAGGGAGAGAGAGGAAAAGAGAGAGAGAGAGAGGGAAAAGTGACTTGGCTAGTCAGTTCAACAAACTAAAAAAAGGCAAGAATGAAAATAGAGCTACAGGAAAAATGTTTGAGATTTGTGTTCTCAGAAATCCAAGCTTAAGAGGGAATTCAAAGTATTGTGGTGCTTTCAAAGATGGAACTTCTTGACCTCTACACTATAATACTTACTCTCATTTTACTCACGTGTTTCAAAAAATGAAAAATATAGAAAGCAAATAGATTAAAAATATGAGTAGGAAAAATGGATGAAAATTTAAGACAAAATAACTGGTTACACTGGTCAGCTGGTTAAGCTGCACACATTGGCAGCTCCTGAATCCTGACACTATAGTATTCTGACTCCTATACACACTCCTGTGTATTTATTGACTTGTTGCACACACTGATCTTCTAGGTCTGGCACACTTTCTAAACAGTTTTGAAGCTCTTGAGCCTCCTTTGCAACCAGTGGCAGCATTATACATAGTTACAGCTCTTGCTGCCCTCATCTGTGAAGCACCAGGAAGCAGTGTCCGTACCGCAGACACAAAGCAACAGGAGAAGTCGAGGCATCACTAAAGCAAGCAGGGCTGAGTCCTGTCCAGGATGAAAAAGTCTCTCTGTGCCTGAGATGGAAATACAGCTCCTTTCAAGACAGAGGAGCCTAAGGCCATACACAGTGAGTTCAAAATGCCACACTCAGACCTGCCATGACAAATGGAGTTTATCTTGTGGAGGGCAGCTTCATCGCCAGTTTCATTGGGGTCATATTGGTGAGGGATTGAGCCTATAGGTGTGGCACCAAACTGGAAGCAAAAAGTACTGTTGCTAAGGAGCCTTTGGAGAAATAAAAAATACTGTACCTCTCTTTTCTCTATGAAACTCTTCAACTAAAACACTGTCTCCCTGTGCAGTGTAACAAAAATGACAGCAGCCTCAAAAGTTTTGTTTTGTCAGTTTTTGAGACATCTTCTGTCTGCTCAATTATTCAGTGGCCAAAGGGGCCAAACTTAGTCTGGTCTTGTTCAAAAGCTCATGGTCTGCTCTGCTGACCTAGAGAAGAATCTTTTATTCACAAGCAGCTGAATGGCAAAGTTTCTTTGAGACAGAGGCCTCCTAGGGCCAGGAAAAGTGTAACATTCTGGAGAGATAAACATCCTAGCATGACATTTCACATCTGATTATTACCCAGAATGTTCATAAAATCTAACCCCAAATAGTTTAGCCCACATGCTCTTGATAGGTAAAAAAATTAACTAAAATGTCCAACTCTGCTCTTAAATCACTGGAACATAGGAAAATAAGGATTGAAATCTTGGTTTCATCACTGTTTTTCTGTAAAACCTGTAAATTATATGAGGAAATTTAATGTGCATCATATGTTAGCTTGCTCTCTGGATCATTCTGGAACCCCATCATGAAAACACAACATCTCAATAAATTGCAACATCTCAATACCTTGCAATTTGAGTCCAAGGAGCAAAATCAGGAGAAGACAAGGTGGAAAAATGAGAAGAATACATTATAAATAAAACATTTCTCCTCCCATGCTGCTGTAAATTTTGTCTCAATATTTAAAAAAACCACCCAAAACACCAGAATAGACATTGTCTATTACTGAATGCTTACAGAACCACAAGCACAACAGATCACAACAGCTAAACAACACAAGTAGTTTCAACTCTTGACAATAGTCCTTTGAAAATATGTGCCTGTTTCTAGATTTTACAAATCTGAGAAAACATACAAAGCATTGTGCTTTGGACAACACCAACAAGTTTTCTCCTCCACCCATTATATGCTGGAAAAGGGAGAAACCTTCCAAAGCTGGAATCTAATTCTTGTGTTTTGCAGGTTCTGCAGGGACCCCGAGTTCTTCATCTCAGTTCTCTGTCCCACATAAGCCTTGTTCCTGCAGTAGAAATCAGGAAACCCTAAATACACACTTTAGTGTAAAAAAAAGGCTTTCCTCTTCAAGGGAAAACTAAGGTACTTCATAATTTGCCAGAGTGACCATATTGCTAGGTGGAGCAGAGGAGATGAAGGACAAAAACTTGCTCAAGGCTAGGGCAGCTGGTGTACTTGAGTATCTGTAGCAGCAGAGTAGGCAGTGGTTACCAAAATGTCCATGCATGGGGTAGACACAGAACATCTAAACTCATACATCTGTTTTTTATATGGTAAATTACTTAGCTAGAAAACTTTTCAACTAATTGCTCACTTGTTAGTTGTGCTATACTAATGTAAGTATTTGACACAAATGTACTCAATTCTTCTCAAAAGGCAGTTTGTTTGTTTGTTTGTTTTTCACCTGTGGCTGACTTTTTGATCCATGCTACTGCTATCAGAGGTGAGCAGCAAATTTCTAATCAACACATTTAATCACTCTGTCTCTTCAGAGAAGCCACTGGAGTGATCATGTAATCTCCTTTGTCTGGGTTCCTGGAAATTACTTGGAAAAACAATGGTTGCAGCTGCAGAAGCGCTTCAGAGTGGATAGGGAAAAGAGGTGCTCCAGCCTCTTTCTCAGTTCCAGCATTTCTCCCTCAATTTAGAAAATGCAGAGGATCCAATTAGCAACACTGAGTATGGTTTCCAGAGCTATTGATGGGACTCTGCATGGAGCACCTCTCCCAGCTAGAGAAATAGTATATCTAACCAAAAATACAACATCTACTACTAACACTTTTATATTATATTGGCTAACTGGTGTTAGAGAGACTGAAGTTGTCATTACTGTTGCTTAGGATTTGTCATGCTGCCGTACCAAAAGCACGTTGGAGATTTCAATGGGCAGAAGTGACAGCAACTTAAAGGGGCACCAACTGTTCAATTTATCTCATTAACTTCAAGCTCTTAAGTAACCTGTCCTTCAGAAACGCTTCAAGAGATTTCATTGACTGCAGAGTGAACTGAAGGAGATTAGCTCCTAACTTGACACCTCAGCTGGAGTGAATCAGGGGCAGGCAGTCAAAGACACAAGGCTGAACCACCAGTTCTCTTCACTGCACTGCTGTACTGCTGGCTGCTGGTGAACAAGCCTTCCTTTACCCCAGTTTTCTGACATGCCTCTTTACTCCTTCCCCACACTGGAAGACTCCAAAGGCAAGAGACATCTCTGCACATTCATGAGACACTTAACCCTGCAGGGTCCTGCCTCTCACTGAACTCAACATGAAATTATTGATGCATAACTTTACAATCTGAATTACTACATCACCAGCAGAACTACTTTTGACAAGGCAACAGCTCACATTAAAAAAAAAAAAAAAGCACCCTCTGAATTAGATGATTCTAATGGAAGTACGATCTTCCACATCTGAGTAGAATATTAATACAAAATTGGAAACAGCATCTTAGTATTAGGAGTTTAGTTCCTAAATTCACTATGTATTGAATGAGCAGAGATTGGCATAGCCAGATGGCAATTCAGATCCTAGGTAGGCTGAACTGACCCTTGGAAGTGTCTGTGAATATTAACAATTCCCTTTAATGATTTGGAAAGCACGTCTTAATTTATACTGAAGCCTCCAGCGTATTTCTTTCTTTTACCACCCACCACACAAAATGTTGACATAGAAGGCACCAAAGCAGAAAAACCCCCCAAAGAACTCTAAAAAATTTACTTTTATCGTCTTCTATTTGAAGCTGTCTGTGCCACAGATTGTTTTAACCTACTTAATTGTATTTTCTGAACAAAACCACCATTGAAAAATGAGAAATCTTAGAATTCTGAATTTCAAGATATAGATCAAAAAACCTTAGGTGCCATATGGTAAAACAAAAAGGATAAATTCTGAATCCATTGAATAAATGTCAAGGATCTCATTCTTTAGCAGGTCTTAGCTTTAAGTGGTACCTGACATCACATCAGTACTGTTGGAACTACTGTAAATGATGGAGAAGAGGAAAAAGAACATGAAAGGAAGTTGCTCTTGCACTGATATATCATTTTTCCTTGTTTCCACAGAGCATAACAGTTGAAGAGGGGAAAGCTGGACATAGGCCTATTCATATGAACAGCTGCTCCTGCTAATTACCTGTCGGTTTCTAAACTCCTCGTCAGAAGACGAGGGATCAGCATTCCCACCACTGGAACTATTAAAAGATCATCTGTTTCTATCATCAGACCAGAAATGGAGACTCATCTCACCGGGATGCTAGTAAGGGTATTTAGGAGGGAACTGTAGCAGACAAGGATTCATTTATCTCAAATTCTGCCACTGAGTATCTGCCCAAGTGTTCTTCTATTCCTGCCTGCTGTGGCAGGAGGTTCTGTTCTGAGGGTTACCAAGACCAAGCTCCAGTTTAGGGGCTGCACATTCATGGGTACCATAGGAAGGCAAGGAGTCAGGAATGTATGTGAATGGCCAGAGACATGAAGAATGAGTTGTGAGTAAGGCTTTTTAAGAGATTAACACTGTTCTCCATTAGAAATTGACCCTGAGATGTTTTTTCATAGTCTCTTGGTGTGGGTTTTAAGTGGGAAGGAAAATCTCAGGCTACTTGCTCTCATGGACCATTCACAATGGAGTTAAGGATTCCTACTAACGTCAGTGAGGTTTGGATTAGGCTGGCAGCTGCTCACCAGTCATTTGCACCAGCGACTGATTAAGACCCTACTTTAGGCAACAATTTAAAATCAGAGGGGTTTTAGGGAGAGAATTCAGTCATCTTCTGGCTCAGACTTAAAAATATATCCAGTCTCATCCAGTTTATGTAAAGAGCAGGCATCATGACAAACATAATCAGCTCTGTAAAATCTTAGTATTAGGCACTGTTAAAAGCCCAGAATATTTTGTTCACTATCAATATTAGATATGGAATACAACAGAGGAGAGGGCTGGTGGATATTGTGTACCATATGGATTTTTCATGCTGCCAACCAATAATTTATCCCACAAATTAAACACCTTTCACATTATTTTATTAGGGAGATACCAACTTGCCATCAGTAAGGTCTTTCAGCAATGTAATTTATACATACTTTTTACCCGTCTGTTAGCACTAAGGATTTCCATTGTTTTGGTGGGGGTTTTCTTGTTTTGTTTTGTTTTGTTTCCTATATCCTCTTCCAATTTTCTTTGAAACTTGAGCAGGATTAGGTTAAGATTAAGTTACTTTTTTAAGTAAAAAGTCACAAAGGTGAAGATACCTTCAAAGGGATAATACACTGGGGATTCCTTGCTACCAATTTTTCCCCCATGGAAGGCTTTTCCCATATTATTTTTTTCTTTTTAATTTCTGTATAATTTATAATAACATATTGCTGCTTCTGTCAATGTAAACTGGCCAAGGTATCACTTAGCTTCATTTCCTGAGACCTGACCAAGGGTCAGAGATTACCTTGAACTGACATCTGACATTAGCAAATAAACAATCTCCTCTTGTTTCCCACTTGGTGAATCAGCAGTCCCCATGCTAATCATGTCGACAGGTTTTTGCTAAAGCAGGGGAAGGGGAATTCCAGGTTGACAAATAAGTCCCCTGAGAAATGCACCTGTCAGTTATAGAAGAGCCTGCATGGCACCGCAGAGCCAAGAGCAACAGAATGGATCCGTGCCACTGAAAGTGATATTCACAGGGTCACGGCAAGACTGAGCTACACTGGTGCACACAGGATACCAGGGCAGCACTAAATCTGTTGGTATTATCCACCACAGGCCTCAGGAAGAAAAGCCAAAGCAATGCATCATTTAAAAGCACAGCAGTGCAGACACAGGAGATGGGCTGGTCAAATGGCCTTTTGCTTCTTGTGCTGTTTCTTGCTGTGTTGCTATCCAACACCTAGACAGCATCACATACCACCAGTCTCTAGTTCCCTGCTGTCCAAAAACTTTCCTCCACCCAGTTGTCCCACAGAAAAAAAAGCTAAATCTTCTGTAACTTTCTGCCCTTCTACAAGGTTTCTTTCAGAAATATTCCAGAAAAAATGCCCTCTATTTTTTTCTCCCCATGCTTTCTCCAAATAGGGTGGTTACTCCCTCTGTCATAGTGAACACAAATTGACTGTTAGGTCAGATTCTGAACAAGACTCAAGCATGTGAGGATTTAGTCTTCCAAGAAGGAAATCTAAAACCACTGTATTATTCAATGTGGAAAGAAAAGGAGAGACACAAAGGCCACTTTTGTGAGCTGTAGAAAATGTGATTTGAAAAAGAGGTAGGTGAAGGGAAACTAGGGGTAATTTGGGGTAGGAAGAAAGTGGCTGCATCATGGTTCGGTGTCTCTCTTTGTCTCTTCCTCCCTGCTCTCTGTACCCTCCTTTCTCTCTGTCACACAAACTGGGGGACCTGGCTGGATTCTGAGATAATTTCATCCCACACTGGGGGCTGCAATGTTGAAGCTACAAATCACCTCTTTTCACTCAGAAATCTCCATTGACTCCCCACTTCTGTGGCAGCTCTGGTTACTGCAACACTTTACCAGGGAGAATAAGCAGCACCCTGAACTGGGGAGATCACCTGGCTGGCAGCTCCCTGCAGAGCAGAAGACAAGTCTGTCCAGTCCTAAAACTGCAACATGGCAGGACAAGGCAGACTGAAACACAAAATTAATAGCACCAATATTGCCATTAAAATGTTAGCACAGGCTCCAAATCCTTTTGAATTATAAGACCAGCCTGGGATCAGCCTTCTAAAACAAGCCATGGAAAATCAGGGAATATAGTTCCCCCAGCTATCAAAAAATTATTTTCTCTCAAGAAAATGTACTTTTTGCTTTCAAATAAGTGAAAAAAGAAATCCATGGGAAGTAAAAATTTCTGTTTTAATAATGAAATTTACCTCAATCCAATTTTATTCATCAAGAGAGGCTTTAAGAGTGCCCTGAATTTCCAGTATTCAGGTGGCCACTGATGCTCAAATTAGCTCTGTTTCACAGCTGTTATTAGTAGTGCTTTGTGCCTGCTTCACAACTAACAAAACCGTTTTATATTAACACAGGGACCTAAATAGATTTGTCCATTAAATGCTAGTACATTAGACCCAAGGTGTCCTTTACAAGTATCCCAGTGGAGTTTTCTAAACAATCTTGGCTAGAGCAACCTTGGGAGGCAAGTTTACTGAGAAACATCACTATTAATAATAACCCTTCCAGGGCTGAATACAGGGTCTAACACAGCTCTTTTGGAAGTGTGACTAAAGCTACACCATCCTAGGGAAGAGGGTAAAATAAACTGTTGGAAGTAAGATAAGGAAAAAAACTCTCAGCAGAGAATGATGTGATCAAATATTTAGATTCAAAATCCATTACATGACATAGAATCTTCTTCCCCTCCCCCTGTTCCTACACTGACAATGATATTGCAAAGGCAACAAAAGTATATTCCTAACAGATCTAAATAAGATTTTCATCTCTAGAGGAGAAGAGACTTGTTAATTTTTGGTGGGCTGGGCAAAGCAATGAGATTCATATTGTTGTAATTATTAATTTCTTCAGCAAAGTGTTAAATCTCCAGGTACTTTACATATTGGCTGCATTCTTTTTTTGTATTTCCAGCAAAGCTATTAATTTAATACCATCTTCTCATAGGAAAGAAATCTGAATGGAATTAAGGATGCATGATCACAGCTAGGAAAACAAGAAGGGATAGGAAGAGGGACAGAAAGAAAAAATTAAAGTTCTGATAGTTTAGTCTGTTCAAGAACACCGGTGGAAACATGTTCTCTAAAATGTTAATTTGTCCTTATTTAGGTAGATTCTCTGTCTTGATCAAAGCAATTTTTCGAACTTTGGTTGTGCCAATTAATAGATATCGGCTGTATCAGATCAAAAATATTCTCTAGAAAGTGATATTCCTGCAAGATGCTATTTATCTAGAAATATCAGGCAAACATATCCAATCTGAATAGAAATATGCATGTATACAATTTGTGCCTACAATTCTTTCCTAGAAGGCTTTGATTCCTGCTAAGCCACACCAGGATCAAGGGCTCTGTGACTGCAGATCGGCCTCCAGCCAGAGAACACAGTTTGGACAGAGAAAGGAAAGCTGGACAGAGCATCACAGGCAGGAAGTCACCATCACCACCCTTCCCTACACTGCGCCCCAGGGAACAAGGCTGATCCAGGTCCCTTTTCCCTTGGCTGTGATCTGCTATGACTCCTTATGGAAGGATGGACCATTACGGAAGGTCTGGGACCAGCAGAGCCAGTTTGTCCCTGCTGGACAAGGGGACTTCCACAATGCCTGTGCCCCAATATTTCCTGGATATGTTCAGGAGAAGGAAAATCAGGGAGGAAAATCCGGACTCACTTCATCGTAAGCAAGTGCCAGGCTAGAGAGGATAAATGTATTACATTAAGTGATGCACTAAAAGCAGTTTGGCACTTTTGGTAAATGTCTGAGAAAATCTTTAAGTCCCAATTAAGGGATTTACTCAGCCCCCCTTTTGTTTTATTTTTTTTAATTTTTTTTTTTAGTTTATTTTATTAGAAAATACCAAGCAGATTGTGCTGGGGGACAAGCCAAAAGGTTTTGCTTTAATCTTTTATTTTCCTGTTTCCTTTCTTCTTTTTGCTTGCTCAGTGGTATTCATAAAGCATTACCACCTAGGGACAGGTTGCAAGGGGTTCAAATGTGATGATAGTTTCCATATCACTACCTGAGACTAGGAGAGGCCAAGGGGGAACGTGCTTCCTACTGAGCTTAATATTTTCAAGGAACAATGCCTGTTACAAACCCACAGTGCCGCTGGGCCCCAAATTCTCCTTTTATTAAGAATCAGTCAATGCAGCTCCACCTTGGGAAAATTCAGTCTCCAAGCCTCAGCCACGAGTCTTTCTCAGAAAAGGGGGTTCTTGCCATGCCTTTCTGGTTCCCTCCTTTGGCCTCGCTGCAGCCGACCAGGATGTTAATTGGAAAAGCAAGGCTAATTAAAACCAGAGAGGCAAACGAAACTGTGGAGGGAGCGAAGGGAGGAGAGGGAAAAAAGTTAAATTCAAGCACATAATAAAGAACATTTCTGCCTTGCTGTTCCTGGGAGGGATCTCATAACAGTGGTGCAACAGCCCAGAGGCTACAAGGAAAAAAATTAAACTACTGTGTATAACAATGAAAACATTAAACCCTTTGTGTACCATGAAAATGGAAACCAAGAAATAAAGTTAAGATGCTAAACATGTGTTTGAAGAGCACTGAAACATGCAGCATGTATTTGACTTCCGCCTTCTGGGGAGTGCAGGGAGGCATGACTGAGATCTATTAAATCCAATGATGGCCAAATGTTCTGCAGGTGCATTCAGGTCCTGTCAGGGCACAAACCCTGAAGAGCAGATACACAGACTTTAGAGAGTGGTGCCACCAGGCAAACAGGCTGCCTCGCTGGAGAGGAGTATCCATTATTTCTTGGGAGAAAGTGTCATCCTGTTTTCTCACTGAGGATGCTTAGAGACGCTACAAATGCTCATCCTGCGACCCAACACTTGCCTCTCTCACTCTGGGGCCAGCCTGGGACCCACTCACCATGGCAGGGAGGAGCCTTTACTCCTCCTTTACAAGAAACACAAATGTGACGCCCCACCCCCTCACAGCTGCCGGGGCACTGATGCACACAACAGCTTGCCAAGTCAGCAAGGCCTAGGAAGGGTAAGTAACAGGATTTAAAAGATCAGAGATATTTTTCTTCTCCTCTTTAATTAAAACCCTTCTTTATGCTTAATGTCTCCGAGAATGGTAGGACTAAACTAAATCTCAGGTGATGTAGAAACTTTTCTCTTTGGTCAGGCAAGTTGAAGGGGCTGCAGAAGGAGATGAGGGGGCCAAGACTGTTGTCCTCATTTCCCTCCTTGCACATCCCCTCCTCCCTTTCCTTCAGGAAAGATTCACATCTTTTTCAGAGTCCCCAGTTGTTAACCCTTTTGCTGGCTCCACACAGAGCCTGCTTTCTGCAGGTCATTAAATATGCCCCATCCCAACCTGTACACGTGAAGGAAAAGCTTGTGGCAGCAAATATGGACAAGGTCATATTCGTGACCATTTGCTTTCTTTCAGCAACCCAGAGGTGACTGCCTCCTTCAGAAATACAGCTTGAGACTCATTTTAAGGCCATCCAGACACAAGGAAAATTAAACTTTCTGAAGTAAATCAAAAGCCTGTAGGAATATAATCAAGTTTCTCAATAAACAGGTAGGAAAGACTGATTTTCCCCTAAAAGACAACTTTAATTTTAGCTGAGAAAGAGACCTGAGTATTTGAAACATGCACAAAATATCAAAAGGAAAATACAGGATACAATTCTCTCTCCTTTTTTTTTTTCCTTTTACTCTCAAGCTCACTTTTGTTATTATCTTAAACATGTACCTCATTAATTGGCTGTGAGGAGGAACACCATTCACAAGACATTTAGCTACTTGGAGTAGGAAAAAAAAAGAAGAAAGATAAAACAATATATATTGAGAGATTGAACACTAATTTGCATCACAAGAGGCTTTGTGGTGGGAAGGTAAAATAACTTGAAGCATTTCTGTCCCCACACAGTGAATTGCCCTTCCCCAACCTGCTTCATCAGTTTACAAAGAGTTCCTGTTTCTAAGGGATTGTGACCTCTCTCTCTTTGTTTCTTCACCAGAATCACAGTAAGTGTGATAGGACCTTAAGGACAAAGAGAGGAAAATAAATAAAAGAAGGCAAGGACAATTGCTGAGCGGCCAGTGTTAATGTCACCATATAAAGGGTCTGTCAGCATTTCCATTAGAAACTCCTATTTTCAAAGGTTTATAACTTGGCCATAAAAATTCACTCTGAGCAGCAGCTGGAAACTTGGCAAACAAAATCTCACTCAGCTTCAATTGATTTTTTTTTCTCTTTCTTTCCCCCTGTTCCCCAACCACCTTTATCCTCTATCTCCTCCACTCCCCTCTTCTTTTTTCCTCCTCCTAGACAGTAACTTTGAGTTGATTTAACCAAAGGATGCAAGAACAGGCATCCTGTTACACATTGTCAGATGCACTTACACTGATCACTTTTTGCCTTTTCTGGTCCCTAGTGCTTTCTTTGTAAGTTCTGCAATCACCCTGCAATCACCTGGGGCTTTTGCTTTGCTTCCAGTTTGGTGGTTTTTTGTTTTGTTTTGTTTTTTTTTTTTTAATAAAGCATTCTTCAAATTTTTAAGACAGATCTCTACGTTGGACTGACTGCAATAACCGTATATCAATATATCAACCCCCAAAAAACTTCTTTGAAGAGAAATAATTAATTAAGAAGAAACTCATCAGGAAAGTGTGTGTTGCAGTCAGTCCTTTGTGGCATGTGGAGTCTGGTCAGGAATGTCAGGATAGCTCAGCTAGAAATAGGAACTGCTGTGTCTCCTGGTTTGTGCTGGTTTTGACCCACCAAATCCCTTCTCCTGTCATGCAAAGGGCTCATCTACATGGGATGTTTAAGTGAATATGACAGCAGCCATCTTGGCTGACACTTGAGAGCAAACTGGGGACTCTAAGCATGATGCTGTGCAACTTGAATTAAATTGCCAAGGCGGACGGACCAGGCACGGAGAGGGGATTCATAACATATGCTGAACAGCAGGAAGGAAGCTCTGTAGGTGTAAGGAGTGACTTGAATTAAATGCAGTTTGTCCTGGTACAAGTCACTCCCCCAACAGCAGCTCTGAGTATTCACAGATGAAGAGAGTGAGAAGGAGAAGGAAAGGGAAATAGGGGCATTGCTGTAGTTGGATAGGGAGATTTAAAACCAGCAAAAGTGGGTTTTAATGTGATGCCAAGCAAACACTGTGAAAGTAGAGCAAGGAGTCTGAAAAGTGAGGCATGAAAGGCTGAGAGTTCAGACTCAGAAACATTCCTGTGTTTGAGATGCTTCTCTGAACTACCTGAGTCACCAAAAGGGAGAACATGATGGGGAAGCACTGTCCTGTGTCATGAGATTTTCCATCCCAGTTTTCATTGTCAACAGCGAAAACTTGTACATAAAATCAAAAATATAGGAGAGATTAAATAGGAGGAAAAAAAGACAAAATATTAATGGTCTGAATGTTGGGACATATTGGGGGAGGGTGGGGGCGGTGTATTACATTAATGCCTGAACACTTGGTGTTGAGTTCCACTGAGCAGTGTTTTTCTTTTCCTCCACGTGCCACGATATAATTCAAGCTGGACAAAGTGGGATGACAAGACCAAAATAGCCACAGTATGATTTATGGATCACCTGAAATATTCAGTGCACTCTTTCTATTTTTACATTAATCTAAGAAAAATAAACAATTATATTAGAAGCCTATAAGGAAATTACATCAGTGCGGAAATAGCCTCTTTATACCATGATCTCATTTTTCAGACTCTGCACAAAGAATTATATTTACCGTGAGGCATCTCCCTTTGCTTTGTTTTGCAGATACTAAACTGCCTAAGAAAAAAAAATTTAGGGCAGTGTCTCTATTTTCCTCCAAGTATTTTATATTTATGCATCAGTTAAACATGAGAAGTGAGTTTAAATCCTAACAGTTCAAAACTGAATCCAAGCTCTGTCAAAATTAATGTTCAGGGTATTTTATCTAAATTCCATACAATCATGTTTTGTCAATGTCCTAAGATATCAACCTACTTGCTCAGTGGCTTAGAATTTATCCAGTAGAACATATGATCTCATCTAATTCAAAGTTGTGTGTCTTGAATACCTCACGTGCAACTGAGATAACAATATTTATCTATCCTTTGGAAGAAATGCTGCAAAAAATTGGTAAAGAAAATTTTAAAATTCAGTTTCAAATTAAATAAGAAGAAAAAAATAGTTAAAAATGTTATGCTTACATTTCTGCCAGAATACATCAGCTCAGCAAATGCTTTTTTTCCCCCTATAAAAGTAGTGGTATCACCTAGCAGCAAAAGGAAGGGCAAGCAAATAAAATGTGAGAAGAGGATTGGGGTTGCAAGAAAGCTCAGAGAGAAAGGAAGGAACACTATAATTAGGAGAAGGACTTAGGGAAACTGTTACATCATCCCATGGAGTAAGACATCAAGTGGAAAGGAGAGGAACCAGGAGAGACTTCGTTTTTGATGTTTTTAATTGATACTGTGCATGGCTGATGCCTGAAGATTTGCTACCAGTTTTGTTATTCTAATTAGCAAAGTGTACAGACAGGCAAACCAACATCAAAACCCTGATCCATCGCCGCGGACCTCAGGCAGCTTCGGCAGCAACTGAGGAGATGCGTAAAGCACCGTGACACCAAACACCTACACTCTGAAGGGAAAGGAATTTATGGGCTGTGCATGCAAGGCTGGCAGGGAGACTGTCCCTGTCCCTTACTGTGGATGCAGGCACCTCGAGTGAGCTACAGCTTCAGCAGCAGCAAAGCAAGACTTTGCACAGGCACACCTCTGCTGGCTTAATCCTGCAGTTGATGGGGAAGGGGGTGGGTGGGTTTTTTTCTTTTTGTGACAGAGGTTCATGAATATGTTTGATATGTAGATGTAGATTTATATCAGTTAGAGTAGGCTGAGTAAAGTTACTGGATAAGAGAGGCTAAGGAGGTGTATGGTTAGGGATTAGAGTGTGGCGATAAATGGTAATATGCTTTTGTAATTAAAGCAAATCTTATGTTAAAAAGGACTGGAGTCTGTTTGACTGTTAGATAGGGGTTTGGGTCTATTTACAGTCCAAAGGCACATTTAAACTGCTGAATCTCCCAGTTCCAAGTAGATCCTTTGACTGTGTGATAAGCATGTTTTTCATTTTCTTACAGACTCCTCCTTATTCAGGGCACATCTTGGTTTCTGAAGGAATGAGTTTTTTCTTTGTGATTGCTATCCAGAAGTTGAGCTTGGAAAATGTGACCTAGTTCTGTAAATATTTGACCTCTCTATCCCTTACTCATCCCATCCTCACCTTCCTCCATTTCTCCATACAAACTGCCAGTGAAACACTTTCCTCATGGTGTCACCTCTCATGGGGTAGGGAAAGAGCAGCAGAAACCCAAAAATGGCACACAAAAAGCAGTGGTGCTGATGTTTTCCCCTGAGGGTGTTCACTTTGCACTTCACAAAATGGCTACCCAGCTATAAAACATCATTGGGGGAATTTAAGTACATCATAAATATATATATATATATGTATAGCTCAATAGAAAATAATGTTAGATATAACTTCGATATCACAGTCCCAAGAAAATGACTTGAGGCATTGCAGCTATGGAGGAAGCTAATCTTAGTATGATATTATCCCAATTACAAGTTTATTATTTCTTCCACTTCCATTCAGAGATGGATTTTCCAGTCTGATAAAGCATATGCCAACTTGAAATTAAGAACTGGAGCTTTTCACATGCAAGAGTTGGACCTGAAAATCATTCTTTGACATCTCAAGTTTGGAATTATTTCAGCAAAAATGAACAGTTTTCATAATCAGTTTTTCTTTGGTTTTGTGGGGGTTTTTTTTGGGGAAAAGGAAACGTGTGTGGGTGGAGGGAGAATATATTTTGATCATTCACAGAATTCTGCAAATCAAAACCCATACAAATTCTTCTAACAAAAAGCTCCATAGTCTGCAAAGGTCTAGTACTCTCTGTCACCCCAATCTTCCCACCATTCCAACTTTTTTCCCCTTTTAAATATCTTCATGAAATTCCATTTATTTTGTTTGAAACCTTCATCTCACCCTTTTCCCTGAACAGCACTTCCCTCATATAAATACCACAAAATGCTGAATGTATTTTTTTTCTCTGAGGAATCATTTAGACCATGCTAAATGTGCAGCATGGCATTCAAGTTGTTCTAAGTTCTCTGGATTCAAGCTAACTTGTAGCACACCACTCCCACTTTATCTTGCACCTGCAGCTAAACCTTTAACAGTGCCCAGTGCAGGATACTTGTACCTAGGATGTGGCCATTATAGTATCCAAGCCTGAGCATGTTCCAAATTACACATGCCTGTGGGCATATGCACACAAATGTAACACATTCTCAATGGATTTTAAAGAATCTTTTAATCAAAATATTTAACTTACTCTTTGCAATCATTTCCTAGAGAGAAATGAGAAAAAAAAAAGGAAAAGAAAATAAAAGTGTCCTGACACAATCACTTGTGGTGGAAAGAGGAACACTATGACCAAGGAGACCTTCTGGGAAGGAAGAGTGTATAGGATTGAGACAGAATTTCAAGTGATGCCAGATGACTTTTTTCAGCCAGACATTCAAAAACAGAGCTGCAGAGAGTTAGCTGACCTCTGAGAACTGTGCCTTAGACACAAGACCTTATGGACATAATCACACACTGCTGGCTTCTCTGCCTGCAGCCTCCCTCTACTTTGTACCCCAGGCAAAAAGCATTCAGGGACATAACCCTGTTCACTTACTCAGGGGAAATTCTGCATTCCCAAAATGCAGATCGCAATGAAATTCTTTCCCAAAACAGAAAGTTCATAGGATCCCTTAGCACATATAATTTCACGCACACAAAGGAAAAGAGCAGGAGAATGCAGCTGTATTCCCCAGCTGAGATTATTATAATTAAAAAAAAAAAAAAGGCAAAAACAAACCAAAAGAAAACCCAAAGGCCAGCCAAACACACTCTGGACATCTACATATGAACGGTTTATAGCAGGTGCAAACCTAGAGGACATTAAAAAACAACAACAAAATCTAGGTCTTAGAAGATATGTCCAGAGCTTATTGTCTCTTGAATACTATCATTGCCTTCATTACACTGCATTTACTTTGTGAACTGTCTTTCCCAAAAGCAGTTCTTCATTTTTTTTACCTCCTCATCTTCCTTTATTTTCCCATAAATGGTTGACTTAATCCCTTGACCATCAGTTCCTACTGAAAGTGGTGTAATTTCTGACAATTGATACAGACATTAGAAATTTTTTAATTATGAAGTTCCTAACGCTTTACTGTATCCCTGTGGTCTCCATGAAGAGTTAAACTCCTCTGGTGGAAGGATGTGTATCTAAACTTGAGTGGGAGTCTAATATATTCACAGCCTCAGACAAGTTACACGTGATATCTCACAAAACCCCACATCCTTTAAGAGCCACACTCACAGCAAATGTGTTTACCTGCAGCACAATCAACTGAACCACTGTTTATTAGGTGATAATTCTGTAACCCACTGGGACACAAAGAAAGGTCCTCACATCCTCCAAGCAGGCCCAGTGCAGCCCCTTGCACAGGCAGGGAAAGCCAGCCAGTGAGCTCAGCAGGGTGGTCTGACAGCTGACAGTGAACATACCTGCCTTAGGTCGCTCTCAAAAGGTTCTTGTCCCGGATGGCTACTGAGGTACATCGGTCTGGCGCCTGTTTTTGAGTGGTCTGAGTATCCATTCCTGCAAGTCCCATTCCCTCTCCTGTGAAAGGACCACCTGCAGCAGCTCCTGATCTCTGCTGTCCACTGCACAGGACCTAGGCAGAGCAGCACTGACTGTGTCCTGGGATGCAGAGGGTCCAACCAGCCTGGAGACATGGCACTCCAAGGAGCATGGTGACACACCGCAGCACACACCATGCTGAGTGCAGAAGCAATGCACGTGAGAATGGCTTCGTGCAGGAAGACAGGAAGAGTTACCTAAAGGTCAAGTGGCTTATTTCAGAGCTTGATACACTTGCAAGAAACATTTCATGCTAGGAAACAGATCCTATTTCCTCCTTAATAGGAACAAAAATTATAGTCTCTATGACCAACCTGAAAAGATGCTGGAAACTCTAACCCTGAAGCAAGGTTTCCTTTTTCTTGGTTATGAATATTTATTTTCCCACACCTCATTAAAAATGGTTGGTTGTAAAAGGAAAGGCAATGGAGAAGCTCTGGTGCTTCAGCATCCTTAAGAACAGCAAAGTCTTTGCAAATTTTTTTTATTCAGCTCAGCTAATATGGAAATGCATGGGGGCAGCAATTGAGGTGTGGGCTTATGTACAGCGAGATAGATGCAGATATCCTCACTGTACACGTCCATCTAGATATATATTTATCTATGTGTGTGTATATATAATCTTCACGACAGATAAAATGCACACAGCTGTTAGCAGCTGAAACGGGCCTTAATTACACTCAGGTTGTCATGGTAACATCTGACAAGCTTTGCCTTCCTGGATTGGGAGCATTTGCCCACTTGGAGTTTCAGCGTATCAAGAGAGAGGTTCTAAGGAAAATTAGAATAAATCACACAACTTTCCCTGGCCTTTGTGTCTTCCTGCCACGGCAAGAGGACTAGGAAAGAATATTGCTTCACAGGCTTGACATATCAGACCAAGGCAAAAAAGCAAAATGGTACAGGAATTTAAAGGATAATAGAACTCAAAATACTTTGTTTTGTTGAGAACTAGTATCCAGCTAAAGATTTCAAAGCATTATCAATTTCTTTTAACATTTGTAAGGCCTCATTAATGTCAGTGCGTCTGGTGCCTGAAATCATCAATGGTAATGTCTGAGTTTTTATTTCTTTTATTCAAGTAAGATGACTAATGGAGAAGGATGTTTCCCATTTCACCCATTCTTGCATCAAACCAGTGACACAGTCAGGAAGAGAGCTTAGGTGAGCTCTAACTACGAGTCCATAGCCTACTTAGGGGTGGCTGGTTTAATACATATTCATTGATGTCTCGTTGTCTCAGCTCTTGCCTTTCTCCTTGTGAGAATCAAATAATTCTTTGTTTTCCCTTCAAATGCCTTACAACAGTAATTATTCCTATGAATAGGATGTTTAACCAGCTTCTCCCCCTTCATCCTTTCCATATCATAAAAACTAAAAAAAAACAAAGCAAACAGGAGAAGGCCTACTTAAATCACCACACATCAAGGCTACTTTTAGCCATCTGGCCCACATGCACGTTTTCCTGAATAGCTGGCAAAATAGCAGTCCTGTGATGCACAACTTCAACAGAAAGAATCCATCTGGTGAGAGTGGTTCCTGTAAGTTAAGGAATCGGAGTGGGAGTCAGTAATCTGAACTCCGAGTTCGAGTTATTCAACTTAGACTTCTTTTTATAGTCAATGTAGACCTACAGGCAAAGGCCAATGTGTCTCTGAAGGTTCCTGTCCCCTTCCTGGCTATAAAATGGGTCTAAGCCAAATCATGCATGGACAGTTGACTTTCAAACACCGTAGATGGGGTAAGACGAATCTCCTCTAACAGCTCTGCAAAAGCCAAGACACAACAAGTGGCAGCCCTGCTTAAATCACGCAGATGTGGCTCAACAGCTCTTGCACAAAGGGAGGTTAGCAATGCAGAATTCATGTGTTTGTACAGCAGGCCTCCAAACACTGCTGTAATACATCTAAGAAAGAAGAACTGAAAATCCTAATGAAAGCAAATTTGCATACAAATGAAAGTTATTTTTGCACGCACTATACCCCCACGTCCAGTTTCATTCTTTTCTGAGAATCTCAAGGATGCATAAGACACGAGGAATTACTGCTGGACAGAAACCTTGTTTCCATTTCCCACAAAGAGAAGAAACAGCAGAATTTCTCACAAAATGTGCTTGGCTATTTCTATGCATTGATGCGTTTAAGGAAAAAGAAGAGGGGGACAAAAAGACTTATTGGTTTTTGTAACTTAAAAAGGTGGAAGAATAACGCTTCAAAGTGGAAAGTCAAAAAATGCTTCAGTTCAGAAAACTGAAGCACAAATGAGCAAAGGGATAAACCCTCTGGGCCTCCCCCAGAATTTCAGAGGGCACAATTCTCCAAAAGATTTTATTGCCAAATGGCATTTTTACACTAAACCTCATCTTTAAAGCCAAAAAATGTTTTAATAAAAAAACCCTTTTTTTTTTTTTTTTTTTTACTGAGCACTGAATGTGTATTATTTTGTTTCTGCAGGATTCTCACATTAACTTAGAGCTTTTTGCATCATCCTTTCCCAGGAACTTATGTTTCTAACTTTCACTTCTCTCTCTCTCTTTCCTCCTCCCCCACTTTAATTTTATTATTATTTTTTTTTCTTTCATTTCATAAGCTCTTAGCTTTTTAATATGAGAGCCTTTTATTTCTATAAAACTGCAGCTGCTTTCATTTAGTTTTATGGATTTAATGTATTTAGAGGTTCCAAGAGAAGCTTGGAGCTGGCGGTATTATCCAGACATTTGCTGCTTAGTGCCTTTTCTAATGACAAGACTTATCTGATTCAGAACATTTCATATCTGTAGAAAAATTAATTCTCTCTCCCTTTGTCTTTAGGCCTCAAGATTTAATTTGTTCAGGGGATTCTTTCAAGCATTTTTTTTCCCTTTGCAGATACCCTGATGACTTACTTCCAATGCTGAAGTTGTTCTTCCTGCTGGCATTTTAGTCTGAAGTATTTGCAACTTGGTGGTTGTGTGCCTGCCCATCACCACAGCATTTGAGCTGCTCCCAGTATTTTATGTATTTTGTCCTTCTCTGTGAGACAGAGATTGCCGCTCTCACCATTTTACACACATGGAAATGAAGCCAAGACGAACCAGACCTTGTATCTGCAATGGATCCATATCGATTTCAACATGAGTCACCCATCTCAAATACTCTTCTGAGTGTAATACAAACTGGTTTAGTCTAGGCTGAGCAGGAAATTTTCTGAAGGAGTGGAAGTGAACTTGGGTATGATATTAAGGTCACCATCCTTTCTATGGGTACCCCACACCAATCCATGGTATAATGTCCCTGGAAATGCTGTTTATGTCAAGCCAAAGAAACATAGCCATCTGAGAAAGTCAGTTATCAATGGTTGAAAGCTTTTTGGACATCAACCTTCATACTGAGAAACACAGGATGGCAAATTTTGTCATTTAAAACAGCTCCAGAGACAAAACTAGGTGAGCTACAGATGTCCTGTGCTGCTTGCAGGTGAACAGCATGTGAGGCAGCCTATCAGCATTCAAAAAAACTCATGATTTTTTGTAGGTTGTATCATTAGACAAGTATATTTATTTAAGACTACTTTGTCCTCTCATCAGAGTAACCCAAGAAAACCAGCAGGATGCAAAGGCATGGACCAAGACTTTGCAACTACTGAAACACCAGTTTAGTTATCACTTGCTATTACTCTGTCACCTCTGCTGCACAGGAGAAAACTGCACCTGTTCAGAAGCACGGTTATTATCTGTATCTATTTTCTCTATTTCATCTCTGCTTTTTGTCCTCTGCAATAATTCCTAAAGACCTTTAGAAGGCCTCATACTAGCCTTCTTCACCCCATCTATTAACCTGATCAGCAATGAAAAAGTTCATTGCAATATTCATCCATCATTTTTAGGCTTTATTGTTAATATCCTTTAATACATTTATGGGGAATTTACGCCTTACAGAAGCACCATTTCTAATCACTAAGGACAGTTCACTGTCTTTCTTAGAGTTAAACTCTTCCTGCATTTTTCTTGCAATATTAAGGACTAGATCACTGATCCCTAATGTACTATTTTCACATATTTATTTCATCTAACTTAAAAAAACCCCAAAAAACAAAACAACCAAAAAAAAACCCCAAAAAAACCCAAAACCAAAACAAAACAAAAAAACCAAAAAAATCCAAAAAAACCCCCCAAAAGCCCCCCATACATATATTTGAACATTATTGGTTTTGAAATCTAAGCCTGAAAATGTGTATATTAAGAACTGACAATTAAATCAGTTGTAATTAGATCTGAATTTAAATTTCTGAAATTATGAAAAGATTGCAAGCAAAATATTGAAGAAATAAGAAACAGACCTTAGGATCAGAAGACAAACCTTTTTCCAAACTCATCAACATTTTTAGGTTTGTCTCTCAAGTCCTTTTCATAAAAATAGAAACCATACAGAAATCTGAATTTGAGGTGACTGGGAATGGGACTGGGTCTAGAACCAGAGGGGTTCTGAACACAAAAAATAACAGCAACAACAAAATTAAAGTCAGTGCTTTCCCCACCTGCTATGAAGACTTCTGGAAAGTTAAAATTTAAAATATTGAGAACAGAAGACTGACTGAGAAGGAAAGACAATCTCATGTTTTTGCTTCCATTTGTTCAAAGATCTGGGGGGAAAACCAGACTCCCTATATGTCAAAAACTTGCCATCCCTATCCCTTTAAGCTCATGTTTATGAGGCATTTTAATAAAATGAAGAGGAAGTGATTTGCTGCTTTGCTGAAGAACAAAGCCACAAAAAATATCTTCATGTTTACATACCATAAGGCAGCTAAAGGGCACTCCTCAAACCCTAATAAATGCATTCCCATGCACTGACTTTCAAGAATTTTGATGGGAAAACTCATAAAAAGCTTGTGTTTTATCAACTAATGGGGCAGGCTAGTTGTTACTCTATGTGGCACCATGCTTGAAATGGGGGAAAGACAAGGGATAGGTATGAGACTGTATTTCCCATCTGAGTGAGTCCCCCAAGATTATTAAATATTAAATATGTGTGTTAGATGCCTCACTGACCACTGAAGAAAGATTGTGCTAGGCACTGCACAGGAGCAGACAGCATCTTGAAGAGCTTACAACCCAAAAAGATGAGACAGCAAAAGGAGGTGACAGAAAGTTTCTTTTCAAGGATCACTGCACAACAATCAAGCAAAAAATGAAGTGGAAGCAAAACCCAGGTTTTCAGCCCAAAGTTGAGTAGGCATACAGAGAGATGGTGCCCCTCTAGCTGCTGTCTCTACATTCAGGCACCTTCCCTGCACACACAAGTTTGGAGAGGACTTGTGCAGGGAAGTGGCTGTCCAAGGATTCTGGAGAGGTGGGCAGCACAGGACACCTCAGGATGAGACACACAGGAGTCCATCCTGGAAACCCATACCTCTAACTGAACCATGTCTCTTCAGGCCAGTGCTTCGCCATTCCCTTGCAGGGTTCAGAGGATGGGGAGTTTGTTGTCTCAGGGAGGAGGCAACACAGCTAGGATGGGGGTGTCACAGCAGTAGGTGTTTGTAAACATCACAAACCTCCAGATCTCCTAGAAACATTCTCCCTGGTTTAACTCTCCAACAGAGCCACAGCCAAACTGAACTCCATACGCTCCATTTCATATCCCTTCCTTTATAAACCTTTATTAAGGCTTTATGTTACACAACTATCACTGATACAAAACATTTAGGCTTCCAGGAGACCGAGTGCATTAAACCTCCTTGCGTGGAATGGCAGGAACCAATTCCTCATTTTTACTGGCTGGGAACTGAACCTTAATAGGCCACAGAGCACAAAACTCATAAACCATTGGAGTAAGGGGAGGAGGGGAGAGGGGGAATAAGGAGGGAGGAGGGGGAGAAGTTTGTTGCTGAGGTTATGAAATTAGAACAAAACAAAAGATACGAAACAGGCCACAGCGAGGAATTCTCTCCACCCATGACAGAGTTAAACTTGCTACTGATATCCAGCAGCTGGAGGGGAAACAAACAAAGCAGGACCATGCTCTTAAAAGAAAGTGGTGTTCCTTGGCACTGGAATAGCAGCAGCCCTCACCTCCAGCTCTGGTGCTCCTCAGGAGTGTTTGGGGATTGCTGGCTCAGACATTAGTTGCCTTTGCCTAGCAACCAGCACAAAGTCCGTCTGTCAGCCTGGTCTGCAGTCGCTCCATCCTGCCTTCCCCCTGCTCCAAGCACACAGCAGGGTCTCCAAGCTCATTTGTCAGACTTCAGCTCCATCCACCTCTAAGCCCATCTAAAGACAGTGTTCTCCAGTACCAACTGCAGGTAGCAAGATGGTTTGGGCCTTTGTGTATTTCATCCCATTCCCCTTCATCCTATTCTGCTGCTGCAGCCCCTCATTGAGAAGCTCTCAGAGGAGGGACTGCCTGCTCTGAGGCGATAGTTAACCCAGTAGACTCACCTAGGAGGAAGGATTAGGCAGTTCTGTAGCCACACGTATCTCTCTCTGCCTGGCTGTGGTGTTAAAATACCTGCTGATGGGAATTTTATGGGTGCAAGGATGCTTTTAAAGCAGGATGTGGGACAAAGCAAAAAAAAAAAAAAAAAATCCCACCAAAAAACAGAAAACCAAAACCCCACAACAGCTGGAAGCTGATTTGTAAGGGCTGCTTTCCCTAGCAAATATCAGGTTCTCTAAATGCAGACACTATTCTGCAGATTACAGAGGAAAAGTCAAACCTACAACTCGGAACAGTTCCCAGAAGAATTAAATTCTGCAACCATTTATTTTGCTGCAGAAAGTTACTGCTGGGATGCCCCCCATGCTATGTCACTGTGACCTGAACCACCTGAGCCAGGAATGATTTGACTTCCTGGAAGAGTGAGAAGTCACTTTACTCCCCTGCCCAAGAAGAGGAACTTATTAGGAAATTGAACAAGCTGAAATGTGCAAGACAAGCCTGGTAAATGCGATTGTGCTCCAGTCAGAGTCAGAAGAAGTGGCTGCTCTCCAAAAGCTGGAGCAACTTAGCCCCTGCATCAGGGTTTCTTCAAGTCAGAATAGAATATAATCACCCATTCTGGGCACGAGAGGGATATTTACTTAATGTGTTCTGACTTTGGAAATGGAAAATTATGAGATACATGGCAACAGTTACCTACCAGAGCTTAAAGTTATCATAATGTCATTCTTCTAATCACATATCAGACTCTTAATGCCAAAGGCCAAAAGGAGGCTGATTCCTCCTTTTGGAGGTAGGAGTAGCTAAAATTACTTTGGAAACTGCCTGGAATCACATCACATCACAGCCCACCATCAGGAATCTTCTCCCCTCACCAATGGGCACCTCTTTTCGTGGGAAATTGCAGCCACAACCCCATCTAAGCACAGGGCTACCAGATGCGGGATTCAGGCATGAGAGTCCTAGACCAGCATTGGCAAGGCTGAGACAGATGGTTGGTTATTCTCACTATGCTGGGTTGTTAGGGCAGCACCAAAGTTTCTCATTGAAAAGCTTCTCTCTAAAAAAAAAAAAAAAAGGTGGAAGAGACAATAGTTTTTTAAACATTTTTAATGACATCAAATTCAATTGAAACAAGCTACTTTGTCATCACGGCTTGTTATCGATTGCAAGCTGAACATTCTCGGCAAAACTGGGACAAGCAAGAGTAAATCTTACATAAAAAGCACAGTTCTATTGATCACAGCAGCCGCCACTGGCCCTCCACTGAAGCAACAACCAGCTACTTTAATAAAAACGTAATTCTCCAGTAGATAGGAACCCATCTGCCTTCCAAACCACTCTGCATCATACTCTCCCAAACGCTCTTGAGAGAGAAAGCAAACCAGTTCATCCCCCTGATAAAACACTATTACTATGCAGTGACACCATCACACTTGATTTAAATACATCTGGCATTTTCAGGTGTAATGCCTGAAGCAATAATACTAAAAAACCAGAACAACCCTAGTTACACCCTTGGGGAGTTGCACGTGTGAGAACTAAGTAACTTATAGAGTTCCTATTTCCATAGTATCAATCTCTTTACATTCTGAAATGTATTTATCCTCCTCCTACTCAAGGGAAGGAGAGATCACTGCTGCTCCTTTTGCTTTCCCAATGCTTTCTCAGACCTTAATTTCCTACGGCATGGGAGTTGGAGACGTGAATCTTGGTGTGGGCTTGAGGTCTGGTCATGGTTGTGCAAGAGGACAGTGCTGTGTCAGAAGTCTGGCTTTGACACCAGTCACAGGTCACACCCCAGGCTCTGCTGAGAGCCATTTGGCCAAATTGACTGTGATAATTACAGCAGGTGTCCTTGAGGATGTATGGGCACTTCTGTCTCCATTTATACCACCAGGAAATCACATCCAGCTCCAAAGAGACTGTTGTACATATTTCGCTTCCCACCACCCACAGTGCTGCATCAACATGTGCTTTTAAGCTATGCAGGGGGAAAAGAGAGGCCCAGAGCCCCCCGTTTTTTTTACTGAGCCCCGTGAAAAGTCCCTCCCCTCTGTCACAAGCTGCATCCTCGCACAATAAAGGACACATAGCTCCTGTGTGGCCATGTGATTCTGGGAAATCTGGGGCCTCTGCTCAGCAAGCTGAGGAGTTAATAGAAGCAAAACAAATCCCCCTTATTTGCCTCAGGGTTAAGGGTCAGTGTAAGTAAATCATTAATTAACAGGCTGGCACCTCAGTGCTATTGACAGGGTTTTGTGTACACAGTGGGACTGTGGCACCCCCTGCAATTAAGCGCGCAGTGAACTTTCCTCCTCCTGCTGCCTCCCACTCAGCTTGAGCAGGCTCACTCTCCCCTGTCCTCAACAGAGGCTCCTCTTTATTCTTCCTCTCGGCACAGGTTACCACCTGCCCCTGAGCTTATGCTTTTCTCCTGACCAGCCCAGCTGCCTTCAGAAACCAAGTCCCCTTATTTTGTTGCTTTCACACTTCATGCAACACCTGCTCCTTTAAAAACCTCACTGGCTAAGCATCCATCAACTTAGGTGTTTATTTTAGCCCCCTGCTCAGGTAAAGATGCACCTACAGACTCAAAATGGTTCACAGGTATGTGGTAATAAGTCTTCAGTTTTAAGACACTGTATTGTCTCAGAGGAAAAAAAGTATTCTTCAGGTCTCAGCCCCTAGATTTAAATAAAAAATTGGTATCCTAATACCTTATTAATGTCTCCTGGGTTTCTTAATTTTTTTTTTCTTCTAATCAAAACAGGTTTGTTGACAGCCTGATATCTATACCAGATGGGAAATTGCCAAATAAAGAGCAGTCATTTCAGGGACTCCACAGTTACAGATACTCTTAACAATCCGGCCTACAGTGCCAGAAGAGCTCCTAAGAAATTTGTTACACCATTTTCGTTGCAGGGGAGTTTGCTTTCTTTTGGTTGCTTTGGGTTTCAGAAAGGTCTTGGCCTGCAGGCTGAAGGTCTGAGGTTGATAACAAAGACCAGCTGCCTCACAGCTACATCATGCTGAGATCAACACTGGCTTTGGAGCTGAGCTTAGAGTCCCAGGGAACTTCAGCTGGAAACCCAAGATCAAGGTTCGTTATTCTTAAACCCAAAATTAAACATCTGTGTGATGTGAGGGGACAGCCTGCAGTCTTCCAGTTCCCAAACTACAAATCAGAGACTGCCCTGGCAGGAACTTAATGTATATTTATGTGGCTCATAATCAAAACCAGTTACAGATGCTCTGATCTACTCAAACTTTTGAAATAGAAGCATCTGAAGAGCCAACTTTCTCCACTCCTGAAGCATTATATTAGTTCAATGTTAAGATCTTTGGCATAATGTTTCATTTCAGATAGAAATGACATGAAAAACATGATTGTAATAGAGTAGGAGCTCAGACCATCCCCCTCCCCAAACACCTACAAATTGCTGTCATATTAATCTGATTCCCACAATGGCTTGCCTCCCCCACTTCTTTTTTTTTTTTTTTTTTTTTTTAATATATGAAATTTTGTAAGTGCTTCATTATACCATTGAGAAACTACTTTGGGAACACAGTACAGTAAAGGTCCTGTGGTACAAAGCTGATTAGCTTTCCACAGCACTTTCTAGAGCCAGAACAAAAAACACAGTACGCTTTTCTGTCTTTCAGTTGCAGCCACTTGAAGTTCTGATGAAAACTGGGAGGGTGAAAAATAGGGCTGAATATTTCCAGAAACTGTCCAAGGGCTTTGCTCAGATTTTGAGGCACCTTTAGCTATGACAGACTAGTGTGTCCTCAAGAATTTAGATAACTCACAAGTTTGTCTCATTTCAAGGCTTGCTTGGCAAGATACTACTAAGTTTAAAGATGCCTCCAAAGTGGTTGAGACAACTGGAAGTTCAAGGGTACTGATGGAAATAGCCTGTCCCAACCTAGGGCTTGCTGCCCTGCCCTTGTAACCTAAATTCTTTCTCCTTGCACTTCAATGTTATTACAAAAAATGCTAATCTTCCCTGTATACCCTACCTACATGGAAAGAGTACATATACACTGGAAAAATTTCTCTGCAGGAAAAAATTTCTCTGTACTTGTGGATCATGCATCTTAGTATTTCTGGACACCAAGACAAAGGAATCAGCATTTCCTCCTCTTTTTCAGTGCACCACTGGTATATGCTGCCTTTGTCTTTCAGCATCCAGTTTACAGCCCTTGCACTAGTTACATACAAATGCCACCCTCTATGATTCCCAAATCAAATGGATGTTAAAAGCAGAAAGCTGCTAGCAGCTAAATTAACAGTACATAATTAGTCTCATGCATAAACCACTTAAAAAAGTACAGGGCACTTGGTGTCAAGATTAGACAATTAACTTTGTCAGAGCACAGGAGAATGCACTGAAACACTTACATTTGCACCGATGTATAAAGTCTGCAATTCTCACTGGGACTCATGTGAGTAAATACTCTAGGTCAAAGCCTTGACAGCCTTATTTAGATTTTGCTCACTTAGTGCAGGGTCTGCTCAAGTAAAGACCACATATAATCCAAAGAAAGACTTCAGTTTGGCTCTGTGTTTTGACAGCCTATAAAAGACCGGCTGGAGCATAAGCAGGATCAGCAAAAGTAAGACCTTCCTCATACACAACTCTGTCTGAAACCAGTGCTGTTTTACATGCTAGCCAAAACATGGCTGTTCACTGCAGCACATTCTGCAGTGCCCCAGACAGCCAAGATTTAAAAACATCCAAGATTTAAAAACATCCAAAACTGAGAAAGGGTTTCAGCCAATTCCCTTTATGGTGGGATGTGGTGTCAACAGAGTAATCCATCAGCAATTCATATCTGTGACCAAATGGGCTTTTTCCCTGGGGAGTGGCAGGCCCAGGGAGATTAGCACCTGTCTCTCTTCTGTTTATCACTGGCAGGTGCTTAACTGAAGCAAGATATCTGCTCTGCTATAGTGAACAAAGCTCCCAAAAGATAAGATGGATGTGCTGGGCCACTAAACTAATGCTTGGTCAGGAAACAGAGCAAATGAGTCTGTTTATCAAAGGTGGCTTTGTGAGCTGATAGGAGGAACATGGTAATTCATTAATATGAGGAGTATTCAGAGTCGATGAACAGTTACTAGGAGAAAGCCTTCTGCAGCACAAACAAAAGAAATTTACCGGTCCCTCCTGGGGTCCTTGGTGACGGTACAACATAAGGAGCAGGCTGGCACAAGTCGGCTCTGTTCAAGGTAATCCCTGGTCTGAAAGATTAGGTGATGCCAGGGCAGAAGCCTCTCTGGTCTGGAGGCTGTCTGGCCACATTCATGCAGCACCTTTGCTGACAAGCTTCCCCAGATGGAACAGCTTGTAGCTTAACTCCATCAGCTGGGTACAGCAAATAGTAAATCAGCATTTGCAAGTAGAACATATAGGTTTCATCTGGCCATGTAAAAGGCAGAAGAGGATATGGCTATAAGCATAAGTAATGAAAGAGGAAAAATATTCCCCCCTTTCAGTTTTGCTGAAATGGTATCTAGACATCTGTAGGAACATGTTTCTTCTCTTTAAATTACTGAGCAAATAGACACAAAACAGCACAAAAGTTGCACTCATTCAGCCTGAAGCAGAAGTTTAGAACTGTGGTGCTGCTTCTTGTGACACTGAAGTCTCCAAATCATCAGGATTCAAAGACTTTGTGAAAATATTAACTTACAAACACTGAAAAACTTGCCTGATATGAGAATGGAAATGTCTGTCAAAAGGCCTCACCCAAAATGTTGATGTCTTATATTTTGTAGAAAATATTAAATGTAGTAAAAGAAGAGTGTGTCATTTGTTGTTTCCAGTTAAGGAAAAATAGTTCCTTGTGAATTTGTTTAGTGTAAATAAGCTCTCTATTTGTCTTTAATAAATTCATACATTATTAGAAAATCCTTTATACAAGGAGACCCACTGAGCTATATCATCTCATTTTAAAAGATATCCTGTTGGTGGAAAACAAAGCAGCCACCTGCAAAGGCCTAGTGCTCAAAAGGATTTAAATAAACACACACAGATAATTAGATCAGTTAACCTTGCAAATTAAAACAAGCACATTACATTATCTCCAGTTTATCCTAAAAGAAAATATGAAGTTACCTCAGATAAATAGTTTAATAAAGACAGTGAAGAGCTTATAACAAGCTGCATAATGCTATATCTTCTAAGTATGTGGGTTAATAGGATGAAAACCTACTTTCTGACTAGCTTCATTTGGAAGACCTGGCTACTCCTTTGCCTGGGACCAGGGGATAAATTCACCAACCATGCTGTCAGAACAGTTTCACCTAACATCACTCAGCAGCCTTGGCCCTTGGGTCACTCTCCATTAAGGGAAAAGATGGGATGGCTGGCCACACTCAAGTACTATTCTGCAATGGCTGTAAGAAGAAAACCAAATATTTTAACTTCATTAAGCTGAAGTTAAGGAAGATGAAATGCAACCATGATCACAAGGTACCACCAGGGCTGGCCAGAAAAACATTACTCCATTTAATGCACATTTCAAGGCTATGAAGCTTATTTCTCCCTCTGAAGAGAGAACTGATATTTTAGAGAGGAGAGATGTCACTGTGTATTATCCAGTGATTAGATGTAATTTTAAAGGAGAATTCTCTACCAGTTTCTCTACCAGTTTACTTACTGATTTCATGTAAAGGAAGATGTCATCAAAAGAGGATAAAGGGAACTTGGTCAAATTATTGTTCTGCATCTGAGACACCATCCCAGTAAGAAATATACGAAAAGAAACATTGTTCCAGAAAACATTTTAGTGCTTTCCAGGAGAATAACTTTTTTTGCTAATTTTTCTATCATGTCTGTTCATTAAATTTGGCAGTGTCTTGTGTTTTAAACAAGGAAGGATGCAGCCACAATTTTAATAGTGAACTTGACTGCACTACAAATCCTGCACACAGGGAGTTCTCAGCACAGGCCAGTTGCTCCTCACTGCTGGAAGATGATAGGTGTTGGTCTTGCAGTCAGGAGCTGCTGCTATTTTGGCAGTGCTGTCACTTCTGTGGATGATACCTGTTTCCATAACCAAAACTGCTAACTTCTCAAAAATGTTTGGTGAAAATCTGCTCTTAATGACAGTTTTAAGGCTTTTCTGGTTTTGTTTTATATATATGTATGTATATATAAAAAGAGTTGCAGTGAATGCTATTCATGCACCAGTGACAAACAGGTCTGTTGGCTATAACAGTGCCAATTTTTTTTTTCCTCAGTTTTGACACCAAATCACAACTCTTGAAGATTCAGAAACAAGACCCTATGTGAGGGTAGTTCAGAGATCTAGAGAGATATAAGGTGATGCCCCAAACAAAATAAATTAAGAAATTTAGAGTGAGCACTTGCTGCTGTATCGCCTAATCTGATGTGCTGTGTCATGTGGGTCACAGAGGTTTTTTAAAGATATTGCAAGCCCTAGCAGAAATTGGTACCTACACAAGTAGACTCTATAGAAGTAAACTGAAAACTGAATGGACATAGGGCTAAACTGATTTTGTGTGTTCAGAGTACATTTAAGTTGCGCACCAAGCGTAAACCAGAATCCCAGTTTTTTCTTCTGCCTCGTTTCTGTACACAAAATGAATTTTCTCAGTCAAGGCTTGATTACCCACTGCCCTTGGTTACCAAATCATTCTGGTTAGCCCAGAAAACAAGCCCAAATTTGTATCTGCTGCTCTGCAGACAAATCCCCTGGGCTAGCACAGGAGAAGGTCATGGCATTGGGAGTGCATCACTTAATGCCACAAGCTGTACTATGCAGCCCTGCAAATAAACCCTGTAAGTAAACACAAGGTTTGGGTAGCAAGGCTATCTCTTTTGCACTTTGCACTTCTTAACTTCAACATTAAGAAGAATAGAGAACAAAGGAGAAAAACAAGAAAATGGAACAGCAAAATAAACAAAACAGAACAAACAAACAACAATAAAAGAAAAACACCAATAAAAAACCCAAAACAAACCAAAACAAAAGGCCAAAAACCCAAAGCAAACCAAAAAAGAGGGAAAATAATCTGGATGCTTCAGTGCTACTGAACAGTTCTTCCCTCATCTATTTTACACCCCCGGCTTTCTGCTGCAGGTCCAACACACTTGAGTTTCATTTCAGAAAGTGAAGCTGCTAAGCAGCTACCAAATGACCTTTGGCTCTTGGATGAGTATTTATGGCAGGCAACACATACATCAACAACAACAAAAAGTTTCCCCAGTAACGAAAATGTTTCTGCCAGCAATGGATCTTTTACAAGCTTGCAAGATGTATCAAAAGGCTAATAATCAGATTAAAATCACATCAAACTATGTTGGAAAGTCAAGGTGAAGGCCTTTGGATTGTTCTCATGAATAGCCCTATCCAGACCTACCAGGTGATGATAAATTCAGGTTTTTGCTTGGTTGGTGTTTTTAAAATTTATTTTAAGGGCTTACAGTTTTTAAAAGCCAAGAGGTGGGAAAACAGTTGGTGTTTTAGCAGTTCTTGCCAGCATCTGACAATAGTGAAATGGTTAAGGAAAAAAATGAAATCTCTCCTCTGCAGGGGGAGCGGGTGACTGGGCAATAAATATGTGATCTTTCTATGCCACTTGGCAAAAGAGTTCAGGAGCTTTGACTTCCTTTTATGGGTGAAAGCCCAAGACTCAGAGATTCGAAATAATTTGCCCAATATAATCTATATTTCTAATAGTTAACCTGGTAAAAATTTGAAACCTCAAGTCCCATGCTGTGGTTGGCATTTCCTCTCAGGATCACTGGAAGCTGAATTAGTGGATGGGTGTTCTGTTTCTATTTACTGCAGGACAAGAATGGTCAGCTTTATTTTGCCAAGCACAAGAAGAAACGCTGAAGTCCCGGTGCTTTATTTACATTCCTCTGGAGTGCTTTCCTGAAATTCTGGCTTGAATATTTTCTTTCCAGATACACAGCATCCTGTGTATAGGTGCCTGAAATAAATACTATGTCCACATTGCTCCCTGCCTTTTCCTCCCCACTGAAGGCCACTTGGGAAATACAGCCAAGCACAGACAAAAGAAACAATGTCATCTGTCAAGGTGAGCTATTAGGTGTTGGACCTAGAATTCAAAGTGTTAATAACTTCTCTGGAGATGCAAAGAATAGTGATCCAGGAATGTGTGGTACCAAAGGTAAGCAGCTTCCAGCCAGACTGGCTACAGATGAGGATCTGAGCTATAAAGCCTTACCCAGCTCATGACAGCAGTGCCACAGTCACCTGGGAACCTCTGCACTACAGGGAGGCAGTCATCTTGCTTTCAGACTCAGATTAATCAGGTTCGTACAAATCAGCAATTCAAATAACTTCAACCACCCAGCTGATTGTTCTCAAAGACAGTTTGGGAACATTTGGGTAGGACTGAAAATGGGCAATAATCTCCTTCACCCTGTCCACTCTGCTTTCTAGAGGAGAACCAGCCATACCATGTAAGATCATGCATGATGTCTCTCTACACTATAAAACATCAAAGAACCATGGGAAAAGAACAGTGAGAATACACTCAGGAAATGGTAGGATGGCCTTGGATTCCTATAAGGATGCCTACATGCTAACCTAAAATACCAAATCCCAGGGAGAAAGTTTTTGAGATGGGGAAGGGTTAATATCTGGATAAGTGGCTGAGATCAGCGAGCTCACAAAAACACTGCAATACCAGAATATTGCTCCCACTTTAGCTTCATCTAAAAGTCAAATCACATGACTGCATTTTCCAGTTTAACTTGCACGTCTGCCACTACCAAGCCAGCCTCTGAGAATTGTATTCTCCTACTCACTGCACAACTCCCACTAGCTTCCCAGTATAAGAAAAACAACATCCTTGGAAATAAAAGAGCTCTACCATCAGCTTACTAAGCCCTGTTCCACCTTCTCCCACACATACTGGGAATGGACATAATGGATAGTTCACATGAAAAGAAAGGTTTATCGTCTCCTTGACTTAGCTCTACTTTCTGGGAATCCAGATGAAGATTTTTCACTGGTTCCAACTGAGAGCAGAACAAAACAGATACTGAACACATATATAAGAAAACTCTACCCACACACTGACAGAAAACCAATCAACTTCATCCCTTCCCCCAGTACTAACTCGGGTTCTCTGCACTGAAATGAGTCATTTGTAATTGACTAATTCGCAGAGAGAGAGATCAAAACCAGCAACAGACAAAGCCTGAAGAGCCTCCTCATTGTCTTTCCTTTGGAATAGTAAAACTGTGCTTTAGTTCCAACTTCAGAAAGCCTCTAGTTTTTCCACACGCCTAAACTGTGGACTCCCAGGATGACATCAAATAAACACCAGTGGGGCTTCACCACACGGAGAGGCAACCTCTCTCAGACACGTGAGCGCCGGCTGCGGAGGCACCGGTGAGTCAGCAGCAGGCAGAAATGCACACACAGGCCATATGCTACTGGATGTCTCATCCTCCTGTAGTAGATCCCACAGGCTCCAACGTGTTCCTGCTGCTCCCTGCCTAACCCAGAGAGAAGTAGTCCCCCAGATCACTGCGTTTGTGCCCAAGGTGGGCATAGAGATTGAGTCACCTGGAGGCCTGGCTGGATGCCTAAAGAGCCAAATGGTTCACACAGCCCAGCACCCTGAGCTTCATGAAGGAAATTGGCAACTAGTAAGATGCCTCAGCAGCCTCAGCTGTCCAGAGCAGTTGTCCTGGAAAGATTTGCTTGTGGTAATGAATAAGGGTGTAGAGAAAAGTTGTCAGTGCCTCCTGCCCTTTGTGCTGAGCTGGTCCACTCATTCTAGGTCGTAATCTAGAGCGCTTTATGTAACAGGATTTTACCAATCTCTTCGTGTTAGTGTCTTCCCCTTCCTCACTGAGAATTGTTTCAGACCCTCTTGTTTTTTTTTGTTTAGCAAGGGTCCTCCTTTTCTTTTAAATCATTTTAAGATCATTCTTTGGGTTATTTTTCATAAATTTAAATCTTAATGAGAATTACACCAGTATTTTCATTTAAATGAAGCTGTTTTCATTATATGAAATTGCTTCAGTGTACTTTTGAAGGATGTTTATGTAATGCTCATTTTCACAGAGAATCTGAAAAACTACGAATGCATTCCTTTCAAAAAAAGTAAAATTTTAACTCCATTTAACCATTCCATATTTCCCATAAAACAGTTTTCCTAGGTTTCCTTTGAAATTTATTTCTTTGAGAGTAGGCAAGGAGATGAAATTATGATCCAGAGGGGGAGAGTCGCACTTGGAGTGGATTTGAAAATTCGTTAGATTTTCAATGAACTTGTTGGAGTTCACATCAAATCTCTTTATGCCTCCATATATTACTCATATTTCCTTATATTAGAGTGCATATGTACACATTATGATTTTTTTTGTGTAACCATTTCCTGCCTTGTGGAGGTTTGAAATTTCACTCCAGTTTGTGAATTCATAATAATTTTGCCTTTGGTAGTGGTGTGTTTGTTTGTTTGTTTGTGTTTGTTTTTGTTTTGTATTGTGGTTTTTTGTTTTGTTTTCTTATCATGCATCTGAGTTACCGTCAGCTCTCTGTAATGACCATCAGGGATATTTCTTTGGGAAGGAAACGTAGACATTACTTAACTTTGTGAGGAAAGAATTTGAAGGAATTAACTGTGGGAGAGAAAGGCACACTGCATCTCACTTGAGTATGTGGTAATTAGAGGACTTTCTCTCCTGATTGTCTCATCCAAACCAATACACAAAGAAACTCTTCATGGGGAAAGGAGCACCTCCTCTATTCAAACAAGACAGAAATTTCACTCTATTCCAGCAAGGAAATTAACAGCTATTTACCCTGCACGAACTCCAGAAGAGAGGCCATTGAGGCAAGCTAGCAAGTGTGTGATCCCATAATGGGTAATCACAGGCTCATGTGGGGTTCTGTTCTTGCTTCCTGACAAACAGTTTTTCAGAGCATATCATCTACATTTTTCATATCTTCTGAGGACCTGTGAGCCAGCTACTTGTACCCTAAGAAGAGTGGATGTTCAAAATTAGAGAAGAAATACCAACTAGGAATGAAACTAAGAATCTCCCGGCAAATAAACAGACCCTGATGAAGTGGGCATCAAGGGAGGATTTCTAATTTTCTTCTTGAAAGCAATATGTTTCATCTGTATGCCACTTATAAGTAAGTGCTTTTTTTTTCCATCTCTGTGATTCAGGATGAAGCAGAAGAGCTCCAAACCCAGAAACATTATGAGTAAACAGTAACATCCCTGAACTTAATTATTAAGAAGAGCTTTCTACTGATTGATTTTTTAATAATAAAATGCGAATTATGGAGTACGAGGATTGTTTGTTCAGAAATATTAATCAGCAATTATTTTCCCTAGCAAAAATATAGATTTTTCTTCCATTAATGTGGAGAGGAGTGTTACTTACTGTTTACATTCCTTACTTTTCCATTTTTCTGACTGTATAGAAAGTGGCAAAGAAAATATGTATTTGGGATTTTTTTCCAAGGTTCAAGCAGAATTGTCTCTTGAAAATAATTTAAAAGGGATTCTTATAAAATGGTCTGAAAAATAAAACACAACAAACCCTAAGTTGTGCAACAAAGAGTGTTCTCAGAGTACTGGAAACTAAAGTGAACTTCTGTAAAGGGGATTTGCAAAATTAGTATTTGCATTCAATTTTCAGCATGTACGTCACTTAAATTTTCAGAGAGCTTTTCAGAAGCCCCAAGAGATAGAATACAAAAGATACAAGCTAGTCAGAAAACTGTACATTAATAGTTATATTTTCACTTCATCTCCCTTGAAGGTTTTCTTGAAGTTGTATGAAGACAGGACTCATAGGAAATAGTTGCCCATAGTAACTAGTATCCTGTATTGAAACCCATTTATCCAACTTTCAAAACACACTCTCGACCCACCTGGCACTTCAAACATTAGAAGTTGTATTGAAGGGATATTTGAATGAGAAAAACCTTTTTGGGAAGTGAGGACCACAAAATATTATAAAATACCATCAGAATGACATAAGAAACACTCAGGCAAGTGTCTCAGTCCTCTCTCTTTCTTGCTTTTTACATTAGATACATTCATCCTTCGTTAAAGATCTCTGTTCTGCTACTTAATACAACAAATAAAGCATGCAGCATGGGAATAGTAAGTCTCTCCCCAAAGTTTCAAGAAAACCCTTCTCCCTTTCCTTGCAGGCAAACTGAGTGGGTTTTTTTTCCCCATCCCCCTCCCCCTCTATCTGAAGAACTGGGGGAAGGGCAGGAGATCTTTCCTTATGAAATCAAAAGCTACCTTTGAATCAAGTCTGATAGGCTGCTGAAAATTCAACACAGAAATGTGTTTCTGTCAGTGAAAGACCTTGTTTGTTACCGTAAGGATTGTATGCAGCACGTTGTTTGATCCTGAGAGGACTTTGATCTATGCTAGCACCTAAAATATAGCAAAGGATGTCACTAGGCTTTGGAAAAAGGAGGAAAAGGAGAGACAGGAAGGGAGGGAAAGTGCAGGTGTGTGGTGCCAAAGCAGGTGACACTGAATTATTGATGTGTTGGTCATTGTACAGAGGAGAGCCGGGTCTTAACTTTCTGGGGGGGACTAGATTTCACTGTCTATCCCAGAAAATATTATTCAGGGACAGAAAAGGTCCAGTGGAGGACATCAGAGCAACTTTGGGTGTTAAATTCAGAGCAAATAATTCCTTAACCTACATAACCTATCTTCTAAGCCTTTTGTGAGATATGAGAGAAATGAAATCAGTCTCCCCTCCTTGTTTCCCGTTGTCTCACCAGAACTGGAAGAGGTTTGACTGAGGTTCAGTGTTGAAAGTACTCTTGACCACTACAAATGTGCTGATAAACAAAATGATGATTATACAAAGGAGTCCTGAGCCACCACACTGCTTTGGGTGATGATCCAGAACTATCAGGGCAAGATGTATGAGGCAATTAAGGCCAAGGACCATCTCTAGATGTGAGCAGGTCAGAGGTGGGTGCAGGTCTTTGATAGCACATGAATTTTCCTGGTCTCTGATAACACATGAATTTTCCTGGACAGCGTAGAGATGTAGCAGGAAATCTCATTGTTAAGACAAAGCAGATAGAACATTTTTTACATACAAGTATCTGATGTTTGTGCACCTGTGAGCATCATGGGAGACCCAAAGGAAAAAACACTGAAAGGACCATCTCTTTCATACACCAGTGTGTGATTCCTTCATCTCCAGGACACTGTTCATTCACAAAAACCACCCAAATATATACCTTGTGCTTAAAAATAACAAGAAGAACTTAAACTCCCTTAAACAAAAGCACTTTTTTTCCCTGCAAATCTCACCCATAAAAGTGGAGAGAAGACATATGATCAAGGAAGACAATGGATGTTCCATTTTTCTGTGTGCTCATTGATACTGAAGGAACTTGGAGGAGTTTTGCTCCCTGCTAGCCATCTCCCCTTTCTGTGCCCTTTGGTGAGATGTGGCGGAATATGATAGGCATCTTGTATTATGTCTTGGAGAGAGGCAGAGGGGACAGAAGTGAGGAATACTTAATACAATGCAGAGGTTCACTGCAGTGACAATAGTCTCTATTATTCTTGACATGACCCTAATGCAAGCACAGGGCTGTTTGTAGGATGCCTCTTTTCATCGGCAAGTGTATCTGACCCAAATTTTATTACAGATGTCAAATACAGTATGGACAAGTACAGCATGAGTCTAAGAGAAATTCTCCTTTCTTAAAAAAAATATAAAAATAAAGCACTAGTAAGAATGTCACTCTTTCCTTATTTATTTTCAGGTCAATCATGAGAAAAAGAAGAGAGGCAACCCACTTCTGAAAGGTAAGAATCATCCTGAGCCATCAACATATATTGGAAGAAAGCTTTTCCCTCCCAACCGTTATCATCCTTTGTAAGTATCACAGGAGTGTCTAGGACACCTTAGTCAAAAGCAAGAGTTGTCACTGCTAAGCACTGTACACAAACACAGATGCATATGAAAGGAAATATACTTTTCTGGAGGACTCTAAATGTCTACCAAAGAGACAACAATGGGGGATCGTTAATTAACTCCATTTCATAGTTAGGATATCAAGGCAAAGGTGGGTTCCTTTTTAGGAAGGCAAGTATAGGCAAGTATTGAACCTAGAGTTTGGAAATCCTGGTTCTAGTTCAGCCCTCAAAACTGCTCTTTATTTTAGGTATTTTCTCTCTTCACTTTCTCACAGCCTCACTTCCCCACCTCAGGGAGGACAAAGGAGACCAGTTTTTACAGAGACAATTGAGGAGCTGCCAACATATTAATGAACCCTGAGGTTGTGGGCAGAAAACTCCATCTGAATGCCTGGTCCCCTCTCATCATTGCATGTCAAAAACCTATACATTCATCTTAAAATCATCCAGGTCTGGTATTCTGCCTCAATGAACCACACTAAAATATTCATCCACTCAAAAAAGTCCTTAGCAATTCCAGAAAATTACATTACAATTTCTACAAAAATAGGGAGAGGAAGAGAAAATAAAGGAAGCATGTGTGCAAATATCTTCAAATAGCGAAGGATCAGGTGAATAGGACATTTAGCTGAGGAAGGCAGAGAAAAGACAGTGTCTGTTCACTTTTTAGTTTGAATTAGGTAACGTAGGGATTTGTATCAGAGAAACTACGTATGTCAAGCAAATGTCATGCCTGCCTGTTTGGGTTGATTTCTGCTTTTCTGGCTGTCCTGGTTTAGGGGAAAAGTGTCAAAAAGTGTCACCTTAGGACAGTGGCCTTTTCATCTGAGCAAGATTTTTCTACCAGATCCAAAATCCAGTCTTCATATAAATGCGTGATCAAATCCACTATGATCTCTCAAATGAAAAGACCTCAAATTGACATTTTCTAGAAAAAATACTTTCATTAAAATAATAATACTAAAAAATAATAAAAAATATTCACCTCACAAGCAAATAAGCCCCTCCACCAACCCTAAACCAAACAACCAAAAAATCGTAACACCCTAGCAAAGGTCTTATGCATTATCAAGAACTGTGCCTAGGCAAAAAGGAGAAGTCAGATCATAAGATGACAGAGTCTAGTGGACTCTGTCTCAGTCAATACAGCAGTACTGATTTTCTCTAGATATGCAGAATTGGTATATAAGCACAACATTTGGTGATGAGATAGACTTCTTAAGGAAAAATCAGAGTTTGGAGTTTTATTTGTTTCAGTCAAAGGAGAAAAGTTATGAAAAGTTCATTCTGGAAATTTGTCTTTCCTCACAGGTTGAGAAACAATTTTCTCAATTTTCAATTGGAAAATGAAAATTTTCAATGGAAAAACTTACATATATGGTAACTCACACTCCAGGTTCAAACACTAAATTCTGGTTTTAACAACTGGATGAACAGGTGAGTTTAAATTTGCGTAATAGATATTATGGTCTCCATGGCTTTGGATTTTTGTGTGTCATTGACATGGCTACAGTTTCAGAAACTAAGCCCACTCACAGAAAAATGGTTCTCTTTAAGGGGAACAAGAAAAATAATGGAGAAAGGTTCTGTAAAACTGGTAGTGGACACAAAGGAAAGGAATAGATGTGCGAATAGTTGGGAGTAGTTGTACACAGATGTGGTCTGTGACTGGATGGTTGTGCAGGCTCTAAATGCTGAATGGTGTTTGTTGTTAACTGTTGTTTTAACTTTAATTTTATTGAACCAAAGGCTCCATGACTAGAGTCAATGGAGAAAATGTTTCAACTACTTGGTTTTAAACAAGTTTTTCTTGGGAGTTGTTTTGTGTGTGTTAAGTGAGTGTATATTGATGTGTACATGGGATATCAGAAAGACAGTGATGAATACCTAAACATATTTCTAGGAGAAAAAGAATCTGTGATGTTGTAAATGCTTTTATTTTACTCCACCCCCCCCCTTTTTTTTTTTTTAACATTGTTGAGCTCACTTGATACAATTCTGATTTTATCCAAGTTGACTTAAGTGCTTTAAAAATGAAGTACGGAAAAAGGATCATTCACTTCGATTAAAAGGACATTAGGCTAGGTTTCAAAAAGCCACAAGGTAGCATATCATCTTAGTCAAAGTTCAAGGTTAGAGCCGGTATTAAAAAGCAAGGCAAGTGAAATCAAGAGTGTTGCCGTTAAACTTGGCTCTCATATTGGTGTCGGCTTCTGTTCAGAATTCTCTTGGCCTCTGGACAAGATACTGCAATTCAATAACAGCTAGCAGAGACTTTCTAGGACTCTCAAGGATGTTTTCTGAGTTTCAACTGGAGAGACCTCCAGTGGCTCTGATCTGTATCATCAGGCCACCACGGAAAGGTGCAAGACTTCAAGCGACATCTCAGGAGCAGTCCTGGCTGGGCTATGAATAACCGTAATAACAACGATTATAAAGAGCGTTTGCACATCAGTGCGTAAGAATGAGGAGCAAAGAGGATAAATGTGACTCTTAATCTTCAGCTATCTGCATGGGAAAGTATGATTAATAACTACAGAGGCTTAACATAACCTCCTCAGATAACGAGTGAGGTGGCCTTCTCCAAGCCCTGATTATCCTCTTCTAATGGGCTTCATATATTGTGTAAACTAATAACCAAGGCCTAAGCATTGCACACTCCAGGGTCTGCAGGAAAAAAACATTGGGCCCAAATGTGATTAAGTTGGTGAGAATTGCCCAGCAACACAGTGTGCTCTGCTTGAGCAGACCGGGGGACCGGGAGGAGGGAACAAGAAGTAATGTATCCTGCAAAGAAATGAAGCAGAAAGTAGAAGCAATCTGCCTTTAACGTCAATATGCTTGTATAAATCCCTTGCCTTTCAACCAGGATTGCTATGAGTTTTCAGCTGGATTTGGTGGAAAGGTGGGGCACAGCCACAAGGTGTTAATACCAAGAAAGAGAGGAACCTGTAATGAGGAGATCTGATTGCAGTGCTGTTCAGAAAGTCAGTAACAATGCCAGATCGGGAGGCTAACTCAAGTTGTCAGTCAGTGTTTCAGTGCTGGAGAGTGAAGAGGCACTCCGACAAAGCTGGATTCCCTAAAGTGAGCAAGTTCAACATCATAGCCCTGGTCCATGGAAAAAAAAAAAATTGAAAAAATAGGAAAAAAAATGACCTTCCAGCTCCCTTGGCTGTATCTCTAAAGTGCAAGCACAGCTGAAGGGGCTCAGCTTTATAGAGCATCTAAAGAAAGAGAACAAGATTCTCATTTGAACTGCACTGATGTAAAGAAGCTTAAACTCTGCAAGAGCACATGGAGTTACTCTGAATTTACATCCAGCCAACAAGAGTACTGAATGACAGCCTCTCCTCACCGAGAAATGTAATTCTTAGCTGCACAATGAATATCACATTAGATTATCCAAACTGAAATAATTGTAAATACTCGATTTATCTGGAACCATTTGTGCTGTCTTCTTAATTGTTGCACTTCACTCAACAAATACAATGAAATTAGTTTGGACAGGCTCACTTTAGAAGCATTATCATTGTGCTGTGGCAGGTTGGGTTCAGAGTACTGGTGGAAAAGGTTTAAGGGTTAACTGACTAAAAAGTGAAAGAGCAACACATAGCAATATTCATAAATTTGGGATCTCCACTGGGACATGAGACACTTTCTTTGAAGGGTATCATTTCTGTTCCCTTTGTAGTGTATCCACATTTGTAGAGCCTGTACTGTGGCTTCTGAAAAAAACCCACACAAAGCCCTCAAATATCAGCATATTCTCAGGCTCCCCTCAGAAGCTCTGTGCTTGTTGAATGCTATCAACACATGCCCAACTTCCCCAGGAGCGTCTCAGCCTCTCCTCTCCCAGGTGAAAGAGTGTCACGTCAAGTAAGGTGAAGATGCAGTGGTACAAAAAACAACAAGGTGGGAGCAGCAGGCTGCTGCCAACAAAACAGGTACCCTGAAAGGTTCAAAAGATTCACCCCTTGTACATGCCACTCCCTTCCCCTGTGCAGGATAAACACAGAAATCAATCCCCAGTCACTCCTCAGTTGCTTTGAGGAAGAACAGACAAGAGCAACACAGCATGTACAACCTTCTCCTGGCTGCCTTGTTTCTCTTGGGCAACATGAATATACACTGAAAATCTTACACACACTAAGCCTCATGATTTCAAGAGACATCAAGTTTAGGACAAGCCAACTCTGCAATCTATGTACATGAGGCCTCACAAAACGTGGAAATGTTCAGTAAGCTGAGTCTCTGCCTTTGTCTGGAGAAAATGAGTGCTCTCCCAGGCAGAAGTAGTTGAGAAGCATGGTGTTCCTCCTCAGCAGCTGTAATCTCAACTCATTTCACCAAGCATTACAAGAACACAGCGTAATGTTTCCAGTAAATCTACAAAGGAGATAAGAGATGGCAAGGACAGACATGCAGGATGAGACGGGATGTAGGAGAATAGGAGAAAATAATGCTTGGCCAGACAGCAGACATTAGGGTGACTTCACTGAGAAAGGACACTACAAAATAACCTAAAAGACAGGAGCAACACCTCAGATGTTTACCAAGGAAGATATTGACAGTAAGCTAGCCATAAATAAAAATACTAAGAAAAACTGATTCCAGTTTTACCACCTTGAAAACAAAGTGCTCTTCCACTGATCAAAGCTGTAAATGAAATCAGAAAGTCATGCCAGCATGTCTTATCAGTTACACATTTACCGTGCAAAGTCAATATAGTGGCATAGAAATTACTGAACCATTCTAAGAACAAGAGAAAAATAAATTTTCTCCATCTGTTTGAAGGAACAACCTGAGCTTGGAATGGATTAGTTATAGCTGGACAAAACTTGCTCTGCCAAAACCTGCCTACAAAGCCAGCGATCAAAACACTTCATTTTTTGCAACATATCAAAAAAAAAAAATGCACTAGAAAGTTGCAGAGGATTTTAGGGTAATAGTTTGCCATACCTAAGGCGAAAGTAAGAGAACAACTTTATTCTAGAACCATAGTATTCATTTGGTGCTGAAAATGAATGGATAGCAAGGTCAAAAAATGTTAAGGATATCAAAGAAATTTGGAGGCACATATTTTTACAAGAAATTGTATTTTACCAAACTTTTTTTTTTAAGGAGTGACATGGTGGGAAAGGGGAAAGGAAGGAAAAGTATGGGACACAAGATACAAGAAGTTTCCATTAAAGAGAAAAATGGGAAATGCACATTTCTTGTTTGAAAAATAGGTTAAGCTTAATTTTGTCCTTGTTTCCTTACAGAAACTAATCAGAGAGATTTGACATTGCTGGGAACCTGCCAAGTGCAGCAGTTCATACATGCGGTGCCACTGTAAGTCTCTCACTGCAGCTACTCAACAGAGCAAAATCCCTTCAGATACCTGCTTGCCTCAGCTGATAGTGCAATCTCATGGTCAGTCACTCCCCACCACCTTCTCCCTGCCAGAGACAGAGCGCAGCAGAAGGGAAACACGGGAGCTAAATGGGTTACATCACATCAAGTCCTATCAGAAGTTATCCATAAGTGGAGAGACGGGACGGTTTCTGCCCAAAAGCTCAGATAGTCCTTTAAAAGATGTCCTTAAACAACAGTTTTAAGTTTAATGCACACAAATCATGCTCTTAGATTACTGTTGAAGGAAACACAGCCTTTTTTTTTTAAGGATCTGCAGCCAGTGGATGGATTTCACATGGTAAGGCTGGCATGCTGTCTACTCTGCAATTGAAATGTTTTCAACAAGCATAGATGTTCTTAACCTACATAGCATAAGTAGCGCTACCAGAAATAATATTTCAGGCAAGATTCAAGTCCTTACTCTAGAACTGCCCACCAGGAATTACAGTCATGGACTGCAATTACTCCACACCATTCAAGTCCATGTTTTCATCGCTATTATATAGAATATTTAAATTAAACTAGACCAAGACACAGGTCTGTGTGTTTCAAAGATAATGATTTTGGTGGCAGACATAGAAATCTGATCCATCACTCTTGTGCATGGTCTTCAACATTTATATTTAAAAAGAATATTTTACTGTCACTGAGTATCTGAAGGATTTTAAGGGATGTGTACACTGCATGAAAAACATCAGGCAGGTAGCTTGTACCAGGGCAGGCTATGAGTAGTACTGCTGGTGAAGCTATGGTTTAGGTGGGCATGTCACCCCAGGGAGAAATCCAAATCACATAATTATACAGGATTTTCTACTAAGTGCTTTACTAGAAACTTACAGTGGCCTTAGAGATCACAACCAGCATAGACATTGGAGTGCAAACATGGGAAGTGGATGTTTATGGAAAGGTTAGCCTATGAACAATGACTCCTGGGCTAGGTAATGCCACAAACTATCACTGATATGACTGAAAACATGAAAAGGTAAAGGGTGCCTGTTCTCTTCCTCTGTCTCTGTGACTGGGAACGTGGGATGAGGAAAGAAGGTTTACTGCTTTCAAGTTATTCCTGGTTGTATGCCATCATTGCTGAATCAGTAGGGTGATGCAACTGGCAATCCAAATGCTTAGAGTTCATTAATACCTAATATTTAACACTGTTGAAACACCAAGACACCAACCATCTTCAATTCTTACAGTTTGTGGCTGGGACATCTCTCTGCCAGAAGGGGTGCAGGAGCTATTGAAGGCCCAGAAGGTGTCAGGGATGCTCAGTGTTTTGTGAGATCATGTATTCGCATGCAAAGATTCTTGGTAAAAATATGCTTCCCCATTTAGAGCTACGGTACTTTTCACGATGACATCATTTCAGCAGTGACAAATATAGCTGAGTTTGCTCTTTCCTATGCCATATAAATCCCTTGACCTCAATCAGATCGTTGCTGATTTACACTTGTGTAAATGAAGTCAGAATCCAGCCCATGATATTCACAAATGTAGGCCAGAGTAAGCATTACTCACAGACAAGAGACAACCCTTCAGAGGAAGGAAAAAAGATCATTTTCATGCAAATATCCTTAATAATAAGGAACAAGAGTTGGAAATAAGAGTATGAATGAAATGCAATCAAGAACTGCTCTGAGATCAGATTTGCTTCTAACTTTATGATGCTGCATCAGCTGCTCTTAAAGCAGCTTAAGCCCAAAATTTGACCTACCTGAAACTTGTTATATATAATTTTTCATCAGGGATCTGTGAGCTAACTCAGTCGCTCGGCTTGGCTTTGAAGGTAGCTGGAGGTGCTCAGCTACTTGCAGGGTCTAAAAAAATTTGATTGCTCTGTTCTATCAAAATGGAAACTTTTTTTCCCTGATATCCAGCTTTGCCCTCAAATCGTTGCACATTATCTATTTATTTATGCATAAACAGTGGCATTATGGTTTGGAGAATAGAGGTTCTTTGATGGGAGGTAAGCTTGACTAGCCTATGGGAGTTTACTGCTATGCATGTAAATGAGGACACACATACAAATATGCAGAACAGACAAGTGAAAATATACAGCATCTCTTTAAAATGAAATACTTTGATTGCTCCAATCACAAGAAGTTGTAAAACTACCCTGAAGAATTAACAGCCTCAGTACATGCTAACTACATCCATCATAAATTCGTCTTTAGTTTCTGTTATCATATCACTGTCTCTTGGGACCCCCAGTCCTGTCATCATTTGCCCTTTATAATTTATTCAGCTTGTACTTGCCTGAATCCTTTCTACTTATCATTCATCTTTACAGTTGTACATAAAATTAGATTGATCCTCCTATGGCAGACATGTCAGAGAGAAAAGTTGTCATTGAATAACACATAAAGCAAATGAAGGTCCAGCAAAAGCTTTTGTTGAATAACTTGGAAATCATCCTCTGAGATCCAAAAGGCATCAAATTAAAAAGACAAGACAATGCTACCATTATAACTTACTTTTTTCCACATCATTTTTCAATTGCCACCAAATCTCAGGCATGACTGGAATGCTATTTTCCCATTTTGCATCTCAGGCTGAGTGTGGTTTGCTACCACAAAGGTAATGAGTTCACCAGTCTCAGCTGAGATAACAGTGTGCATCCAACAAGCTGATTCTGTCAGGATGCTGGCACTGTGTTCTTTCTCTGCAAAGCTCTTTGGACTGGGTAGCAGAGAGAGAGTTTACTTTGTATTCTAAAGGCTGCCTTATAGGGATACAGAAGCCAATCTTTAACTAGTGAAATGGAACTTTAATGTTTACCAAGCAGATAGGACCCAGGTGTTTCATCTCATCTGGTGAACAGAACAGCACTGTCAAACTACAGGGGTTTTTAGCAAATAGAAAGTGCACATAGCTTCCTCTCCTCTGCCCTGCTTTATCCAAAGCAAGATCCAAAAGTACTTTTACTGGCTGGTCACTCAGAAGGAGAAAACAAGGTGTAAAAAAAAAAAAAAAAAATCACTTTAAGCATGACATTGACATCCAAAGATCTTAAAGGGAGAATTTCTGGAGCATTTCTGAAGGACTGATTTTTTTTTCTGTTTTTCTTCTTTCTTTTTTTTTTTTTTTTCCAAGTCTCTTACCTCAAATCTGGTTTTATTCCTTTTCATCTTCATTTTTAACCTCAGAAAACAGACATGTTTCTCCCAAGGGAACAATTAAATGTGTTTTCTTTCAAAATCTAAAGGGCATGGTGAGCAGGCTCTGTGTTCAGCAGGCTACTTTAATCAATGGAATCCATCCAGCCTTCCACTGCTGACCAAATTGCAATTTACATCAGTAGAGAAAAACTTCTGAAATGGGAAGTTATGGGAATATAATACCATTTTTGGCACAACACAGCATGCAGGGTGATATGTGGTTTAATGGTTTTCTAACAAGCTTTTGGAAAAAGCTTTGAAATGTTAAAAAAAAAAAAAAGACAATAAAACAATAAAATTTCAAGGCCTGCTTAAACAGAAAAATCCATGCTATACATGGAGGACTTCTGAGGTCCACATGACTCTTATGTCTCATTTAAGACTTATTATATGGATTTAAGAGAGACCAAACCTTGCAAGGTACTGTCCGTCCTCTGCCCTATGCTCAAGTGTCTTTTCTCACATGTACATAAAAATTCAAGTCAGATAAGGCCAGTAATATTAGAAAAACCTTTTTTTTTAATTAAAAGAAACAAATAAACAAACAAAAACCTCCAACAAAACAAACAGAAACAAAAAAACAGAAAAAACCAAACTGTAGGCAAATGTAATTAGATGGTGGTTTTTTTTCTTTAAAAAATTGGTTTAATATGAGTTTTATGAGCTCACCTGTCTTCTAATGTTAAAGATGCATATTTTTGCATACGATGAATAAAACAGAATGCATTTTTTCTGGATGGCAAGAAGAGACAAAGAATATCAGAACAGTTAGGGAGAAAACTAATTATGTTACACACTGAGAAATTTAGCATACCAGTAGTACCACTCTCTTTCAAGAGGAATAGATACAGTAAGAAAGCCCAGACTATTTCCCAGACTGAACAGCCCTGTAGATTGCTGAGGTTAACAGTTTCGTACATACTTAATTTCGTAGTTATTCTTTGCAAGTCTTACAGGAAGGTTTTAACATTATGCAAAGTGACAGTGCCTCCAACCAAGTATACATGGACTGTTCTCTCCCGTTGCCTGAGAGAGCCACAAAGAACTAGGGGAAGAAAAATGCTGCTGTGCTTATCACACAAGAGCTCAGTTTATTTGTGCTATAAATAAAAGTAGATCTTGATAGCGTAATTACATTTCTCAGCATTATCCTCTGCCATTCACTTGAGAAAGAAAAAAGAAAGGGGGAAAAAGTTCGCTTCAGTATAATTTGTAATCAAAATGACTACACTTAAAACATAATTTTATTTCACTGATTTCATTTCCTGTGGAGCTTTGTGGGGCAAATAGATAATATTATACAAAATCTGCAGGCAGGTTATTCTCCCATACATTGCACTGTCGTTGTCTAGATCACTTTCCCCCCCTTGCCTTGCTTTCCTCGGGACCACGGCCTGTGGGTTTGATATTGCATTTTATCATTGTGGGATATATCAGTATCAGAAATCCCAGGGGTGACTCAACTTTTACTTTCTCTAATTTCTCACTCCTGCTCCCCAAATTACTCTCCCTTGCCTTAATTCACTTTTTATAATGCAAGGGTTTTTTTAAAAAAAGGTGGTTTCCCACTATGAAGGATTAGCGCAGATTATGGTGAACAGTGTTAATTATAGGTGAGGAAAAAGAATAGTGCATCTCTCCAATCTGTTCTTGATTTCCCCCGTGTCTGTCTGTCTGGTAATAAGCCTCCTTTAATCTGGCAGTCCCCTTGGTGAAATCAGCGCCATGGACAGCAATATTGATTGCTTCTGAGAAACCATCACAGCTGCTCAACCAAATTACCTTTGATATGTGACCTTTAATGTAATTACTGCAACATCAAAGCATTTCTATAAATTATTAAAGAACTAATATACTTCATCATCCAGCCACTCTATTATATTTAAAATAAACAATCACAAGTAAACACTAGAATTTGAATTGTCCAACAATCACAAAGTGTTCTTTACACATCCATACACACTGTGTTACATTAACCTTCCATTGTAGGCAAAACAATTTCAAACTCTCCAAAAGAACTTAATTTACTCATTCAGATAAAGAAGATGCAACTGATAGTTTTATGTTTTACATTCCATTCTAGTTGCTTCAAAATATCTATCATGATTTCTTCCCACCCAAAAACAAAGTGTCATAAAGACTTTATTAATCAACATATACCTGCTTGGAAGTCTTTTGATTATTCCACAAGATGAGTTTATGCCCTACATATAACATAGAAATATGTGAAACATATTTCTGTCACCTTACAAAGCACATCCAGAAAGTAATTACTGTAATATATGTGCATGTAGCCACTCCACTAAAAACAAAGTGATGCATAGCTGAGAGGCAAGGCATCTGAATCTGGACAAAACCTCGTCATGCCTCACCATTTCCATACATTACCATGTGAATATCATTAAAAATTACTGAGTTCTGTGTTTTATAATACAGAGAACACAAACAGCAATATTGCAAGTGCAAGAAAGTGTACAGTTTACTGGGAAATGGTAAAAAATGCCTTCATCTAGTACTATTTATTTTTACCTATACTGTGCCTGTTAATTGTTTTTGATGCCTCCTCAGTTGTGCTGTTTGTGTCACAGACAGGGGGAGTGTCAAGAGAAGATGTTATATACGTCTCATTTGTGAACTTGTGTGAATAAGGACTTAGACCCTTGACCTTAAAAGTGCCTCTTATTTTATGGTGATGAACTATGGTTGATATTTTTGGTGCATGTTATAAAGAACAGTCAGGTAAGTCATAAATAATTCTCTGCTACTCAGATAGGAACCATAAAACAGTATCCAGGCATGATACTTTATCAAGAGACAAGACTGGTTTCCTTAAATAAACTACAGTGACATCATTCAGAGGATGAGTTCAGAAACTTGGCAGAAAGCTTCATGAAGAGGGTTTGCTGGTAGAAAGTAAACCTTTATTCTGAGACAAACAGAACTGGAAATGAAAGGGAAAATCAGAGTCAGAACTCTAAGAAACCCGGTTGCTCTTTTAGATAGAGGATTCACTGTTTGCAATTCAATGAGATCCTGATGTGTTTCCTGAAAATGTATAACGAAACAAACAAACAAAAAAAAAAAGCCTTCTAGAGGCTGTGTGGCCAGTATGCAGTATATGTAACAGAAATTACACAAATGAAGGAAGAAACTACTTTCCCTGTAGTCTAGAATTAGTAGGTGCAGCCTTTGAAGGAAGTCTTGATCTTAAAGCAAAAGCTGGTTGAATTTTACCACTTTCGAAGAAAACAGGTTTGACTTTAAGAGTTTTCTGACTTGAAGTTTCTAACACAAAGAACTGTGAACCTATAAAGACCTTTGGAAAAAGTAAAATCCTAAATCATCACTTGCCATCCCTCTCCAACACCTGAGTCCTCAATCTCACTGACCCACTGTGTTCTTGAAGATATTATCATCATACAATTTCAGGATGAGATTTTAAACTCATATAGATGATAGAGTTCTATGTGCAAGTGAATGATCTAGCTCCTAATGAGAAGAGCAAACAGTCTCAGTGAAAAATCTTTAATTTCAAGTAGTCTTTTTTAAATACAACCTATTCATCACATCTCTAGTTTTGATAAATACATATTTTATTTCAAGAATATTTCAAAAATTTTCAGTGAAAATATTACCTGAAACATCCTTAATCAACATACTCTTTTTTTTTTTCCTTGATTCAGTTTTATCATTCAAGAAAGACAGAAGCAAAAAGAAAACATTGGGAGTGGAGGAAGAAAAACTTAACCTCTCCCCCCCCACCCCCCCCCCCCACGCCCCAAGACTTAAATTACTTTTAATCTGCTGCTAAGGAGTTTCTAAGGAAAAAAAAAAAAAAAAAACAAAACCACAAATTCAGAGGGAGCTGTCAGCTGACAGAAATATTTTTAGGCAATGAAGTATGTATATATTTCATAAGGTATGGCCTTTTAAGCAAAGATAGATGTAGATGAGCAAGTGCGTGGGCATCTCCATACTGGCAAGGTGGTTTAGAGATAGGTAAATAGACCCAGGATGATGGAAACAAGCAGAGCAGAACCAACACTTTCCTCAGAACACAGAGCAAGGGATGTGCCTTGTTCTGGAGGAAAGGTAGGTTATAGTTACACAGGAATCAATCATTGAACACTAGCTAATAAAGGCAGACTTCTTGATAGATTTCCTCTCAGTTTAGATGCATCCTGGAACCCTCAGAAGCCTGCTCGTAGTTATGTGATCACTGGCTCCTGGTCATTGTGAAATCATCCCCATTCCAGCTACAGGAGCACTTGGCTGCTCCCAGTTCGTGTACTCTGGCTGAATCTAAATAGTCTCTCTCCCTCCCCTGGGTAACCACTTAACTAGAAACCCATCCCAGCAGGGCAGGTCTTCCCCACACAATGCTGATTCTATTTTTAGTTCTGCTTGTGTTGTCTGAACCTTAGATCTTGCTCATGTGAATAATTTTCCTCATTATCTCGTGTGCATCTTTCCTCTCTCTCTTTTCTCCTTGTCTCACCGCCTTTCCAATCTGCTACAGCTGCTTGAATACTAAAGTAACTGAGTCAAACCACTTTGTCATCAGGAATATGTTTTCATTCTGTGATAACTCAATAATGCGATCTGTTTCTTGATTTCTTACTGCCAAACCTTGCTTCAGAGAAGAAAAGTAGTGAGAGGAAGCACCTGGTGGGGACTTCTAACATTTCATTGTAGTGGTCAGAATCCTAAAGCAGTTCCTCAGCTGAGTAAGACTGGCAGAATCCAGTCCACGACCAGCTGATTACTGTTTTCCTGACTCCCAATAAGGGCAAAAAGCTTTTAGTTTTGTGCGTGGAAACCGTTTGGGTGGGTTGGTGGTATCTTGATTTTATTAGCACAATGCAAATAGTGAATCATCCAAACAAACAGAGATTTTATGCTACCCAAATCTGAGATGAGAACACCATATGTAACCCATTTTAGATTTAAAAGAAAAAGTTATCAGTCTGGACTCACCCCCGGCAGTGTCTTCTGTTCATGCAGTGCGCTCTGGGCCTTTAGAGCAGACTCCCTTTCGCAGTATGTTAGGAAGGCACAGCCTGCAAAGAAAAAGAAAAACCTCAGTAACAGCACTATTTCACAGAAGATCCTTGTGAAATTAAGATGTAGAACAAACCACTTTCCTGTCATCATCCCATTCCCAGTAAATCAATCATAAAATTCTTTCCTTAGTGTGTCAGTAGAAAGAGTCAAGAAATGAAGCTATCATAGCTTCCTCTGAACCCCGCTGGAAAGTGAGCAACAGTGTACCTGTGAGTGCTTATTTTTCCTTCAACACATGCTTAGGTGTCAGTTACAGAAGGCTGCACAGGATTAGGGATCTCAAAGGTTCTACATGATGGCAGGGTGGGGTATGAGATCCCACTCCTGCTCCTGCAGTAGCACTGGGAACAAGCCCCTTGCTGCTGTATGCTGAAAGGTCTCACCCCTTCCTTCTGTACCAAGAACTGTAAGATAAGGGCATACAAGGACTTGGAACTTACTACTGCAGAGGAAATTTTCTATTGTTTAGCCTGACCTGCACCAAAAACTCCTTGCTCTTTTTGCATCACACCAGAAAGCCACCTCCCTGCACTGGCTGCTGCAAGGACTCACTGGCTTCCAGTCATAAACACAATCAGGCGAAAGCCCAAACAATCACTCCAAAAATATCCCTGACCCACAGATCACTTGAACTTCAGAGATACACCAATTGGTTACATCTCTGGTTCTTCCTAAAATTAATCTAGCAACTACAAACCCTAAAGCCTTGTCAAAGTAGGACCTTACTATGCTTTTGTTCCCCACCTCTATGCTTCCTTTCTGGTAAAACTTGTTGATGTTGAAATATCTTACTCCAGTTGTGTATCTGATGTGATCAGATTATTTCTTTTTACTGCAGTATACTGAAAACCTGCCAGTTTCTGCAGTAAAAAAACCTTACTTGTCATGCAGAAGACATTTTCTCTGAAATTACTACAGCTGAAGACATCCAGCTCCCTGAAATGGAGTTATAATATCTTTCAAGGCTCAGGCAGCATGTTCCTCAAACTGAGAATGTCTTTCAAGAGCAGCACAAGTTCAGAGAGACTACCAAAGAAGCAAACAAGTCCCTTAACCTCATCTTGATCCACCCACCCCCTCCCCAAGAATATATAAAGGTGAATAAATAGTAGACTGTAAACTTCTTTTCAGCTTTGATTGCCACTGTGAGCATTTTCTCCATGCAATGCCCACTGTTTTACCCAAAATGTTTCCTTAGACAATATTACTGAAGAAATACACAGTTTTACATGGTTTTAATACATTAGTACATACAAGAAAATGAGATTTTTTTCTATAAATTTACATTTTCTTTTTCTCAAAGATTGTCCTGTGGGAGTCACCCTACTTCTCTCACAATGAAGCTATGACACGGCATGAAAAATAAGAAAATGAATATTTTTTTCACTATTTATTATCCTGTATTACTTTCTGGAGGTCTTGTTACTTTCAGTTTGTTTAAGCCAATCACACTGTATTATGTCTCAATAATTGAGATTCAGATGCAGAAGGTGACAATCAAAAAAGGAGATTGAACACCATCAAAAGTTTGTGTACTTGGAATTATTGTGATTTGTTCTCCTCTAACTTTAAGTGGATGAGTTGTCAGTTAGTCTGTATCCACCAAAGAACAGGAAGAAATCGTAGCAGAGAGTTTACAGCTAGCAGAAGTAATGGATTGAAAAGGGTCCTTAAAAGTCACCCATAGCCTGATAATCTAATGGGAAACTATGCTTAAATTTAATTTCAGTGCTAAATCACAGGCTGAGAGCTCTGTTTACTAGACACAATAAGAAAGTCTCCCTTTAGCAGCAGACATGGAGCAGCTGATACAGTCTAATTAGGCACATCATAGCACACTGTTATAGAGATAAACTATGCAGTGTAAAGCTCTCATAATGATAGCTATATTTTTCTCCTCATTGTGATTGCCATGATGACAGTTCAGGGTAACAATGTCCTGCAGCTCCTACAGTACCATGACTGTAATTCAGGCAGAGTAAGCAGAAGACAACTCTTCTCTGAAGATAGAAATTTCTGCCCAAGAGCCACACTGTGTCTGTGTGTGGAGGCAAGTTCTCACCAGAGAGAAAGCTTCATTAAGTTCTCTCTGAACCTGTTGTCAAGAGTGGTAGAAGTACCAAACTCCCCAAAACAGTACTCAGAACACATCCAATTATCACTGATGTCATAAATATAGTGTTATGGACTAAAAGACTTTGAAATCTAAAAGAAATTTATTTTCTGATATGATCAGTCAAAAAACTCCTTCTGTTTTCCAGAGACAAAATGTACGCTCTGTGGAAGTGTTTATTTTTCCCTTTTCATTCATACATCATGCACAGGAATTACAGTCTGTCCCACACGTGTGGGTAAAAAGTAGTATCTTTAGGAAAAACAATATCTTGTTTATTTTAAGTAAGACTTGGTTGCTTAGAGACAATAAGGAGTTCCATCCCAGCAGTGGCCAAATGAAATAAAACAGAGATTAATGCTCATAGCAGGCCTTGGACCTGAACTTGAAATGGACGGTTCATGGGGATTTTTTGTCTTCCCTTTGCTTACCACAAGATTGGTCTCTAAGGCACATATACAACATTAGCCATCAGCTAAATTTTCAGAAACATGAAGCCTCTTATAAAACAATACGTATCTATTATTCCATCCTGCAAGATTTTCTGTATTTCATCTCCTTGTGCATTAGGATGAAAGGCAATATTCTTTCTTGCACCAAGCTGCCTGCCTCCTTGAAACATCCAAATTGATCTCTACTTTGTACTGGGATGTTTAATGGAATGGCAACTGTAAAACCTCTTTCAGTTGTTACTTTTCCTAGGCTACCTCTTTCAATGTGCCTCCATATGACCCCTCCATAGGGCTCTTCCTTCCTGGAGAATGTTTTTTAGAGAACACAACACTAGACACTCAGGTTAACACTATGGAACACAGCACTCCAAACAACTGAGCCTTGAAATAATGTCGTACGAAATGCTATGTTGAGGGGTTTCTGCAGAGAAAAGAAAATGAGGAAAAATTGTGGTTTGTTTTTGTATGATTTTTTTTTCCTTCTTTTCATTTTGATTTCCCAGATGGAACACAATTTCAGAACAATCAATTTTCCCTGCTGAACCTCATGATTGTGCACAGAACCACTTATATCACTGGGGGAAAAAAGAAAAAAAAAAGAAAAAAAAAAAAAAAAAAGAAGAAAAAAAAAAAGGTTTTCATAGTAAACTCCTAAGTAGCTCAACTTAACTGCTCACTTTCCATCAGTTGTTTGGTCTGGGTGTGAACATGACTTCTGGGTGGAAGGCTTTTGTACCCTCCATTCCCTTTGAATTGTCCATGTTTAGCAGTATCATGAACATTTCTCAACTTCTCTCTTAAGTAAAGATAATGTGAAAGCAATTTCTATCTTCTATGAGTGGTAATGACTCAGTCAGTACAGTGTTTGTGAATTATATCGGAATCTGAACAAAAATTCTAATTGACTAATTATTGATAATGAAGGGCTCAGTCCAAACTGCTCCTAATTTGAATTGCATTTTTCTCAAACACACCATGCCTTCCAGCCACATGTCAATCAGCTAAAAAGTGCTGTGTTTGGATTGTGTCTTTACAGCTGTTCATTTGCTACTAGTAGACAGCTTTTTGGGCAAGTACATAAACATCCGGAAACTCCCACCTGCCAATTAACTCTGAACCTATTGAACTACAGTGTCTTGGAAGCATGAGGACATATCAAGTTGTCTCTTGGGAAATAGGATTGTTAAAGAGACGGTGGGAAACAAAAACAAAAACTTGAGGTGGAAAAGAAATTACAAAAGCTCTATTTTAATTTTATCTCCAGAGAATTCAATAGTGTAAATAATAATTGTATGAGATACAGATGGATAGTGATTGTGGTTATGGCAACTCCAACTTCATAGTAAGTCTCCAGAAGATTTTGCACAAGCCTAGGGAACAAAACTGTCAGGAGACACATTGTGAACTTAACAGAATACTTCTGAAAACCGAGAGACACACAGCCTGAGTTGAAGAAGGCAAAGGCAAGACCTGGGAGAATGGAAAACAACCCACTTTAGCAGAAGATCAGGTTTGAGACCATCTAAGGAACCTCAGAATGCACAGGTCCATGGAACCTGATGAGATGAATCCAGGGGTCCAGAGGGAACTGGCAAGTGAAGTGGTTAAGCCACTGTCCAGCATATTTAAGAGAGTAGAAAAGTACCCACTGATTGGAAAAAAGAAGAAAATCCCTATTTTTAAAAGAGAAACTGCAAAGACCCAGCAAACTACAGGCCACGTTGGATAAGACTACGGAGCAGAGCCTCCTGGACAACATGCTACATAAAAAATAAGGATGTGCTTAGTGACAGTCAATATGGCTTCACAAATGGCAAATTGTGCCTGGCAAACTTGCGGGCCTTTTACAACAGGATTGTAGCAATTGTGGAAAAGGGGAAAACAGCTGGCACCATCTGCCTGGACTTGTGCAAAGCACGTGACACTGTCTCACAAAACATCCTTGTCTCTAAAATGGAGAAAAATTGATTTCAAGAATGGATTTGGCTGGACAGCCACCCTCAAAGAGTTGCTGCCAATGGCTTGACGTCCAAGAGAAGAACAATGACAAGTGGTGTTCCTGTTCCTCAGGATTTGGTATTTGAACTCGTGCTGCTATACATCTTTGCAGGCAACAGAGACTCTGGGTTTCAGAGCACCTCCAACAGGTTTACCTTGAAACAGAAACTTGGTTTGTGGAGCAGTCGACACTCTGCAGGGAAGGGATGCCATCCAGAGGATCCTAACAGGTTTGAGAGGTGGTCCCATGCAAACTTTGTGAAGTTCAACAAGACCAAGTGCAAAGTCCTTTATTATTTTTGGGACAAACCCAGGAACAAATACAAACTAGGCAGAGAATATATTGAGAGAAGCCCTTCCAAGAAGGACTTTGAATGGTGGTTGATGTCAGCAATGCATACTGACAGCCCAGAAAGCCAACCATGTAAGCCCTGCAACCATGGGGTGCAACAAAATAATTGTGCCATCAGATTGAGGGAGGTGATTTTCCCCTCTAGTCCACCTCTGTGAGAGTCCACTTGCAGTACTGCTTTCATTTCTGCAGTCACAAACTCACAAAGTACGTGGAGCTGTTGAAGAGTGTCCAGAGGAGACCACAAAGATGACTGGAAGTCCTGGGGCACCTCTCTTGTAAAGAAAAGTTGAGAGAGTTGAGTTTGTTCCGCTTGGAGAAAAGAAAGCTCTGGGGACATCTAACTTAAGGAGCTGCAAGAGAGCTGGAGAGGAATATTTCACAAGACCAAGAAGTGATAGAAGAAGGGGAAATATGGCTTAAAACTTGAAGGGGGTAGATTTGGATCAGACATAGGAAGAAATTTTTTACTGTGAAGGTGATAAGGCACTGCAATAGGTTGTGCAAAGAAGATGTGGATGCCTCATCCCTGGAAATATTCAAGGCCAGGTTGGATGAGGCTTGGTGCCTTGATCTAGCAGAAGGTAGACCTGTCCATGACAGGGGAGTTGGAAGAAAGCGGTGAAATTACATTGATGATTTGAACCCTAATCCATTGCCTCTCTTGGAAGAATCCTTGGCTCAGATGCTCACCTAAGCCATGATAGTCCAGAACAGTTAGGATAACCCCAGGCATTCTAAGGGCTGGCTTGAGTGATCTAAGGCAATTTTTAATTCACAAACTTTTGTGACTGTAGCGTGTGCACTCAACCAGTTATCACAGCTTGGCTGACTGGTGATAACTTCTGAAACTACAGCCCTTCCAATGCTTGTGAGTGTAACTAAAATCAGAATCAGTAGCCAAAAAAGGATAAAACTTCCACAAGGCTTCAGGAGTTTTGTTGGTTTTTCTTCTTTGAGTCAGATATCTTCTTGGTTTTAGTTACAAATATATTAGTTATACACTGAGGATTTTCTTAATTGGCCTTTCTGTGTTGTGTTACGTAAGAATTCTGCACAGCACATGAACTAGTGAACAAGGGTGTCTTCTGCTACAGAAGAAAGAGCACAGGTCAGCTTATAGTGTCTACATTCTCCCCTACCATCTTTAGTGTGTCTCACACCCTAAAACCCCAAAGCAGAGAAACCAAGGGCTTTACTCCAGCAGACCACTATGGTCCTTCAGAAAGCAAATAAAATCAAAGCACAACTCTCCAAGACCCTCATGCTGTATACTGAAAATGGAGGAGGCTATTAGTTCTGGATACCTTGGGTCACAGGCTATTGGTCATGCTCTAACTTAAGAAGAGCTACAGTCTTCTAGAGGAGCTGGTTTGAGAGCAAAAAGTTCACATTGCTGGGGGAAAAAAATAGGAACTCTCAACTGGTCACAGGTCTGAGCATCTCATTTAGTGATGCCTCAAGTTTTCTGTGCCCTAATTACCTTTGAAAAAAATTAGACCAAGATGTATGAGTTATCTGTGGTGGACCAGAGATCTGTGCCCCATTTTCCAGACTCTAGGTTTGTATTTTAAGAGAGCTCCGTCTCTGAAATTAAAGAAGTTCATTGCTTCAAAATTCAGAGATCTGTTATATAGAGAGAGATCATGACACTTAAGAAAACTCTTGTCCTAAAATCAACATCTCAGGTTACGTCTCCTAGCTAGGATTTCAAAGTGAAAAAGAAATCTTTTTTCACTTTAACTATCCTAGCTCTACATGTCTGGTTTTGAAACAATTCTCATTTGCTCTGTCTACAGTGGACTGCCCAAGGTTTAATCACTTGAGGGTTTCAGAGATTGAGCTGAATTTTCTTGAGGGAGACACAATCAATAAAGACTTTTGGAACTGGAAATGTTTTATCCAATTTATTCATCTGTTTCTCTCTCAGTGATTAACTACCTTCTGAAAAAAGTTAACATCTTTCCTGGTAAACAACATTCACTTGGCTAGAACTTTCTTTTTCTCCATCTCCCCTGCTGCAGAACAACTGAACACTAACTGTTTAGAGAAAAAAATAGGAATAAAAATCTTCCCAGATATCAGCTTCCCTGTCAATTATATTGCAAGGCAGATTAACATCCGAAATGCCCTGCTGTGTGGAATGCTAATTTTCTTTTTCCTCTTATGCTGTTTTCTATTAACTGTTATGATGCTGTAATATTCCTGCTACAGATAACTTGATGGGGTTTTCTGTGTTAAAAGCATACAAAAGACCCATTCAGATACACCCATGAACCAATACTGAAAAATAAATTCAGAGGCCAAATTTGCAAATGCAGAAGTTAACTGTATTTACAGAATACTAGCTCACTTAAAATGTATTTATGATAGTTCAAAATGAGACATTGATATGCACAGTCCAAATCAGAGTCAGTCCTCAGTGGAAGCAGTGTTTAATTATATTTAGCATGTCCAGGCAGACAGCAGAGACTTAAGCATCTGTTGGTATGTGTGTTTCAACAACACAGACAATGGTTTTGTCCTGATTTTTTATAACAAGTAATTTTTTATGGAAATCATCAGTTTTTAAAAGTCAGAATTTGTCATAGAAATTTTCAACGAAATAGTTCACCAAGTTTCTCAGCCCCATGATACCATTTCTGACAAGATCCAACAGCAAGAGTAATTTATTCCAGGACAGCCAGTAATCTGGGCTCTAATCTGCATCAGACAAACAGGGACTCAAGTGCAGAGCTTTGACACAGGAGAACACACTGTCAGTGGCAGACCCCCAAGGCTTACGTTTATTTTTTTAAGTAACACCACTAATACCTTGCCTCTGCACCACAGCAAAACTGGAAGGCTTTTGATCTGTCAAACTTTCTTCCCCAGGGTGGAGGAACAGAGTCTGGCTCTGATTCACACATAGATGGCTTTTTCCTGGGGTCTTGAAAGTTCCTTGCAAAGTTGCTTTGAATGATCCTTTGCCGACTGATAAATTCAAAACAAGGTGCAGAATGAACCATTGATTTGATGTACCATTCACCAAGTCCTGTTCTCTCATAATTGACAATGCAGCTTTGAATTTCATCCTGAAACTTCTGAGACAATTTTGATCATCCCAGCTAAGTCAACAGAAGACTCACTGCTCAAGTTTCTGCAATTCTGAGTATCCAGAACATTTTCTCCCCAGTACAGGTGTCTAATTTCCATACACACAAGAAGTGGCCAATGAATAGGCTACCCATTAAAGAAATAAGAATGTAGATTACTGGTTAAGATAATTGTCTACCACAGAGAGTGCTGGTGTGCCTAATAAGGCTTGGAAATATTTAATGCTTTCAGTTACAGTAGAAAACTTACTTTTAAACAGAACAGCCTCACTTCAATATCTCATTTGTTGCCTAATACCTGTGGACTCCATCTTGTAAGGAGAGGTGTATGCCTTCAGGCCCTATTAATCAAACCATTAGGGCATGCGTTTGATTTAAAATAAAGAAAGACAGATATTAAAGTGAAAATAATAGTCAAGTGGTTTTCTGGACCAAGCAACAGTGCTCCCAGTGTTTCAGAACTCTGCCATTGATGAGAAATTCATGAACCAACTCTGGAGATCACTTGTGAGAATAAGTAGATTCCGGCTTCTACTCCATAAGGTTGCATCAAGTTTGAGTTAAAATCCTGATCATCTCTAATCTTGACTCATTTCAATCTCTCCATTACTTTGAAGAAAAACCAATATAATTATGTTACCCATTTTACATTGCAGCCTCAGGAAACAAAAAATAGCTTGAAATCTTCAAGATTTCTTGTTTGCAGTGAGGCAATAAAGATAAAAAAGTTGGGGGGGGGTGTGTCTTGTGATTGACTAGTGAAAGTCAGGAGAATATAATCCCACTGCGAAAAAGTAACACTTAAATTCAGAATTTTATGGGTTAAACCTCCTTAGAGTACATGCATTAATTAGACTATGTACCTGCTGTTCTGGGTCCTGCCTTTTGAGTTCTTTCTATTGTTAGCTGCATATGAATAACTCAGTGGATTTTCTAAAACATTTTGCTCTTTCAGAAACTTTTCCTCTTCTTCATTTTAATTTTGGATTCACATCTTTTAGAGGGACTTCTTCAAGAATGTTCAACTAGTCTCCAGAGGTTATGCTGTTAAACAACAATCACTTTGAATGTCTTGAATCTTAGCAAAATAAAGCTAAAGCAAAACTCTCTCTAAACTAATTATACTGCTCTGCTATTTACAGCTTTGTCCAAGCCCTTCTTTTCTGCATCTATATAGAGTGGGTTTGATTTAGGGTTTTTTTCGCTCTCTCTTTGTTTTTAATTTTTTTTTTCTTTTTTTTTCTTTTACTGCTCATTATCTTTCACAAGCTTTCACAAGGGTGAGGAACAGACATTTCTTGGAAAATAACATCAAGTCTATGTGCAGGAAATGTGTTTGTACTTTTGCAGCAGCAAAGTTGGTATTTTCACCCTTAAAAAATGTCAGGGCCATGCAGCAAACATCTTGTTGATAGCATCATCAAATGATTAGTTATTTATGCTTTTGTCTCAGAAACATGTAAGTAGCTTGTTCTAAATACAGACTCGTATGCTCTCTAAACAATCTCATATTCTTTATTCTCTCAGACAGGGCACAAGTGTCAATATAGATTTCTGACATTTCCAGCTCAAGGTTGAAAGGAAAAGGCACTAAAACAACTGCAGAAAAGACCTATTATTAGACAACTGCGAGCCCATTCAGAAATAAATTATCATAATTATCTCTAAAGAGTTACTGCTCTTACCATGTTTGCCAGCCCATTTTTCTGATTCAGGAAATTCAGATTAAAAATGGAATCTTAAAATACCTCTCAAAATCAACCTTACCACAACAGTTACTGAGTTTTTCTCCACACCACATATATGAGAACTGTAAACTGGACAACATCAGAACATCTCTGCTAAGTTCCACAAGGTTTTGTTAAGTTTGAATTCAGGAAAGCGCATCTGAAGCCACCTTAGGATTTTTACGTTATGAAAGCAAATCCAAACCCACAAAGAATGTATTTCCTGATTCCAGCTGATATAGAAATGAAAATTTTTAAGCAGCAGCTGCTCCTACAAGATGATCACCCTGAGACTAGAAGCCTCCAGAAACTTGTAAGAGTCACAATATGAGCCAGAGAAAACTCTACAATACCAGCTGGCTTCATGAGATTTCTGGAGACAAATTTCAGCTGTCAGAACAATTAATATCCAAGCTCCCATAACCAGATGCTGTTTTCCATATGTTTTGACTTTCAATAGCTTCTTCTATCCTCTAAGAGATGTTGGGAGCAAATAAGTATTGTCTCTTATCACCTATTTCTTTCTTTTTATCCTTCTTTCTCAATTTGGCTTGTTCTTTAAGTATAGGTAGCAGAATGGTATGAAGTAGGATCAAGTTCTGCAAGATTCCAGGGATGAAGTAATCTTCTTAATCAACAAACCTCTATGGACTTAGGGCTGAGAACCACAAGGCATAGTCTCTGTGTGCGCATGAGAAAGGGAGGTGAAATGATGTGCTCTGGGAGCATGGCAGGACAAAGATGGAAAGGGCTTCTCAAAGGCCCTATCAATCAGTTATAACACAAAGGAAGAGATGTCTGTCCCAAGAGCAAGGGCCTCCACTACTTCTCTGGTAAAATGCTTTAAGCTGAGTTGTCTTTGTATGGTACAAGCTTCCTACAAGAGCCTGGCTCATGCACAAGTTAACTCAGGAACATAAACAATGCAAGCAGACACTGAATGAAGATTTAACCACCTGTCCAAAGCCACACAATGAGTTTGTAGTAAAGGTCAAACTTGAACCTAAAATGTCCCAAGACCCTACCTAAACCTATGAACACCTATCAGTCTGTTTTTCTTGAACATAGCCACATTCCTATGCAGACTCAAAAATACATTACATCTCCTGTGATTCTCTCAAAATGGCAACCTGGGAAAACACTATTGTCCCTCATATCCAGGTGCATTTTCCCATCCTCTACTGTGGGACAAAGTTCCTAGGTAACAAGTTTAAAACAAACTGTGTGAATTTAAGCCTAAGATTTCAGATTTTTACAAAAGGTATAAAGATGTAATCTTTGAAGTGAAAAAGAAACAGTGAATTTAATTAAAACAAGATCTGTGCAATTTACAAGCTTCAGTGCACTGGGTTTAAAAAGGGCTCTTGTCAGGCTGAAGTAAAGGAAGTACAATTTCCTGACACAAAGAGAACAGAGGAAAAGTGTGTAGTAATCAACTACCAGAGACATATTTTGATCACACTTTTTGTTGATCAACTTAAAAATTAGTGAACGCTGAGTATACAGTAAATTGCTTCAATCAAACATTTGAAACAGCTTATAGTAGAAACTTTTTTGCTTTGTGAACTGAACTCATGTTAGATGATGAACAGTGTAGACCACAAAACACTGAGGGCTGCCAGGAGGAACGTGCATGATGAATGTCAGTTGTAGAAGAACTATCTAGCAAAGCACAAGTTCTGATATTAAATTTAAACAGCACAGCAAAGAAGATTTCACACATCAAGAGGACTGGAGAATAAGTTACAACAGATCCTAGAGGGTGCTGAGCCCCTTAATAGCGTGGTCAGTCACCTGAATCCCTGTGGGGGAGGATTAGCCTAGAACCTTGCGTGGTTCAGCTCTGGAAATACAAGTAAAGAATAGCCACAGAAGCAAATGCTCAACAGGACAAATGAAGCTGAAAGGCAGTAATGTCAAAAGACATTTTCAGATGACAGTGGACAGTATCACATACAATAGTGTGTATGTCTTTTCCAGATCAGACACCTCCTTCCTTTGGTGTCAATAGAAAACCCACATCTAAAATGATCCTGTCAGCTCTAATCACCTAAAAGTGCTCAGAAACACATGGAAGAAGAAAAAATGGAAATGAAAAATGAATTTCAGAGATGAGTAATAGAAATTTGTAATGGACTGGGAGGACTGACTTACAAGAGAAGATTGAGTAAATGTGTATGACTTGGGTAAATGATGACTCAGAGGGATAGATGATAACAGGCTTCAAGTCTTGAAGGTATAAGGAAAAAGACTGGGCAAAAGTTATTCAGAGTGTTACCAGGGAACTGTAACTGGGAGTAACAACAGGAAATTCAACATTAGAAAACTTAGCTTGAGCTTTAGGAATGCTTCCTCACTGTTCAGAATATTGGTGTTTGTTCCTCCTGCACAGCTTCAAAGTGTCTCTTGTGTCTAAACAACCTGTTAGTCTGCAATATATTTCATTTCATTTTATTGGCATTTACTTGCATGAGTGTGGTGCATGACCACATAACCCGGCACTTTTCAGATCATACGAGTTCAAGGGCAATAGTGGAATAATCTCTTAAACATGATTGAGGGGTGTCTATGTCTGTGTGTGCTGGAGGCAGGGATGGTGAAAAGGCAGGGAGGTAAAAGGCAGCAAAGTTAATTCAATATGGAAGGGCAGAGGGTGCTTCTTAGTGCAAACTTTTAATTCAGTAATTTTCCAACACTTTTATTTGTCACTGTTCCATCTGACTGTTCTGTAAGGTTTTTGTCTCCTTAATCTGCTAAAAGGCATAAAGAGAGAGAAATTCTTGCAACCCTGGAAGCGAATCACAACTACAAATTCTTATGCCATTTAGGACAATTCAGGCTATAAGATGGAAGTTTATGACCCTACAGAAGGTAAAAGTAAACATTACTAACTGTCTCTCCCAGCCATTAGAGCAAATCAGTCCTTCATGGAACTTTTATTACTTAAGTGACTTGAAACCATAAACAAAAGCTAATACTGATCCAAGAGGGCCTCCATTTTCCCCCTTCTCCCTATTTCTAACTTTAATGATTCTATCTAGAAGTTTAACACATTGTCTAACCCAAGAAAAAGCTCATTTTTTAAGAAAACAGTTTCCATAGCCTTTCTTGGTAAAAAGAAATCAAAATGTCAACTGATTGTGATAAAACCTGCATTAAAATACCATTCCATCCATGGTCAGCTGGGCAAATGTCAGTAATTTTCAAGGGGTTGGATGGAGCTGAGCAGCCAGCAAGTCATTAAATTTTCCTGAGTGGTATAATTTATTATTTTGTAAAGATTAATTAATTTCACAGAAAAAAATGAGAATCGATCACACAAACATACACACACACACACAACCTATTACAATTTTCCTATATATATTTTATAATAGAAGTTTAATAAGACAACTCAGTATTTTAGTACAGACTGAGAAGTTCTAGGCCAGCAATGAACAGAAAGGCATATCTGTACCAACACAGTACCAGCAAATAGTTCCCAGTGGGGAAGTATTCAGACTGCAGAGCAGTCTCCTCAAAAGAGACTGTTGGAAGCCATTTTGACCAAGACATTAAAAGACAGATGAAAGAAACTTTCTAGGCTATCTCATAATACAGTGACCTACCAAAATTTTCCCTGTTACCAGTCAATGAATCAGTGGATAGTGTGTGCCTGAAAGCAGACACACATCAAAGACGTAGTTACATTTCACTATTTTTTTTCTATCAAGAAAGCTAAAAATAGTGAGCCAGCTGCTGTGCATCTCTGGGAGGCTAAAACTCACTGGAGAATCCCTGCTGGTGTCAGAAAGTAGGAGAGTAGAGTTTAATGAGTTTAAAAATCCCAAAGAACAACTAGCGTTGCCTTCAAAAGTAGTGAACCAAAACATTATATAAGGGTGATGGTACTAGTTCAGACAAAGTCCACCTTTTTCAATAGCCTCAACTCCAGTGGTGGCCAGAAGCAGAGGCCCTGGAAAGATTGTAAGCAGAGGATGTGCTTCATGCCTTCTCCGGGTATTCTTCTCAGATTTCAGCCTTGTGGTCCAGGGACTTCTGGTCCAAATGTATTCTGTGTATATTCAATAATCACTTGATGAAACCAAATCTCTCAGTTTCCACAGACATTTGCTGTTTTAATGTTTCTATTTGTGTTGATTTTCTTTTTTTTTTTTTTTTTCTTCTGTAAAAAGATTTAAAGGTGCTTGATTGTTTTGTGAGTTTTCTTATAATTTATAGTAAGTTTTCCAGAAAAACTAGTAGACCCCTGGCGAGTAAACTTCACGCATTTAAGAATGTTTAAACAATTAAGAATGTTTAAAAACATTCATTATAAGAGTCTACTTCCAGAACCTATAATCTCCTATAATTTTATGGAGCAGTCTAAAAGGTGAATCAAGAGGTTATAGATTTAGAAATGTCATACAGGGCTCCCAGTGTCTTACCAACCCATTTACAGACCAAAATATTGAAGATACAAATACAACAGCTGGCAGAAGCTTTGAGCTGAAGCATTTCTCAAATATTTTGGTTCCTGTAAAACAACATTGCTCAATAGGGAAATAATTTATCACAGAATTTCTTTTCTAATCTACCTCTTCTGATAAGCCAAATTTCTCATGATAATAGGACAATACCCACAGGAATGACAAATAATATTTCTCTGACGCCCCCTTACATACACTCCTTTCACCCCTTCCCCACCCTCCCTTGGACAAGGACTATGAAATCTCTGCAAGGTCCTTACATTTTCAAAAGTGAAAACACAAGATCCTGAGATAATTTTTTTTAAATGGAAATTAGAAGCCAGGAAACAGCAGAATTTAAATTGCCTCTATAGAAAACCTATGTTAATATATGTATGCTTTATAGAAGATGTCAGTTATATGATTGCACACTATTTTTCCATTCCTTGTACTTTAGCTTCTCTCACTGGACTGTCTTTGTTCCCCTCTTGCACAGATCCTAGCAGATCAGCATCTTCATCAAAATAAAGCCAGTGCAGCCACTTTCTCCTGTACAACTGAAGCATTTCTCCATCTGAATTGAAATGTGTGATATGATCACCATATTATTTAATTGCAACAGATTAGGTTTATCAGGATATACAGAATGTTATTTTATAGCTAAGGCAGCAGGAATTCTTACCTTGGGAAAGGGACAAAAGAGGCAAAACCAGAAACTTCTTATTCAGCTATTATTAAGTAGGAAAGGTGCTGGATGTCTCTCAAAGGCCCACATCTTCCTCCCAACCTCTGACATGCATATGACACTTCTTCACACAATTCAGACTCTAATCGTTCAGTACTTTTTTCCCCCTTTACTCTCTCTACAAAAAGATTTCAGAATTGCTTCTCACCAGGATGCATGCCATAAGAATTTCATGCCCAAAGATCACGAGGACGTGTTCTGTAGATGCATGCTGCAGTTTGAAGTTGCCTCACCAAGCTGCCTTACTTAACAGCTAAACAGATAAAATTTAGCATCGACAGCTCACATAGTTTAACGTCAAGGTGTGTTAACACGACGTTTGATGTCTCTTGGTCAGGTCTGTCCAACTGCTGAAAAACCCTCCTCAGTGACATCCTGCTGACACGCTGGACTAGCTAATGGCTGTGTTCCTCTACCTCTTGTCTTTGTCCTCCGTGGAGTACAGCCAGGTATCCACAAAGTCTTTCATCCGCTCTGCATTTCCATGTCTAACACTTTCACAGTTTTTGAGCGGATGCCCTGCAGCCATATCACTGCCCCTTTGGCTATGATTCCTGCAAACTCATGGAACTTTGTGTCCCCAGAAGAACTCCATTTGTGAGGGCTTTATTTGCAGCTCACATCTCACACCAGGAAGAGCTACATGAACCGATCTTTCCCCTTACACATGGTTCTGTACTGTGTATCACATTGTGAATGGAAGGGCAAAGACAGAGCAGCTTGCAGCTACTGTTTTTTCTGGTTTTGGTCAGCATTCAAGATTCATGTAAGTCTTCAAAAATTTGGAGACTGCTTGGAAAGCTGGTGGTCATCTAGTGGGCTTTGTGTGACAGGACGTGTTGTGACACTTTGGAATGAACATCCGGAGGTGTCCCGGTTCCAAACTATTTGCTTTAGGTATGATTACATCCTTCCCTTCATGTGCAAAAAGGAACAGACAGTGGCCTAATCTCAGTGTGTTGCTCTAATGTTGGTTGCAGTAGTAAAAAGCAAAGCATGTGTCAAGAAGGATGTTCAAAAATCATGGAAAAAGATACCATTGCCATTAACAAGGCTGTTGGGAAGGCTCAGCATGAAGAGGGGTTTCCATTCCCCACACTTGTACTCCAAAAGGTGGAATACAAAACCTGGAGCCAGAGAGATATTACCCAATTCCTATATTATGCAAGAAATAAGAGCTTGCTCTGTCTGGCTGGCAAAATGGAAAAAAGCTTCACATAGACAGGATTGCTAGCTACATCCCCACAGTAAATATCAAGGAGAAAAGGAGCATTTAAAATAAAGGACAATGTTGCACAAGGACAAATAAGTATAAATTGACCATGAATAAATTTGATTTGGGAATTAGAAAAAGGTTTCTAACCATCAGAGGAGCGATGCTCTGGAACTGCTTTCCAACAAGGATAGTGAGAGCAAACGACCTAATTAGTTTAAAGATGAGGCTTGATAAACTTATGAAAGGGATTATGTGATGTGGTTGTCTGCAATGGTAGGGAACACATCCTGATGAGCCAGATTTTCCCCCCAGTCCTGTGTTCCAGGCTGCATTCTGTCAACCTAAATACTCCTCTGCAGCGCAGTGATTTAACAGGCATCTCAGAGATCACCCTACTCTAAAACAGGACTGGCTTCCTTTTTTCCAAAGATCATACATTTAAACTTACATTGAAGGGGAACTTCTACTGAAAATGCAAGAAAAAAAGAAGAGAGAGAAAAAAAAGAAGAAAATCCCTGGAAACCTTGACAGACGTTGAGAAATAAGAAACTTAATGATTTGTCATTGAAATAAAGGTGGGGGGAAAAAAACGAAAAATTATTTCTATTGGAAACTTCGGCAAACTACTCCATTATTTTGATAACAAAATATATACACAGTAAACCATTTTGATATTTAATAAAAATCAGTCTGTGCATTTGTAAGTCTTGTTGCGAGAGGTAACACATCTAGATAAGCATATTAGTCATGCAAACCATATTTTCTGTTCAACTCTGAAAACTGAGAGCAGCACTCTTGGCTACCTAGCAGTTTCAGGTGAATCACAGAACTGTCAATTCACAGCAATTACTATGAAATGGAGCCTGCGAGGTCACCTCATCACACCAGCCACCAAAATGCAGGGCATACATAAAGCATTTACCACTTTTTTGTCCAGTTCTTTCCTAGAAAACTCCAGAAATAAAAAGAATCTACATTTTGGAATCATAGTGCAATATAAACCGCCTCAGTCTGAATCCTACTAAGTATTAGGGTGGCAGGTGAAGAAGATTTAGAATATAACCACGCCTCCTTTTTCAATAAAAAAGCCTTATGTTACACTTCTGCAAAGTTAATGTTGTCCCAGGATTACCCCAACAGCAGTCTTGATATTAGCCATTATTTTTTTTTCTTAAGATAACTGATAAAGTTCCCAGGAAAGATGAGTCTTGATATGCAAAGCAGTTTCACACTGCAAGGGAAATTATTTTCTGATAAGAATATAGCAAGTACCTCTGATATCTTGAGAAATCTTAAGGATGTCATAAACTCACCACATAATTCACAGTGGTTTTATGCCTGACCACTCCAACAATATTTTCCATCCATGTTTCTCAAATTAGATCACTTCAGTCACAGCTATTAAAGCCATAGGGACAAACCTCCCCATTTCTATAATTTCCAAAAGGAAAACAGGCTGCACAGACACAGTCCAGGGTGTCAGTTGTCATCTCATCGTTCACCTAACCTAACTGTCTTCTATACAGAAGCGCAATAGCTGATGAGTACTGTGTACTAAACTTCCTAAGCCATGGTGTTTTCTAGCCATGCCGCATGATTCCTCTTCTGCACCAGTGAAAAGACAGAAATTGCTATCCCTATTTCACAGATGTTGAAAGACTGTCTAGAAATAAGCAGAAGAACACTGACTACCTTTCTCATCTATGCATACAGATTACTTAGTAGGTCAGGACTGTTTATCCTAGATACCAAGTGAAACCCAGTACTTTGCCTCTTTCAGCTTTTCCTAACTCGTCCATAGAGCATTTTACCTTCTCTCAACTGAGTCCATAAAGAGATTTGGGATCTTTTCTAAAATGGAAGATGTTCTACAGCTACAAGCTGTTATAGCAACCAGCCTGCCTACTGCTCTCCTGGGCACCTGCATTATGCAGAGCTTGGTGTTCTCACTCTTCGCTTCAGGATTTGGTGTGACACTGCTGAAACACAGCAGACAAGAGATACGATATTTAAAACAGATAAAACCCCTTAAGATTAGTTTCAAAAACTTAACTTTTTTTCCAAAGTTGCTGGGAAGTGAAGGTCTGAGAGCTAAAGAGATACGGGTATCTTGGAGAGAAGTGCAGAGAGTAGGATGGATGTAAAGGAGTCAGAATGATCCTGTGGCAAACATTAATGTCTGCACACCTTGTCCCTCTTGCTTTAGTTTTACATGTTAAGAAACAGAAATTGGCTCCTCTGTAAAACATGTCCTCCAGCTCACTTTCAGGATGGATGGCCAGCTCTCAGACAACAGAATAACCCTGTCTCCCTGATTTTGGTCTGTAGAACAGGACTGATATTTCCAGATGCCTAAACAGTTCTTGAACCTTTGAACTCCTCCACAAAGAGCAAACAGCTCCTTCCTTCCCTCCCACTACAATGTCAAACTCTTTTCCTAACTCCCTCTTACTGCTGCCACATGACATTCCCGAGTTTGACTTTAAAGATGAGCCTGTTCTGGAATCACACACACACCCTCCCCATTCTTGCAGGAACAGAATAACATATATTCTGAAGCACACTTAAAGATGCTTAAATGTATGTGCAATGGCTCATCATTCTGTATCTTTATGAGACAAAAAATGAATGTCAGAATCTTTTTTAAATTCTCTAAGCTCACTTAGGAATCACTTTCTCAGATCCCTCTGGAAACTTCACCCAATGTTTTATGCCTTTACTTATGCCCTTTTAAAAGCTGCCAAGCTGTATCTTTAAAGCTTGGGCTTTATTCCACCAATTTTGTGAACACGAGCCATTTGTGATTCAATTCCCTTAGGCATGCAAGGGTTCAAGAATAAAAACACACTAACCCAGATGATTTCAAAGAGGTTACTTGAGAATACGGAAGGAGAGGGAGGAAGGTGCAAGGCCAAAACAATGACATTATTCCCAAAAGAAAAGTCACAAATTTGATGTTTGTAAGGAGCTTTGTTCTGAATCAAAAGACTGTGATGAATCTTTCTGTCCAAGGAAGGAAGCAAAGGGACCAAAAAATATCAAAACAAAGCTTCATTTTTGTAGCTTCATTTTTGTGCAAGTTGTTTCTCTGTCTGTGTCAGTAACATATTGCTATATCTGTAAGTCCACATTGTGGACAAAAAATAATTTCCATTTTCACCTCTGAGCTTGATTTGTTCTGATATCTAAGTTAAGTTTTGAGCAGCTGAAGGACCATTTTAAGAAATTCCTGGAAAAGGAATAAGTGGAGTCCTACCCACCCTCTGTCTTACAATTTTATATCAATGACACTAAACACCAAGTAAAGACTTCCAAAATACTGAAGTCACTGCAAAATGGCATTCTACTTAGCTCAATACTATTTCTGAGAAAGGAGTTCATGCACTAAAGTCCAGGCATTTCAGACTACTACTGAAATCAGAGAAGATATACGGATGGTCTCTCACTGAAACTACGTGTTTGCCTTTGTGACTCTTAGGTCAGCAAAAAGGTTGATGGGCAGGTCTTTCCCTGCCCATCCCCACTCTTCACTCTTCCATGTTCTGGCTTGAGGCTTTGATTCCTGATGTCGACTGACAGAGAGTTGATTTAGGACAGGTTGCTTACAGATCCCATCTGCTTTCCAGCAGCAGATGTCAGGCTCTTTCAGGAAGGATTTGGCAGCATCTTCTCAACTATTTGGTGTGGATCATCCACCATGGCTGCAGGAAACATTAAATAACAGAAAGAGACAGGCTGAACACAGCTGACTGGTCCCTCCATGACTTTGAGCACAAAGCCTTTATTCTCTCTCTTTTCCTTCTGTCTCTTAGATCAAGCACACCGTGGATTTTAACATGCCCTGCATTGATGGACAGCAGGTTGGAACTAAAATGCAGGTTTAGATCCAAGTTCCTTACACAGTGCAGAGGTACCCTGAGGCATTTGGGGAAAAGCTAAAGTAAGACAAATCCGCTTGTTTTCACCACAGAATATAGACAAAGTCACAACGTATCTGGATGGGGAGCAGTTGGCCTTGCTATAGAGTGTGGAGAGTGAGAACAAAACTAGGCTCTGAGCCTGACCCCAGAGCCTGAAAATTTGGCTCTAATCCTCCATGGCTTTATTCCTGTTTCATCTACAAATGTGTGAGTCTACAATTTAGTAATAATATAGTTCTTGACTGACCTTTTCTGGGAAGTTAATGACAGGAGGGAGTAATAAGGACATGCTTTTTAATCTAACATCAGTCAATAATAGTATACAACTAATAGACTTAGACATCATACATTCAATAATTGTTTTTACTTAAAGCCCTTACTGTTTGCCCATGGAGACACAGCATGTCAGCAGCAGTGACTGCCTACTGATAGGCACTAGTGAGACATTTATTCGTACCTTCCAAGCTACTTTATCTTCCCCCAAAGCATCCATCACTTGAGCATCTAAGCACTGAGATATACATTCATTTATATACACACACATTTTGGCTCAGACTCCTCAGAAGCTGGGATCATTATACGTTTCTCAATAGAAAGCTAGCTCTCCTTCAAGTACACATTTATTTCACTTCATTTCAAGACGAGATTATTTATACCTTCTAATACCTAGGAATCTCAACCAGAATCAGTTTTCTTCATGTAAAGAGACACATACACACCTGGGACCACATTCAGGTAGGCTGCACACTAATCTTTTTCTTAAGTCAGTATGTCTTAATTGCTTTTCAGAGGACTAAATAAAACACTGAAGACAGAGTGAATAAGAAGCACTCAGAACTCCAGGAGGATTGAATCAAGCAGGATATGACCTCAGCCAATGGCAAAGGAGTTGAGGGATCCCTGCACCAGGTGCCATAATGCCATGACAAAAATATTTCCTCACCCTAAATCACCTATCTGGGAGCAGGATCAGAATTTTTTCTCATCCAGAACTGGTCCACAGCACTCCTCAGATATAATTACTACTCAAGCACCAGTAATTTTAGAGAACATAGAATATATTACCAGAGGTTCAGTTAGAGCTATCTAGAATGACAACAATTAACTATTTTTTATTTTCATATGAGCATAAGTCTTTTTATTCCTTTTGATAGGGGGCAGAAGAGGCACATTAATAGTTAGTTATTTAGATAGTAGCTGCCCTGGGGTTAAATTGCTAAAAACACCCGTCTTGCTTGTTATCCTTATTTTGTTGGAAAGATTAGGTTCACCTCATTTTACATTTGAAAGATGAATGACTCAGTTCACCAGCAAGGTCTAAATTGCAGCCCTTTGCATGCTGAAGTCTTCTACCACTTACTCTTGTCACAAACAGCACCCTGAAATCCATTTAGTTTCATTTACAGCAGATTAATTTCTCTCTGACCTTTGGCTCTGCTGCCAAACAGGCCTGAGACAGACAAGAGCTTTGGAACAGTAAGTGCATTTGATGATGTCAATCACTGGACCTCTGAGATATTCTTAACTTCTAGTGTGCCATAACACCACATAGGAAATCTTTCTCCTGCTTCTGGATGTCATTGCCCAACCACGTTGTTGTCAAACAAGCCCTACACAGCCCCCACAGTTGCCCATAAATTATGATGGATTGCGAATATTTTACTTATTTTATGCTTCTTTTCAAATCTCACTCCACACCTCCTCTGAAAATTATTTTATTTGGGTGTAATTTATAGGCAAATTCCTTACCACAAGGGTCATACTGCTCAAATTGCTATGCCAGCAATTTTACTGCCTTTTTGCCATTTGGCTGCCACTACCCAGTGGGCCTTGAAGCATCATTAGTTTGCTTTCAAGACTCCACCTCTCAGAAAAAGAACAAGTTATAGTCATTCTTCATAAGGAAAAGAACAGCTAAATTCAATGATTGCCTGTCATATTCTACACTAGAAAGGTCTCTCTCTCCCCTTCACACCAAGAGTGAAATCATCTGAATTGAATTCACACAGAATAAATGGAATTCAACTCATGCTAAGTTCACACTGAACGAACAGAACTGAATCCAGAACAGAGATTTTGTCCAGAAGACAAGGAAGACAAGTTGAGGGTTTTTTGTGTTTGTTTGTTTGTTTGTTTTTTCCCCAGGCAGAAGGACTGTGTGTGGGGTTGGAGTCTAGGAACTACTTTTTTGTGTCTTCCTTCCAAAATGAGAGGAAGCTATTCACATCCTGCCAGAGTTCTACCCCTGTCTGGACTTCCCCAAGACAGAAAGCAAGGCTGAAAGAGAGGGAGTCCAGTTAAATTAGAAGGTGTGGTTGGGTTCCTCTGTGGTACTCTGCTCCCAGCTCAGCAGTGCTCAAGAGCATGACAGGAGCTGGACTCCTCGCTATTTCCAAGGCACCACCTGGCAGAGCTGCAGGACTTCTCATGTCACCTAGCCTCAGTGCCAGCCTCTTCCTGCAGCACTACACAAGTCCTTCAGCTTTTTTTCTATCCTCCATGAATTTTTCATGGGGACTTCAAGGTTTACTGCAGCAAGTTAGACATTTCCATTAAAGAGAACACCCTGAGTGGAATCAGAAGCGTTTTTCTGTCTCTGTTCAGGAAATCCTTTTGCAGAGTTGGCAATTGCTTGTGGAAAATTATTTTTCAGAGCATATCCAGACCCTCTCCCTCTAGCCATATGCTAAGAAATCACGCTTCATAGTCTGAAAGGCCCAAAATGATTTGAAGGTCTGTCATTTTTTTCTTTCTCGCAGCTGTAAAAATTCTTAAAATAAGACCTCAGTTACCAAAAAAATACATTAAAAAACCCACAAAAAACCCCACCCAAACAAACAAACAAATAAAACCAACAAAAACAAACAAATAAATAACCAAAAGAAGCCCCCACAAGAAAGAAAGGGATTTTTGCACAACTGAGTCATTTCTGTTAGCATGTCTCTTGAAATTAATAATGTCCCTCCTCTACAAGATGCAATTCCTCTTCTTGAAAAAAAGTGCATTCATGCAGCTAATTCTCACCTTCGTTTTTAACTATTGCTTGTTACAGTTGGGACTAAACGCATTCACTGGAAATGATTTCTTTAGCTTAGAAGAAACCTTGCCAGAGATGGAATAGAGATGTTTCAAACTCTGTCAACAGTTTTCTAACTTCCTGTGCCAGCTTTTCGAGTGATGAGAGAAGTTCTAAATGTATTGTTCTCCTTTACAAAAGGCCCTCAACAAATCTGCAGAATTAATATTAACAGTATCATGTAATATTGCATGCCTTTATATGAATTTATATGCAAAACACTCCAGGCACATGGTTTCATGAAGAAACACGGATACCAAATATTGTGTCAAACCAGTAAATACTTAGCACTAAAGTAGGGCCTTTTAATTAAAAAACAAAATAAACACAAACAAACAAAAAACCCACAAAGAACACAAAAAACCCCCAAACAAAACAAACAAACCCCCAAACACACAAAACAAACCAAAACCAAAACAAAACGAACTTTCCCCATAGCTGATGGAAGATTCAGATCATAATTATCACAGAAAGAGGAGGCAGAAATTCCATGCTCAGTGCCAACTGCTAGGTCATACTCAGCCATCTCATGGGGTATGGTTGTGTTGATGCCACCTTCTCCTCTAATCAGGAGTTTGTGTTTCTCATGCACACACATGAAGACCAGATCAGACAAGTCTGAGTTTGTTTAGAGTTCACCAAATACCTACCCATTTCATACTCTTCTGACTAACTGCTCTGGGAAAGTTTCACATTTAAGTGAAACTCCTGGGGGTCTGAGCCCAAAGGATCGCAACCCTTTGAGTTTCCTCAGGACTCAGCCCTGATGGTGACTTGATAGAGAGAGACAGCTGTGATCCAATTGTCTGAAAGGGAATTTTAATTATGCAAAATAACAAACAATAAGGTGTACCCTATATTGCAGCAAACTGCAAAAATGCAGTAACAAGAAGCCAAAGGCAAAAGGCAATGGTGCGGCCCAGGCTGAGACAGGGGTATTTATACACCCCAGTGTGGGTGGAGAGTTAAGGTGGGGTCTCGGGGAAGGATCCAGTCAGAGAGAATGATTAGGAATATTTAAATTCCTGCACCAAAAACCAACCTATGGTAACACAAACAACGAGGAACCTTCTAGTAATGGTTTGCATGCTTGAACTGAGGGAACATGTGAGTAAGCCTTTTGCTTGCTGTACTTAGAAAATCGTTTCCCAGGGCATCAAGCAGGAGTTTTCTTCTCCCTCAGGGAAATCACTCTCTACATTTAAGGGTAAAATCTTGCATGCACAACCAACACATGCCTGCCTCTCACTTTTATGTCTGGGTTTCTACAACATATTTTATAGAAGCACTTCAGTTTTCATTTTCACATCTGATTTGGGGTTTGTTTGTTTGTTTGTTTATTTGTTTTGTTTGTTTCTCCTTGGTGGCTGCTTTCCATGTGTGGTCAGTCCCTCATGGTGCAGAGCCTACAGAGCAATTGTGAAAGTAGAACTTAAAAAAAAAAAAAAAAAAGAAAAGAAAAACACGCTAAATGAAGTTTCTTGATAAAAAAGAGTTTAGAACTTTCTCAGTCTGATTGCTTGAAAAGTTGTCCCTCTTCTTTGCCCATATCCAAAAAAAAGTTGCCATGACCTACTATCCCTGTCAAAGTTACAAAAACTGCCTATCATGTTAGATACAACACATATGCACAATAAGAGGTGACTTCCAAGTTCCTCCACCATTACCATCTACAAGTAAGGACTGGACATTTATGCGGAAGTTTTACTTTTCCCCAGAGTGAATGACATGGAAACCAGTGCCAGGTCACTTCATTTCCTTCCAGACCCCAAAAATTCCAACATACAAGAGTAGAAACCTTGTTGCCACCTTGGAGCAGCATGATTCACTTCTAAGCTCTGAGGTGGCCAAAGACAGCTGACTTGCAGGAGATTTGCAGGGAGCAAGGTAAGGATGAATCCTTAATTTCTAGAGGGGAAATCTGAAACCTTGCTACAGTCTGTAGAAACTTTCCCGAAGCCTCTGCACTCACAGTTGCTCTCATAGGCATACACTGTGCCACTGAAAGTGTTTCAGGGCCAGAAAAACACTGATCTCTCAGCCTTACTGCACTGCTACAGCTGTTCAGGAGACTGTGCTTCAAGTTCTGACACCCCATCTTGCTCCTAGATCTCTTCTGACTTTTTTTCAAAGGAAGGATCTTGATTTCTGAACAGTGGCCTGTTCTGTAATTACGTACATTTAAATATGAAGGGGAGAATTAGGAGCAATTTTAAGGGCATGTGGATTTGGTCTTCTGCCAAAGTGCTTTATTCTATAATGAACTCTTCCTTTTAAGCCACTTTGCAGACACTTTGGTCTGAACCCAATATCAATAATATAGGTTAAATTTCACATGCTTAACAATATTTAACCCTGGGGCCTCTTCTTGGGCTGTTAAATGCCAGGCAGTACACCAGCCTGGGGTACCAGGACAGTAGGTGAAGGCTGGGAAGGCAGGCCACTGATGGATAACTAAAAAGAGAAAGAAAGACCTTCACCTGTGCTGTATGAGTTCAGCATTGCAAATGGTAAAGCAGACCTTCTCTTTCAGACTGTTTGTAGTCACATTTAAATAGTCAATAATTCATCACTTACAGCGAGAATGTTAAATGCAGAAAGCAGCAGAATATAAATTGAAATGGCTAATCCTTTTTAGCATGATCCATTAACATCAAAATATTAAAGGTGAATGAGAAGAGACTTCATAGGCAAGTGCATTGGACTTTTGCCTCTGAGGAAAGGTCTGTACTCAAAGCTTCATTAGGTTACACGCATAAGTGGGTCACATTGGTCTAACAGACATTTGTCCATATCACAAAACCGGTGACAGTCTGCAAGTACAACCCAGAGCCTCCTGTAAAGCCAAGGTTATGGGAGGACCCTGTTCAAATCTGTGCATCCCCCAAGCTGAGTGTGGATCTGAGCACACTGTTTTGTTTCTTTGGCCCTGCCTCCCATCTGCAAGGGCATAGTAACTGCTGTGCCTCTCCATGGTGCTGGAAGCATTAGCAAGTTAAACCAGTTACTTGAGGATTGTCATCATAGGGAAAGGGAGAGGATACTAAAAGTGGAAATGACAGTGTCTGGAATAATGATGTCATTCTATATGAAACCTGGCATGGAGAAGCTGAGCTGGAGAGTAAAGCAGCGAGAGAGGATGGAGCTTAGGATGCAGTTTTACACTTTTACTGTGTTTTTGTTTAAAATCCTACAGAAAAGATTTGAACCCTAACAGAATACTGTGAAGTCAGAGATAAAGCAGCTTAACAAGTACTCCCTGTTGATTTGGCATGACAATCTCAAACCCTTAAAGCAAATCAAAAATCAGCTGTCCCATTTTAACCAGGATGCTGAAAGACTAAAAGACCAGCTCTGAAAGTAGGCATTAGAAACTTTCAGAGCTTGAGCTTAACCTATTCAAATTGAACACTGACATCACCTCAGATGTTCTCTGTACAGCCAGAGGTTTGGTGTCAGAATGTTTTCAATTGTTTGTTGAGATTCGAGTTCTGAAGAAATAGAAAGCGTTGCAAGAGCAATATTTCAGAACAGAACCCAAGGAGGCTTTTTTGGACTTCGGGTGTATTCATGTGGAACTGTGCTCATTCATCTTCTCTCCAAGAAAACTTATTTACTCCAAGATTTTTTTGGGTGTTCATGATTTGGGTACCTCCCACCGCACCACCACTTTTGCTTGTGAAATCTGTGCTCTGAGGCCATTTCTTTCTAGGCAGTGCTCCAGAACATAGCATTTCTACTGGGAAATGACAACTCCAAACAGACATAGCATCTACTTAGCAACAGAGAGAAAAAGAAAGAGAAGTAGGTTTTCTTTTACTTTTTATAAAAGGCTCAATAATCTCTTGCCTGAAGAGTAGTATAAGTGCTTCTCATAAAACATCATAAAACAATACAGTCCTGTAAAACCAAACAACATGTCAAAGCCCTATTTATTCCTTTCATTAACCAGATCTAATCCCAAGAAATTTCTAATGGAACATGCATTGAATTGATGAGTCTTCCTCTAGATCCTTGACTTACCCAAAAGAGATGGAACAAATATAAATATATCTACACTTTACACTCAGTCTTAATTTGTTCAAAGCTTGGTAGAGCTTAAAAACCCACTAGTGCCTCATGGAAAGCTAACAAATATTCCATTTAGAGAGGATTTGTCTGCTTATGCCCTTGTTTTTCCTGTGGCATTCCCTTCCCCTGTAGCAAGGACTCATTCATACTGAGGATATGAGAATTCTAGTGATAATTGCAGTGAAAAGGCCCTGCCACTCAGCCCAGACCATCTCCTGCTAATGGGGAACTGTTGCCCATGGCCTTTAGTTGTGGAATAAATAATCAGGTTAACTGCATTTCCCCTTTTTCAAGACCTCCCCACTCACCATACAAAAAGAATACCAAAAAACCAAACCAGCAAACAAAATAGCCTACTCAACAAACAATCAAACAAACAAAACCCAACCAACAACAAAACCCCAACCAACAAACTGGCATGCTTTTTTTTTGTCCCCAAGAGAAACATATTTATCAGATTTAATTAGTATGTTCTTCTTGACCTCTATAATGTTCCCCACAGTGTTTCCAGCTGTATTGTTTCATCCCCAGCTCTTCATAAGCCCCAGTTCAGAACCCACTTCTTATTAAATTACATTTTTTCAAAGGTCTTGCTGCCTGAGGTTGGGCTAGAGGAAGGCAGGATGTCATCACTGGAAGGGAAGAGTCCATTGAGGAAAGAACCCCTCAAATTTTAAGCAAGAAACTTTGTATTGGAAAACTAATGGATATGTTTGCTCTAGTTCAGCCTGGGAAGAACAGGCAAACATGCTTCATCTCTACCAGAAAGCAAACGTTAGCAAGGGTGTTGCTCTGTGGAAGGCAGCAAAAGTATATAAGCAGATGGTGTTTGAGCATTTAACCACCGCAATCCAAGCATGACTTGGCAATGAGCATACTCGAGGCCCTGTTTACCCTAGAGCTTTGGACAGCGCAGCTGCTGCTCCAGTTCTGGTCAAAATTTTCAAGCACAGGTATGCTTGGTGAGGGACATGGATCACTGTCCTGGATGGGCAAGAGGAACTGTCTGCAAGTCAGCAGCACACTCTGTACACAATCTCTTCAGGCTCTTTTCATTGCTGGTCTGCATTCTAATCCTAAGATGGCTGTTTAATTGATATTTTAGAGATAAGTGATATTTGGCCTATTCACACTCAGTAAACCAGTATTTAAGGAGCTGGCTGTTTTCTCAGAAATGTAAATGTGTTTTAAGTGCCCAGGTGTAAAATTCATTTTATTCACACCCTCCTCACACATTTCTTCTCCACTATCTGTATGAGACTGAGAAGACAATCTTCAACAGAATCCTGTCTTCTGCCCATGATGTAAATATGATGAATGTATGGAGAATGTATGTATGATGAAGGTTTGGACATGCTATTTACAGGTAATTAAAGATGGGAAGAAAGAGGATTGTCTATATAGGAATAAAAATCAGGGAAATAACCAATAACTCCACATATTCAGTTAAGAACATTAATCTCTGGATGAAAAAGTGATTTAGTCTAGAACTATTTCAGCAAACATTCTACTTGAGCATAAAGACCAAGTTGATAAACCTTTTTTTTTTACTGAAAAGTCACACCATAACCTCCAAAATCAGATCCCAAGTATCTCCTATTTCTTAAGCAGCCAAATATAAACAAGTACAAAAACAAATCCAAATTGCCTTAACGTCACATTGCCTGCAGTGCAATGGCGAGGTGATCCCTTGCCTCCCATTACCCACCCCAATAATTCTTTTATATGGAGTGTGAAATAATTAGGAACAGCAAAAATAATTTAGGAAACAAGAAGAAACTAATTGTATAAGCTTGTTTTGGGAAAACACAAAGGACAAATGCAAACCTGGTGGAGATGCTGACAGATACAGTACCAGTATATTAAAGCCCACACATGTATTAATAATAAGCTAACTAATGGTCCCTTGCACAATACACAATGAATTTACTACACAGCAGCCTGCTGCTGTGCTGTGCTGTGGCTACACACCACAGAGATCACAGTTTGTGAAGCAGGAAAGTTTAATATTGTGTCCAGTCCAATGACTTTACACTGTGTTTTGGGAGAGACCAAGGTTTCAGAGTGCAGCTCAGGGAACTCAGAGGTCTCCAAGCCAGAAACTCTGCTTATTACATCCTCTGGATCTGGGCAAGTTTCAATCTACCTCAGTGCCCACCTACCCAAAGTGTTAATTAAATTAATTTTCCTACTTTTTAAATTGAGCTAAAGGATGCTCTCCATTAGTAATACAAGTCAATGGAAACATACCTAAGGTCTGTTTCCTTTCCTCTGAGCATGCTGGTGAAAGAGGAGATTACTTTCACTTGCTAAATGAGGAAACCAAGGTGTGATGGTGACTGGAAAACTCATTGAAAATCACAACTAGTCAGTAGTTACTGCATCCCTGTCTGACCATGACTGATCAAAGGTCTTCAAAAACCAAGGAGAAAAGACAGACAGCCCAAGGTCAGTACTTGTCCCTGACTGCTAAGTATGACATCTACTTGACTAGACCAGCAAACCCTGACCTCAGGCAACAAAAGAAATTTACCAGTAGGACAGGCCACATTGTCACTTCAAGACAGACATTTGCACTCTCTTTCTCTTCCCTTGTTTATATCTACCTGTCTGACCATTAAACAAGTGATATATCATATGATTGACTGTATCTACATGTGGCCAGAACAAATCGATAAGAAGTGTGGATTTGCAGATGTGGACACAGGTCTGAACTGCTCACAACCATTCTGAAAGCCTCTACACTCCAGCATAAACAGAAAGAAGAAAAAAAAAAGAAAAAAAAAAAAAAAAAAAAAAAAAAGAAAAAAAGAGGAAAAAAAAGTCTGCTTAAGCCGATATCCTTTTGAGGGATCAGTTGTGTACACTTTATACTCAACCAATACTAAAGTTGCTGTCTATACAGTCCAGCTTTGATCTGCTTGCAGGATGTTGTTTTCTCCATCAACTCAACTTCACTGGCTGAGCTTAGCCTGTATCCTGAGTTTCAGCTGTTAGAAAAAGCCCTCTGTTCTTTGAGTCCCTCTCTCAAAGAAAACTGCCAAGTACACTTGATCCTCCAGAATTACTTTCTCTGATTGCAAGCCGCCTAGCTCAACACATTGGTTTAGAAACAATGCACTAACATACTTTGAAAGTTTCTTCCATTTTTTTTTTTCCTGAGCTAATGGCATTCACATGGGCTTATCCAAGATGCCAACCCAAAATTCTTCAACTGCTTCCGTGTTTCTTTCTCCAGCACCCAATGCAGCTGTGAGTGCTGTTTGTTTTCCCACCTGCTGCAGATCACCCCAGCAGTAGCTGAATGTCAATGCCATTGTTAACGGTCTCCTCTGTGCATATGCAGAAATTTGTAAAGCACTTCAGCATCAAAGATGTCAGTGAAACACGACGGTATTATAAAAGCCCAGAGTTTCCTCACAGCTAGCTTGTCAACTAATTACAGTTGTGTGCTTTGCTGAGAAGCTTGGGAAGGTATCAAGAGCAAAACCCCATGGCATCCTCTGACACTGACAATGCTGCAGCTGAGAGTGCTGCCATTTTTTATGCTTTCAGGACTGTCTTTGAACTGAACATGAACTTGCATAGATATGTGCCTGATGCACAAGTCAAGTGCACCAGTGCAGTGATCCACCACACTTTCCATCACTTTACACTTAACTGCATACCGAGCCTCCATAAATTACACTTGCTGCTTTCCAGTCTGCCTCTGACAAGAGCACAGTTGACCTCCGAGTCACTCGTGCCAGCGGCACAGAGCGCAGACACGGCTTGGGTGGAGTACTGCTCAGCAGAGCTATTCCTTCTGGAGGAGCCACCACAAACACACTTCTTTCTGTCTTGGCCTATCTGGAAAACTGCAAGTCATCTGCAGCATCAATGGACAGACAGCAAAGACCTTGTCAAACAAATTGTTTGTCTGGGATTACTAAGAAGGCTCCAGGACAAAGGCAGAAGCAGAACTTGGTCACATGAGTCTCAGTGCTGCATCTGAAACTTCAACAATGTCCTTCTCTTCAGAGAGGATGACCACCATCATTTCATTGATCCTAGTCTAGTCTAACACACGTGGATAACACCTTCCAGCAGGTGACTGCATGGGTTAATTGTGGAAAAGAAACCAAGAGAGCCACATCTTCCTGCTTCTTATTCTAAGTGCTCTAACAACACATCTCCGTTACTTTGCCCTCTATACAAGAAACACCAGGGGCTGAGGGTTTTTTTTCCCTCTCCCACCTCCCTCACAGTCACTTAAAAAGGGATTATTCTGGCTTTTAACAGGTAGTTTATGAAAGGAATTAAATTACGTGGTTGCCTGCTGCAATAGCAGGGGGGCAGACTCAATGACCCAGGGGATCCTTTCTAGGACGGTGTCAGCCTATGACTAACGTCAATAAAAATGATTTCATCCCAGCTTTTACGTGTAGGCAGGAGAGCAAACAACAAATTAATGAGAACAAGAAGCTCAGAAAAGCTGGAAGGAGGGGGATGGAAGGGAATGGCAGAGCACATGTGCAATATTAGTTAGGGAAAATCAAGCATTCAACTTGGACTAAAATATGACTTATGAGGCTGTTGATTTCCACCCATACTTCCATGTACCTGATGGGAATAGAATTTAAGTGTCCCAGTTCTGGCTTTGTAAGTGATTTGACAAACTGTTTTCTGTGCTGCCGCCACAGTCACCCAAAATAGGTAAAATATTTCATTTTGGAAAGGAAAACATTTACATGAGGACTTGACCTTTAACTCAATGTCAGAAGCTCCCCAGGTGGGAGGTGAGACTGATGGGAGCTTCAGTGGAGTCTAGAAACCTCCTGGAGTAATTACTGTCTCCATGGCAACAAGACACCGACATGGGAAGAGAGGGATGAGGAAGGAGGGGGTTATGAACCTAAAAACTGCATGGGTTCCCATCTCCACGCAACTTCCAACCATTAAAGAAGGCCTGTTCACTCTTCTGGAGTGGAAAGTGCTTAGGCAGTCTGGTTGGGTTTCCCACTTGGTTGAAGGAAGGATCTAGCATGGATGGACCTTCCAAGTGCCACATTGCAATTCAAGGTCCCAGGAGAGAAACAGCTTCTACCCTTAATCATGTCTCAGCTTTCTGCTGAGACCCTCAAACAAAGGTTGAAAAAGGACAAATTTCAGAGAAGCTTCTACCAGCTCTACAAGCCTCTGTTCACCCAGAAGTGGAGGTACAAAGTAGCAAAAAAATCCTGGAGAAAAATAAGTGCAAGCTTTTAATCTGAAAAACTGAAAAGCATTCCATTTAGACAAAAAAAAAAAAAAAGTGAGAGAAACCAACGAAAAACCCAAATCAACAAGAAACCCAAACCAACAAAAAACCCAAACCAACAAAAAGCCCAACAGAAATCCAAAGGCAAGAAGAGGAAAATGGTAGCAAAACAGTCAGACTTTCAGGATACTCTTGGTCTGTTCTCATCATTGCTTCACAAGCCAAGTGAACTAACTGATTTTTAAAAGCTTCACCATGAAATTAGAATTTCTGGCAAGAACTTCCACTTATCAAGTCACCAGGACAGAAATCAAAACTACAACCTCTCAAAACCAAGGAAGAGTGCACGCTGCTGGCCACCTTGAGTCATAGAACTGTTGATACCGGGAGGAGATTCTGAGGATCGTGTTGTCCAATATGGCCAAGATCTTCCCTCTCCTTGGATTGTATAAACTCAAAACATGGAGAGGTAATGAAGGGTCTTTTCTGACTGCAATATTATTCTCTCTTTAGGAAAACGCCATCTGCCATGGGAGCAATGCTATGTCCAGGTCCTGTGTGACCTTATGCGCTCAAGTCTTTCAACCTATATTCCTTGTTAGTGGCTGGAAGTTCTCTAAGGGAGAAAAGGTGACGGAGGAAGAGGAATAGGAATTTTGCTTCCTTGATTTTTGTAGAGAGAAGATATTTTTCATCTTAGTGCTAAGCAACAAATGTTTTCTTCCATTCAGGGTTTGTGTTTTAAGCCATTTTGTTCTTTTTACTCTTCTCTTCCTCCCCCTCTCTCCATTTACTTACAAAAGCTGTTCCATTCAGTCTAATTGGAACAGATGGAAATGTAGAAAGTTCCTTTTAAAAATATAAATAAATTATATACCCATGCACTACTCATATTATGATCTGGAGAGGGAAAAAAATCAAAAATTGAGAGCAAAGAATATGAAGAGCTAGTACTCATTGTTCTGATGCAGAACTCTAATTTTAGATGTGTTTACAAATGTGTGCTTCACAAAAAATTTACAGAAACTGCTGCTCCATAATGTATGGTTTTGCTTCTCCAGCAGCTAATGCTTTATGCTACAAACTAGCATTTGGAATCCTTGTGCAACGCATCTCCATCTTTCAGAAGATGTGGTCTATGAAGTTCACCAAACACTTCCCCCACACACGTACCTTCCCTCTCCACATAAACAACTTATCTCATTTTCCCACCACCCCCTTCTTCTGACCCTGGTACATTTAACTTTGTCTGCAATTATACATTTTGGATCTGAATTTAGTGCTTCTGACAAGTGGCAGCTACTGGATTGACAGCCTGAGAGAATGCATTCTATTTACCCAGAAAAGGGTAAAGCTCTCAACCTACCATGTTAATCCCACCATGGTCTTGGAAATGATCTTATCTGAGTAGATCTCAAAGCTCTTAGGTCAATGTCATTATTCCATTTGCTAATGAGAAGACAGATACTTGGAGAAATATGAAGTGACTTGGCCAAACTCAACCCAGGAGAAGGGTAACAAAGCTGTGTATGAAATCCACCTTCTTTGGGGTCAGCTCCCTATCCAGGTGGCCTCTAACCCCTCTTTTGTAGAAGGTAACACCTTTCCTTCATTTCTTGCCCCAGCCAAAGTGCATTTTGAGGTCAGATAAACACACCATAGACAACACGAACCACAGAAACCACTGGAGCTGTCAAAGCCTTCTTCATAGTGTCCCTCTGCTCACCATAAATAGAAAGATACATACTCCCACTCATTTCCTGCAGGCTATTAAGGCAGCAGTTAATGGTATTACTGCCATCATGAATAACCCTGATTTTATATATTACCTCTTTTTCAGGCACGAGGAGGATGAAATGTACAGGAAAAACAGAAGTCTGAAAAGTCTACTTGCATATCTCCTCCCAGCACCACTGAAGACCTCTAAGTAGGAACATTATCTTGGAGATGCTACCAGTCTGCTGAGGGACAGAAGGCTTGTATTTATTTGATTTTCATTTTTTGGGGAGCAAATTTTGCTTGCTTGCCTTCCGACTTTGCTGAAGGATGAAATTCAGTTTGGAGTATGATTTTATGAGAAAATGTGTATTTTAATGCAAAGGCTAAATATTGCCTTTTTGGGAAGTTCAGATGTGTAGAATTAATTTCATTATTTAATTCAATGGTAAAAGCTTCAAAATTAGCATTACCCTCTATTTATGAGTCTCTTGACTATCAAAGCTCTTTGTTCATATCATAACCACAGCTAAAACCTCACAATATAGTCCAAAAAGCAGAAATATGAGAAATTAAGGGAGTGAGGGGAAAATAAGTCTAAATCTAGGTTTTTTTGATATATTTTGTTCACCTGAAGTTTTTTGATGTCTTTCCATCTGTGCTATACTGCAAAAGAATTAGATTTCCCAGGATCTGCAACAGAAGTTGCTAGGGGTACACACTTCATACAGATTAAAAGAAATTAAAAAGGCTGAACTTTCTTTTGTTACTAGTAGGTTTTCAGCAAACATTTTTCAATTACAAATCTCCAAAAGGAACAGAAAACCTGAGATGTAGACTAGCTAAAGGACATTCCAGTAGCTGAGGCTAGCAAAACTCATATGCTGATCCTTGAATCTTCTGCAGAAGACTCAGAGAGTGTCCAGATGGATCTCTGACTCACACTCAAATCTCATATTGAGACAGACACAGGAGACCAAGACTTGTACTAGAATTGTGTTGAAGAAGAATCAGAAATGATCTGGAGGAGACATGAAGCAGAGGTACTTGAATCTTCTAAGGGTGCAATGCGGAGAAAGAAAGACAGTGTAAAATTACATGTGAGATGCAGAAAAGCATAAAGGCCAGACTTCATTGTTCCACCAGATATGAACCTCTAACTGAGAAAAAAGAGCTTTCTCCCCCTGTCTCTCAAGCAGGATGTTTCAACCACCTCTACAGAAAACAGTACAAACAAGAAAAATTACTCACAGTAGGACTGATGTCTCATCACCCTTACTGTTCTTTATATAAAATTTTGAATAGTACCATTTCTGTAACTTTCCCTTGGGCTTTCTGTCACTTTCTGCAAGTTTGCATCATCAGGCGGTTTCCTGGCCCAGGGAGATGAAAGGAATCAATGTGAATTTGTATTCTCTTGATGCTATCCTAAACTAGTCTTCTTCCTTCTTGAAGTTGTACCAATCATTCATGACATCAACATCATGTGCCTGCTGATGTGAAAGGTGTGAGTTCAATTCCCATATTCACTGAAAGCTTCCTAGGTGGCAGGTGGGATTTTTTCCCCTCTGTAAAAACAAGCATTCAATTTCACTGCCCCACTGGGTATTCAAGAGGATGGTACCCCAGTGGTGCTTCCGCAGCTCCAATTCAAAGCTGGTGGAAACTTCCTGTTTGAGGTTTGGGAACTGGGTGATGAGAGCTATTTACCTGCCATGATAGTGAAAAAAGCCTCCATAAGCTCATTTTAAAATTTGTTGTGAAAAGGAAGAGGAAATTCCAGGAAAAGTTCCAGGCAAAGAAACTTCACCTGTGCATGTCCCAAGGGCCAATTTATTCAACAAAAATACCAAGAGCCTTTTGAAGTGACACGTCAATTTTTAAAATAAAATTCTTGTCCTTTTTTAGAGAAACAGTACATTCTGGTCAGTTCTCGAAGAAAGGTAAAAGCCTTGCTCTCTTTAAGATGTGTCAAGACAAGCATTCTTTTTTTCTTTATGCTGACAAACAGCACTGTGGAACTAATGGGTGAGGATTAGAAAACCTTTCTCTGCGTGAAGAACCTAAAAAATCAGGAGTTACAAGGTACCAGTTGTATACCTAGAAAAGACAGAAGGGAATGTAATTCCATACAGAGACAGATAATTTTAATCAGACAAACAATTTAAAGATGCATTCTGTCTTTTCTTCTTAATTGAGGATGAACATAAATCACAAAGTGACAAAATCCTCAGTGGTCCCTTTCCCCCAGTTACCTGCCCATGAGCTCTAAGAGAAGAGAAAGCATGAAAGAAATGTTGGCATGTTTTATTTTGGACCATCAGGCAGCCGTTTGTACTGATAGATGTATTTTTGAGAGCATACAGCTGCCTTATTCACTAATTAAGGCTTCTGAGAGTGTAATGAAAAACTGTGTGATTTCACTGCATGGCAAACAGCCAGCACAATTTGTTTCAGATACACAGAAGATATTTGAGTTGCAGTTTATCTGGGTTCTGGTAGGGTAAGTTTCATGCAGGTGTTCAGCAAAGGCAAGGGAAAGGAACCCTACATTCCCAGCACATTTGCAAATCCTACCATTGGAATTTCTTCCAGAGACAAAACCACACAAAGCACTTGTGAAATTTACTGTGTGTTTCAGTTTAACAACCTTTACCTAAGCAGTGGCCATAAGTACCTGATGACATTAGAAAGCGTGAAGAAGAGGAGGAAGAGGAAGAACAGTTATGGTAAATTTGCAAGCTACTGTAACTTTTATAGTACGTCAAAGAGAATATTCAAGAAAAGGGCAGAATTCTGGTTTTCCAAAGTTTGTTGTGGCCTTTCAGTATTTGAAGAGGCCTATAAGAAAGATGGCGATAAACTTTGTAGTAGGGCCTATTAAGATAGGAGAAGGGATCATGGTTTTAAACTAAAATAAGGAAGATTTAGATGAAGCATAATGAAAACATTTTTTAAAACGCCAGAATAACTTGTCCAAAGAGGTGTTGGGTCCCTCCTCCCTGCAAACACACAAGATGGGATTGAACAGGGCTCTGAGCAAACAAATCCAGTTGAAGATGTCCCTGCTCATTGCAGAACTACTGGAAGAGATGAAACTTTCCTCCAATTCAAAATATTCCATAATTCTATGATTTCTTCTCTTGCTTTGTATCTGGTATCAAAGTCCTGAAACATTAAACATTTTTGTGTTTCCTACCAAACGGAGGAGAAGGGACATATATAAAACAATTTATATGTATATTGTGAGAAGGGACACCTATAAAACAATTTAGGCTTGCTCAAAATTGAGGAGCCCTGACACAACATACCTTGGGCAAAGCAATCTCCAGACGATGGCTGGTATGCACACATCTCTGAACAAAATCTATATATTTGCAGTAGAAAAGATGGAACCTAGGCAAGATGCCAAGACCAGGAACCCCAAGAATTTCTGGCAGCATAGAAAAGCACCAATTCCTCAATAGCATCTATCCCAGACCACCATGGCAGTCTGTCACTCTGACCCCACTGGCAGCAGCTGTGAGCTAGAAGACAGGGTGAAAGATGCACTCTTATCAAATTTACATAGATCAAGGAGGCAATATGACCAAAATTAAAAAGCTACTAATACATAGCAATCTGCCAAGTTGAAATTCTGGACTCTGTAGACATCCAACTCCATGTCTGTATCTATTATATTATGAACATAATCTCTATGACTGTCAACAGCTGGAACATAATAGGCTTGCTTCCCTTGGTACTTGGAAAACAGCCTTCACTCTTTATCCCAGTGTTCCATAAACTTTTACCACCATATTCTCTTGCTGTAGCCTAGACTATATCCCAAACTTTCAGTCAGAAGCCGTTGTCTTTGAGATATTGAGGAGACCACAGATCCATGCAGAGAAAACTTGCCAGAGCACCACATCCCTCTCACTGTTGGAGATGAACATCTGTTTGGAGATGAACACAATTTTGACAATCTGATCCCTACAAGGAAAAGTTGATACTAAAAGCACTCAGGATCCTTAAGGGGAGGCATTCCTAGAAGCAGAAGGAAGAGGCAACTTCTTGCAGGTTCATTTATGTTTCAGAGAGATAGCTGCCACAATCTACATATTTAGCTATACAGTTTTAGAAGTCATTGGGAGTCACTGGAGGTTTTTAGAAAGGATATTGTACTTAAACTTTCTGACAATTATTTTTTACTAAGGGAACTTGAAAAACAGTAACATTGTCCAGTACTGGCCACCCCTGTTTAAGCAGGTGCTTAAAGGCACCTTTCATCATTAACATAGCTGCAGGGAACAGCTGTATTTCATTGGTAAGACTTTATTATTTCTGAAACATAACAGATTTTTGTTTGGTTTTCCAAAAAAATTCCTTTTGTTTAGATGCTATTCAAAATAATTATTTGCACACAGGGAGAATTTCATTAGAACTTGCAATGGATTTTTTTCCTACTTTTTTTCTGACCTCGGAATGAAATCTACTACTTGTATGCCTGTCCTTGCTAACAGTGATATCACTCAACTGTTCCATGTCTCAACAAATCACAGCAATTAGCAACAAACATCACCACTGCACAAACATTTTTAAAGACTGTCCACAAAACACGTCCAGAGACAATATTCAGAACACATGAATCAAGAAGCTCTTAAAACACCAGTCATGGGAAACCTAATTAATCTGATTCAAAACAAACACAGTAGCTAAATGCTAACTGACATTAACCAGGCTGGAAAAGAATTCTACAGGAGCAAAGTGAACCTTTGACATGGTCAGTGAAGCAGTACTGAAATTTAGAGAGGGAGGAGGGCTTGAGGGATGGATTAGTGCAAACCAGAGTGTGGAGAGAGTAAATCAAACAGGACAGAAGCTCCTGTTCAAAACACTGAGCTCCATATGATCCTGGTCTAGGTATACCTTGCCTAGGTAAGATATAGATTATGGGAGGAAGAAATAATCACTCCCTCTGACACTATCATGGCATTATTTCAGAGCTTCTGAGCACAAAAATACCACCACTGATTCCAGTGGGATCCTCTGTGTGTTTGGCATCTCCGAAAGCCAGGCTGAACACTTTGGTTCCTACACAGAGCATTAAAAGTGTGACTTCAAGCACATATTTAAAAATAAGCTACAGAGGTTTGAACGTCTATTCCTGTCTTTGAGAAGAGTGTTGGAACCCACAGGGGGCCAGCACTTTCACTGTCTTTACACATCCTACTGCCCTCCACAAAAGACTAGAATTCAATCTGTTGCTACACCTGTAAAGGCTGTAGGACAACATCCAGGGCTCACTTGTGTTTAGGCTCAACAAATGCATCATGGCTGTGAAGAAATGAGGAAACAAAGACATCTGCCTCTGTTACTGAAAAATTTGTCAATATTGGGATGGTGGTCACCAGCAAAGTCTTCAGTTCTGGTTAGGCCACATGTCTTTACCTACCTAAGGAACAGTACCCCAGCTTGGTTAAAAAGCTGTGATGCAAGAGTGGATGCATTTCCCTTCTTAAATAAAAAAAAAATTAAAAATCCAGTTTATACTGAGAATAGCAGGTCACCTTGAACACATCAGGAAAGAATATGGCACTTGCAGCTTTATGTGATTTAGAGATATTAACTAGTGACTTTACCAGCCTGCACAGCTTCTGTAGTATGTTAGGTGCTTCCAAAAGTTTATGATGTTGCCTGTTTTTAAGCATGATAATATATGAGGATATTACCTCTGAACAACCACTGTGCTTTATTTGAAAGGACAGGTCATAACGAGCCTTCATTTTATACCTTTGAAGCTTTGAATCAAGGGTAGGATTTTTGTCCATTTCTGTACCAAAGTTTCTAAAATTGAGATCCCTTTCATCTCATTACTACAGAGCTCGTGGTTTTTTCCACAGTGCTAAAACAAGTGAATAGTCTCAAGAGAAGGATATATGTTGTTCTAAACCCTAATATTAAACCCTACCATTAAACCCTATGTTACAACAATGAAGTATGAAAGGATCAATTCCTCACTGATGAACTTAGGGTTTTTACATGTTCAGTGTTCTTCAGGAAACCATTTTTTTGTCACCAAAATGGGGCAAAGTAAATACACTGCCTCACCCAGCAGTGCTTCTGGGGTTTGGAAAGCATTTGTCATTCACAATTATTGTTTTAGATTTTTGCTCGACAGGAGTAGACCCGGAGACACAGATTCCTTCCACTCTGCTTTATCTACGTGGCTGAGGCTCTCAGAACAGACTGTGATGGTTCAAAGTTATTTATGCAGCCAGTGAATGCAGAGAGAGGGGTCTCAGGAGGGCTGTTTGTAACCACAGCCTGCTGGGTCAGGCCCAGTGTCTATTTATCCCAGTGTCCCATCTCTGGCAGTGGTCAGTAATGGCTATTAAGTGAAAAAGCACAAGAACAGGACAAATATGTATGCTGTCTTCCTTGTATAGTCTCTTAACCTCTGCTAACTACATCTCAAAGATTTGCTGACTCCAAAGTAGCAACCTTAGATTAAAAAAAAAACAAAAACAAAAAAACAAAAAACAAAAACCAAAAAACCAAAAAAAATCCCAAACAAACAAAAAAACCCCAAAAAAAACAAACAAAAAACCCCATAACACTTGAGTGGAGTTATCCGAACATTTGCCTAGTCACTTTGAGATGGGAAACTTCTGCCAACCACATCATGCTGCAAAGATAAGCAATGATGTAGAAACCAGTGCATAGGCAACGATGTAGAAAACACTGCCGTAATATCATTGCTTCAAAATCTTAACAGGGTGCTCATATCAGATGGCAGGATATGAGAAGGTATATAAAAAAGCTCCAGTGACACTCTAGCCTCTGGGAGCAGAGGTAAAAAAGCCACAGAGCCAAGATCAAACTCCCCTTTGAGCATCCAGGTAAAATGCGGAAGCACTGTGGGCACTTCTGATAAGACGAGCCAACAGTATTTGTTATGTTCTTCGTGTGAGGGGCTGACAGAGTGTCTTGGTTCAAGGTGCAAAAGAGTTAGGAAAGAGTGAGACCCTCAGCTCAGCTGTGTAATCCCCAGTTCAGGCATCTCTTCTCAGATATACAGTAACTATTTACAAGGAGCAAAACCATTGCTGTATGATGGGGAGGTTTCTGTGGGGCTTCCTGGCAAATGCTGAGATACCGAACTGTTATTTTCAAAGATGGTTTCTGAGCAATGCATTTAGCTTTATCAGACTCAGTTTAAAGCCCCAAATTTATTAAAGGGTTAAAAAAAAATTACTAGAAATGGACTGAAAGTCTGTTTTTTTACAAATTGTTTTTACACAGATTTTGTTTATTTGTTTGTTCTCTTAGGTAGCAGCAAACACACAGTAGATCATGGCCTTCAAAAGACCATGTAAATTACTTTCAGATCCTACAGCTTTTTGCTCCCAAACTGATCCAGTAATCAGGTATCATGTTATCTGTTTAGTCTGTCCAGTCAATACATTGCTATTTAAGTTGCATTATCCCTGAGATATATTTGGTACAACATCTGCAGGGATTGTGTTACAGAACATTTAATTGTTTGCATAGCCAAATGCAGGGCTATTCAATTGGCCATCATGCTAGTCAACAAGAGACCTCAAAACATGATCTGTCTCACCTCATATCTGCATTGCTTTTCCAGGCTGTTTCAGGGACAGGACCTGACCTCTGTCTTCAGGACCCCACTACTGGTTTTCACTGCAGTAAACTGCAGAAAAGTTAGTACCTGTACACACAGAGCTCTCTGCATGGTACCGAAGAAACATCATAGAGCTGCTTCATGCTCTCTCCCTTTGTTAAAACCTAGGCTGAGTTGAAAATGAGCTAGTGGTGTCCAGTGTGATTCCTAAGCACTGGTTTAGGCCAGAGTGAAGGAGGAGAACAGAGCAGTCACCTCTGATACATGGCTAAGGTTCAAAAGGCAGAATTCAAAGGGGTGGTGGGGGAGAACAGTGTTTTAAATCAGCTCTAAATTAGCAGTGTCCAACTGAAGAAAACAGGAAAAAAACACTCAGAGTCACAGGACTCACTACCTCTACATGGATCTGCTAGACAGGCTGTGACATAAGGGGAAAAAAAATATTACCTTTTGCTTTGCATGAGTTGCTTATTGCCACATTCCTTCAAAGTCTCCCATAGAGGGGGAAAACATCTCCTGCTGTTGAGAGTGGCACAGATGCTGGGAGACTCACAGTTGCAGGTACCTACTACAGAGAGGTAAAGAGACAAATCCATTCTGCACGTGTGACCAAGGCTTGTGGCTCAGCCACTTCCACCTTGCTGCTGGCAGCCTGGATATTACCTCTAAGATAAATGAATAAGAGTTTAGGTCTTATTGGATTACTGTTTATTGAACTTTATAAATTCCAATTAACAGACCCCTGAGCAATATGAGACATGTAGTGTACTCTTCATTTTATAGTGCAATTATTACTGAATTTATCCTCAGCTGAACAAGAGGTATTAATGGATAAAACATGCGAAAGAAGACATACTAATAGATAAAAGCAGATATTGGAGACATGGAGATAAGCAGATACAACCAGGGGAAAATGCACAAGGTAAGAAAGAGCACATGTGTTTGGCTGATTAGGTTATTTCATTGCTCATACTACTATGCAGGAGACCTACAGGAAATAGATGAGACAGTTACACAGATGAGTAAGTGTCCTAAATATGCAAGCAGAAAAAGGAGAGGGGGGGGGGGGGGGGGGTGGGGCGGGGGTTGGCTGGGGGAAGAAGAAAAGAAGGGAAAAAAAAACAAACCACAGAGATAAAAAGCAGTCAAAATAGGACAGATTTTGGAATTTATAATTTTCACAGTTGCTCTAGAGGCATAAACATGTTCAGAAAGATCTCCCAGTTCAGCATTTTGCCAGCATGCAGAGAAAGTTGTACTAGTGAATCTTTGGTACTATTTATGAAAAGAAAACATGTGTGGGGTGTTCACTCATTAATTTGTACAATCGGGATGCAATGCAATATCTTCTTCTCCACCCGAATATGGGACAGAAACCAAGTTCCTAACACAAGATCTGTAGATACTCAACGCCATTAAAATCCATGATGAAAGGAAGGTGTTTTTAAAGGTGCTACAGATATTTCAGGCCATCTCTGCCCCCCTTCTCATTCCCATCTGCCTTTTTTTTTTTTTTTTTAGATTTATTGAGCCTATGCATACTGTCTTTTTCAGAGATAAGGGGTGTATCATTTATGTGTGTAAACTCCAACAGTAGCTAACTGCATCAATCCAGTCTGTGTTGCCAGAGCTTTTTTGGTACTTTCACATGCTAAATATAAGAGCTGTTCTACCTCTTTTCTGCAGGTATGAAATGGATCAAGGAAACAGATTCATGTTGTCTTCATTTCATGCTTGAACATTCACATTATGATTCTCTGCTGGTAGGAATAGTAGTTTCCAGTTCCTTCATCCCCATCCCACTATAGTGTTAGAGCCCAGGTGCTCCCTACAAATTTAAGTGTCTCTCTGAACTCACAGCTCAGAAGGTAACACAAAAGGTGGGAATCAGGTATTTTGCTTCCTAAAGTCCCAAATAAAAGTAGTGTCAGCTACTTAATTTCAGGGACTGAAACAAAATAGATAATTTTTAAACTTGGATGACTTCTTCTTGGCCCATAGAAAAATGACCCAGAAACACCACAGCAAGCTGAAGGCATGGTTTTGTCAGCAAGCTTAACACTCTTCTGCCTAGGAACCAATGTCAAGGGAGATGGGAGTTGGGGAAGTAACCAGACATGATGCACCATAACTAGCAATTTAAAATAAGATTGTGTGGCTACACCCATGCATTGTGTACTTGTGAAGCACAGCTGCAGTCCGAACATAAGCCTTGCAGAGGAAGGGCAAGGCACCAGAGCTGCACACAAGAAGGATCGCCACTTTTTTAGTGTATTTGGATTTTTCCCTAACTGTGACTGAGCTTGAAACTGATTCTAATTCTGTTCATCCACAAAATATTTCTTCTTATCATACGAGAGTTGCTAAGAAGAGCATGCTATGGTCTTGTTGTGTGCCCCCACTCAAAAGAAAACAGATCTAATTGTTGCAGCCTGGTCCACGTTTTGTCTTCCCCTAAGGTCCTACATGTGAGCTTCACTGGAGCTGCTGGTGTCAAGTGCTGTCGGTAATGAACTATAGCAGCAAATACTGCAGTGAAAGATCAAAACCTCCAAATTCCTCTCTGAATTCTATCTAGAAACTTCTGCCCATGCAAAGAAGGCATAAAAAGGTTGATTTGGTAGTGTCTTAAATGAATGAGCTTGTTCTGTCATGAGGAAGAAGATACCAAAAATAAACCCAACCAAGGCTTGTAACTGCTTTTCAAAGCCTTTCTCTAAATATCAGGGTGATTTTACCAGAATATCGGTGCAATCAAGTTTAAGAAACCTGTCAACCTCAACACTCTTCTTATAGGGATATCAATCATAGGAGTAGCTTGCCTTCTCAACTGCTTTCCTGTGTTCCCTTCCCCTTTAGATTCTTGGAAGCTGTAATACCCATCCCCTTTGAAGCTATTAGGTAGCAAGTGGAAGTGAAATATTTCTCCAAGAGCACCTCTTGCTGATGAAATACAACCTCCATATGCAGGCACTGACCCAACACGGGGCCTTCAGCAAAGCTGCAAACTCTCCCTCTGGTTACAGGTTACACAGCTCCTCAACAGCTACATAAAAGACAGCAGTCGAGTCCTAGGTCAGGGAGAGTTAATCTACTCAAAAGGCTGAACATACCTAAGAAAGAAATACAAACCAGGATGGCCAGCCCCCTGCCTACTCCCTGCACCACCTCCTGAGCCCCCCATCCTGCAATAGATCATACAGAATGGATCACATTAATTTTCTATAAACTCTATCAACTTGAGTGGCATGTCCTTAAGGGCTAGGTGATTGATATCCACAATGAAGTCTTATAATCTAAAATCATATTAATATTAATATTAAAGATTTTCTGTCCTTTATGTGCATCATTAAATTCTGAGTATAAGGTGAAATTGACAACATACATTTTGACAGCTTATCTATAATAAATATGCAAATCTTGATACCAGCATGTCATCACAGACTTTGTTGCTCCTTGAAATCTTGAAATATCAGAGAGATCCTTTCTTTATATGGCATTTATAGTGAAAGATCAGATATAAAGCATTTTGTATGACTGAGATTTTCATTGGTTTGGTCTTCGAGTACAATGATAGGGGCTCCATATTCCATTGGCACCAGCATTATCCCTCCTCTTTGTGACATCATGGTGGGGAAAAAATTCAAGTGTTTCCACTCTATCTCTGCACTTCTTAGAGAAATTGAAATTAAAAAATATACTCTCTTTAGGAATCTTAGCAATGTCTTCTCATAGGCTCACACGTACTACCACAGAGGTGATGATTCAACACAGGAGAATTGTATTTAGCCCAGGAGAAGGATTAAATTACTTAATAGACTCTCATGCATCCTTAACCCTGTGAGTCTACCTCAGACCTCTGCAGTGCCACTCTAGTCCTATAGAGAATTTAAAAGCCCAGGCCTGATGAAGGCAGTATTTTGTAGCAGTACCCTGCCTGTTTCAGCCCAAAAGTCACACAATTCCAACCCACAGATCCCCACTCCATCATATCACCTCATTCATCACATGCTTGTGTATGCACAGAAGTTCAGAAGGCTGGCAGCAAGATTTGAGTTTTCATCCTGGTGCTTGGTGGGACTCTGCACATGCAGTGTGAAGGGATGTCACTCCTGGGCCACAGCATTGGCAGTGAAGAGGTCCAAACCAACTGTCCTGTGCTGACTTGTATGCATTTTGGAGCCCTCAGCCTTCTCCTGCCTCCAGTGAATCCTTACTAGGGGCTTCTGCCAGACAACTGTGTCAGGAACATTGGGGGAAGAGGGGTGGGTATTGTGAAATTGCTGTGACTAGCAAAAAAACCCATCTAGTTTTGATTGGGAATGTGAAGCATAACTAATCTAAACTAATCAAAAATTTTACACTACCTTTAGAGAGAATGTGTACATGTCCATGTACACATGCAAGAGCTCCCATCCTCTCCTTCCAAATTAGTCCTTGCATATTCTTGTAGAAAAAGGATTGAAAGGACATGTAAAGAAATTGTCAATGAGGACAATAATTCATAAGAAACCAACCCAAGGCTATGAAATTTATTGTTTCAAGGTCTGTTATAACCATTTATTTCTGCCAAGGGCAGGGAACAGGTAGAACAGGAACAAGAAGATAAAAAACACAGAGCCATTTTCATTTCTTTTGTCTTCCAGTCACAGCCTGATGCTGGCCATGAAATGTGAAATATGAGCAGGGAAACATACAAGCCAGAAGTCTGTGACAGAGGCTTCACTGCAGAGTCCATATGTGTGTATGGACAGTTGTGCTTAATGAGAATGATAGTGGAAGGTAGTTTACCCTACAGTCATTGAAGGATTCAACCCTGAGCCTTTGCCATATGGCAAAAGCATGAACCTCAGCAGTTCAAACAGAATAGGCCCCCTGACCCTTAGGGAAGACAGAAGTTTTATAATTTGTTCAAATGATGAAACCTTCAGGGTCTTTCATTAAAAAAAAAAAAACAAAACAAAACAAACAAAACAAAACAAAAACAAAAACAAAAAGGGATTGGCTGGGGAATACCAGCCCCTTTTTTCACTGTCTTTCCAATGTTGCCAAGTCACTCCTCATCTTTCACCAAAGTCACAGGACACTGTATTTAATAGAAACCAGCTTTGCTCAACAGCATCCTCCCTCCCACAACAGGTTATCATGAAGAATTTTAATGCTTCAGAAATTTCCTCTTCCCAGTATGGCTAAGTTGTTTGGAGCTTGTAAGGGAAATCTTTCTGCCAGAGAAAGAAATCTGCGTCAAATCAGGCATCTCCCATTTCATCCTGTGAGCAGCCAGCCTCTGCTCAGAGCCACATCACACAGCAGCTGCAAGCCACGAGATGTGGCTGAGGGCTGCCACCCTGATTGCTGTGTGGGAGGCCTAGCAGGAGCTTCCCAGTCTAAGAGATGCAACTCCAAATCCTGGACTATGAAGACATCGAGTTCCACAGGAAGGTATGCAACCTCTGCAAACTACAGAGAGTCACGTCAACAGGATGTGTTGTCAATACTGACCCCAAGACAGGCTGTGTCTTCAGAGAAGTAGGGGGTGAATAAAGGAGGATTTATTTTTTCTTTCCCTGTGCTGTTCTCACAATTAACACTCACGTCCCATGTTGCATTCGTCTTTGACTAATCCTTCCCTGCATTATTTTTTATTTGTGTTGACTTGACACACCTGAATCCCTGAGTCAGCTCCTATTTCTTGCTAAACCAAAGGTAAATTGTACCGAGTCTACCCAGCAATGTTAAAGCCAACAGGATTTACAATGTAAAGCACCTGCTAAAAATACCCAGGCAAGCACATGAACTGCAAGAGCTTTTCACAGCACCACAGAGAAATGTGTTACACCCAGAAGATGCAGAGCAAGATGGGGGTAAAGCAGTGCAGCCTGTGGGAGACCAAGTCTCTGTCCTGCAACCAGCACACAATGAGGCACCAAAAGCAGGAGAATTTCCCTCTTGGCCCCTGCTCATGCAGTGATTTTGAGCACTCCTATCTGCTGGAATCATGGCTGTGCCATGAGTCTCACTCACGTCACTCACCTCATCATGCCTTTAGAGCAGGCAGAGTCTTTCCATCACACACTTATTTCTGCTCACTCCCCAGGACTCTTCACCCAGGGGACTGCCTATATGTACTTCCTCCCCTCATTTCACACATGCTCCACCGGTGTCATGCTGCTGTGGTTTATTTTTGCCTTTACCCCATTCCTATTACCCTGCCCAGCTCAGCCTCTCCCACATGTCCCACTCTCTCTGTATCTATGTCCCAGGCACTGAGTATCACTTTCACTTTCTAACCCTCCCTCCTGCCTCCTCCCTCCAGACTCTTTCAAGCTTGCAAAAGCCCATGTGCCAGGTGGGAAGACAGTTTTCTGATTCATCCACATTATCAGCAAAGTGCATCCAGATTTTAACAGGCCTGTCAGCTCTTGAGAAATGAAACAATAGCAAATATCTGGTGAATTTCATGGTTATCAACACTCCTAATCAGGCAGATGAACTGTAAAAAAAAAAAGGCATTCATTACTTTGAACTAATGATTCCTTAACATCTTTGCTTTTTGAGACTTGACTCTCTTCAGTTTCCAATAATTATTTTTAAATGAATTTGAAATCCAGCACTTTTTGTCCAGGAATTTCTGCAAACTCCTAGAGCCTGAGGTATCCTTCCCCCCTTCCCCTCCTCCAGCTTCTGTTTGCAGAGCGTCATTATCATTATGTAATGATGTTTCTGTCGAGCTAGCAGAACTGCATAGTAAAGCGCATTAACCTGGCGATAACGGATCACTTACATTTTTTATCATGATCTATTGCCGAGTTAGCACACCAGGCCACTTCCAATAGCACCGTGCACTCGATAAATTAGTGTGCTGGCCTAGAACCTGTGATGGAATATTGTTTGGATTTCTGGTGGCTCTGCAACTAATTGTATTTTTTCCCATCTGTTTGCTTTGCCTTGACTCAGGGCTGTCGAGGGAGGAGAGCGTAGGGGATGAACGAATAAGAACCGTCTGTGTAAGATTTATCCCTTGGCACTAATTGTCTCACCCTCTGCTTCATTAGGACCTCTCCCATCAACTCATTCCCTGTTGATAGCCTCCAACTCTGCCTGATCCAGGCAAGGTGCTGATCCTGTCCTTACTCTTTGTTGGGAGACAAAGTTTTCTCAAGGCTGTCAGCAGTTTCTGCACCCAGATAAGCTCAGAAGCCTTACATATCTGAAATTGCCTCAGACAAATCTGGAACAGAACTGGGAACTCCAAAGGTTTGTCTTAATACAGTACTGGTTTCATTTACAAACCCACATGCCTCAGGAAAAAGTAAAAACCCAACTGCCAAAGCACACATCAAGCCAAGGGAGGACTCAAACTACTTAAATGACCAACAGTAAAGCCCATACAACTTCTACAACTTCACCCACAGAAGAAATTATAGTTTTTTTAATTCAGTAGTTTTTTTAAGAAGGAAACACTGGAGAGTCTTCTCAGGGTCAATCAACTAGGTCCCTGTATAATGATGGCAGGAGCAAGAGATGTATCCCTGCAATCCTTGTAGCTTACCTGACAGGCCAAAGAAAGGAGAGACATATTGCTATACCCTCTTTGCCCAAACTTCTGCAGTAGACATCCCTGACACAGAAGGGTTTGTGTCCTTTTTCTTGAAATCCTCATTTATTTTCCTCACACTTCAACAATCAGGGCCAAAAATAAATCATATTGCCACTACTTACATCAGACCTACAAAGCCAGGTTATGGCACTGGGGTATCTCTGCGCACAGTCCTTTGAGAGCTGCCCTGTTATTACTGCAAGCTAAGCAGGTCACTAGAGAGACCTAGAGGTCCCAATTCTGGAAACTTATGCATGTAATCCTTGTGCCACTGCTGACCACAACAAGTTTATTTGTGTACTTAAAGTTAAAAAACTTCATGAAGTGCTTGCATGATCAGAGTCCTATTTCCCTGGATGGTAGTTCTGCTGCTGGTAAATAAGTGCCAGGAAATAGAGCAGAGCCATGCTGGTTTGTGCATCCCCAGGCACACAGAAGACAGAAGCAAACCCTAATATTTACCAACCTGAAAAAACTGTAAAAAACCTGGAGTTTCCAGCTTCCCTGATAGTACTAGCAACAGAAGAGTGAACTAAATTAAATAATCATGCCATAAATACTAATTAATTGCCATTAAAAAGTACTCAAATCGCTTAAAAGAAAAATGCAGCCATTAATCAGAATAGCTCAGGTACCTAAATAAATATTTACTATTATGCGTGCATATTTAATCTACCTACCCATCAAAGACTAATGCTCTCTGCCTTGCCAGTGAGGCTTATTAAGATCCTAGAGGGATAAAACGGCATCCCAGAACTGTGCAGGAATGTGGCATAGGGATTTAGGAGTTAGATAGTTGCACAGGCAGAAGTGTAAACTGGCAAAGGTGGTGCTATATTTAGCCTTACATCCAGGAATAGCCTCATCTTATTACTTGTGTTTAAACTAATAGCTCTAGGCCCTAACACATAAACTCATTGTCCCAAGCAAACCCTTCTTAATGGATAGATCCCATCCTGAACATCTCCCAAGCCTACACATCAAAGTCTTCTCAAGTCTGGGATTTAGCATATTGTATTAATGAGAATAACTTCCAAGGATCTGTGCAAGAATGAGTCTATCCATAGCTTCCAGAAAACAAAAAAAACCTCTCTGTGTCTGAAGTCTGCTCAGAGATGATTTTTTAGTGAGGCAGCTTGGAACAACTTTCAGGAGAACAAAAATCAGCTAGGAATGAAAAATATAACTACTAAGCTTTAAGTGGGGGCGGAAGGGAAGAGGCATAACTAGTTTTGTTCGAGACACACAGTCCAAATCAAAGCTCACAAACAAGAAATAAGGATACTCGCAACCTGAAACAAAGAGATTTATCAATCTACTTCCTACTGCAAAATAGATTCTTTAGGGCCTTTGCAATGCTTTTACCCCTTGTGTTAAGAAGTAATCCCTCCAAAAAGTAGACTAAAATGTGCTGTCATAGAGGGAAAACATTGACAAGATGCAGCTTGTGGGAAGGAAATGATAAAAGAAGACAACATTGGGGCTTGTATAAGATGCTTTTGGGGCAGTCTTGACTTGTGTTCTTCCGCTTTTTGAGTAAATTGCTTTTTCAAGTCTCTTCAGGGGAAATTAAATATAAACAATTAATAAATATTGGAAATACTATTTTTAATTGTTCTCTAGAGCATTTGTTATGATTGCTATTATATCTAATAAAATAAATTATTGGAAAGGTTTTTGAGGTTATTTCTGGTTTTGTGTAATTTTGGGTTTTTCCTAATTAGAAAAGTTCCCCTCATAAAATACAAGAAGATACTACAGTAGTGACAAAACTAAGAAAGACTCAAAGGACAAGCAAGTCAGCTAAGTTTGTAAGGAAGGCTTGCTTCAGGATTTTTTTTGGTACAGTTTTCCAAAACCTCTCATAAATACTTACGTAGAGAGAGTCAAAAGGTTGTGAGCAAGAAGGGGATACTCCAGGAGCTAAGCTTTTTTAAACACAACTGCCTGTAGAATAGCAAATACTTTTCCCACTTGCTAACTTCTCTGATATGGTGTTTGCTTCTGTTGAAAGTGAATTTCAGAGCTTATACATTCCTTAGCAGTTTAGGAGTTACTACCCTATAGCTCTAGCTGACCAAGTTCCATTCCTATTCTTCCTGAAAGGAAAGAATTAGATGACCACATTCTAGGTGGGCAGCAAATTAATTTATACTCATAAATAAAGAAATAAGGAAGTATTTCCTTTTTAGCAACTAAGAGCTTAATTGAAAATCAGAGTCAGGTGTATACCTTCAAAGGGATTTCAGCAACAGGTCTGGTAAGTAAATAACATTTTAGATGCAAGTCTACATCACTCTCACTTTGGATGGACCATTAATTCACATAGAATAGCTCTCTAAAGGAAAAAGTTAAAGGAAAAAGTTAAAGAAAAAGTTCAGAAAAAAGAAAATGGCTTTACAGCCAACTCTTGAGCTGTAGCTTTATTGACTTTGGCAAAGTAATGTGAATTTGTACCAGCTGGGAACCTTCATGACAAATGCAGTGAGTGGGAACCAGGTCTGATCTTACAAGGAGCTCCTGCCTCCATGTGAAATCGCTCCAGGAGAGCTGTCAGAACAGGAGTAGAGCTTTGCAGAGAAGCCTGCCAAAGTCCACCCTCATTTCTAAGCAAAAAAAAGTGTATCCCCTCTTCAGACTACGTGAAAGAACCCCTTTTTGTCCTAATCCTCTATTGTTGCACCTTCTCTAGACAGTCCTGATAGGAATAAGAGCAATTTTCAGGGACTAACTTCGTGGGCTTTAGGGGAAACAGTAGAAAGTGCTAAGACGATAATTGCCTGTCTTATACTTTTGCAGAAGTGAAGAAAACAAAGTGGGGTTGCTGGGGGAATAAAAGAAAGGAAGAGAGGTAAAAAAAAAAAAAAAAAGGTTTTGATTCAAAAGTTTGGGTATACCTGCACTGGAGGAATTATGTAACGGAATGGAGAGACCTATGAAGATGTTTAGTGTTAAGGAGCAGAGACATGAAATATCTGTTGGCAGCATAGGGACAGTATCTTCTATACCTTGTGTTTATTCTGTGACTGCATAAAATTGATATGCCCTGTTCACAGGTTGCTGTGGTGGCAGCTGGGAGAGCTAATATTGTTTTGCTGTTTTCAAAGAAAGAAGAGGACTCTCTTATCACTCACCTTTCAGTAGTGCTGAAGAATCTCCTGCTTTTCACTGACGACATTGTGTTTCTGTTGCTTTGTTTTTTGAACAGCATATGTGCTGCTCTGCCCTGCCTTGTGGCTCTGTGCAGCTAAACAGTGGAGCAGAAAATGGAAGCAGTTCCACGTGGATCAGATGCAGTCTGGGACTTGCCTATGCAGAGATGGAGCAGGTGTGACTGTCACTGTAACTGCGTGGGGTCTCTTGCATGAGCAGTCCAGCGTGTGTGTCTGTCTCAAATCTACGTCAGCCTTCCAGCTGTGATACCTTCCAAAGATGTTTGCAGGAGGGAAATAAGCTAACCTTGGTGACTCTGGCATCCCCTTGAGGAGAAAAGTCCTCCTAGGATGTTTCAGCAGGAAGACCTTAATGTGAGCAGCTTAGATTTACTATAGAACTCCTTATGTTTTGATATCTTGTGGGTTCTCTGCTGATTCTTTCTTAGGATTTATTGTCTTTCTGTTTTACTTTAAGTGTAAGGCAGGTTCAAATCAATGTTTTAGAAAACAGCAACTTGATTCTTTGTCCTTGGCCTCAGCCTGTTTTTCTCTGCAAAGAAACAATGTTGTGGGGTTTTTTGTTTTTCTTGTGTTTGTTTGTTTGTTTGTTTGTTTTTCTTCTGTCAACTGTTAGAGAAACTAGAAACTTTGTGTTTCCATCACCCAGTCTGGTTTTTAGTGCCAAGGAGATTTTAACAGCAAATCCTCAGAAAAACTAGTGCTCTAAACATTTGAGATAAATATTTTTCTTGTATATTTGTGTGGAGAGTGAGAGAGATTTTGGCTGGGGATCTCAGGCATAAAGGAGAGCAGGCAGCTTCTCTGGGTGTGCTGAGCACAGCTGAGGGATGCTGGTGCTGGAGGTGACTCTCTGGACCAGTACAGGTGATTGAGTCCCCCACCAAGCACATGGCAGTCATTTGATGTGACAGCTACTACTGTTCCCAAAACAACCAGTGTGCACCAAGAAAAATCAAGGCGGTGCTTTGGATGCTGCAATAACAGGAGATAAAAATGTTTTGCAGTTTCTTGTGTCTTAATTCTGGATCAGAGATTTGAGAAAACGATGCTCTGGTAAGGGCATTTATGAGACTCAGAGGAGACCTCAGATCTGGGCCTTGTTCCAAGATATGGATTCGTTAGAGAAGTAGTATTTATGCTGATGGAATAGGTGCTTTTGGGGTTGAGTAGAAACTGAGAAGGGCTTTTGAGGTTGGGACATAAGTACCACAAATTATGGTCTAGTCATATTTATTTATTTATTTATTTATCAATCTATATCTTTATTTATTTATTTATGGCTGTAGCTCTAGCTTTTTTTTTGTTTTCTTTTTTTACGCTACTGGGAACAGAAGCAGCTTTTACTTTCTAGGGGCATAATAAGAACTTAGGCTGTGAGGTGATCTTGCACGATGACAGTGTAAAGTGCGTAAATATAAAACCCTCTCTGACCTCACTGATGGCACAGAGAATGGTGCAGCATAAGGAACACTGGGCTGGTGGTCAAAAAACTTAAGTTCATTTTTTCCCTTGGCTGCTGAGTTGCTGCACGGCCTTGAGTGTATGACTTCCCCTCTTCTGTTTCTCTTGGCTTGTGTTTTTATTAAAGAATGAACAGCACCTTGCACTGTGGGGCACTGATTACAGCTGAGCTTTCCAAATGCAACCATATTGCATAAGGCAAACTTATGAATTATTTCTATTGGTTGTCTGATAGAAAACAAATTTATTCTTACTCTTGTAGTAGAATGTCATTACTATTGCAAGGAAATGGAGTTTCTCCCAGCTGTGCAAAGCTGGTGACAGAACTAGGCAGCTTTGAACTTCCCGTGAATTTGCTAATGCATGAATCGTCACTGACTGCCAAGTAGAATTTTTCTTCATGTTGTTTGTGGGTGAAATTCATTCCTGTTTAGGTTTCTACAGTCATTTAAGCTGAGGCTGACATAGAGGGCTTAAGGATTTCATAGGTGTGAGATTGCTCTCTGCAGAGGAGTTCAAGCTTTTCATCTCCTATCTATGTCCTTAGTTTTCTGTTAAGACGGATTATGGGCTGTTAATGTTAATTTGAAGCTAGAACCAGAATTGCTCTGGAGAGTCAAAAAGTTAGTGAGGAGAGTTAAACAACGATGATTTCAGTGGAGCATCATCTATTTACAGTCGTGTTCTGAATCAGACATTGGGAATTTAGTTCAATGACTCGTGGTTTTGCATCGGTTGACTGGAAGTCACATAAACTGTCTCTTGCCTGATGTAAGGCCAGAAAGAACAAAAGCTGTTCAGCTTCTTTTCTAATGCTAGACAGAGACACTCATTTAAACCTGGATCTCATGAATCATTTCTTAAACACAAAGGCTAAGTAAAGTCTGTGCTAGTGGAAAACTGAAAAAGGTTTCTGGATTCCTCAGAAGAAATTCAGGGTGTCCTTGCAGGTTCCCAGAAACTGATCTGTGGAAGGGGATCAAGACAGCTTGAGGGGCATTTCTGCTAGCTGATGTTACTTACCTACCTTCTCTCCTTGTAAAGAGGGTGTATTTTTACATTAGTTTTCAGAAGACAAGGCTACTGATGATGGTGTTACTGTCTCTGACTTCCCCCTAGTCCACTCCAATGATTTCTGAAAATCTATTCAACTTCAGAAAACTTGACAAGGTCAAAAATCTGGGTGACTGAACTGTAAGAAATGCTATGAAAACGGGTATCTGTGTAGAGAAGAAAGATTTAGAATAAAGGTGACTTAGTGAGAGACCACAGAGTTGTCTCAACTATGCTAGCTGAAAGAATTCAAGCTCTGTTTTGGCCACATGAAGCTCTGTGTCCATGGCAAGATACTTTAAAAAAAAAAGGCAGCAGTTGGAGTAGTGTACTTCTGCTCTGAGGTTGCTAAAATCATTGTAACTAACTTGGTCAAAGCTCGTGAAGTTCTGTGAGTGCTTGATGATTCAAAAGCCTGTGTACCCTGCTATGAAACAAACTCAGAACTCATTGGGAAAATGTGCAGGAGCTTGAGTGTGTTTTCTTCATCAGGGATGCATCTGTGTGAGAACACGTAAAAGATGACTTGCAGCAATTATGTCAGTGGTACTGTTAGTCTGCTTTCTTAGTGAAATATGTGTTTTTCAAGCAATATGCTGTCTGCCTACCTAGGGCTGGCTCTGTCTGTCAGTGTGTCCTTCCAGTGTAACCCTGAAAATCACTGGGTGAATTCAACATGATATGATAGAGAGGAGAGGTCTCAGTGACTGTTACAAACTTCATTAATGGGATGACTGACAGTGAAATCACTGAAGAAAAGGCTACTGAGCTCACCCTTTAGTAGACATTAGGGAACCTGCATGGAGAGCAAGATATCAAAAGTTAAATATCACCAGTTTTCTCTAGTCTCCAAACAACTTGTTTTCAGCTGTGCTAGACCTGAGCGAGACAGGGGAAGGACGGATTTAATTCCCCCGCCCTGGCAAGGGAATATGCTTAGCCCCTGACATCATTATAGATGAATCCCTCCAGGGATATTAAAGATGGAGAGCATAGTTCAATCTTGGTGGCGTCATGTCCAGGGGGCCGGTGGGAGAAATCCTCCTTGCCTAGTTAGGCTTAAAGGGAAACTTAACATGAGGAGGATGACTAAAGTGCATTTAGAGCGAGTGATTTATGTAAAACTATAACCTTTATAAAATAGGATTAAGTGCCAATGTGCTTACATTTGGATGGGGAATGCTTGTTATTTGCCCTGCAAGAGTTATAGCCAATAGGTCTCTGAAACTGGGACCGAGCTAGAGACAGAGAGTCTCAGTCACTTTTTCTTTTTCCTTTCCCTCCTGTCTGCCCCCCCTCCTTGTTTCATTAAAGCTACACATCATGTGAAGTGGCACCAGCCTCAGAGAGTCTCTGACAAAACTATTGCATGGAGCCTCAGGACAGAACTTGCTGCAGTTGATGTTCTCTCCCCCTGCCCTTCCTCTCTGTCTTTTGCTTTCCAAGTATACATCCAATAAGTCAGATGAAACTTAATCTTGTTTGCTCTGTTTCTAATTCTCTCTTCCTTCCTCTGTTCTCCCTTTCTCTTGCTGTTCTTCTTCCTTGTCTCTCCTCTGCCCTCCAGCTTCTAGAACAGCAGTGCTTTTGGGGCTTACCTTTATCTTTTACTGTTTCTGGCCTTCTCCCTTAGCTGCAGATCAATAAGTGCAAATATTGGACAAAGGAACATCAGTGGAATAAAAATGAATTTATACTATACATTCCTTATTTTCTCTCTCTTAAATTGTTGAGTGGACTGATTTTACAGGAGAGGTGTGCTTGGAGAAGAGGGAGATATTTGCTTTTTTATTCTGAGACCCACAGAAATTTGGTACCTCTGCCCAGAGACACAAACACTCTCTTGAAGCTGAATCCCTTTCCTAAGAGGTGCAGAATGTCAAATGAAATGATGCTCTGATCTGTATTGATTAGTTGGGAGCCAATATCTACTTGCCACCATCTCTTTTCCTATTGCATAACCCTGGATGCTCTGGGATCTGCTTTGGTTTTGTTGGGATTGTTTCGTCAGTTTTGGGGTATCTGTAAAAATTTACCAAGAGACCTGCTCCTGCAGCATGAATTCAGCTTCCTAAGAAGAGCAGCAACCATTGTGTGACATTTTTTATTATTTCTTCTTTGGTTTTGTATTTTGCTTTTGCTTTAATTTAAACCCCATTATTTAATTAACAGAAGAGGTATGCAATAATCACTGAAGTGTGAAGTCAGTTTGTATCTTTATTTCTGTACAAAAACATTCTCATTTTTAATGCCTTCCTCTGTGGAAAATGGGATATATCACCCACCTGAAATGATGGAAGTGGGTAGCTCAAGCAACTTAAAAATAACCACTGAATGAATTTGACTCCAGTAATTTCTTGAGTTTGGGAAAATCTTTCCCTTCTCATGCCAGGAGGAGAACAGAATTATTGGTAGTCTTTGCTTTTCACATCCGCTGTTGCTATCTCAGAAGGAAATTGTGAGTATAAATCAGTTGGGGGCTCTGATCCAGTGATTTTTTTCTCTTTTTGAGTGCAGATTGCTATGTTTTCCTCCCTATGAAATGGGAATTAGACTCATGGAAATGCAAGGCCTGTAAAGCTGATTTTTATCATGCTCCAGTTTTCTGCTGATATTATTGCAGTGACTTCCGTGTTCTTTGCTCTTGGTATATATCAGGATTTATGAAGATAAGGGTTGGTGCAATAAAGTTTCTTAATATTAGCGAGAAAATTAATTTCTAGTCTGTGCCCTAACATGACATGTGCCAGTTATTGATGGATGAATAGTAAAAGGGGCAGAGGCTTTGCTCAATTTGAATTCTTGCTCCTCCAAACCTTTTCAATATACTTTCAACTTTAGCCAGGAGCTGTAATGTTGCATTTCTGCAATAAGTCCTTTCTCAAATTTTTCATCTTGACTTAATACGACCTCTCTCTCAAATGGTTCCTTGCAGCTGTCAGGATTAGGAGCACTGATCTGTTCTCAAGACAAAACATGAAGACACTTTCAGGATCTGATTTTCTCAGATTTTCTCATTCTCTTGGCTAAGCTGACCATGCTCAAACAACAACTTTTCTTCCAGTGGCTCTGATTTAGTACTGGAGCTCTAAGCCCTGCATTGAGCAGGGAGCCAAGAGAGTACTGAGGTAACTGAAATTCCCCCCTCTCAAAACCCGAGACATCCCAAATCAGTCTGATTACAGCTTTGCACAAAAGCTGCTGGGTCCCTTAGAGCCTAAATAGCTGTCATGTTTTACAGATGGATTGTTCCAAATCCTTAGGGAAGGGAAAAAAAACTAACAAGAAGGATAAAGGAGAAAACCACTGTTGCGACCATCTCAGCAGCTCCAGCTCCCCGGCAGCCACTGCTGTGTAACGCGATCCCTGCATGTGGTGCATTACTGATTTCCAATATGTGGTAATATTTACATTAACATTAGGACACCATCAAACCTTTACTTATCCACATTGTTAAAATTGTTATCTGTGTATGAGCCCCCGAGATGATATATCTAATTGTCAGCAGTGACCTGATGATAATAGCAGTACAATTTAGTTACACTATACAATATCATTAATCATCCAAATGTAGCATAAACAGAATGGACCATTTGCTAAGGTCTTCCCAGGGGTGGGAGGAAGATCCCTCACTTTTAGCAGCTGTATATGCCAGAGGCTTCCCTAAGGAAAGGGGCTGGCAGGATGAGGGGGAAGATTTCTCTATTGAAATCAGAATCACCTTCAAGGGTGGTACATGCCTCTATTTATTAGAGTTATGCTACATATGCTAATGGCAGACTGTACACTATTTCTGAGCATTAACATCTGCTCAAAGCAACAGACTTTCACTTACAGAAACTGATTTAAACTCAGTGAAGCAGATAAACACAGAAATCTAAGCAGGTGGCTGCAACTGAAGGAAGAATTCTCAATTCCTGCACTCAACCGATGAACTTCACTAAAACCATAATTAATATTCAGATAACTGTATTCCAACACATAGAATAAACAAGATCATTTAAAGGATGCAAATGTCTACCTGGGATGAGGGGAGGCAGGGGCTTGGGTTTGGAATACAGAGTGGCTTGAATAGAAATCAAAGCTGTCCTGAGACAGAAAACACAAAAAGCAAGAGGATGTTATTGCATTGTTCAGAGGCAGAAAGTGGGAATTAAAGATTCACACCAGCATTTTGTGTAAGGTGATGATAGAAATTGATCTTTCATTGTAGGATATTGGATGGTCTAAAGATCTTGTTACAGAAGTGGTGGTAAATTTGGTTGCCACTTTTAATACCCCAGCCTTTCATTTGGGAAATGTTGTAAAGGCATGATAAAAATATGAACAAAATAAATCCTTTTCTACTCTCTCAAGTCACACTTTTTCAAGTTTTTTTTTTTTGAACACTGATAGTTGGTTCAAAGTGAAAGGCTGTTCCATCTACATGATAATGTTGAAAAACCAAAAGTCCTTCCTGTTTTTCTCAAACTTCAGGCTCATCTGAAATGTTGGACAGACTTAAATTCTAATCCAGCTGACCCTGAAGCTTAAAGCAAAACATTATATGCAGTGAATTTTACTTGTATTCAGCTTTTATTGCAGACATTTGATCTGGTTCCAGATGTACTGCTTCTCCAAGGAATTATGTGATTGCTCTTTTTCTTATATTAGTGATATATATTCCTAAAATGCCAATCCTAAAAGGAAAACCTTGTCTACTCCAGGCAGGTCTCTGGACTGGTATTTCCTCTCGTGTGCTTCCAGAAGACACTGCTCAAGGTTTTATTGTGCCCTCTGAATTATTTTCTTCTCTCTTCTGACCAGATGCACTGACACAGATGGAATATCTTATGCACCTATGGTACAAGGCCTTCAAAACCTGTGGGTTGGGGCTGCACGGTGATGAAATAGCTCATGATTCACTACAGAAAGAAGTGAGCAGCATCAGGCATTGGAAGTCTCTTGGGCTGAAAATGGTGAGAGCCTGGGAGAGTGTCTGAGGGAGGTGTTGCACACACTTGTCCATTCTTCATTTTCTTTGTCATTCTTTTCTTTCTATTTCTTTTTCCTGTTGTATCCTTAATATTGAAAAGGTTTTCTAAGCAACCTTCAAAGGTGTCAACTTTATTTACAAAGCGATACCTGTGTTCACGGGATTCCAGGAGATGCATGGGAATGAATAGCCAGCAAAGCAAAATTTAAAGGATAATTTTGAGATCTGACCCTGAAAATAACTAAATGCATCCTGTGCATACTCAAAGGAAAATATTCCTATTCTTTTTTTTGGTGTTGCTCTCTCTTCTAGTTCCTCCAGTTCTGGTGTGTTTTGCTCAACTTCCTCACAACCAGCTCCAGAATGTGTGAGAATATATGAGAATCTCAACTCTTTTTTTTTTAATGTACATTTTTTAGTCTGTGTGTTAACTGAGAAAAGTTGAATCTTATAGATTGAAATACTGCAAAACAGAATACACTGTTTTGAGCTAAAAGGATTGAACATATTTTGTCTAGAGAATTTCAGTCCGGCATCATAATTTTGGATGATGTCTTCCATTTTTCTAAACGTGTAAGAGCTGAAAATGAAACCCTATTAACCTTCAAATGTCAAATTGTTTTCTTTGAAATCAAAAGTAACAACTTCATGGCCTTCTAAACTCTAAGAGTAACTCCCTCTTCTGTGTACACTGGGAACCACAGAGTATAACTGCGCTGCTCTGATCTTTTGGGAGGAGGCCTAGTATGTTGGATAACTAAGATACCTATATTACTGTGAAGATTTGAGATTAATTCCTACTGATCCAACTTCTTTCACTTTTATTCCCCAGATGCAGGTCCCCCTGTTGTGCCTTTATGATTTCTGGGCATTGGAGTGTGTTAAGTGGTGGTGGTGGGGGGTTGTGTTTCACTTTATCAGGAATGTGGGGGCAAATTCTGCTACACCTGCACAGTCCATTTGAGTTTAGGGAGGCTGCACTCCATCAACTACTTCATCATATGCTCAACAAAGTCAATAATAAAGCTGCTACCACCAACAACTGTGCAGGATTAGGGGCAAACTGGGGGTGGAATGTATGTTATTTTTCTAGATTTAAAATTATTACCTTTCATATGCTCCTAAATTTGTTGGCATATAAAATAATTTTTAGAGGTATGCATGAATTTTTGTCAAAAGGACTTGTTACTTCAGAATATTAGCCGACTGAATTTTTTTTTTCAGATTAAATTATTGGCTGTTGTAGCTGTTGTTTTTCCTGCTTTCACCCCCTCCCTTGTGCTTAATTGTATGCATGCAAATGGTTTCATTGACTGCTTTGGAGGGGTGCGAAAAGATCTGCCTGAAAAAGTGTTCTGTATAAAATCACAAGGGGGAAATTAAAAGAATGCCTACCAATCTGTTAAAAAAAATAAAATCGCCCAAGTGTGTGGTATCAATTTCCAGGGTGTTTTCAAGAGCCCCTAATGCAGTCCTAAGTAAGTCTTCACTGCCAGTTTAAAAGAAGGATTTGTCTGAGAAAAAACAAAGCAAGAGCAACCACCAAAGATGGAGCATGCCTGAAAAACCAAAACTTTCTTTGAAACGTGTACTTGCTGCTTTTGTCAGACCGTGCTGCAAAGTGTGACGCAGTTGCAGCCATCTTTTCCCTCCAGAGTGGCCCTGCCTTTTTCTGCATCTATATTAAATGCCTGGCTGTTATCCACTCAGCACAGTAGGGTCACTAAAGATCAGATGATACTCTTCGGGTCAGTCATGGCTGAGCGAAACCCAGCATCCACGTCTGGAGATGGACCCCTGGTTCTGCACCATCAGGAGGCACAGACCCTTCAAATGGGAACGGGAGCAGCCGTAGGGTTAAAGTAAAAGGTGTGGACATGTTTCCAAGGCGTGGGCTGCTGCTACAGAGGGCAGCAAAATGTGCGTAAGGGGTGGGCTGACTGCAGCTAAGCTGTCCTGCTGCCCTAAATGCATGAGTTGCTCTGTGCCAGGGTACCCCTTTGCGTACTGGGAATGCCGTCGTTTCCCTCAGCTCTGCAAGTGAAGGAGATTCACAAGGTTTGCAAGGCAGTCAGAAATCTCTGTTTCAGCAGTAGGACAGCTGTACGAAGATGTATAGTTATTATAGACATATATATAGCAAATAAACCCGACTGGAATCAGGACATCAAAAGACTGATGCTCTCTCCCAAGTATTCATCCTTTAAGTACTGTGTCTTTCTTTCTTTCTTGTTTTGTTGACTGCCTATTAGTGTGCTAATCTCTTGGGGGAGATTACTGAACAAATAGCTGTTGGACAAAAATAATGACAAGAAGGAAAGCACAAAAAAAAATCTAAGAAATGGAGGAGGGGCCAGTGATTGCAGAAGCAGAGATGTATGAAATCACACACCAGTTTCAGAGTGAAGGAGGGCAAAAAGACTAATTTCCCTATAGGCTGAAGAGAAAGAGATCCAGCTCTGCACAGAGGGAACTCCGCACTCTTGCAGGATCCGTCCACATCTTCCCCAAAACCATGTGAAATCACATCCTATATGAGAACTGCAGCTGTCACTGTCCAATTCCCCTCTTCACTGCTCCTGTGAGAGTGATGGGCTGTCCCTCTAAATGCTTCAGATTAAAGCAAAGACTTCCTGAGCTAAAAAGCCTGAGTGTGAGCTGGAACAGAACCACATCCTCCATGGATCACAAGTGAACGGGATGCAAGCAGCATACCCCAATTCCTGGGTGGTTCCAGCTACCCTCTGGGCCTCCACCAGCCCTGAGCCCAGCATCCACAGCCCCCAGTCCTGGCCTCAGTGGAGGCACAGCTCAATGTGAGGCAAAGCCCTAACTGATTTTCCAGCTAACTCATTCAGAAAACTAATCTATTGTCCACATTACACGCCACACAAATATTGTCACTTCCTGGGAGACGCTGTTTATCTATATTTGCCTAGGATTGCTTTTGAACCGGACATTGAACCCATTTCCATGCAATGATTAACACTGGTGCTGGAGCAAACAAAGGGAAGCAGCATGGAGTGAGCTGGTTTTAAAAGAAAATAAAAAGAGGCAAAAAAATCCCTGTGGACTGAAAATGCTACAGTCAAGGGAAGGCATTCTGTAATCTGGGAACAGTCCTATATATAGCAATATGCCTGAGTGCCTCTGGGGAGCTGAAGCACTTATAAATCTCACGTATTATATGGAGGCAGAGTACAGCACTCTCTCTGCTCATATGAAGGTGGCTGTTTCTAGTGGTTCTTGTGCGTCTTGGAGTAATATCCCCGTACTCCAGGCTGATGCTTTAAGAAAATAAATCCTTTTTGCTTTTGTTCAGGTCTCTTTGGCTCTTTCCTAATTTCTTTTCTATTTTGTATACTGTTTGCTTAGTTTGGAGAGACTGAGAGCAGACTGTTAGCTTGATGACTAGACTTGCAGAGTTTTTTTTGTCAGATGATATTTGTAGGGGAAAAATAGCTTAGCAAGAAAGAAATCTGTTCACAGATTTGGAGGAAATTTGGCAAATTGTTTCAAGCAGGACATAAAAAGGATAAATTCAATACTTTTTTTATTATCATCATCTTTAAAAAAAAGTTTATCTGTGGGAACAAGTATTTTTTTTCTGAAATGGGTGTGACCTGTTTTCTTATTGTATTTTATGAAAAGTATAGAATATGACCCAAAATAGATGTTTTAAAAAATAAAATACCTGAGGGTTTTTAATAGAAAAATAACAAAGTCACTTTTGTGCTCAACTTAATTTTTTTTTTTTTTTTTTTTTTATCCACACGTGTGAAAAATATCCCAACCCCCCCAAGCAAGACTTGATTCAGTGTGTGCAGTTTTCTGATTTCTCCCTGGAGCTGCAGTCCCTGGCTTTCACTGCAACCTCCATCACTAATGTGCCCTATGTCCTTGGTCAAGCCACCAAACCTCTCACTAAAGGGTTCTTTCTCCACACGTGTGTGTGCAGTGCCTTGCACAGAGGGGACTGGTTTTGGTAGTAACCTGAAGGTGTCACTACTACACAATGAATACTGGTACCCACCATGTCCTGCTTTTTAGCAGCAGGATGGCTGCACTGCAGCTACAATGAATATGCAAAAAAAAACCAAACAAAAAACCCACAAAAAAACCAAAACAAAACAAAAAACCAAAACAAAAAAAAAAAAAAAACCAAGAAAAAATGCAATAGGTATTTCAAAGTACAGTTTTAGCACTTAAAAGACACCAATATATTGACCCACTTATGTCAATATTTATTCCTTAGCAGCTGCATTACTTCAGCTTATAAACCCCTAACTTCCATTAAAATCAGTGACAAACTCCCATTGACTTAAATGCTGCAGAATAGAGCCCTAAATCTTTAATGCAGTCATGTGCATTTCTCTGTTTTTTCTAGATAATGTAACCACTACAATGTAAAAATACATCTATTATATGCACTTTGCTCAATTATCTGTAAATGTGACAGTAATCACCCGTTCAAATTATATGCTGTATATCAACAAGTAATTTCTATTTAGTGATAAAGAAAGAAAAAGTTCATAAAAAGTTCTTTTCCAAGAATGCAAATGTACCTCTGTGTAGAAATTCCCAGCTAAGAGTTTAGATGGTCTATAAATATTAATTCTTCATAACATCTACCAAGACTGTCTCACACTAGAAATTTCACTCCGAAGATTCAATCCTTGCGCAGTCACTGCATGCAAATTTTGCTCGGTGCCATTACATCCTCTCAATAACAGCATCAACTGGGTTAAAATAAGCTGGCACTTACACAGAGTGCTGTCACTGAGGATGGCAGGTCCTTTTCAACCTCACTGCAGCCTAATCCTGCATTTGGGATCAGGTCATGGACAGTTTTACTCCCTGCAATCTGCAGCTGCTCCTGAAGCATTTTCCCTGCTGCCGCCCCGCAGTGTTGTTCCCAACAGTGAGGGTATCATCTGGACTGCCACAGCTTCCACAGGCTTGGTGGGCAAAAGATGTCACACTGGTGCCTAAATGTCCCTTCTGGTTACCCTCAAAAGTCTCACCCTCATGTGAAAGATCAAGAGCTTGACCTGTGTAGCTGCTGAGGCTTCCGTCTCAAAAGTAAGAAACAGTGGAGATCACTTTCCCCAGCTGAACTTGCAGCCTTTCTCACACACTGCTGGCTCCCCCGTTTTCCCTGCCCACATCTGCAACTTCTGATTCCTTAAAGGCAGGGGTTAAACGCTGCAGAGGTGTCTGCTATGTGAAGACGCATCAGCAATTCAGACCCTTTCAGGCCAGGAATCACCCCAGTACTGCTGTCAGAGCAAACAAGACCCAAGGACATACCTCCCCTCCAGCATCTCTCAAGTTGGGGTAAAGAAGAGCTGGAAGGCCAGGAAGGGGCCTGGTGGGAGACATCCCTGGATGGCTGTCACATTTGCTGAGTTAATAAGCCAAGACCAAAACCCCCTCAGCTACTGCCGAGTCCCTTCTCACCCCTGGCTCTTGCCTGGGAACCCAAACCTGGGTGGGTGGGATTGATGTCAGCCACATTGCTGAAAAATTGCTCAGCACCAGCTCACACATCCCCTGTTTGCCAGTGTCCATCTGCTGTCTCCTGTCCCCTGCCTGGCATCTCAGCACCTGGAGGCTGGGGCTCCTGTTTGTTCCCCACATGTGCAGCACCCAGCAGTGGGGCTCTCAGCCCCAGCAGAGGTCACAGACTCTTGCCCAGAGCCAAGGCAACCCCAAGGTGCCACCTGCAGCAGGAGGGTGCACTTTACACAGAGAGGAGTCTGAACCACACTGCATCTCTTTCCTGTCTGTACACCATCCTGTGCATTTCATTACACCCTAAGAAGAGACACAGACTATGTGCCCCCCAAATGCTGTCTCACCATGCCCTCTAAGAAAAAAACACCCACACAGGAGTGAAGACAGCTTGGCCAGCAGTGGTGTCTTTAGGCCTGGTCTGCAGTTGGATTTGAAAGATGGGAATTAATATGCGTTAATCCTGCAGCTTTGTTGATGCAACGTCTAAATAGCTTATATGAATTAAACACTCGCAGCCCTGGCTGCCCAAGCCTATTACTGCCTTTCAGCTAATGCCTCTAGAGAAAGTCCTAACCAGACACCAAGACAGAACGCAAAATAAAACTTCAGACAGCCTGATCTTAAGCGAAGGTTTTTGGAGAGGGAGAATTAGGGACGCAGATTGCATCTCAAGTAACCCTGATGCTCTTTTAACTGCCAGGTTTCCTGTTGTCCTGGCAGGTAAATGCACAGAAAAGCATAGCCACAGTGTAGTGACTCATGGTCCTCTAGAAAACTCTCCCTGTGTGCTCCAAATCCTCACTTCGCTCTGCAGTATCAGAGCCAGCAGGCTTGTAGGAGATGAGCTTAAATCAACACCTCCAGCATAATTTTTTGGGTAGGCTTTAAACCTGTTCCATGAATTAAGGGATCTGTATTGGCATAAGGGCTCCCCCACCCCATTCCCCTATATAATTGCATCTAAACTAGTGGTCCACTGGGGCTGTGACCTTTATGGAGAGTGTGACACATGCATTCAGCTTGTGCAACCTCTTCTGATCCCAGTGACTCTGCAGTGTCAAACCTTTCGGAAGGTTTGGTCCTGGCCCCTCCTGTTGTTCTGTAGCTGCGTCTCTAATTATGTGAATTTTAGAGTCTGGGAAAGAGAGGTGAAAATCATTCCCATCTGTCCTGGTTCTGAGAAATTCAAGCCTGATCCTTCCTGAGTAACACTGCCCTGCCAGCCCATCCCAGGCAACAGGGAATTATTTGCAGGGAGTAAAGGTGGAAGAGGAGAATGTCAGACAGCCCCTCCTGGAAAGTTTTATAAATGCATCATAACCGACTTCACAGGCTTAGTGCCTTGGAGAGTAATTGAAAGAGATGTTCCATATTGATCTTTTCAGAAAGTTCAGTTTGTCTAATCCATCCCTTCCCTAGAGCTGGGTGAAAAATGTTTGAACTTGTAGTGCTGGGGTCGGATTCTGCTCTCTGTCACCAGGGTGTAAAAACCTAGGGAGGAAACTCTGAAGATCATGAAAGCTTCTATGGTGTAAAGAAGAGCAGAAGCCAACCCCAAGCACAGAACAGAAGTACTGGTGTGTGTCTGTAGCTGGGTTTGCGTTGAGGAAAACCATTTTTGTCACTGCAGGTTTCCAGTGATTTTATGGGGTGGACATTGCATATCCACGTTGTGATGTGTATGCTGGGGATTTATTGCACAAAATACAGAGAGGAAAGATGATTTTGTGATTAAGAAATCAGACTGGGGCTTGTATAATCTGTGTTTAATTCCCAACCCAGCTGTAGATTGCTGCTCTGCCCTTGGATAAGTTATTTATGCTTGGATCCATAAAGCTATTTAGGTATCTAACACCCATTGATTTCAATGGGAGTTGGGCTCTAAGTGCCTTTAAGAATCTGAGTCTTAATCTCAGTGCAACTCTGGGTTAGGAACCCAACATATTTGATCACGATCTGGTACTTCTTTTCTCTGACTGGATGTGTGCTTGTTTGTGTAAATTTGGAATATGACAGCTGTGTAAGTGCCTGTGCATCTAGCACAGTGCATTCTTGATCTCAGCTGTTGCTGAAAAAATATAATACAAATATGATAACAACTGCCAAAAAACCCCAACCCAAGTGCCCGAGACATACTGAGAGTTAAACTGAAAGAAAAAAATATCTGAGGACCTTTTTATTATAGTCTATTTGTTAATGTTCTTTTGTGCTTTAAAAATTACCAGCAAACACCATGTATTTTGCTGTGCATTGATCTCCTGTGGCCTTTTCAATTATTCAACTCTTCTAGTGACCCTTCCTCAAAACATCTCAATTATTTTACAAGCGTGAACTAGGCTTTGCATCCTGCCCTCCCAGATATGGGATTATTACCTTGTTTACTTTGCAGTCCAGGAAACTGAGTGACAGAACTTTGCTCCAGACAAAAGATACATAAATAAGCACTTAGATCTTAAAACGGCAAAACACCCCTGTAAATGCTGCCCTGGAACAGACACACATTCCCCTTGTTTTGGTCAGATTTACAAGTATCCCAATTTTAAACACGTCTCCGGGGAGGAGAGTTACAGTTCCACTCCTCTGGCTACTAAACCACTCCTTTATGCCACCTCTGTCTGCACCTCACCAGGTTTTGGATTTTTTTTCTGATAACAGCATTCAGCACCTTAAAGCTGTCCCTCTCCCTCAGTAAGAGCAGGCAGTGTCCTTCATGACAGTAGGAACACGGAACAAAGCAACCACAGACAACACGGTGTTTTCTGGGTTTGTAGTGTGTGAACGAGAAACTGTTTAAATCTTGTGGCAGATACACAATGGTGGCAGTGTGGCAGTGTTTGTGCATCACAAGGACTGCAGGTGCATCCCTTGATGATAGCCACCAGGGACAGATGGGGCAGGAGAGCTTTCTCTGTACTCACCCCCTTGGGCTACTCCACCCTGTGCAGGACATGTGGGGAAGCTCCCAGCCTGTGGTTGAAGGCTAAGGTTTGCTGGGACTCCATTACAATTGTTTCTCATTGCACCTGAACATGTTTCCAGGAAGTGTAAGACCCTTCCATGAATGAACACTGGAATCTTTCTATCTGGGGCACATCTTCCTCAGAAATAGCTACTATCCTTGATATACCTGCACTTTTTTTTTTTGAAGTGCAAATTCCTAATCCTGCTCTTTGGATTTCAGTATCTCCAAGGGGAAGAGCCTCTCTGAGGATTCACTTCATGGAGGCAAACCATGCTGTCTGGGGAGCACTGAGGATGAGCAGGGAGCCAGAGACATCCAGTGCTTCCTGGCTGTAGTGTTCATATCCTCATAAAAGACCAAGAGGGATTTGAAGGAACTGCTATGGCCTTATTTTAAAACAACCTTTCAGTATAAAGTGATGGATTCATTTAAATTAAAAGGAGCCTTGGAATGCCTAGTGGTGTTGCAATACAGCTAAGACTTGCTTAACCAGGATGATGTGGGGAGAATCTCACCAGGAGGAAGCAATTGTCCTTATCATATCCAGGAAAATGGGAGCAGTTCCACCTGCCTTTTCATTCATGTGTTTTGCTGGTGGGTTCACAGCTCTTTTGGTTTTCTCACGTGTGTAGGGAAAAAGCAACAACCAATATCTGAGCTCTCCAAATATATCAAAGGACTTTTTTCCTCTACTTAGTTACTCTCTCTGCCACATCCTTTTGCTCTCACTCTTTCCTTTCTCCCCTATTAAAAAAAAAAAAAAAAATCAGTGCAAAACAATCAGTGAAAAGCCAGCATCTTACCAAATCATCTTTGTGCAAAGGTTTTATTTCCTGTCCTGCTGTGTTTTTGTGTGTACGCGTTTTTCTTTTCCTCAAAGGAAGGAAGGAAATAAGAAAAAAGCAATGGTAGAAAAAAATAAAGAGGATCAAGAACCTGGCAGACAATAAGGAGAAAAGATGTTTAGGAAAAGAATGGCCTGAGTACATTTTTCTTGCACCAAAATCATCAGCCACCCCCGTAAGGATCTGGAGAGGAGGGGAAAAACAGGTGGTGTCTATATGAGAAATGAAGTTTGGCATCCTTACACCCTTCCTTCCAACTCAGAGGGTCTCAGTTGGAAGCACTAGCTGCCACATGAGACAAGCTATGGGAGTGCACAAGGGGCTTACAATAGACCACCACTGGCAGAGGAGCTTTTTTTTTGGTCTCAGCCTGTTGTGGAGGGAGGTGGGGCTGGACAGCACCCCCAACCAGGCAGTGTGAGAGCTGGAGTGTTTGGAGTGTCACTAGTCCTTCCTGGAGAGAAAGCTGGGATGCTGTCTGGCAGGATGAGAGCTCTGGGTGAGTGTGTGCATCAGAACAGAGAGGAAGGAACCACAAAGTGGCAGCATTGTATCTGGTGTGTGGAAGAGACAGCTGGAGTCAAGCGAGCCTGACCTTGGTCCTGCCTGTATCAAATTCGACCTGACTTATTAGGAGAGGGTCAGTGCCGAAGGCGACAAATGAGGAGTAAACTTTGTTCTCAGATACTGGTGCCTCAGAACTGCCCCTGTCTGGAAAAAGGGAAAAAAAAAAAGGGAGGAAAAAAAAAAAAAAAAAAAAAAAAAAAAAAAAAAAAAAAAAAAAAAAAAAGGTGGCTTGATTATTATGCACCAAAACAAGCTGGATTCCCTTATGCAAGAATCTGGCAAAGTATTCCTGTTAGGAAGTATGTGTTTACACAGTATGTGAAAGTCCAACAAGGTCTGATCTCTGATACTTCAAGTGACTGTCAATTGCTAACCTTTTGGAAAATCTCGAAGTTCTTTATGGGGAAATTTTATTTATTCAGTTTTGTAAAGCAAGGACCAGAAAGGAAATGATAATAAGTATCTTGAAGTTTTTAAATCAATCTTGAATTTACAGTGTCCAACTTGAAACACCAATTTTGCTAGGGACCCCCCTTCCCCAAAGCATGTACACAACAAGCACACAAAACAAGTAGGCACTAAAATAAGTGACAGACACTTTTAATTTTTCCGTAGAAATTACTTGCTCAGCGTCTACAGAGTAAAGCAACAGCTGAGCTAGGAAAAAAAAAAAACAACACAACTATGTCTCCTGACTCCAAGCTCTAAACAACACCGTGTGTTAAAAGTCTAGAAAAGGCTGTGAAACACAGGCTCTACCTGTGGAAGGACGTGGGTGAGATGGGTGGCTTTTCTGGGTTCACTCCAGCAGCTCACCTGGAACGGACGAGTAATGAGCCACCAAAACAGCCAGCTTGCTCGTGAGGTTGATTTAGTCTGCAGCTCCTCAGAAGGACTCCTGTGCCTCTCTTTCTCCACCCCTTTGAGAGAGAATGTATCCCATCGGGGCGGAATGGGGGGGAAGGAAAATGAATTTGGGTTGTATAATTCGAGCACGAAGCTGACATAAAAATAAGGGCTTCATCATTTGGGCTTGGCGAGGGAGGGGAAGAGGGAAGAATGGGAGGAGGGCTAAGGAAATAACAATTTGCTGTCTCCAGAAGTATTGTTTAATGCTTTACTTAAAAATGCTGGCAGCTTCTGCACAGCTGTATCCACGATAGAAGCAGCTTGCTGGCACATTGATAAAGTATTAAGATGAGCACAGATCTGGGCACGATACAAAGAGGAGAGCTGCTCGCAGCTGAATTAAGGCAACGCGCACAAAGTAACCGTTACCTGGCAAAGGATCGTTTTGATGCCGCCCTCTTTTGTTTTGATTCCAGATCAAAGGGAGGAGGATAGGTGGTTTAGGGCTGACGCTCCGAGTTGCATGGCTAACTTATCTGTGCCATTAAAGCAGGCATCATATTGCCAGCTTCTAAGCAAAGATCTGAAACACATGAGGGAGGGATGGGAGAAAAGGGGGAAAAGCAACACCAGCATTGTACTGGGAAGAAGTGCTGTCTGGAGTCCTGCAGAAAAGTGTTTAAATACCTGTCTTTCTTTTTTAAAGAACTCTGAGTGCAAAGTCTTTCTGCTGTTCTCAGTTTCACTCCAAATCCAGATCTAAAGTTGTCCCTGCTCTTAGGAACCCCTGGTTCCTGTGTTGGGACACCCTCTGGATCTGCATAGCCAGTGTAACAACAACTGGTCACAGAAAATATTATCCCAATGTAATGACAACAGTCCTATTGGTGTAAAAATGCCTAATGCCAGCATGCTTTTACTTTCCTTTCACATTATCTATATTTGTATGTATGTCTGTGTGCGTAACTGGGAGTGTGACCATTTCTATACAGGCACTACAACACGTCTGACAGAGATGTTTTGTCATCCTGATCATGCTGCTGCAGTTAAAACAGTGCAGTTTTCTCCTTCCACAGACCTAGACACAATCCTGTAAGATGTCAAGCCCTGTCAGTTCCTGCTGGCTTCAAGGGAACCTCAAAGCTTCTTTTCTGAGGGTCTCAGCAATTCTCTCTGCACCCCAAAGGAGAACTGGGCCCCAGGTTAATAAAAAGTAGGGCAGCCTTATCCTGAGAGGGTGCCTGGCATTTTGAGGATGAACGACAGAAAATTCAAGTTACCAAGGCAATGGGAAACCTCAACGTAGTGAAGACAGACGTAAAAAAATACGTGCTGGATTCACACAGCTGCTCTGAGAAAAACTCACTGCATGCCCTGCCTCGGTTTCCCATGGGAAAAAGTTCTCTCTAAAGCATGAGTGGGTATCTGGTTTGTGTTGCATCAAAGTCAAATAGGTAGGCTTTTCTGCTACCTCTGCTGGAGCTGCCGTGGAAATGTGTTTCTCATGATGTGAGATCCCAGCCTTGGATAGGAGATATACACTTGGATACACTAGGATACACACTTGGAAGGGAGAAAGAGAACTCCAACTCTTTCCCTTCTTTATTTCTCCCACCAGACTGGGCCAAAAATCGGTCTCATTTATATCACAATAATCTTAGAAGAAATTCACGAGAGTCAGTTCCTCTAGATTTGCATTGATATAACCAAGAGGAGAATTCATCACCACGTCTTCATTGATGGTTCATAAACAAGGAAAATACTAAGGCCTCCTTTATCTTGACAGCACAAGATGGCTCAATAAATGTAAAGCATGTGTTACATAACAGTAGAATAATCTATGGTATTGAGAGCTCACAGATCCTGAAAGTCTTTCCACTTGCAGTGGAGGGGGGGCAGGAATTAAATAAGGAGAAAAATATATATTGAATAAAGTGCTTGTTGCAGAATATTTTTTTAAATACAGAACTGTGAAACCTAAAGTAGGGCAATACCCTCCCTTTCAACAATACTTTGACTTCCTACAGTCAGCAGATGCAATATGCATAGGATTCAGAAAGATCCCATTAAAATTCATTAAACCGTGTTTCCAGCTATTTAGTAAATTTTGAAGAAAAGAAACCTATTGCCTCTTCTGCTCCATATGATGGCCTCTTTGAATGCAATTAACCCTTCATTCATGGGTCCTTCTATCCAACTAATCTCCCACTCCGTGCCTTCCGATGCATTTTTAATACTGCAGCTAATACTGCCACCTAAAATCCTCCAGCAGACACCATGCAATAGAGCTCTTTGCACAGGCAAGGAACTGTAAATCTCCATAAACAGTGCTTGAATGAACAGCAAATTCAGACAAGTGATGTGTTCTTTTTCATGGCTTCCTGTTCCAAATGGAGGATGCTCTTCATCCTTCAAGGTAGAATTTTATCCAGCAATTATAGTGGTTTCATACGTGTCCAAGGGATTTAGCTACTGGGATTGAGGAAGCTGGGAAAAAAAGGGTGTAAAAACATGCAAAGCAGCATAAATAAATAGTGAAACAATAATGAGAAACCTAGTAGCACACATGCAATTAAACATTCAAAATTAAATAAAAAGAAAAAAAAAAGAAAAGAATAAAGGATAAAGATCCAGAAAAACGAGAAGATGTTACATGAAGTGTCAGATTTGTCTGAAGTATAACACTCTGTTTTCTTTATTACATGGTTGACAGAGACTCAGGACCCAATCTGGTCTCATCCTGAGTTCGATAAACTGTGACCAATTTCAGATTGGAACTCCTATTTACGGAGGTGCTAAGTGGAGAGGGGGATTATATCATGCAAAACAGAAGCAACCAAAAATATTCCTATTCCCCCGATCTTCTTTTCCCATCTGATAAATGAGCTGGTTTGTCAAAACAGGGATTGGAACTGGAGGGGCCAGGGAAAATGATTTGCTGTAAAAAAGAAAACAGAAGATGAGAACTGAAAATGTTCTGTGTTTCTGTTTGCTCGAAGCAAATCCCACTCCCAAACCAAATCTAATCTGAATTTGTCCATGAAGAAAGAATTCAGAAAGGAAATATTTTGAAATATAGAGGTGGTCTGAGCACAATCCACCCTGCAAGGTGTTCAAGGTACACAGTTCTTCTTCATTATTTCACTGTTCTGTCACAGCTACGAAGGAGTGTTATTTCTGAGTCACAGAATTATGCTTTTCACTTGGCTTCTGTAACACCCCTATGCTTAATTATTTCATCTGAACTACAGATTTTCACAGATCCAGCAAAGCATTTAAGCACCTGCTCAACTTTAAGAACCTATTGCGTTCTGGGAGGCTTTCCACAATGTGAATTAAGCGCATACTTTGCTGGATAGGCAGCTCTATACCATAACTACATTACATCTGGAAGAGAGCCATACTCTTTCCCAGAGGGTTCGCTGCTGTCCAGTATATCAGTCTAAAATTTTTCCGTAAGTGTATGTGCCTTTTTTAATTGAAGATTTTGTCGTATCTAATTGAACCCTCGCACAGTGTTTGTGAGGAGTCTTGGACAACTTGGAAAGGACTGGATCCTGGCACTTCAGAGCAGGACAGAAGCATTACAGTTTGTGTATCGGATGTGAGTATCACCCTCAGCCACTGGGAAGCCAATCTGAAATCTGCCTGCTTAACAGAGAGGCACTTCTACTGTCTTGCTCTGCCAAATCAGGGTATTTTAAAGAGATAGCAGAGTGATTCTGTTTAAAATTCGCAATGCATCTGTACAGAGGATGAGAATTTCAAAGTACAGCACAAGTCTTACTTTATGGGGAAGTATTATTCTCATTGTTCTTCCAGAGCTGGAAAAGGAGGAGAAAAAAATGTATAGGAGCTCAACTCTGCAAAATCTGTGGACCTGAGTGGAAGGCTAAGAGCTACAAAACAAGCTGTGGAAAAATATCAGCAATCAGAAGCCAAAAATCTGGTCTCTGAGGTTCCTGTTCAAAAACATGCGATATACTATCCTCCTACCCAAGAAAGAGTGGCAAGTGTTCACTAAAAATTTAGAGGATAAATGCCTATTTAGGGGGATACACTGGCTACCTCACACTCCACAGGCATTGGGCATGTTGCCTGTAATGACATGGAAATGTGTGTACAATTTACAGCAAAGTTCAGTTGCTGCATGAAGATGTGTATGGATTCATCCACTAATTTTTTCCATGATTTAAGCATTAGGCACCAGGAAAATAATCTGGGCAATAGTCAAGACAATCTGCAGAAAGCTGAGTCCAATGTTGCTAAAACAAGCTGGCTGAAATGAAAAAGTGCAGCTGTGACTCTCTTCCTGATACCAACACACAAACACACGCACACACGCAAAAACCAGCCCTTATTCTTATTATTTATGGACACAGATGAAAAGCCAAAGGGGGCAAGGTAATGCACACAGATGCTGATTAGCTGAAGATTATATTGATGATGTAATAAAAATTCACTTTGTCTCTTAAGCTGCACCAGGACAATCAAAGAGAGATTAGATAAAAATCAGAGAGAATGAATAATAGAAGGGAGAGGTAACATTGTAAACCATAACTCCCTGCAAAATGTTCTACCTTTGACTGTCCTCAGTCAGAATAATAAAAGCTGGAGAGTGTAAATACAGCCCAAGTGCACAGAAGAAGGAGGCAGATGTGGCTTTGTAAGTGTATTATTTATCAGTAAGTAGCCAGAAAGCCATATTTACCTGAACGGGTTTGCAAGTACACAAGCATGCATCTTTCTAACTCCGTTGAAGAGATTATGAGATTACATGTTTGGAGAGGGACAGATGGACAGAGCAATGGACAGGGTGAGCAGTTAACAGCATACAGGAAATGATCTGAGTGAGAAAGATATGAACTTGTTGGGAAAAATCAACTCTGTCTCTACTTGACGGGGTAGGGGACACATATTTGGAGACCAACCTGCATACCTATTTATGCAAAAATACATACATGTGGATCCCTGTCTGAAAAAAGAATCCCTCCAGCCGCAAAAGGTCTCCATCAGAGAGAGACAGGAGAAAACTTTCCTCTCTTAGAGTGCTTGCTTGAAAAGGAACAGAACTCCTGCATGTCTAACGACCATGTTTAATATTTGATTAAACCTTTGGCATAGCTGACTATCCTGATCTGAATAGATGATCCGACGCTTTCCCTGGTAGTAAAGCCAAGCATAAGTAATAGCTGTCCTCTGACTACTGCTGCCTTATGTGTACGAGTCAGATTTTGCTGTGTCTGAGAACCTGCTATCTGCTTCTGGATTCTTTTCTGCTGCTCAGTATTTTCAGCAATGCTTTATAAAATCAAACAAACAAACAGAAAAAAATTCCCACCAAAATGTTTCTCCCAGCCGTAGAGGGGGCTGCAATTTATTCATAGCTGTGGAAAAAAAATCCCTTTCTTCAAAAGTTTTCCCTGGTTTAAGCATTTTACCTGTTCTCCTTGTACTTTTTGCCTGTGGTTTGCATTATTACTCGCTAAATAAATTAGAAAATGCTCATCAGCTTGCTCGGCAGCTTGGAGATGTTTGTGTGGTTGCCCACACACATACGCGCACACACATACACCCAGCAATTTTATAAATAAATCACAGTCGCAGGGGTGAGGAGAGGGCATGTGGTGCTGTGGAAGGGAGCAGGGCAGCAAAAAAGGAAGGACATCTCCACAATCAGAAAACAGGGGCTGTCAGAGCTTCTCTGCACCTCTCAATGCCTGTGAGATGGCCACCACCGCTGATCAGAGAAAGTGAGAGACACGGACACCAACCCACTGTGCTTTTTCACTTGTCCACCTAGGTGAGGAAAAGTCTAATCACTCAAGACAGACAAAAACCAGGCCTAGATTACTAGCCTACATGCTTTTCACCTCAAATGAGACAAGCCTTCCTGGGAGAGGTAATATCTTTTATTAGACCGAGTGATACAGTTGGAGAAAAATAGACAAGCTTTCAGGCACACAAGGAAGTCTGTCTTTTTTTTTTTTTTTTTTTTTTTTTTTTTTTACTTAGCTATATCAGCTGGACTAATAAAAGATATTACCTCTCCTTACAAATGTGGTCTCATTTATAACCTTAGACCATCACCGCTAAAGCTACAGCATGACATCTGCCTTAAATACACACAAAGCTCTTTGCAAAGCTGGATATCATAAATTCCTCTTTACACATAGCAAACTAAGGAAGAACAAGGTCTAGGAATGGGATCAGGTAGAATAACAGAAGGTTAGTAAGAGGACTGGGCTAGAAATAGGCTCCTAATACCTTTCTACCTAGCTCTGAATGAAGAAGACTCTGATGCAACACCACATCAAATGCTTATTTTGCCTTCTTGTATTAATTTTGTATTGCTAGAGAGGGGTTCTGGAAGGGAAGTTCTGTTAGTTATGTTGAAAAACATCAGGAAAAAATATTTTTACAAGAAGCTGAAGCGTAATCCCACAATGGGCTGCCAGGAATATTAAGAATAAGATCACAATTTTTAGAATTTGAAGGAAAACCTATGCAGGATCTTTATTCAGGTGTGAAAAAGAAGTTGCTGATTTTATGAAACAAGCAAAGTTAAAAAACAAAAAAGGTGCGACTGATTTGGTGAAATCAAGGGCTCACTGCACTATTTTTTTTTTTCTTTTCTAATCTTTGAAAGAGGACATTGAGCTTCGAACCTCAAAATGGAAAAAGAAAAATAATGTTTTTCAGTCTACTGTCTTAGTAGCTTACATTCAGAAATGCATCTGTGTATCTGTGTTTCTGCATATTTTGTGAATGCAGGTCTTTCTACTACTACCCATGGCTGTTTTGCTTTCTGAAAATATGGACAGCATGGCTTCCATTTCCCCAGCCTGCTAGGGAAGGAGACGAGGAAAGAGAGGAGAGATAGCTAGCATGGTCTGAGAGAACCCAGGTGACTTGTGACATAAACTGGTGAAGTGATTTCTGCAAGGGACCGTGTGAGGGCAGAACATCAGTGCAGAGATGAACCAAGGGAAGAGGAGTGTGAACAGCGATGGTGAGAGCTGGGGAAAATGATCTGTAGCTTGGGTGTGGAAAATAAACTCCTCATGAGCATGGTAAGCTGCGAAGTGGGAACAGGCAGAGAGCCTGGAGCAGCACATAGGGAAGGGTCATAATCTGAGAGTGTATCTAAGCCTGTGGTCTACACACCCACACCTGTACCTTCAAGGAAGGCTGGAAAGCCAGGATGAAGAGCTGGTCTTGAATGCAAGCCCAGCAAGTGAAAGCCTGAGTGCTGCAGTTGAACAGCAGAGGCAGAGACCGAGGATGGAGGCCCGAGCCGGAGGAGTGAGCTGCACACTCGGCAATCGGACCTGTACCTTTTATCACAGCAGGGTCACCTGGTTTGCTGGTGGCTCAGCTACTTCTTTTTGACTTAAGAAACTGCTGCCAGAAGTCCTATCCCTGGATCAGTGCGGAGGAAAAGACAGGCGAATGACAGACCAATTGTGTAACTCCTTTTATGAATAAACTCGTGAAATCTAATTCTACCAGCACCTCTCTGGCTTTTTTCAATGAGCTGGTCAGTAACAAATGACCACTGAACAGCACAAAGCAGCAGTATGTTATATGGGAGAACAGATTGAGGCTAATACAACACACGTTCCCCTCCAAACAAGAACCCAACATTACTTCTACATTTTTTTTTCTTTTTTTCCCCCATCTGCAAACACAGTCAGTAAAGCTGAGTAAATATATAAATATTTAAACAAACAAATACTTTCTCTGCTGCCCCCAGGCCTCTGAAACTGAGACTTAGTTGGATTTCAGGCAATCAAACAGCATTGCGTTCACACGCTCACACTGCACGTAGGCTTCCTCTCCACCTTTGACAGAATATCATTGACTTGAGTGCACTGTGATGATTTCAAATAGACTAGGGGTTAGATAATCAACTCTATACACACACATAACCACACGTACACCCCAGCACTTTCATTTATTTCATAAAACACATGACCACAGATGGGATGGAAACACCAAAAAAAGAGCCCAAACAAACAAAAGTGTCCCAAGTACATTCCTACTGATGAACGAACGAAAACTACAGCTAAAATAATTAAAGAAAAAACACAAGAAGCCTGATTAATTTGTCTGTCGGATCTTTGCTGTAGGCAATCACCTGAAACCCTGCTCTCTGATGAAAATATTACTAAATTAAATCTTTTGTGGCTGGGTACCTAATGGGATGTTGTTTATTCCCCACAACCTACACCTTGGGTAGCAGCAGGGAAAACTCCCTTCTGGACTACCTTGCTCTGTCAAAGTCAGGGGTATTCACATCACTGCTTAAGGATTCACACTGTGTCTCTCTGTTGTTTGTGAGGCTGGGTCAGAGTCTAACTACTGACTTCAGAGAGTGTTGGGTCGGTGTTCGGCAAATGGGCGACGACTGCCAATTCCATCTGCCTGTACTGAGGGCAGGAGTACACCTGTCTAGAGGGAACTTGCTCTTTTTACTGACCCGGGGAAGGCAGATACCTTCAGCCTGATCCAAACTGTATTGCAAAGGTTTGGATCAGGCCCTTAAAGAAGAAAGGTGGGATGTAGCCCTTCATCAAATCCTTGTTTTGCAGCTCCCTCAGTTGCCATAACAATGAAGAGTATGTATGTGATTCACTAAAAGAAGGGAAAAAAAAATCAAGATCCTGAATCAGTGAATGATGACATTCCTGCAGACAGAGAAATTACAAAGGCCGAATCCTACTTACACAAAGAAAAACAGCAAAATTGCCATTGACCCTTTCTTAGCAAAGCAGGGACAAATATGTATTTACAAGTGAAATGGGCAAAGCTAATTTTCCATGCCCACACTTAGTGTTTTTTGAAAGCATGTTTTTCAGATCTATGCTGAAAGGGGCTCTGATGTAATACATTTACCATCAGAGATGTACCAAAACCTTTACACAGAAAAAAGTAAATGTCAAATTTATGGCATTATCTTCTCCCTCATAAAAACAAAAAAAAAACAAAACAAAACAAAACAAAACAAAACAAAAAAAAAAAAAAAAAAAAAAAAAAAAAAAAAAAAAAAAAAACACACACAAAAAAAAAAAAAAATCCAGCTGGCCTAATATTGAAGTTGGGGAAATGAAAGATCAATAGCTCACTAGAGCCAATAGGAACCTTTCCATTGATTCAACAGGTTTCAGTTCAGGCCTGAAGGCACTGAGCTTAAGTGACTCCATCAGAGAGTGTTGGTGAGTAATTATCCACGCTGTGATTAGAACCTAGACGTCCTCACCACCCGCCCTCACCCACCAGATAATGCTTTTCCTTTGAATGAAGCTGCAGGAACAGGCAGAAATTTAAACGGAGCAGCTCCAAGGTGTATTAGCCATTACAAATAATTCGGAATTAATGACAATGTTTGTGTTTCTTGGTTTTTTATTGTTTGTTTAATTTGCTTTTAACTTTTCCAAATCCATAGCAGAATGTAGAAACTAGCATTACTCTGGCATCCTTGCCTCCTGCAAGGTCTTTAGGTGCCTTTTCTGCCAGTGTTCCCACAGGCTGACTTGCTTCTTCCTTTTCCCTTTTCTGTCAATTCCTAAACTTGGAATTAAATAATTTCTAAGATACTCTTTTTTTTGGTATCAAAATTGACTGTATCCCCTCTTGTAAATAAACATGAGGCAATGGTATGCTTTTAAATAATTTTTCCAAGAGATTTTTGTTGGTTGTCTTGCCCATTCCTCATTTCCACTGCTACTTTTCTCATTTATTGCCAGCATCTTGAAAGAGATTCTTTTTTCTAAAAAGAAAAAAAAATCCATATAAGTAATAACAAAAAGAATATAGGAAGAAGGAAAACAAAGTAAAAAAATAACCAAGCTCCCTGTGAATGCACAAAACAGAGCAAATCCCACAGAAATGCTTAATTGAATAACAATATATCTTTATACAAGAGGGTGAAAAATTGCATCCTCATCCATGTATTACTGAAGATGGAATACGATCAAATAATTCACATTTAAAAACAATTAAATGTTCACAAAAGAAAAACACTTGGCCTGTAAACTGAAAAAAAAAAGTGTAATGACATGCAAACCTTGAAACTACCATAGACACAGGAACGAGAACGGCTGAAGCTGAATGGTACAGCAGAAGGAGTTAACTGGCTTACCTAGATAAGGCAGCCTACTGTTGCAGAGGCAGTAGTTAGGAAATTTGGATGGAGCCAGGTCTGTGTGCCTGGGTATAGGTGTGTAACAACCTTAAGTCTGTCACATCGCATGTGATCGGCCGCTTCTGCTTCAACCAGTGGCATCTTGCAGAACTGCCCATAACTTTGGGCCCAATCCGAACACAGCCGCAGGCATGGTAGAGCTTTTTCTGGACTTCAGCAGCCTTTGGGGTAGGTTTGTGGCTGCTCTGCAAAGTCCTTTCTTATCAATTGTAGATTTTACACAGTAAGAACATACATTATTTCTACCATGTTTCCCCCCCCACCCCTTAAATGCTGACAAAAGTGTGGGAAAATAAAATTAAACACTTTCATTGCAATTCTACGTTGAAAAAGAGCTCTCTGGGATTAATCCCGTTTTGACTGGGGCTGAAGTTGTTGATCAAAATGCTCTTCGCGGTGAGAAGTTTTCTCAGATCCCTGGCTTTTGTGCACCTGCAGGGCCAAGACCTGATTCTAGAGAAAAGCAAATCTGGTTTCCATGTGTATTGGGTGAAATAATGAGCAGGAAATGGAGCCTAGGCAAGAAAACTGAATTTTCTCTAGGTTAACTTTCAGAGAGGTGAAAACCAATTCAATCTGCTCGGCAAAGGTATCTCACTCTCCCCCTGCTTCCTCTATGCGCCATTTCAAAGAAGTGCATCTTTTACCTTATTATATTATTAGAATGAATCAATATTATTAATATTACACGTGGGCAGTTCTGTAAATTCTTTGTAGATCTCCTCCCCACCTGTTAACAGGAGGTACATTTTACGATCTCTGGTTAGATTGGTCAACTAGGCTATCGATAATCTTAATAAGCAATACCTATATTGCGACCTTTGCTCACAGAACTGAATCTCACATATAGGGCTGTCAGATTCCTTAAAGAAGTATTGACAAGTTCATTACTGTATTGCTACATAAAATTTTAGGTATGATTTTCACTCACTCTGAAGCATCTAGTAACCTAATACTTTTTTTTTTTCCTCCTAAAGCATTGGCCCTTTTACAATTGATCAAATAGTGAATTACAGCATTATAGAGAGGAAACATAATCAGGGGATTTCTACAAGCACACTATGATATATCTTTTGATCTTCTGACAACCTTCATCCCTCTCGATCCTAGGAAGGAAGCACTGTTTTATAGGGATATTATTAGACTGATGCTGCTTTATACATCTACCTGCAAGAAGCTACTGAGTCCGACAAAGATATTTGTGTGCGTTTGCAGTGAGTGATGCATATTATGTGATGCGAATCTATCCTTAGGGACTGGAAAGGAGAGGAACTATGTGCAAATATAAGTCTGCCCTTTCGATACATGCATGCATGCACAGTCCCTGTGTAGTATATACACAGGCATTTGAATTAGAAACAGGCCAAATATGCAGTCAGATCTCATCAGACCAACTCTGTCTGCAAAGCTCCGTTTTTATTCTGATTGAAGAAGCTTCATGTCCAGAGTTATCTGCCCTGGTGCACTAGGAAGGCAGCCTGGATACCTCTAAAATATTTTGGAGGCTCAGACACAGTGTACAAATAAACCAGAGATGAATTAATTAAGTGTGACTGTATCATTAAAATAGTATAATGAGCAAATGGTTACATATCATATTAAACTCTGCATATAATTCCAGGAATACCCTCTTAAGTAACCTAACTTTCACATAAGAGTATGTTCTCTGTACTGTCTTTTGGAAAGGAATTATTTAAAAACCGATATTACCCTACCTGTACTGAATGCATGTTTTCATTAACATGCACATAAAAAAAATGGTTGCATGTGTGTGATATACAAACATCAGGCGCATTTCTATCTCACTGCATACGCAGTTTTGTTATAGAAGTTCACTCTCAGCTACACTTTTTCTGATTTTTTTTTAGATTTTTATGTTCTTTTTATGTTTTCTGGGTTTAAATAACAAAATTAAACACCTTAGCCAAGTAAAGGGGTAAGAATAGTATGCACTGCAAAGTGTGTCTGCACTACACCATGACCTACCAAACCACAAACAACTTTTCTTTGACAAAATACTTTGAAAGACCTTACAGTGAAGGTCCCCATCACCACAACCATATTTCCCTGGAGGCATCAAAATTGCCGATGAAGTCATCTATTAAATAGTTAATGTTAAACAATGACTTTCTGTGTTCAACAAAGGAAGGAGAAATAAACAGATAAGGGTGAGGTAGATCAAAATCTGCATGCCTCATTGGCTGAGCTGTCGGATATTTCTAATGCATTTGAAGGGTTTGTTACTAAGAACCTGTTAAGTATCTTTAAATCTTTGATCTGTAGCCAGTCTTAACAAAGGTGACAATTAATTACAGGAGAGTGCATTGCAATAAAGTTACATCGTGGTCAGTTTATATATACTGTCCAAAGCTGGTTCACAGAAGTCACTGTCAATTAAAGTCTTCTTTGAGTCCAGTTCATTATCAATTTTTCCCCCATGCCTTGATCAATATTTTTGGCTGCTTCTGCTTGACAAACTTAACACAATGTCTATATCTATATGTCTTGCCATTCATTTACATGGAATAGATGGCCATATATGATTTATTTTTAGCTACTACGTATGGTCAGGCACTTTATTTGAGAGGTTTAGAGCTCTCATCCATCTTTATTTTAAGGAGCGACAATAATAAGCCTTCTCTTCCTTCAAGGGGATGTCAGTTGGATATAATGAATGCACATTAAAAGCTGCATTCACCTGCATGTGCATTCAGGCTGTGGCTCACAGTGACAAAAGCAAACAAATGCAATCTCTGTGATGACATCCTGACTCCAGACCACACCAAGAGAGGAAGCATAGACAAAGTGACTCAGTAGATCCTAAGATCCTCAAAATATGACAATGGCTCTCCAGAAGGTAGAGAGAAAGAGAGGCCCTTGTAATAGGTACCCCAGCTCAGTAAGTGGAGCAATGGTGGAAGAAAACCATAATTTTTACTAGCTATGGTTAATATTTTTCCCTTTTTCTGCAGCATATTTTAATGTATAAAAGTCAGTCCATCATGGCAAACCCTGGGAACAGTCGTACAAGCATTGGTGAAGCATTTAAGTGAGTGAGAAATGTGGCAGAGCTCAGGCTTTTTTCAGTTCCTTAGCTGTGTTTTAGTTTTAGTTTCACTTACAGAAGTAAGTAAAGCTAAGGTAAGGGACAAGCCAGCAACCGCAGAAATTAGTAGCATTACCTGCAAGTGTTGAGGTTTGCTATGTAAACTGATAACCCAGAATTTTAAAGAGAATGTGAAATACTAAGTGCAAACCTGCATGAGGATTTCAAATGTGAAGCCACCTAAGACGTAGCAGAAATCTTACTGTGTTCTGCCCAGCAAGCAGTAGGCCTTTGCTCCGAAGTAAAGGTGGTGCAGCGATCAAGGAAGCACCAGCTCTTTGTTAAAGTCAGGATTCAACTTAGTTTCCTTAATACCTCGCTTGCTTAGTGCAAGCTTTTATGGGGCAGAAACCTCACAGTGGTTTGATGGGCAGGTCACGTTAAGCTCTCCCCCTGCTTTTTCAGAATATTACTTTGAGGCTGTAACAAACACCAGCATCTGATGCTTTCTCTCTCTTTTAAATGCAGGTAAGCGGTCCAACAGCCTAGATCATCTCCCCTACTTTTTCTCCCTTGGAACCATTACTGCCTGTCGCATAAACCCACCTCAGTTCACTCTTGATTGACGGGAGGGACAGTAACAGCTCCTTTAGTGTCGTTATGGTCTGTCGGGTCAATGCGGCTGGTATGCATGTGCACAGGGTATGCATAATAAAGAAACACCCTGATGTCTTGCTGAGAAATGTGGCTGCATACTTCCAGCTCTTAAGGCTAGAGGAGACCCTCCTTGATCACTCAAACTCTTCCGTCCCTTGCTCTTGACCATCATGAACAGAGTTCTCTGCCTGCCCTCCCTGACAGATACAATCTGCCTTTCGGTTGAGCACAAGACATCTTCCGTAATCTCGCTCACTCTTTACTCGGACAAAATTTCCAGGTGCTTTCTGACAATCTTCTCCAAAAGACTATTCCATCAGCTGCATGGCTTTTATTATGCTATGGAATTTGAATCCTCTGCTAAAGAAAGCCTTGCCGGTGGCACTGGCCACTAGCAGATGTGGGATACAGGACCAGATGAACCACGCTTCTCATACAAGGTGACAAGGATCCTCAATTTTTCCCTCTACTTCAGTGCTGAAATTTCCGATGTTTTCTGGCTCGATATGGGAAAAAAATTATATAAAACTAAACCAAATTACCTAATGTTCCTATTGTTTCTTGCAGAAATTAGTAAGTTTATGATTCACCCCTTAATTAAAATCTTGGTAGGGACAAATAAATACTATGAAATTTGCTTGTTTCTAATTAGTTTTGTTTTTTTTTTTTTTTTTTTTAAAGAAGAAAGATACCTTTTTTATTCCATAAAATTCCCAAAGGCACCAGTATATGTAGACATTGAGGGGCAGAAGCAATTTTAGTCCGTAAAAGTGTAAGAAATGTAAGTCTAACCTGGTGAAATGTAAGAAAAGAAACAAAAGCTGTGGGCACACAAACTTTAATGTCTTTCCTTTTTCTGCAATAATGTAACTTTTAAACAAATCCATCTTGTAAGGATGATTAGTTCATATGGTAGTGGGACTAGCTGAGGAACAGCTTTCAGTGCAAAACTTGACAGGCAAGCAAGAGATCCCAGAAAATTAGACTTTGTATTGGAAATGCTGACACAACCGTAACAACAGCATCATAACTGGCTGCAGCTGCTTTTAGAAACCAGAATCCATGTCCAGACCCCTGAAAAAAAAAGAGTTAACATATACCCTTATAATTTATGGAGCAATCTGGGCTATCTGTTTGACACTATCAAAACACATAGACTCTCATATGTACAGGAGATTTTAATGAACAGAGGGTTGCTTTTCTCCTCTCTTCCATCAAGTTATCCAGTTGCACTGTGACTCTTTTAATGGATTGTTCTTTAGACCTAAGGCTTAAGTCTCCTTTGTTTTATTCCAGTTTATTTGTGCGTTTACCTCCCTAAAACTTGTTTGGTTTACTACCATACTAAATGCTGTATGTGTTGCTTTCAGCCAGGCAAGTCTTATGTTTCAATTATAGAGGAGTTTATTCAGCACCTGTATTGCATTGTGCTTCTTTTCAACTAAAATTTCCATTTCCCAAAGGCTGTAAACATGAATGTGTACACATCTCTTTTTCTGTATGTATACACACACAAAACTATACATTGCTGCATATAAACATACACATCATCCTGACTAAATGCTCATTTTCATTGCGCCTTTGAATTTCTGACATATCCAAAACCTTCATAAACATCCTTAAACTTAACAAGTTTTTTTTTTTTAATCATCTATCTTTGTAATCAAATAGAACAGAATATAATGAATGGAAGCCTTGTTCCCCTACCCCAGAGCTGTCATAAATTTCAAATTTATTTATACTTTTAAGAACATAAAGCTGTAAAAGAACTAAACTATTCTTTCCATACTGCATTTTTCTATCTGCACTGAATGCTTACAGAGTGAGGTTTGGGTCAGATAGGAAAAACACCCCAATCACGGGACTGCAGCAGTGGATTTCAAGGAGGTTTTAGGGGGTTTGTGCTTTTTCCAAAATAAAGGTTGAAAGAGTGTTGTTGGTCTCAAGTCTACGCAAGGCTCCTTTCCCAGTGCACACTATCTCCACACTTTAAGTACATTCGCCCGCATGTGTTTCAGTAAATCTCATTAAAGTGTGGAATGCTGATTTCTTCTGACTTCCTAAATAGAATAGTATGGAGACCTGTATGTTTTAAATTAAAACATTTCCCAGGCCTTGGGTACAAGCAAGCTTCAATAGAAAAGACTGTTTAAACCTATGGGGACAGTCCTATATTTAGATTACATTAATTCATAAATATTATTCTAAATACCTCTTAAATTGGCCTTAAATGACTTCAAAGATAATGCATTATAATATGGCTGTCCTGAGAGCACTAACCTTTATATCTCCCAGTAACTCAGCCTTTAAGCATACTCCACAGCTAGATGAGGGGAAGTTATGAATGAATGTCTTGCTAAATTGTTAAATTGTGATTAGTTAACTCAGTGCATGTGTGTGCGAGTATGTGTGAGTGCGTGGGTGGGTCAGCTCAGCCCCGGTAGATTTCTACCCGTGGATCTCAGCACACAGCCTCTTCCCAACCCTACAGCAAAGTACCAGAGCAAGAGCCTGTTCCTGCCCCGTGTGGAGAGAAGCGAGGATGGGGGGAAATACAGAGCAGCTATGCTCGTGCCATAAAAGCTTATTTTTTCAGGGATCTGGCAAGCCTTTCCCACCTTCTCCCACATCCAGCTTCCCCCGTACCCCTTCTCTCTTTGCATATCTGCAAAAGAATCATAATCCCCTGCCTCTTTCCTGGTGTCTGTACTGGTATCAGTCAGAGCTGCTGGTGAGAGAACCTGGGACTTCACTCTCCTTTTGTGATAGTTTTTCTTGGAGGAGGGCATAGTAATGTACTTTAGGTTCTTAATTTTCAATTTCCTCCTGCCATACAGGGGCACCGCAATGGGATGTCTTCGTAATATTTTCAAGAATACACATCCTTTGATCTCGTTTCAATGAATTTACACCTGAAACTACTCTGGTTGCTGTTTTTTTACTTTAAGTTAATTCCTCTCTCTTCCCTCCTCCTAGAACAATCCCACCTTCTCCCCCTCTACACCCAAGGTTTGCTCTCCGCACACTTAAATAAACTAAAGCCTACTATTAACCCTTCAGGGTGTACCACTGCCACAGTCTCATCCCCTGAATTAGGAATGAAATCAACTGAGAGTGATGGATCAATTAATGTATAAGCATTATGCATCTCTATGGAAAGCATCTTGGGGTTTTGTATTGCCAACCTACCCCTGTGAGCCAAGTTGGGCTATCTTTATGCAATTCTTCACCTACGCCTGCAAAGCAAAGCCAAAATAAGGACATCTGAGTGAATACAATGCTTCACATGACTGCATTTAGAGAAGGGAAAAGAGAAAAAATAGATTAAAAATGAAATAAAGTGAATAAAATAATAGCAAAAAACCCCAAACACAACCCTCATACTTCAAAGCCCCATCACGCTTTTTGACTTAATAGTAATTAATCACTACTGGCAAGAAAGTAATTTTTTTCCAGGTAGCCAGAGGCACATTTTTATCAGGATTAGCTAATAAATCAGCGGCATCGCTAGAAAGGAGTTCAAACTCTTCTTGGATGTACTAAATAAAACCGATCTCTGAAATGCTGGCAGCTCAGTGTCTATTGAAGTTTTGCTCAAACCCTAGCCCGCAAAATAACAATCATCATCATAAATTTTCTTTCCAAAGTCCAAAACTTATAGCAGGTTAAAAATGACTGTTTATTTTGAGATGAACTCATGCAATCTGATTTGATGAGGTTACAGATTCCCCACCTGGCTTTTTTCCTAGGTTGCAGCTTTACAACAGAAATGAAATGAAGGGAAATGAAGTTAGCATCTTGCTTAATTCAGGGATATGTGTTAAACACATCCAAGCAAGATAAATGATCTCTCTCTCTCTCTCTCCTCTCTCTCTCTCTCTCTCTCTCCCTCTCTCTCTCCCTCTCTCTATCTCTCTCTCTCTCCCCCTTCCTGAGTTTGTCTCTGTGAAGAGGCATACAGGCATACAGTAAAAGCAAAACTGAACTGAAAGAGAGAGAACTCAAATTTATGAGACAGAAATTGAAGTTAGTGCACAGAACGATTAATCTCAGGTTTAACATAAAACAAAAGAATAAAATCTCATCAACAAATCACCGTAACCTCTCACTACCAAAAAAAAAAATACTTTATCAAAGTGTTAGCTCAAAGATATCCTCTACACTGGGTTGAGAGATTCTCTTCAGTGTAGCTTTTACTGCTATTATTTTTATTTTACAGAAACCTTAGATAATTTTTTGCAAACACATGCATATACACAGATGAACTCAGTGTCTACTCTCACTGTTAGATGAAATCTCTCAGGACCTTTCTTTCCCTGCACTTCTTACTATTATTTTTATTGCTATTATTAATAATTATCATAGTACAGGTGTCATGTTTAAATGATGCCAATCAGACCTTGATGTGGCTTCTAGGAAGACAGTCTGAAAAGAAAGCTAGGTTCAAAAGAGCTATACTGATCATTTTAAAAATGAGAAGGGTGTATGAAGCGACCGGCAAGAAATGATGGAAGAAATATCCTATAACTTAGACTGCGTCCCTAGTCCCCGAGCCCCGAACACTTTCTCTAGCCTGTGTAAAACTGGTACTTTGCACTGTCAGGGTATATTTTCATTCGCATTTCCTGAGAGTGGAAGCAAGGAGGGGAGTGAGTGGGAAGGGGGAAGAGATGCCTGCTAAACATGTCGTTAAGTTCAAGATTTACAACTCGCTAAGGCATCTGGAAAGCTGGAAAGCCAGTAATGACATTACCGGTGACTGTCACTGCCAGAAGTCCACCAAGCTGGACTAGACACTGCTACTGAAGCTGTCCTGCAAAAGATACAACTTCTCCTCTCCCCGTGGCCCCGTGCTAAAGGCTTTCTCCTCTTGCACTAAATCTGGAGTCACACCCCAACCACTTCTGACCCCGTCTTTTTCTTTTCCCTTTTATTTTTAAAAAATTATTATAAACATTCACATACACACTTGTATACAGAATCTGAGTTAATAAGGTGGCTCATATCACTCCTGGTTCTCTCTCGCTCCTAAGCGGGGCTACCATGCAAATTTCCTTCAACTTCCTCCCTACGAGTCCTACTTTTCTACCCGAGGATCTGAGCATCTCTCCCCCACTACACACACCCTCCCCCGCCCCCAAAACGGAGCACCATCTAATCTCATAGGCATCTCCGGAGAGCCTAAGCTGAGCGGCGAAATGAGCTGGCAGAGATGGAGCAAGTGAGGCATCGTGTGAGGAGTACATCTCTACTACCTTTAGAGAAAATCTAAAAAGTTCCCAGTGTGGACTTCGGGCACATTAAAGTAGTGTTTGCAATATGCCTGGTCAGAGACTTCTCCCCTCTGGAACTAACCTGTCACCTGTCTTTTTTGTCTCGCCTTCTCCCACACAAGCACACATACCGTGATTTTGTGCACACACCCCTGCCCCGCTTGAGATGGGTTTCTTTATTGTTGTTTATATCCCTCTTCCCGTGTTGAATAGAGCCAAATGAAATAGCTCTCCCGGAGCAACTCACTCTCCTCCACTTCTTGCTTTGTAGAGGACTACAAATTATAAATGTGACAGCAGCAAAAATAAATAATTGCCAAAAAAAAAAAAAAAAAAAAAAAAAAAGAAAAAAAAAAAGAAAAGAAAAGAAGAAGAAGAAGAAGAAAAAGCCGCCGGTGCTAGATACAGAACAGTTGTAAAATTGGGGGCTGCCAGCAAACCCAGGGACACACAGACAGACACACAGACAGACCCCTGGGCTGACGAAGAGCTGCTCCCGAAGGTAAATACAGAGCACCCGCTCCGGCTTCAGCACCGCGGACAGCTGCCGCCGGCCCCGCGCCCGGGCCGCCGCTCGCCCGGCGCTCCCGGGGAGCTGCCTCTCACCCCTCCAAAAAAGCGGGGAAAAAAATAAAAATACTAATAAATAAGCCAAACGGAGCGCACTCCCTGCCCTGACTCTCGCTTTTCTCTTCCCAGGATGGGTCTATTATTTCTTTCCCTGCCCCCCCAGCCTGCCGCCTCCGCCCCCGGGCCAACCAAAAATGAAATAAAATGAAATGAAATCGAAAGAAAAGAGAGAGAGAGAGAAAGAGAGAGCCAGGGAGAGAGAGGAAGCCTGCCTTTCTCTCCCGATCTCTCCCGGGAAAGTTCAGGAGGTAACTCACCTTTGTGCATGCCAGTGAACCTGTCCTTCAGCACCGTCAGTTCATAGATCTTCCCGAACTCCTCGAAGAGCGGTTTGAGGTCTTTCTCGTCCAGGTTACGGGGGATCTGCCCAATAAAGAGCTTAATGGCATCGTGGTCCTTCATTGGGATGGTGGATGGGTTTCCGGGACTATGGTTTAATCCGTTCATATGCCCGTTGGTGCTGGGGTTGCTGTGATTGCTACTCAGGCTGGTATTGTCTGGTTGTCCGTTTGCTAACGTGGCCATCTTTATATACATAGAGAAAATCTTCTTTCCTTTTTTTCCCCCCTCTTCTTTTCTCTCTCCCTCTCTCTCTCCCTCTCTCTCTCCCTCTCTCTCGCTCTCTCGCTCCCTCTCCCTCTTTCACACACACACACACACACACTCACACACACACACACTCCTCCCTCTCTGTCTCTCTCTCTCTCTCTCTGGGTCTGATCTGATTTTTTTTTTACATTGAAGATCTGTGTCCTTTCCGTTTAAACAGGCTGGATCGGTTCAAATTCCCAGCCAGACTAGGGGGTGGGGTGTGAGTGTGTGGATGTGTGTGTGTACGGGGAAGAGAGGCTAGGGGTGGGGGATTGCTTTTGCCTCTACTCTGGCTAAACCCCCTCCTCCCATTCAACCACCCCCCTGTCTGTCTGCCCGGCAGAGGCTTAATGGTATCTTCCAACACAGCCCCTGGCTATAAATAGCACTAGGCGCATGGCTCTTTGAGAGACAGTCAATTTCTATTGTGCCAAGTGAGCAAAGGGGAATGGTTGCGTTTTTAGGACCAATGATGATGATTTTTTTTTCCTTTTCCTTTGCAAGCCCTCCGATCAATCGCTGTCGTTATAATTTCAGTGATCATCGGGAAATCTGCCTTTTTATTTGAGAGGGGAAAAAACCCAAACCCAAGGTGTTTTGACTTCTTTCTGTTATGATGATGCCTCTTACTTATTATTTACTCTTATTATAATTTTGGAAATGATAATAAAAGCAGTTCAGATATGGATGAATCCCCCGGCTCAGAGGTTGCTTTTGCTGTTGTTGTTGTGATTGTGATGTTACAAGCTCTCTTTACTATATCTGTTCATGTTGCATCTAAAAAAAAAAATGCATGCTCTTTAAGCTCTTTTTTTAAAATATAAATTATGTTACTGATTATGACATCAAACTAAGAAAGCACAAACTATATTATTGTAGTGCTTTAAAGAGAGGAGAAAAATATTGAAATTACTGTTGTTAATTTTTGTGCTGCCAGTATTTATTTTACGTAAAGTCAGTGCGGGCGTTATCTCCTATACGGGCTGTGTGTGTATGTGCGTGTGTATATTGGAAAGGGATTGATTAGGTAAGGTTTTTCTTGCCCGACTTTCAAGCCATCAGGATATTTTGTCTGTCCCTGATGGAAACATAAATCGTATTTTGTAGTCATCAGTGATCGGGAGTTGCTTGTCCGAACAATGCTCTCTAGACAAAGTGTACTGTACGGTGGAGACGAAATCAGCTCTTCTTTCACAGCATCTGGGGGTGGGGAGGGCAGGGAGCCTCGGATTAAGGACACAACTCCCCCTTGTCCCCCAAATAATAATAACAGTAATCCGGACAGCAACAAAACAAGGCTCTGCGTGCGCTCTGAGCAATCTTCCCCTTGTTTGTTTTTCTCCCCTTTCCCTTTCCTGCGGTTCTCCCGCTTCCCGTGCGAGCCGTGCGCGGATGAAGCTCGCAGGAACACCAGCAGGCGAGCTCGGAGCAGCCTGCGAGTTACCTGGCCTGAACCCCGTCTCCGCTCCCGGGCGGGCTGCAGGCGCTGGGCGCTCGGCTCTCTCTCCCCGCTGCCCGGGGTGCCCGCAGCCCCGCCGGCCCCGCCGCTCCGGCCCCGCGGGGCTCCGGCCATTGTTCCCGGCGCCGCCGGCCGAGCCCCGCGGCGGAGGCGGCGGCGGCCCCGGGGAGTTGGGGAAGGGGGGGCGGGCTGGGAGCGGGACCCCCCCGGCCGCCCGTCCCCCGGGAGCGCAGGGAACACGTGTGACAGCCGACGGAAGGGGCAGCCGCGGAGGAAGGAGGTTATTAGTTTAAAATTTCAACCTTCCTGCCTTGCTTTACTGATCGGGATTTTTTTTTTTTTCAAATTTTATTTCTGTTTTAAAAACAACCAAACAAGCAAACAAACAAAAGAAAGGAGCAAGCTTTACCACCTTTCCACTTTATTTGGCTTTTGTTTTAATAATAGAGAAGGAAGGCAGTGTCCTGCCAACCCCCTCTGTCCCCCATCCCCTCCGCCTCCCTTTAAAAAAAAAAAAAAAAAAAAAAAAAAAAAAAAAAAAAAAAAAAAAAAAGCACAAACAAAAAACCACCCCCAAACAACAAAAACCTTAAAAAAATTAAAATCACCCCATTGCAGGTGGCTCGGCTATTCCAACTACTGCTGTGTCTGAGAGTACTCCCCTGTCCTGCCAGCAGAGGAGCGGGGATGGATCGGGGGGCGGCAGGACTGTGCCCCTCCCCGGGGCCGCCGCCGATCCCTGCGAGGGGAGCGCTGCAGGCGGGAGGCGGGACGGGACCGGCCCCGAGGAGCCTCCCCATCCCACCCTCCGGGGGCCCGCACCTGGGGGCGACACCCGTGCCGAGCCCCGGGCAGCCTGCGCTGCCTTTTACGGCTCTTTAAATCTCCGGGCGCTGATGGGCAGCAGCGGCTGTCAGCCGCCTGGTGCCGGGCTGGTGGCAGGCACCGCGCATTGTCTGCCGTCTGACCAGGCGTGCCGTGTACTGGGGTCCAAGCCGGGGGGTTGAGAGGGCTGGTCTTCCCGTCTTCCCTTCCTCGGCACACTTCTGCAACCTTTAAAGGCTACGGAGATGTGACAGCCCAGGAGCTGCGTGGAGGGTAAAACCCTCAGACAGCCCCACTCCCAAATTCCCAGCCCTGTGACTCACCTGTTTTCAAGTCCTGCCTTGTGCCTTGGACTGTGATAAAAGAATGACAACAACAACAAAACCTTTCAGCCCTCCCCCCCGTCCCTTAAAAATCCTAATAACCGCTCTTTGTGACCCCTAAAACCACACACGTGATAGAACCAGGAGGACTCACTAGAAAGAGGACCTAAACCTTTTTTTTTTTAAAGAAGAAATATCCACTACAGTGAAAATATAACAGAAAATATACAGTGGTATAACGTCCGACACCGATCCATCCCCGGGATAGTTCTGTTAACACCTTGTCCATGAGCAGGCCACTCTGCCTGCAAGCACGGCTTATCCCAAATGAAAGCCAATTAAAATGAACAGGGCAGTAAAAAGAGTCAGTTTGCTGCTCAGTGCTGGTGTCCCTTTTATAACAATCTCTATTTTTTAAAACTTTGAGCTGGTCCATGCCCCGTTTTCACAGAGCCGTAAGTATAGTCATTTAGAAATGGATGCTGTTCAAGTACAGCCCCCTGGTGCACAGGCACAGCTGTGAGGGGTGGCAGGATGAAATAATATGGACACAAATATTGCTACAAGGGCTCCAAGATGAACACAGCTGCTGCTGTGGGTGGAAATAGCTATACCCCGTAAGCACCTTTACACATGTACAAGGGGCTGTAACGGATTTTAAACAGATACAGGCAAAGGAGGAGTGAAATTGTTATCTGTAAGCCAGCTTTTGCTAAACAGTTCCCCAGTGAGAAATGTTCCCAGTGTAATCACAGTGGGTCCAGTTCAGCAATCCAGAGGCTGAGAAGTCCACAGGAATTTTGTAATGATAAAGTCTTTTGTATCAGGCTTCGATTTATTTCTCCAAGAGAGTAAAAATTATTTATCTGCTTGGGACCAAAATGAAGCACTTCTTTTTTTTTTTTTTTTTTTTTTTTTTTTTTTTTTTTTTTTTTTGGTACTTACAGGGAAAAAGCAGCCCTCTCCCACAGCCATTTGCAGCCCCATTTTCTCTTTTCTCCTGCTTCTCTCTGGTTAGTACATATTTTTATTTTTATTTTTTTTTAGCACACAATCACCATTTATTTTGGTGGTAGATAGCCATCAATTTTTACCTCCTCAGAAGAAATGTTATCCGGAATCAACAGGGCTGGAAGAAGGCACCGACACGACACTGCCAAGCCGGGAGCAGAAGGATGCAGCAGGACCAGCCACAGGTATATACACACCTCCTGTGAGAAAGGGCTTGCAGACCAGGCTTTGGCTTTTAATGTGCCTTTCAAAGGGCTTGATTGATTGCTGTTAATCCTGTGAACAACTTCGGTGTTGTTAACAGGACTGGCCGCATTAGTAAAGGTACTTGCATGCATTAGTATGCTCCTCGTCCCCATGACGTCAATAGACAGTTTTCCAATGACTTCCAGGAGGGCTGGATCAGGCCCTTGCTAGCAGCAAGTTTTTAATGAACACCATGTGGTGCAGGCAAGGGGGACACAGCGATACATCAGTCCTGACTGTCTTCGTTCTCCAGGAAATGAGCAAGTGAAGAAGAAAGGTAGGAATAGGCTGAAAGGTTGCTGGAGGGGGATTCTTCTGCTGAACTTCAAACCCCTGGACCCACAGCACACAAACCCATCAGCTGTTGTATGATGTAAAAAGAATTGCAGGCAGGTTTTGTTCCAAATAAATTACCAATATATGTGAATTTTATTTTTAAACAGATAAGCTATATAGCAGGCAAGTTTTGCTCCAAAGAAATAACAATTCACGTGACTTTTGCTTTTAAACAGCAATTTCTCCTTCTTTAGATTTAGTTAGCTATACTCACAAATACACTCATATACTCATAGATTTTCTGCTAGAATTTTTTAAATTAAGATTATTTCTAAATGAAACATGAGACTGTTAGTATAAAAGACATTCTGATCACAAATCAGATACAGCTCACAGCTGCTCTTAAAGGGCCCAATCCTGCCAAGTCTTCTAACTCAGCTGGAATTGTTTACTTCAGCTTGTTCGGCTTTGCAGGGAGTGCTGACAGGATCAGGGCATATTAGCTACGTAATCAAATGAAATAATTGAGAGCTGCATGTGGGCCTCTAATAACATGTAACAAAAGAAGAGGGACCATCATCCACTAAACTTTGGGTGAGAACCCAAGCATCAGGGGATGGGCCCGATCCTGAAAACCTTAATCTGCATTGTTGTTAATCACTCTGCTGTGGTCAGAGGGATTATTCATCTGAGGAAGGATTACCCATGTGAACATTTGCAAGATTGGTCCCTGAATTAATGCATAAATCAGTGTGGGTTGGTGGTGGTTTTGTTTGTTTGTTTGTTTTTGTTCTCTGCCTTAGTTAGAATCAAGAAGGTTGATTGTGGAGAGAAATGAAAAATTATTTGTATCCAAAGGAGCTTAGCACAGGATTGTTACAAAATAAGAGTTTGTTTATGGAGGCATTTTGTTATTAAAGTAGAACTAGTGAGTTTGAGGTGGCAAAGGGAGAGCTGCAAAAAACCTCATGGTTAATAGAGGATAGAAAAGTAGAAGAGAGCATGCATGCACCTGTTTGAAGGGATGTTTAGACACAGGTTTTGTGCAGACACATGCATGCACATCATTACATTCCACACAATGGATTCTGCCATCTAAACAGCTCTCCAGAATATTCCTGTTGCTTGTGCTGCACACACCGTAAACTTGTTGGATTAGTCCTTTGAAAAGAATATCAAGTTTATTATCTCCTCATCCCTTTTCATAATAGGTATGTCCCTGTACATAATGAGTAATGAAAGCAGGCAAGCTGGTATTGTAGGAACAATAATGCTTCATGTTAATACCGTCCTTTTCATCATCAAAGCATTGTACCGTCATTAACAAATTAATGCTTACAGCGCCCCTGTGAGGAAGGGAGATTTCACTTTAATAGGATCTGGTAGCACCACCAATTAAAAAGGTTGCCTCAGTCTAATAAAATCCTGTTCAGCTTTGATAAACTGCACTTGTGTTGGCTGAAACTCTAAACTGGGCACCAGCATGCAGCTCAGTTTCTTTAACTATTTCTCAAAATTTTGTCTATAACTGTTTGTCTGTTCCTGAGAACAACACGTAGGAGAACTGGGCTGGATTGAACGGATTCAAATGAGATGCTTTGTAAAGCTCTCCTGTCCCCATGGTTTACAGCATGATACTAAGAGCTGTCAGAAGGTGAAGCTCTTTCTCAAGTTTTTTTGCTGTCTCTGGGAAAATCTGCCCCAAAGTGGCCAATTAAAAGCCTGGGGAAAATGGCAGTTCTCAGATGCTCACTAGAGAGGCAGATTTCCAAAACCAGATTCCCCAGTGACTTGGCTCTCACTGGGTTTGCTACAGTAGAGAGAGTTATTCCTGTCATTGCAGCTCAGGGCCAGGACAGGGCAGAAAAAATTGGAGTCTGGATACCTAAGACAAAAGCAGGGAATGTGTCTCCCCTTTGCTCTCAGGGGCTGACAGAGAGATCCAACAGTGAGACTAGAGCAGAAACTAAAAAGAGGCAGCTGGAGGAAAATTCAGGTAAGCTGGAAAGACAAGGAGATTGGAGTATCTTTGTGTTGGATTCAGAAGGGACTCAAATGGGCAACAGACTGAGATTCAGATTCAAAGATAGTATGTGTATCAGGAAATCAATGACCGAGTTCAGAGAAAAGGTTTAAGAAAAGTATTAATTTCCTTAATCTCAGCACAGTCTGACAAGTTTGGTCCTTACCAGTCCCCCAGGTACCTTCTGGGTGCAGCTTGGAGGTCATCCCAGACCAGTGTGGTGTTTTCAATAGGCACTGCAGACAGGACAATGTGGGTTTTTTTATGGAAAAGAACATTTAGCCATATGGATAGTTGGTGCCATGCCATTTGGACCCAGGGTTAAAGAGTTCTCTGGTTATTTATTTGTATTGACCCAGTTAGCCACAGAGAGCTTTGGAGAAAAGGTTGTGTTGAGACACAGCAGTCTGCTTCTCAGTAGGAGGAATCTGGGAAAATGGAGAGAAATGGGAGGCGAGATAAATCTGATGGGCAACCATCTGCAGTACAAAACCAGGGAAAAGTGAGTGATTAATACACAAAACACAACGTAAGAAAACATCAGAAAATAAATTCTAGTAAAGCACAGAGGATCTGAGATCTCTGAGCCTGGTAAACTTAGGGGTAAGGCACTTAAATACTGAGGCAGGGTAAAAGAGACAAATTGAAAAAGAGCCAAAAAGCAGAATTGGATACAGGATTAGAACAGTGAAAGGGAATACAGAGTGAAAGGGGTGGATCTGAGACGGGGATGAAAGAACTGGAGGTCTTGACTGAAAGAATACTTGCTCTTAAAAGTCCACTCTTTTGTGAGTCTACTTGAAATGTGAGGTAATCTCTCAGTCCTCTGTAGTCAACAAACAGCACTACACATGCCATCTACTCTGTGAATGATCATGTAATTAAAGTCTGAATTAGAATGCATCTGTACAACAAAGGAAAATCCAGGTTGTGCAAGTAACCTCAATTCTGGGAGCTCTTAATATTTAAGTGCTTGTCTTTGCAACCAGAATAATTTCCTTTTAATTAGGGCTTGTGTGCAAGGAAAAAAAAACAAAACAAAAAAAACCCCAAAAAAACCCCCCCAAAACCCCCCAAAACAAACAAACCAACCAAAACAAACCCCCCAAAAAACAAAACAACAACAACAACAACAAAAAATCAAAAAACCAACCAACCAACCAAAAAACCACAAAAACAACAAAACAAAAAAACAAAAAACAAACAAAACCACCAAAAAAACCCATAACAAAATAAACTTCCCACAACACTTTTTTTTTTTTAATATATCCAGTTTGGGATTTGGGGACTTTAACTCAATTTACCAAGGTTAAAGATGGATTATAAGCTAGTTTTTGGAGAGTGTTGTCCTCCTAGAGCCACAGTCAGTGTGTATGCTTGAACACCAGGCCTAAATCTGAGAAAAGACTTTAAGCAGCTAACTCATATTTAGGCACCCAGCTGCTTGCTGAACTTTAGAGAGAATGAAGCATGGAGATTAGGTGTGTGACGTTAGTATCCCAAATCACTGGTCCCTTTTCACATGGACCTTTACAGCCTCAGGGGAAAAACATGGCAAAGTCAGAGCTCAGATTCGGAACACCCTGACATTCCATGGCGTGTTTTACTTCTGAAGCTATGCCCAGCCTTGCTTTGAATGACACAGGTTGTCGGCACAGTCTCAATGCTGTATTTATTTGCATGAGTGAATACTTGTTTTATAAAACCCATTCTTGCTCCTATTTTATTCTCTGAGTGCCCAGAGGGAATGACAGTCAGGGTCCAGCATTAATGCCGCTGATTTAATGTACCTCATTCTAAGGCAGATGCATGGCAGATGACCAAGTGCTGACAGCGTGTGTCTCTGTGTGTGTGTGTGTGTGTGTTTTCTTGGGGTGCTGTGAGCCCATGTAGGACTGCATCCACACATGCACCCGGGGAAATACTGCTGAAAGAAAAGGAAGGTACTCTACAGCCAAACATGCAAAAATACTCCTCATCAGTTTTCTGCTAGAATTTCATAGAGACCTTAAGGACTTTTTTTTCCTCTCTCTGCGAGTCTCTCTGCCTATTTCACTCCCTTCCTATCTGTTTGTCTCCATATCTACAAATATATCAGTTCTTTGCTGTCTGATAGATGATATTTCTACCTGCATTATTTGTTACTGGTGTTGCAAATATGCTCAGTTTCCTTAATGGTCAAATTTATAAATCTGTCCCAGATTTATGAATATAATAAAATGTAGATCTGTTCTTATATCTCTTTAAACTCCTATTAATTATTTGTTTTTTGTCTGTTTCTGTCAGAATAGTAAATCACAGTGAGCTGTCTTCTGAAGGCCAGCCATACATGTAGAGACAGTAAAGGAAATAAGTAGGGATATTTGAATTGTCCATGGCTTCAACAGCAGTGGGAGAGAATACTCATGGTGCTAGTTAGCTATGGGGTCAAGCCCACATTAATAAGCTCATGGAACAAATAGAAGAGATTTTCTGGCTGCCGTGTGCACACTCAAGTGTGCACTCTCTAGGAAAGTGTAGGGTCTTGGTCACTTCAGAAATACTTTTCCCCCTGGAAGCTGGCTTTCTCTCAGCCAGCCTTCCAGCATCTCAGGAAAACTGTGTGTTGCATGTACGTCCCTATGATCTAAAAGTAATAGTTATAGTACAAGTGACACCATAATACAAAGATTCAGACTCAGTTTGCTCCACTGACTGAAACAGGAGGGTGAAGAGTCTTTCCTACGTTTCCATCTGGTGGGTTGTGCTGGGCCTGAAATTAGAACAGACAATCTTTTATCCATTGTGCTTTCTGCATGTATCCATTTCATTTTGGAATCTCAGTTACATCTGCAGTTGATTCTAAAAGGTAGGTGTTACTGGGGGCTGTTCATCTCTCCAGACCTTTAGCTGAAGAGGAACTGGTAGATTAGAATTCAGAAAGCAGAAATGCCGGATCTCTAGGAGGCAGCAGATGAGAAAAATACTCAGAGAAAGTCAAAAGAGGGACAGGGAAAGGGAGGTAGAGAGGGAAAATTGAAAGGAACTTCAAGGTTGAAGGGAAAATTCTAAGTCACAGTTCAGGCAGGAGAAGGTGAAACTACTACCTTTCCTGGAAGAACTAGCAAAGTCTTGGTGAGGATATCTGTTGGGATAAAAAAATGAAGAATTTATAAAAAAAAGAATCAGGTAGGTAAGGCTACTCTGAGGCCTTTCTGAGGAAGGTCTGAACAAACACTTAAGAAAACTAGATGCAAGAGCCTGGAGGGGTATAAACATAAAGTCAAAGAGGTCGTGCATGGGGAGAAATGACAAAAACCACATTGGCACTTCCAGAATCCATAACGGAGTTAACAGGACCCTGAAACTTGCCATAATTCCACAGCTCTGAATTAATTTAAGAGTCTGAACAAAATGTTCCAGCTCCATCTACAGCGGCTCCTCATGGAAACCTGCTATCACTACCATCTATTACGTTGTGACAGAAAATAATGGAACGAGTGGAAAGATATCATGACCTTTGTGAATTTATCTATACCAAAAAAGGGCATAAGATGAGCAGGCAAGTTTATATACGTATTTACATGCATATTTTGACATTGAAACTTAGGATACACCAGCACTAGCTTCTCACACAGTTGGAAGCCAGCTTTTTTTTGTGTGAAATAATGGGGCAAGTTTAAATAAACTTCCACCCACTAGATTGGTTGGAAGGTCTGCCATCAGAATAAACAGCAAGTCTTCTCAAGCATGTGGAATAAGTCAAATGAAGCACATCTATCCAAAGTTGGATCATTTGGAGACTCAGTGGCAAAATGGGAGGCTTTCTGTCCTGTAGTTCTTCTTCTATGTGTTAGTTCATGCTTCTGCTGGCAAGCGGCCAGAGAAGCACTAAGAAGAGACAACAGAGAGCCCTGCTAGGTCCCAGGCTGACAGAATCAGACCTTGCTTTCCAGGGGCAATTGATTTTGAATAGAAAAGGCCTGGTCTTCTTCCCAGTCTGTGCAGAGGAAAGGAAATACAGTATTTCTTCTTGGTTGTAACTGCAGAAAATGTCCAACTAACTGGCTAAAGAAGAGCATGATATCTGCTTGCTTGCAGTGCAACTTGAGCAGAATCACAATTCCACAGAATGGGACATAATGGTAAGGTTATACCAGACATTTATGAGAGATATCCAGCAAATGCCAGCCATGTGTATTATTACTCTTGTCCCTGAAATCAGTGGCAAGAGAGGCTTTCTTAGCAATGCATGTGAGAGAATTCTGCTCCCTTGAAGAGCTGGGATCAGGCCATGAGGAAATTGGCCACTTTGAAGATTTTTAAATGGGTGATAAACATTATGTAATAAGATTATAACCCTGACATAACAACAGATTCTTTGTCTTTGGGGTTCAGTTATAAAATGGAACATTTTTAGCAAAGGGGTGTCTATCTCTAGGTGATTTTGCATCCACACAGCTGAATCAGTTGAATTTCTGTAACTGCATATATCCCGTGAGCCTCAGGCCAGGGGAAGCTGTCCTACTGACATGTGGTCAAATCAGACTGTTAGAGCCTGAAATCTTGGTTGCCTTCCACAGTCACTTCAAGGGGTCAAATTACGACAAGAGCCTTGCTTGTGGTTTGTGAGTTTCTATTATTTAAAGCGGACTGGTCTAGGTTTCAGAACCAAAGTATTTTGCTTAACTGAAAATGTAGGATAAAATTTTGGTGACTATATTCTGCAAAAAGTTTGCTTCTCAAGAGAGCAGGTGTGGCTGCCAAAAGGACATCAGTTCTCTCTACCTCTCCCAAGATTTATAGAAAATTTACATCATATTTCACAGCCCATTCCAGAAAAAACACAGCTTTTTCATTTAAAAGAAAGAGCTCTTTCACACAAATTTGAATTCTGTTTTAATGATTGGTATAAAATATCTTAGTCCATATCAGGTAAGGATCTGTTCTTTCATGTCAAACAATTAAATAAGAAACCTTGCGGCTATTCAAGTCCTCTATTCTACTTTTTAAAATGAAAATAAGAATTGAGAGGTAAAAACTTCTGCTTAAGCATGTAAGACTCAAAACACTGTAACCTTCACCATGCCCCTCAATTTCAAAGCACTAGAACTCATCTCAAGTGTTTCTAAGCATTGAAAGCTGAAAAAAAAGAAAAAACCAAAAAACCAAAAAAAAACCAAACCAAAACAAAAAACCACCTAAAAAAAACCCCAAAAACCCCTTTATAATTATCTCTCAAATATATACATCAAATGCATAAGCATACATTTCAAAAAGCTCCTTTGGCTGCCATATTCCCTTTCTTTTCTTTCAAAGCAGTCAACTTGGTCAGCAGCAGATTAAATACCAAATCATCCCCAGTCATCATACCTCATTGATTTTGCAATACTTGCCATAGAACATATTGAAGGTTTGAAAATCACAGATTCTAAAATAGAACTCAATAATGTCAGGTGGGCTTGGGAGAGAAATGTGCCTCCTGATAAATCAATACATCAGCTGAACAATCTCAATGTAGACCCTAATATTGACCTTAGTATTCCAGGACATCTATCCACATAGAGCTTTCTGTGGTTATAATTATTGTCCCAATTACTGTTGGGACATTAGTAGTTCTTCTTGCCCTTAAGCTTGTGTAAACTGGAAGGCACTGTTATAAACTGATTTGCATGTGAGCTGAGTCAGGCTGAGCAGTATTAGTCTCCAAACTTAACTGAGTACAGAACAGCTTGTAGACCTAACAAACAAACAGAAAAAACCTAGCTGTTTTTGAGTCCCTGGACTCATATCAGGATGAGTTTCAGGACTGAATCAAGGCTCCTGTGCCGTGTTTTCCATGGAAAGAAATGTGAGACATGAACTCTGGCTGGGAACTGTTGTATAGTTTCCTTCGTTCTCTCTGATTTGAGCAATCAGCAAATTAGAACAATGGTGATTTAATAAAATGAACAAACAAGGTATTGGCTATTCAGTTTGGATATAGTCTTTAAATATGTTGGGTTACACTGAACCCTAAAGCATTCAGTAGACTTTCCAAAGTTCTGACACAAAGTTTACATTGTGCTGAAGTAAAGGATGTGAATGATAAGGATAGAATTTCATTCCTGACTCTAATGCTGCTCACAGTAGGGCCATCATCTATCTGTGCTGACCTCCAGCTTCCCACTAGAACTGAGTAACAGAAGATCAGTAATGAAGACCCACACTGTCTTGGGTTTTTTTTCAAAAGTGATGAATTTAAATTTTTGTCCACACAAGACCCCAGAAAACAGGAGGTGGACCTCCACCTGAATCTCTGGATGACATTTTATTCCTGACTAATCAAAATTGGCTGCTTGAGATGCCTTTATCTATTCAACAAACATGGAGTGTGACATGGAAAGGCTCACAATTAGTCACTAATTCACTGTAGTCCTGAAAATAGGTGGGGAAAATTTAGTTCCAAGTTCATAAGTGGTCTATGAATGCCTACAAGAAAGGTGACTATGGTACATAAATACCATATGACAAATAGCAGTTCCCCTGGACTCAATAATTTCCTGGGAGATAATTTGCATGATGGTGGACTGAGATGCCTGGGAATCTTAGCAATGATGAAACACTCCTTTGCAATATGACTCAATGCATACAATGAATGGAAAGGGCTGAGTGTAATGCTGCTGTTGGCCCTTATCCAGTCTTCTGATTGAATAACAGTCTGATATCCTCAATCATACACACTCAATCAGATAAGGTCCAAGACGGAAGAAAAGAAAGAGAAGACCAATACAGCCATAACTGTGCTGTGAAATGTGAGTACTTGGAAGTGATAATAGCAGGGGTTTTTAAAAAGGACTGAAACTGTGAGGCTCTTCAAGTCATCCTCTCAGAGGCTGTCTAAGGAGAAGTTCAACATCCCTTGGAAATAAGGAAACAGACAAATATAGAGTTAATAATGTTTCCAAGACCATTCTCCAACTGAAACAGATTCTAATATAGAAGGCTACATGTGAGCTATTTTTGTGCCTACAATGACTTCTGTGTTTGCCTCTACTCCCAGCATCACCCTTATTGTACTGTATGTAAAGCACTTTAGGACACATTGGCTATGAAAGGAAGTTCAATTTGTGAAACCAAATTCTACTTTACCCTCAGTCACTGCACACTGAGCCAGGTCAGATCTGCATTCATTTAACTTTTTTTTCCCCCCAAGATTTCCAGCTCCTGCCTGCCTTTAGAGTTACCAAGGAAGTACACATATGATTTTATATAACTCATACAGATGTTATGGTTTTATGTGTAAAAATACATACACTCTTACACATACATAGAGAGACTCTGTAGAAATTACTCATAATGGTAAGCAAGAGACAGGGAAAAATAGCTGTTCATGCCTTTCTTTGCTTGAAATTTTCTGTTGCTTTTCTGCTGAATGATGTTCCTTTACTATCTACATAATGAATACCCTCTTTCTTCAGATAATTAAAGAGATTCTGCCCATATCCAGCCAAAATTATATATTTACACATGGTGACCTTCTATTAATAAACATGTGAGATTGCTGCAACTGAACAAAACCTCACAATCTTCATTATTTCCCTGCACTTAGAGTCTTTGTTATTCTTATCCTTATGTGTTTAGCACTGGTGAGAGATGCCAGGGAAGCAGTCTCAATAAAAGGACAAGGCAATATTCTCTGCTTTCTCACACCTGGAGTCTGATGACTTGGACTGACTCCTTGGTTCTGATCTCTGAGGTGGCTGTGGGCCACTTTGTTTTATGTTTCATGAGCTCTAAAATGGAAATAGCATTATTTCTCCCTTATCTCAATCCCCCCCCACACTCTTTCAAAGAAACAATATAAAATCATTATCTTTTTTAAGGTCAAATACTCACACTTGGAATATCACTGTTTGTCTCCTGACTGTGATGCTATGGCCACCCCCCCCCCCCAGCCTAGGAAAAACATCCCTCTGAATGTAAGTGGTGACTCATTTTGGATTCCAGTTTTGTGGTCTTCCCTGTAACACTGGAAGCAGAGGAGTTATGTTAGATCAACAGGAGAAGCAGGAAAAACCTGCACAAATCAGCCACCAAAGCCTAAACCCAAAAAATCTCAGTCACATGAGCTTGAAGAAGACCTTGGAGAAATCTGATGGGTGAGGAAGTATTTATTGCTAGTTTTTTTTTTGTTGTTTTTTATTTTGTTTTGTTTTGTTTTTGTTTTTGGGGGGGTGGTTTTCTTTGTTTTGTTTTGTTTTCCTTAACACTATAGCTGGATTAATAATGAGATTTATCTTCCTTCTAATCTAACTCACCTTAATCCTATGCCTAATTAATTCTCACTACAAAACCAATGCCAACATTATGTATTACACCTCTGAAAGAAAAACAAAAAAACCCTAGCCATACTCACTTGTGTAAAACAGTCTACAAGGAAACAGACATTTCTCCACTTACAAAAGGCAAACAGACAAAGCACATATTGCAGCCTGCCATCTTCCCTGTGTGCTGAGGAACCTGAAATCAGCTGTTCTTGCACCATAACAAATGAACTCAGATAACTCACAAGATGAAGAGCTGAAGAAGGAAGCTAGATTTTATTTTCTGTGTTTCCTATTAAATAAACACATGAACAATATTCTCATACATGTCTCTTACTTTCAGCATCACTGTGGTCAAGAAAAAAGCAGATAATGAAGCATGGCTAGATCAAGTTTAAGCAATATGTTATTTACCTGTTTCCCACAGTCTGGCCTCAAGCCCAAGCAAAAGGATTTGCTCCACTCCCTTTCCTGATCAGCATTCATCATTTCATCTCATCTTCCTGCTCCCCTGCTAAGGTGTGAGTTGGTTTTTGTTTGATTGCTTTATTTTTTCTTTGTTAATAATCATTCATTCTCCTCTCTTCTGCTACACTGGGCCCAGGAGTTTGGTTTTCTGAAGGCCTGGTTTGGTGTCCCTTGTTTTATTGTTTTAACTCATTTGGTTGCCAAAAAACATTTCAATTCAGGTTTGATTTCCCCAACAAATCCTGTTATCTGTGCCCGGTTGCCAGCCTTCTCACTCACTGTCATTATCAGTTATATCCTATTTGCCCTAATCTAGTTATCCAGTCTTTTTATCAGCTTATTTTATCAGCCCACACACAAGCAAAACTCCTTTGAATGCAGTAGAAGGCAAAGGCAAAGGTGTTACTGTCTGTTTGGAGTGGATAATTCAAAAACTCACAGAATATGACAAGGCAGTTCTGAAAGAAGACTAACATCCATGCAAAATAGCTCAGGACAGCAATTCTCCTCAGAGACCAGGTAGGCTAAATGATTCCACCCAAGCCTTGCTGCAAGCAATAATCTGGGAGCAAGATCTCCAAGATTCTGCTTCACACTACATAGCCAACAAAACCCTCCACTTCTCCCACAACTGGCAGCAGTGCATTTCTATAGCTGTCTGCCTTCTAGCCTTTTGCAGACTCCTCCAGGTACTCGCTGATGGAAAGCACTCTGCTGGTAAAGAATATTTTGGCAATCTACGCAGTCTACCCCTATTTCCTGTCAATAACAGTAGTTCTCATCCTCTGTTATGTGTATCTGAGTCTGGGCAAAAATTACTATTACTTCTGATTGTCTAAAAGGCATGACTTGAAATGTTTGAATTTTTTGTGTGAGGTGCCTTTCACCTGTCAGATCTGTTGGAAAATCTCCTCATAGTTCTCTGTGTTGAACCAAGAGTTCTCTGTGTTGAGCCCAGAAGTGCAGTGCAATGGCCTTCACAGATGAGGTGTAAAATTGTGATTCCCAAGAGGACAGAGGTTGTTGAGAGCAGTGTCTGTTTAATAGCAGATAGCCACTAGGCAACATTTTAGATCTGTAATTGAAGGAAAAACTCCTTGATTGATAATGAAGGATCAGTATATGGAGAGTAGGTGTGATTATTCCTTTTAGACTTTGGGTAGGACAGGCTCTGAGGCCTTCAGTAACTATCAGTAGTCAGGACTTGATTTTATATCTCATTTGAAGGAAGGCATCTTCAAGATCATAATATCCTTCACGGCCTCAGCTGAGCCCTACTTGGTAACTGGCATCAACTGGAAAAGGAAAGAGATCTTATACTGACCCACTCCATTTCGTGAGCCACTTGGTTTTCCCGTGCAGATCTCCAGATAAATATTATTCTAAGCTTGTATTAGTGGCAATACCACAGTAAAAACTGAGTTGTGATACCTTACAATGCAAATTTCTCCTGCATTACACTTCAGTGATTTAATTATTTCTTCAATCTTTTACTAAAATTAATCAAGAAAAAAAATGTTTTCCAACACTTTTTGTCTCTTTGACATGGAGATACACAGATACTTTTACTGTCTTAGAAAGTCTTTAAAGACAGTTTATCTAGAAATGTTATTATCTTTATTTTTAAATTTTGTTTGTTTGTTTGTTTTTGTGGTTTTGGTTTGGTTTGTTTTTTTGGTCAGATATTTTTTTCAGCACACCCATTAATTTAAAACAATCTCTCCACACTTCCTATTTCACCTTCTGACTCATCTTTAGGATTTCTCAGTCATCTGCTGTGCAGTGGGAGTTGAAATAATCAGCAGAAAAGTTGGGCTCTTGTCTCCCTTTTCTTTTTCCTAATGCCATAACTAAATCCAGATATGTTAAATAAAAACAGACTTGACAAAGATGCATTAAAAAAAGTAACAAATAATCTACAGTGTTAAACTAAATGAATGCAGCAGAATCTAATTAGTAGTAATATTGTTTTTTAAATCTTTGTCTGTTGTGCAGGCGATCAGTTCTAACATAAGAGGGAACAATTCAACAGCTACAATCTAGGAGACAGAGACTCAATTTCCTTCTTGAGCACAACTCTGTGTGACTGTTTCTGTTGCCCATATGTCAGGGAGGAATTACAGCATCTCCTTCCTTCACAGGAATGTTGGTAGGATAAATACGTTGAGGACTGGGAGGCACTCAGGTCCAGACTCATCCCACTTACCTGTGACACTTGTCAGAGGAAACAAAGAAGAGGTTTGGTTATTCAAGGATATATAAATTAGAGGCAGAAGGATGGAAATCTTCATCTGGATTAGGAGCTGTTTATCATTTTTCATTGGATTCACAACACTATGTACCTGGGGATGGGATGCATGTGTCTGAACACAGGTATCCAGTGTTCTCTCAGGTGCCCTGCTAAGACATGTGCTTGGGGCAGATAGATATGACACAGGACTCCCAGGACAGTGTGGGATGTCCCACTGCTCCTTCTGTGACAGTGGATGTCTATGTCAAAAAAACTGATTTTTTGCTGAAAGTGTTAAACATAGGCAAATAAAAGCCTAGAGCCTTAATAAATAATTCCTTTCCCGAGGTGCTGTCTCCATCAGCCTAGAACACCTCTGCACCCAGGCTAGGAATCCCAGCTCAGTACATCTTTGCAGGCCACGGTGATTTAAAAAAATCATATTTAGACAAGTTCCTTCCTCAGACAAATTCCTTCCTCACCAGTCGATATACCAGCCTGGTACATCATATTACTAGTTTCTTTTCCCATCTCTCAGCTCTAGAGACTTGCCTGTGATTTGCTGAGTGTGAAGATTATAAACTCTTCTCTGTCCTCTTGATTATTCCTTCCAAACTTGCTAATAGCTGACCAGCTTTCCACTGTACTGTAGCACAGTATATAATAACCTGCAATTATTGTCCATTTAGGCTTTCCCCTGGGTCTGCTTTATTCCTGCCATCAGTGGACCTGTACGCTGCTTTTCTGCTGATTTTACTATCAGATTCATTGCTGCTGAGAAGGAAAAAAAAAATCAAAACAACACTGATGATCTACAACCTGTTATATAATTTTTCCGTCTGTTGTTCTTATGCTTTTTTTTTTTTCCCTGTTCTTTGGCCTACTGTAGAGACTTTATGAAAATTGCTTTATAATAGGCCTTGCTCAGCTGTTGCATCCTGTTCTATATTGGATAATTTCTAAAGTTTTTCTTCTGTTTTTTCCGTTCTGTGTAGCAGTTAAAGTTTACAGGATATCTGGTGGTCAGTATACACAACAGGTCTGTTTTCACTCTGTCTGATTTGGCTTTTTCACCTTCTTTTCTGATCTGGACACCCAAGGTGGACAGAATCCTAGCATGGATATTGTATTTTATTGCTTTTCATTTTCATTAGAAGGGAGAAAATTTTTACACAAGCTCTGACTTGTTTCTTAGTATCTACACAGGAAATTTACTCTGACTCCAGAGTTTTTATCTCCTGTCTTTCTCCTCAGTCTTGGGCTATTCTTCAGGCTTGGGGATGTAAGCTAGTAAACCTTTCATCCTGTGGATTGACGTATGACAGATTTCTCAAGGCAAAGTCAGAAGGTAGTGATGTGACTTATAAGCCAAAGGGTTATTAGTGGGAGCAAGATTTTTAAACAATTCCGAGAATACAGGCTACTGTACATGTGAATTTACGGAGGCATAATGTCACTACTTCCACTTCTTTAATATGTTTTGGTTACTTCTCTTTTTCAATATTGAAAAAATATTAACTAATCTCATTAATTCTACCATCATTGAGTTTATCCATTTTTTTTCTGTAAACAATTAATGTGCCGTTCATTCTCAATCAGATCCAAATGAATGCTGCCCAAAGGGTTAAACACAAACAGATTCCATTTTAAACAAGACTAACCTCTGCTGAAAATCATTAATATATATGCATGAATACCCTCTATCTCCCCAAAATTACGCCTAGGATTGGTTAATAGGAATGACCCATGTCTAGACCCACCTGGTTCAGGGGTGGCTTCACTGCTGAGTTGAGCAGAGGCGAGGAGCTCTGGCCACGGCCCCTGGCTCCTGCTTCACCACCCTGCTCCACCTCTGCTGTCCCCCGTGTCCTCCCGGGGGTCCCCGGGCCTTCGCTCCAGGAGGCTGTTTGTGCTACCCTCTAGTGGCCAAAGCACGGAGGAAACAGACAAATTCAGAGCACAGACAAAATTTTATGGGAAGGTGATCGCAGGTTTTAATTTTAACAACATGAAATCAAAGCAAACCATTTTGGAAAGTGGAAAGAAAAAAAAATACAAACAAAAAAAAAAAAAAAAAAAAAACCCAAAAAACCAAACAAACCCACCAAACCATCCAACAAATAAATCTCTTTAAAGATGAATGTTGGGAATGAATTGGATCTTCTAAAATATGACTGTCTTCTCCCATTTGCATAATAAAAAACCTTGATGAAATGGAAGGTGATTTTGTAATCTAGGCAGAGAAGCAGAGTATTTTAAAACGTCAGAGATTTCTTGTGCGAACAGAAGGCAATAGTTTGATGTTCCCACTCAACCTCAGAAAAAATATGACAAAAATACTGTGTTTCCCTCCCTATTTGTTCCTTTTGACTATAAATTTTTCAGCAACAGAAACTCTCCTACATTGTTCATACAGCTCAGTGATGTTTTTCTCTAGGCTGAAACCTACCACAACAGTGAAATGAATAAATAATATTTGATGAGTTACAAGACTGTAGAATGAGATGAACTGGAACTCAAAGGTGGAGAACTCTGGGCTGAAGACAGATGTGTGAGAGCAGTGGGGCAGAATGACACAGGGTTTCCAAAGTTACTGATCCATCAGAGGTTCTGGATTCTACTGCAGGACTTATGTAGGGCAAGGGAGAAAATTTCAGGTGAAGATAAGGAAGGTTAAAGGGGCAATTCATCTAAGTGACCTCTGAAGAAAAATATGGCAAAGATGTGAGGCTGAGTGCTGCAGCTTCACAAATGGCACCATGATTTAACATGTACAACAAAGCAACTAAAGATCCCTCAATGTTCTGTTCCTTTCTAGCCCTTACCAAGAATTATTTGAAACATTCAAATAGGTGTATTTTTGGCCTATTCTGACTCTCAGAAAGTAATAGATTTTTGCAGAGAAAATAGGCTCAACAAAAAAGATGTGAAATTCTGGAGGATAGAACTAGCAGAATTCTTGTTCTTCCAGACTTGATTTTCAAACCAGTGGAAACAATATTTGACAGAACACCTGCTTCAATCTCATACTTGAAACAAGGATTTTATGGCCATTTCTAAGGTTGCTGAGAGCTATGGTAGAGGTGTTCACACATATTACTGCTAGCCTTATGTTGCTCCAAAAAGCTGAAGGCCCTTTAGCAAAGTTTCAGACTTCTCAGGGATCCCCTCTGTTCACATACACTGAGCAAATTTAGCTGCTAGTTATCTGAATATTGGTTCCAATTGTTTTCAAAACACCATGCTATCACTTCTGTGAGAGATCTGTTCTCACTTGGCATAATACCAAATTACAGTACAGATGACAGAGAAGCCACTTAGGTGAAAGTCCTTACCAGTAGTTTCAGGTAAAAAAACCAAAAAGAAAGCAAACATTTTTAACTGGTTTAGGTAGAGTGAGGCATCATCTAATTGTATTACCTCGTACTTCATAAATATCTTATAGTGAAAATTACCCATGCAATTTTATTTCTAATATTAAGCAAGTGGAAGAGTGTTACCATTTTGTTTGTGCTGTGCTGTGCTGCTGGAGACATATGGCCCATGAGGCAATTTCAGTCTCATGAAATAGTAACCCTTAATTTGAGGGGCTTGATGCAGCAGGAAAAAATCAAAGTAAGACTTACATTTACAAAAACTCACAAGTTTGTCAAATAGAGGATAAGACAGCAGCTGAGAGTTTTGAGCGGTTGCTTAGAGTTTGTCTTGAAACACTCCCAGGGAAGGAGGGCAGGCAACCTAGATATAAATTGGAAGAACAGATTAACCCTGACATTTCTAGGTCAAGAGAATAACCGAGGTCATGCCTTTCCCAGGCCTACCAAAGTCACATCTGCACCGATCAGAAGAGCTCATGGAAATACTGATACAAAATTCAGGAGGGCAAATGGTGCTGCTACTCTTCAAAATGCAACATGTTAACAATTACTTTTGTTTTCACTCACTACATCACTGTGCATGTTCTACCCTGTCTCTCTAAAGCAATCTTATAAATCATTGAAGAGAATGGTTCTATTTTTGCCTCAAATATCCTAGCCTTGAAATCTCATGAATATTTTCCAAATTAGGTCTTCAGTTTACTAGATCATATGCTTGTCTCCTGGTTCTGTATATTACAGAGAGTTTCTGTTTAAGAAAAAACAAAAGTCAACTCTAGTTAGTAAGACATGGAAGATAAGTATTAGGATGTAGAATCATTAAACAATCCTTTCCTTTGTCCTTCTAAGGCTGTTTTTCTGCCTGTTTGAGGCCTGACAGGTCTCTACTATGTTTTAAAGAACGTCAAGAAATGGAGATGTTACAAGATTCCCAAACAGTTTACTCAGCTATTTAACTATTCCAGAACATATTACTGGTGTCTACTTTAAATCTTTGCTGTAATTTAAGTCCATGCCTTCTTTTCCTGTTCATGGTGCCTCTGAAAAATAATTCATCATACTGGCCTTGGCAGCTCTTGAACTGAAGAACCATTACTTTGCTTCCCACATTTTTGGACAAACTGCTCCAGCTCCTTCAGCTTTTATTTAGGAGGACAGGTGTAACTCATGTATCACCATATTTATGTCCATAATATTCCATTCTTTTCTTTTTGCATTAGGATTTTTGGTGGTATTAATTCTTGTCTCATACATCAATGTAAATAGAAATTATTTTCTATTTGGCCTTGATTAGACAACCAACCTTGTAACCCTTCATCTCACTCTTTGCCCTCTGAAAGTAGTTTAAAGAAGGTGACATGATGCTGTAGCTCTGTTACTACCAGTTGCAAGGATTTCAGGGGCTGTGCTTTAGTCTGTGTAAGAACTGTAGGTTTCACCACAGTGACTGCAGTTTTTCCATCTAAGACTCCAAGCTGTGCCACTCAGTAAGTGAGGACACCCCTGAAAAATGCTTAGCCGTTACAGTCGGCAAGAAACATATTTCTAGAACTTAAGGAGTGAGAGCAAATATTGTCCTCATTATACATGACACAGAAAAACTCATTCAGCTGTCTTATTGCTTCCTGTATGACGGTGGGTAAATCATTAAGCTTTCTTTTGTCTACGTTTTCTCTCACTTTAAGATGGAGAAGGAGATTTCTCATAAGGAGAAAATAATTTAAAACTGTATAATGGTATTAAAAAAAATTATAAGATGCATAAGCATCATTATGGAAAGAACAACTGCTCTGTAACAAACTCTGAAGAGCTGACACTCTTCAGATTATGCACAAAGATCTAGGTACACAAAAACCTTTTACTGTTTAACTCATAAACAAATGCATTTGCTCCAGGAACAAATCATAATATGTATAAAAAATACATGCCAGTTTACCTCAAATGAGATTTCCCATACATATTAATTTTACAAAGAATTTATACTGTAGGCATTTCTTATTTTACATTTAAGTACCAAAATCAGGATGAGAAATAAATACAAAAAATTGGTTTCTTAGTGTAGCACCACTTTACATGTCCGTTTCTTGATAACTTACATGACTCGTGCAGTTGTCTATTTTGTGGGTAAATGTGGAAGCCTCAGTGCTTTCAATTGGTAGGATTTTTAAACGGTCTGATTTGTAAACTATGCAAACGATGGCAATTTGCAACTGTAATTATTCCTTAAGTGGAGAGTTTGGCATTTTGTAAAGCAGATAATAGTTCAGATAATGGATTCATGACATGCTGTTGGGTCTTGTCACCTCGAAAAAATAGGCCATTTTCTTTCAGATAAGCAGCTCTGGTTTTCCTGTTTCTTCCTAAAGTTCATGACACTACCCATTATTTGGCCCTAAATCCAGTTCCTTATAGCTCTAATATCTTAGGTACTTGCATGTCTTCTTAGGGAGAACAAAGCAAAACAAAACAAAACAACAAAACAAAACATTAGCCAATACAACCCTCAAAAAGTCCAGAAACACTAGGGTGGTTTTTTTTTGTTTGTTTTTGTTTTTGTTTTTGTTTTTGTTTTTGTTTTTGTTTTGTTTTGTTTTTTTGGTTTTTGGTTTTTGGTTTTTTTTCCCCCAGATAACAAGACTACAGAAAAATATATTGCTTATCCTATCTGAAGATTTTGGGTAATATTTGTTAATTAAGCTCTAGAGCTCTGATAAGCTGTAGTAAAGATTCAAGATCTCTGTGGGTCACTTGCTGTGACCAGGACTTGACTGATGTACAGGTTTCTAAAACTGACAAGCTCCTCGAGCTCTTTGAGATATCTTAAATTTCAGCTGCTAAATTCAATTTCAGCTCCAATTGCAGTTTGGGCGGTGGGCTGTGAAACTCAGCATTTCGGTACCTGAATGCAATGACTCTCCTGTGCTTTACCTGGTATACATCCTTTCTCCTCTCCTCGAGTGAGTCTTGCCTGGAGAAGATGAGGAAATTGCTTGCTGCACATATGAGAAAGAAACCTGACTTGAGAATGTTGGAAACAGCTCAGGACAAGAAAATTATAGGGCAGGAAAAACAGAGGAGAAGGAGGGAAAAATAAATTGGAATTAGGTACTGTTGAAGAGGAAAGGAGAAAAATTAAAAACAGACTGGATGGTTGATGCATTTAATTAAAAATGAATGGGGCGAGGGACAAGAAGGCAAGAAGAATCTGGGGATGAATACTGTGCTGTGGGCAGAAACCATTGTGACCACACAATATATGCAAGAAGGGCAATTATCCTAATTGATGAAATGCTGAGTCTTCAGTGACAGATGAATTCACTGCAGCTGGATTTTGAACATGCAAAAGGGAGTGTAAAGTGAACTACACTATAAGGTCAGGTACTGGCCATTTTCATGGAGAATCTGTGCTTTTAAACTTTAATATCTCAGTGCCTTAGTTTCCCAGTATATAGGATATGCCATCAAAACAATGAAGTAATCCATTGATTTATCCATACACTGAAAAGAAGGCAATTTTTTTTAAAAAATCAAACTTTTTAAAAGAAACAAAAGAACCCTTTTAGTGCTTTTCCTCCTCCTGCCCAATGAAGATTTATTATGAAAATAATGAACATTTCCCTTTGTTAATAAAACAACTTTTTAATATAATTTTTACATTCCCTGGGAGTAAAATATCTGACCAAGTTAAAAATACACCTCTGTCTTTCACGTGAGTGTTTAATTATATAAAATACTTCACTTTTCAGTTTGACTCATCTATGCTGCCTGGTTTCCTCAGAGTCATGTGAGAGGAGCTAGAAATAAAGCATAAGCCTGGGAATCTTTCCTGTTGCAAGCCAGGAAGCTGCCAGCACCGTGCTCCTTGAGGCAAGGGGGAGTGGTGGTTTTTTTCAGAGACGAACACTTGCAGCATCTAAACTCACTTCCCCAAGCAACCATCAGATGGTAGCAATGCTTGTTTGCTATCTACCATGGGCCTGATTCAAAGTGGGATGCAGAAGCCCAGGCATTACCTCCAGCCCCAGCAGCCACCCAGTCGCCTTTCGAGAGCGCCCTGGTGTTAGCATTTCGGAGGACAGGGAAAGCTGCAGACTCTGTGGTAATGCTGAGCTAGACGCTATGCAAAGCAACCTGATCTTATATGCACAGAGTTGTAGCCAATAGCCCCATGCATGAGGGAACAGATGAAACCCAAGGGAAATGCAGATGTCCTGTCCCTGGATTTGTTCCCTGGGTTTTGGTTTGCTGCAAAAGAGGACTCCAAAGGGGTGTGGGAATGAAAATACCAAGAAAATTAACTTGGGACCTTGAAACTAGCTGTAGTAGAGACTCTCAGGGAAATCGATCCAATGTCGCAAAAGGGTGATAGAGCAAACTCCTGTAGCATGTAGGAGTCCTTGGTGAAGTGATAAAAAGCTTTCTTATTGAAGGCCTGGCCTAAGGTCACTGAAAAGGTCATGGAAAACAACTGTCTCCTAGGGACACTGTTAGTCAAGCATCATCCTTGAGGCTGAGCACAGGATTCAGTGCCCCTGATTCTAAATGTCACACAGTAAGACACTTAAGCCTGACTTCCCAATGTGTTCCCTGTATAGGCAATGGGGAGATAGAGACACAGAGAGAGAGGGGAAAGATCTTTTCCCAGTTTAGATTTCTGGCTTGAGGTATGGAAAAGCATCCTATGAAGGTGTCTGTTTTTCTGTCATTAGACAGAAATGGATCTTGTTTTACTCGCTTGGATTTTGATCCTGATTTTAAGTGTCTAAGGTGGCATAAATCAAAGCCTGTTTTTTCCATTGAAAGGTGCAATTCCCAAAACTTGTTCTGCTTTACTGTCCTAGGCAAGAGGAAAACAAACAAACAAAACCAACTTATAAAATGTAGGCAAATGACACCCTGTCACAAATATCTGTAACTATCATATTTAGTTCATTCAGAATTTTAAATTAAATTAGGCCTCTTTAGTTTCCTAAATTACTGAGTTTATCCTGAGATACCAGTAGTATTGGGACTTTCATCAGTACTTAGACTCTGTGCTTGTTTACTAATGTTATTTTTGCCAGGACTGACTCCTTTAAAATGTACAATTTGCTGCTCTGAAGTACCAGATCCAACAGTCCTGGGATAGTTATCTTTTTGAGCTTTCTTCCTTTTTTGTTTGGTGCCTGTGTGATTTTTTTTTGTTGTTGTTGTTTTTTTTTGGCAAAAATGTCCCTTTCATTTTGCCTCTGTCCCCTTTGTCAGCACATCTTCCGCTTGGTCTTCCCGAGGCTGCTGAGTTGAGCAGCTCTGGTCCTGGCAGGACTGGCAGCAGAACACTCTGGTGCAGTGCACAACAGAGCTTCCTGACCTGAGGGAAGCTCAGGAGGAGACGAGAGAGCTTCTGGAAGCCCACAGATCACGTGGCTTTGGATGACAGAAGCCAGGTGGGTCCAGTGGCAATGGTGGCCAAGCCTCTGCACCTGTGAAATAAGAACTTATAGGGAGCACTAGCAACCAGGAGTGACACCAGCAAGGTGGGAAAACAGGAACAACACAGCTGTCAGGGCATAGCCTGGCAGTTTGGGTGGCAGCTCCTGCAGAAAGGCACGCAGGAGGGGCACGGAAACCCTGTCAGCTCTATCAGGAAGCAATGGTGTACACAGGACAGAAAGGCATGACCTCTGTGAGCTCCATGTCCACCGTGACTAAGGCAACCACCCAGGCAGAGCTCTGGCAGAACACTCAGCTGCAGGATAGGCACTGCTCTTATGCCACTGGGAGGTCACCCAGGCAGAGAAACTCCCCTGTCTAGTGACAACACTCCAGGAGGAGAGGATTAGCTTGACAAGTGTTAGGGAATGTGAGACAGACTGGTAGTGCACCCAGACTTCTCTGAGACAGGCCTGAAAAACAGGACACACATCCCTGTCCTCTCCTCACCTGACTGAACACACTGACTGAAGGGACAGAGGGACATGGGAACAAATTCCTGCCCAGTTCAGGAGGTGTGTCTATGACCACTTCATTCCTTAGGGAACACTGCTGCTGCCCTTGGGCCCCAACATGAAGGGGAGGACCTTCTCTGGTAGGGCCTTGAGATCATTATTCACTGTTGATTTCCCAGGTGGGCACTCATGAAATTACAACAAGAAGTCCTACAGCCACCAGGAGAGACTTCAGAACCTTGGGATGAGTGGTTAAGGGCTCAGGAGCACAAAAAGTCTTCTCTATCCTTCCAACTGCAGGGAATAATGAGAGAATAAACAGGAAGAAACATGGATTGGTTTCTTGAACTACTGGTGTGCTGCAACAAATGGTTTTAACTTCATCAGAAGGCAAAGAAGGAGATGTGGGGTAGCCATGTGTGTTGAGAGTGTTTTGGTTGTCTGGAGCTTAATGATAGCTGATAATTTATGAGTAAGGATCAAGGGGAAGGCCTGGGCAGATAACAACTAGGACTGGCTGGTAATGTGATCATAGAATGGGTTGGAAGGGACCTTAAAAACCCCTCAGTTCCACCCCACCTATCATGAGCAGGGACACCTCCCACTAGTGCAGCTTGCTCGGAGCTAGAGGCAGTACTCCAGATGGGGTCTCACCAGAGCAAGGGGCACACCTTGCACCTGCTCCTGTTCAACGTCACGAGGATCACACAAATTTCAGAGTGGCTGGGAGGTCTGTAGCAAACTCCCATGATGGCATCTGCACTATCTCCTTGTTCCTGGATTCTTACCCAGAGCTGTCAGCTGTGCCACTGCCAGCTGTGAGCTCCACACATTCCAGCCCTTCCATTACAAACAGTGCCACCCCTCCAGATCTCCTGACTCTCCCCACTGAAGCATCTGAAACCCCCCAACAGGGCACTCCAATCTCACTGGGTTTCACTTGCACTTGTGTTGTCAAATCTCTGGGACTGGGCCAAAGCTTTGAGCTCATCTTGGGGCAATGGGACAACCATCAAACAAATTCTTTCTCCATCTAGGAGTTCACTTGTTGAATCCATCTCAGTTTGGAGAGAAGGATGTTGCAGGCCACCATGTCAAAGGCTTTACAGAAGTCCAGATGAATCACATCTATATCCTTTCCTTCCCCTTCCCTTGTCCACTGATGCAGTCTCCCTCATAGAAGGCTGCTGAGTTGGTCAGGCAACTGGTCAGTGATGTGATGGTCAGAGGCTGCCCTGGGCATAGTAATAATGGAAAAACAGAGTTTTTGATTCTTGGAGAAGTAAGCAGGATGGAGTCAGCAACACTGACACCTTGGATTGCTGTGGGGCAGACTGTCCTTCTTAAGAGGCTGGGCTCCTCACAAGAAGAAAGATATTGAGATGCTGGAGTGTCCAGAAAAGGGCAGTGGTGCTGGGAAAGGATCTGGAATATAAGTGTGATGTGGAGCAGCTGAAAGAACTCGGGTTGTTTAGTTTGGAGAAAAGGAGACCTTTGTGCTCTCTGAAAGTACCTAAAAAGAAGTGGGGTTTAGTCTCTTCTACCAAATCACAGCAACAACACAAAAGGAAATGGACTTAAGTTGAGTCAGGTTCATTGGATATTAGGAAAAAGTTCCTTATGGAAAGGGTTGTCAAGATTTGAAATAGGCTGCCCAGGGATCTGATTAAATCACCATACCTGTAGCTATTTAAAAGACATGTAAATGTGGCTCTTAGGGACATGGTTTTGTAGTCTACATGACAGTGCTGGGTTAATGATTGGACTCCATGTTCTTAAAAGTGTTTCTTTTAGTATAAACAACCATATGATTCTATGGTTCTAAGAAGACTACTTCAGTAAACCACAGGATGGATGCTCGGGGCCTCTTTACTGCTTAATATATCTAATTCCCATCCGTAAATTACAAAATTGTAGCCCACTGTCAGACTTTTTGATCGCAGGTGTACTATATTTAGCAAAAATAGATTTGGCATGTCTGATTACCTGTTTAGCCATAATGTCTTCTAGTAAGCTTTCAGGGAAGTTAGAATAATATTCTTGAACAAGTACTTTATTTTCCTCTGTCAGCATAATCAGACCTATGTCAGCTTTGCTCCAGAGAGCCTTTTCTTTTTTTGTCCCTGAGTCAATGACATTGGATTTTTTTGATTTGGACTGGACTTATATTTGTGGCATGTATAACAAGTCTTGACAACTTCTTAAATGTCAATTTATATTTGTCTAGCTGTTGGTTTTCTGTTGGTTTTCATTTGTTTGTTTTCAATAGATCTTTTAGCTTTTTCTTAGGCTTTTCAATTCTTAACTGGCCCTAGTACATTCCCAGAATTAGTTACAACGTCTGAATGCAGCCACAAAGTGAGAAAAATGGAAATGGTCTGAACAAATTGCTTTTATCCTACATGCTAATCACCAGGCAGCACAGTCAGCTTGGTCACCCTGGTGGTATCACACCAGAACTGGGATATTATATTTTACCTCCCAAGATATGCAGATTCTCTTTCAGAGTAGTTGTTTAGCAAGTACAGTATAATTTTTTTTAAGGCATTTGGTTGTGTTAAATCAAAGAATAAGCTCAGAGGAAACCTCTGCACTGTGTTCCTTCACACTTCCAGCAGATGTTCCAGAGAGATGGACTGAAGTTTTAGCTGTCTGCAGAGTTTAGTTTTATCTCACAAATCATATCAAAACCAAAAAAATATATTTCCAGCATGAAAATAGAAAGTAATGAGATGTTTACACGTGGTTTATGGCCAAAATGGAAAGTTGTTGCTTCTTATTAAATAAGTACATGCTGCATTTAGTACTCAGAACAGCTTATGTCTGGGCCCTTGTAAGTGAGTGAATTCTGTCTGCAGAGAATTGATCACCTTAACATCCAGGTGACTTCTCTGCCTGTCACCAGTTTGGGTAGTCAGACTGTGGTCAATTTTCTGTATTACTCAACTGTGCAATTTCCCTTTCTTTTGCCACAGAGTGACCAGTGAAGGCTTATGGAATTGATTTAAACACGTTAAATTAAGTTATGTATTTGTTTTCAGGCTCACAATTTTTGAGGCTGCCCAAATCCATCCATTCTGGAGTTCTAGTGTCCCACAACAAAACCCCCATGACTAGTTTAGCTCTCTGATGTCCAGTGTGGCTTATTTGTAGGGACCTGGGTCAGGAGTTGAAACCAACCTAAATAATGGAGTGTGGAAATGATGGCTCCTGAATGTGCAGAGTTCTATGCCATTTGTACGAGCACATGCCAAAGTTCTATCTTATTAAACAAGAATTAATAGCATTAACCCTAACCCTTTTTTCCCCCCATTTTCCATCTTATTTTTCTCTTTAAGGATGACAGGACACATTTTAGATTTGTTAAGTTTGGAAGCACCTGTAAGTGGGAGATACTTCCTTCTCCCCACTGTCCCCATTTGTCCTTTATTCACTTGAGCAGTCTCATGGCAGTAAGACTATATCAAATTTTCTTGTAGCGTCCTTTTAAAGGAAGCTCTACTGCCTGACAATTACAATGGCCACAAAATTCAACTATATCCTGAGAATTTCTCTATCTCTCTTCATAGATTTCCAAAATCATACCAGTCTTCTAGGCTATTTGTTGTTGTTGTTGTTTGTTGTTGTTGTTGTTTTTTTGTTTGTTTGTTTTTGTTTTGTTTTCTCTCCAAGGATTTGACAATTGCCACACAGCAAGCATTTCTTCTAAATGCAAAGTCTTTTGCTTGTGTGATATTGTGGAAAGCAGAAAGCTTGGGAGAGAGGATGATGCAATAAATTGCTTTTAACTGCTTGTTGGTGACGTTACTGCATAGCCTGAAGGTGGAGAGTTTCTCCCCACAATTTCTCTCTGGCCAAAACAGCTATGACTGAGCCACAACACTCCTTTCTGAGAGCTGAGCCCATTTTGATCTCATTGATGTCATCAAAGGCAAGGAAGTGGGTATGCATAATGCAGGTGCTGATGATTCGAGCAAGGTTTCTCCTCTTACGGCAGTGACAGAGTTTGTGCTTTGATGTGGCTTTCAAAATCCCAGCTGTATATCTGAGCATGAGACTTCATGAGTCTAAGAAAATTTGTGGAAATTTTATTCCCTTGATTTGCCATAAGAATAACAGCTGTTGATATATATATCTGACCTCTATTTTAGCCATTTTTTTTCTGTTGTTGTCAGAGTGATGGCTAATGTTTCTTCCTTGATGGACAACAAAATAGGGTGGGTAGAATGTAGTGAAAAATTAAATCAAAGTCATCTCTGGTTACTAAAAAGCATCATTTGACAGAAGGGCAAGAGATTAAAAATCTGGAATCTCAAATCAATTTTGCCTTTGGTTTAAATGTCAGTCATCAATATGATATTTTTCTGAGTCTGTAGAGTTTAGATTCTGAGTCTTTAAAATAAGGTAAATTAAATTAAATTAAAATAAATTAAAATATAATTTCTAAACCTTTCTGTTCACTGACCCTGACTCTGTCAAGTGTCTCATTTAGCCCTCATTCAGTTACCCAGTGTAAGTGGGAGAATCTTCAATGACCTTGGTGTAGGGTCAAATCATGCATGAAGAGCAGGGCTTCCTCTCCCTTGAGACAACGTACCTGTCCAAGGAGACTGCAGACATGTTGAAAGAGGTGATTCATGGTTTGAAGAAGCTGAAAGCTATTCAGATACTTTTTCAAAATAATAATGGAAAGATTGTAATGTACAAATTGAAAACCATACATAAATGACAGCCATCTGTTTGTCTTACAATTTTGAAACTTGCAGAACATTACCCCTCAAGTAAAAACCTCAGCTGTTCAGCGAAGAAGCACAGAAAGAGATTGCTGCTTCTTCACTATTGGTAAGACTTATCCCCAGTTTCAAGAGAGAACATATTTGGAGGGAGAAGAGGAACAGGGAAGCCCTAAGAAGGGAAAATGTGGTGGGCAATGAATATCCACTGGCATTTGTCAAACCAGGGCACTTTGCTGTCTGAGCTACAAGTTTTTGAGTTATATCAAGTAACATTTCTTCTTTATATTGGACATACTGTATTTTAACCAAGGAAAATTCTCAGATGCCTTGAACTGATTTTGTGGTAAACATAAGCAAACCTAAATAGTTGTTTTATTATAGCTTATTGTGCAAGTGTTGGTTCATAATAAATCATTGTACTCTTTAGAAATGAGCTTGAAACAAGTGCATAAATATTAAATGGCCCCAGGAATAAAGACATTTTTAGCAAAATTATTGAGTGTGGTTTGCCAAATCCATTGGGTAATCCAAACTCCCCATAGTCATTTAAGGACCAACATGTACTACCATTTATAGTAATGTAAATCCACTTTAACTGTGTTGAAGTCAATAGAGTTACTCGAAATTAACATTAAAAAAAATAGTTTGGTCTCTAAAATATAAACAACATAATTGCCTGAAATTCTATCCATTAGGATAAAAGAATAAAAACTCTATACCTCTGCAGAAATGGGAAGTAAATCTATCTGTATTATGTGTGTAAATTTAGGCAAAAAAGATTATACTGATTTCATTCATGTAATAAAGCTCTTATACTCTAATCAGAAATGTTGAAGCAGAAGTTATTAATTTAAAAAATAAAATGCTATTCTACATTTTAATAATTCCAGCAGAAAAAGAAGAGGGTGAGATCTGTGCCTCTTGCAAAGCAGAGATATTCAGACTAATATTGCTGCTTGGAGGCCTTTCTGCTTTTTGAAGGAAATAGTAGAAAAAACGTCAGTTTCTGATACTCTGTAGATCTCCCAAATTGGTTAGGGATTGTGCCCTGCAGATGGCCATGTTATGCCTCAGCTATCCAACTCTTAAATCATAGCTGCCCAGCTGATTATCATTGACTCCTCTCTTACACAGACTTAGAAGATAAAAGTTTGCCACTGAGATGGGTGGGCAGAAATTGGAGACAGCTTGAGTCTGCGAGAGACAAAACTTCAAGATATCCATCAGCAGTAACACCAGTTATGGCACAGTCCTGATAGCATGAAGGAAGGACCAAAGACCAGGAGGTCCTCAGTGTAGCACATGACAATGCCTTAGGGAACTACCTAAAACGAAAAGTAGTGACTCAGAGTGGCACTGACACTGAGAGTGAGCAAAGACCAGGCAGTGTGGCCTGATCCAGTATGGAACTACTGGTCAGGAACTGTCAGAATGGAGAGGAGTCTTGTTGCTGGACATCCTCCCATTTGCCCCTGGGCAGCAAATGGAAGTTCATTAGTGCTCTCCTGCCAGGGGATGCTCCTCTTGTGGAGATGTTGTGAGAAGCAACACACTGGTGAAAGAAAACACTGACTCAGTGGTGGGATTGCTGTTCCTGTTGGAAGGTAGAATAGAAGGAAAACTGAGCAGTATCACCTTCCCCTTACTGTATTTATTTGTATATTGATAAGCAGTTACAGCCCATTTTAGCCCAGCGGTCTGTACTACAGAGAGTGTGCATCTGGCATGCTTTTACGAAAAACACAAACTAAAGCATCTGGGATGCTTCTGCCCAGGACCATCACTCGAGGTCCAAGCAGGGCCCCGAGGTGCTTTGTGCAGCCTCACAGGGCACAGCAGACACCCCTGCTGAGAGCTCCCCTGCTAGGACACGACCGCTGACTTACTCCCTACCCTGCTATCCATCAGGAACAGACTCAGTTGCAACTACAGGGGACAGGGGACGACTTCAGGACATTGTGTCGTATATTTCAGTGCTTGATTTATGAAACATAGCAAAGGCAAAACAAAGCTGGAATGACTTGTCTATACCAAAGCTCCCTCTGCTTCAGCTAGGAGACATGCCTTTTAATGCAACCTCAAAACATTTATTATAAAATGGAACAATTTTTATTGTATTCAATAATGTTTTCAAATGACTGTCAACCTCTGTCTGCAGGTGCCTTTTCTTACAACATATAATCTATAACACTCATTCCCCCTCCCCGCTCCCAATAATCACAGAAGAAAGATATGCATTACAGAAAATGTGTATAGGTTTGCTTCTATTATAGTCATGATCAAAAGGCTATGATATATTGAAATATTTGCTTTGTACAAATACATCTGTTATCAGAGGGTTTCTTAACATAAATGGTGTATTTTCTATAATGTGCTCCTTCTAATGAATGGTTCAGTGAAGGCATGAGAACCGAGCTATGTGGGGAGAATGCAGTAATTTCTCTTTAGCGTGCAGGAATTCTGAATACAAGTAAATGCATGCCAAATTTTATTGCTTCTAAATCTGAATAATTGTATTTCTGAGCTGTGCATCTGGGTAGATAATAAAGCCACAAAACAATTTAATGAAACATATAAAAAATCGAATGACATTACTAAATATTATAATATGCACAAAATATATTTTGCATATTGTCACCTAATCTTTCATCCACATACTAACAAATAATGCAACAATAATTGAAAGTCTTATTATCCATCTACGTAAATTGAGACCAAATTTACCTTGTTTCCTTTTCTTTTTGTGTGTGGGTGTGTGGACATAAAAGTGAGATTGATATTATGGTTTTATGTTTACAGTACATTTTTTCCACAATAGCTAAGGTGACCAACACACGTCTTTTCTCCATTCAGATCAGTCCTCAACTCATATTGTGATTATGTTACCTATTCAAGTACTTATAAGAGGCAAGTCTTGAATATGTGGACTTCATAATTTCATGTTTTTTGACTCTGCAGGAATGAAATCTGGAATACCATAAAGAAAGTGGGAGTCCTCAAATATAAATTCAGTGTCTGAAGTTTACAGGTATGGACTGCCCTCACAATCCATTACAGTCAAAGCACAGATATGGGTAATGGAGAGGGCAGTACTGCTGACTCATTCCCAAAGACTATTTTTGGACGAGGTGAACTGCCCTTTTGGAGGTTTGTGTTTCTTTCTGTTGACTCTTAAGGAATCATAAATGGCTAGCTTAGACTTAGATGTCTAACTTTCAGAGGACCATGTGAGGTAACAAGAATCTCATCTAAAGAGGTTAAAATACAGGCTTCAGGAGGGGGACCTCTTTTGTTCTTGCAATGATTCTAGCACTTTGTCACTGATTTATTCTCCTCTGCCATGGAAGAGGTCATTGCAGACTTCCAGCTGGTTGTAATGTCTGGATTTAAAGGACAGCGATCTGAACTGTCTGCTGCAAAATGTCTTTTGCAAAGGTGAACCCGTATCATCAAAGGCCACACAAACAGTAGGAAAAGGACTGAATTTCCCAAAGACCAGAACATGGTAATGTTGTTCTGGCTTTACTCAGGACATCTGTCTCCCCTTTATTTCCTTATGATGTGTTGGCCCAGATTCTGATATGCATGTGTGGAGAGCTCTCCACTAAGATGTCCCATACCATTGGAGGTTCTCTTGATGTCAGTGCAGGAAACTGTGCAAGTTTAAAAGTGGGTAAGACTTTGCTTTGTTTCAAGAATATATAAACCAACTGCTTTTTGATAGTTCCCATCCATATATACACCTATTTATGCTGCCAATGAAAGGCTACCACCACCATCCTATCTATTCCTTTGCTCCCAGAAGGAAAACATTTACGCCCTCTCTTCCTTGCTCTGCTTTCATACATCAAGCTCAGAGTCTTGAGACTCACTTTGTAAATTATGGAAAGGTAAAACTGGGACTGATAAACACTCTGAGCCTATTAGTGTAAAGACTTCTTGTGAAAGAAGGAACTGCCCTCAGTTTTTTTGAAATGAGAAAGAGCCATTGTATAAATTATAATGCTTTCTATTATGGGTGTCAAGTGTACTTCTGCATTCCTTCTGCTGGTCTTAGAGATAACTCATATTGCCCTGATATGAAAGAGTAATTTAAAAAAAACCAAACAATTTTCTTATAGAAGGCTAAGGAATAAGAAACACCTGGACCTAACTAACCCTAGTGGCCACATTCGTTGGGGTGTAATTGGAATGAGAAAAAAAGATTTTTAAGAGTATAAGAATAAATATGTTGAAAAATAGAGAATATGAACTGTCATATAGAGATTTTGTACAGTGAAATGGTGAGCAGAATAATCAATGCATATAAAAATATTCTGCTTCCTTGATCTAAGAATCAAATGCCTGTAGACGAGTTTTTGTCTCACTCATACCAGGGTAATTTATTGTGCTTCACAGAATGCAGAAGAAAACTTGGCCCTTAATCTGTGAAAGGAAGTTTTCAGGATGAGGAATTTGATTTGACTTCAAAGAATATGAATCGGTTCTTTCTGTTCTGTAGTCAATTATTCCTTTTCAATGCAACTCCCTTTGGGAATAAAGCTTTCTCTGATGAGGTTTAGTCTTAAAGTCCACTGCAATCTCCCTGGATTCAGTCTTGCTTGAGATCCTTTTCCTTCCTGCCTTCCTGCCTTCCTGCCTTCCTGCCTTCCTGCCTTCCTTCCACCCTTCTTCCTTCCTCCCTCCCTCCCTCCTTCCCTTCCTCCCTCTCTCCCTTCCTCCCTCCCTCCGCCCCCCCGATTTTTGCTTTCACTCTTTCTCTCCTTCTTTCCCAATTTTTCTACCTCCTTCAAACTAAGATTTTCCCTACAATTTATGAGAGATTTATTTAGACAGCCACTACCTAAATCAGAACTAAAATTCAGGTAAAGAGTCATGATTAAATCTTTGAAGCTTAAATGAAGGAAATTACATTGTCTAGTGTGTCTAATGGGAGATTTATGCTTCAGATATTTGCTTTATATATGATTTATGATGTCATATAATGTTGAAAAAATAAAACTCCAACAGGTCAAAGTCTGGGATTGAATAGCTGTCTGCTTCCTAAAACTAAAAAAAAGAAAAAAATTAGAAATAAAATAAACTAGAAGTTAAAACCATCATAACGCATTAATTCTAAACTGAATTCTTTATTTGAAGGAGTAGTAATGATCTTTAATTTTTTTTAATTTATTTTGATATATTAAGAAATGTAAATTTTAAAAAATATTTTTCAGCCAGTACAAACATGGAGAATGTGTGTCTAAAGTAAATCAACCTACAGTTACCCTTTGTAATGGTATTGATGTGATTACTGCTTTTTTGTTTGGTTTTGATTTTTGTTTAGGATTAATATGAATTATTATTAGTTTTCTAGTGCAGACCAAATTACAGGGTTTTACAGAAAAATAAATTTGCAAGTGAACATAATTGTAACATTTAATCCTAGATACAAATTTGATTATTTATTGGAAGATCTGAAAAGTAAGATTTTTCACCTAAATTTTCAAATTATTTATTATTAATTGCTGAATTTTCCCTCCCATATTTTCCTCTGGCAAGATGTGGCCACATTTAGGAATTTAACTGGAAAGAGAACTATTTAGGAAACATTTCCCATAGTTGTAAACAGAGAATTTTTAGCTCAGTTAAACAGACACTGTGAATTTAGTTGAGGATTAATATGGAGGTTTGATACACTTCTATTTTCTGTAGAATTTAGCTATATCTACTCCATCTTTCTCTAAGCCACAAAATTTCAGAAATATACTCTAGAGGAAGTTAAACAAGAGCTATTTAAATGATCAACTTGTTAAGGAGATGTGACTTCTGTGTTTCAAAGTGATGCATAAATGTGTATGGGGCAGAAAAGTAGAGAAAAATGGAGTTATCTTTTCCTAGTTTTTATGTATTTCTAAACTTTCCTAACAGTCAATTAAATTTGTCATTTAACCTACTATATATGAAGTGTTAAATATCTCCATATGATGCCTTAAATGCAAACAACAAAATATTCCAAAATTGTAATTGGAAATGAGGAAGTGAAATAGATTGTAAACCTGAAGTTAAACTGATTTTTCAATTTCAGTGTCCCATTATGCAGAAGCATAAAACACAACAACAACAACAAAAAAAGGAGATCAGATTCTTCATTAAAAAATTGAGAACCAAATTACTCACTCTGGAATCACTATCTGGAAAGGGGGAGGGTTGCAGACAATTTGGGGGATTCATATAGGTAGAAGCTATGCCTCTTTCTCCCTTTTTTATAAGTGAGAGGGAAGGCTGGGTACTTTTTGTTCTTGCTATATACCTTCCAGATATTGAAAAAAAAGAGGTGATATCCTGTGATCTAAGGTGGAATTTATCCAGACAAGGAAACATCTCTTTTTTACTCAGCTTTTCTTTCATGATTTTCCCCTTTAATGTTAAATGGGTCACAGGACTTACAACCTACCCACCTTTTAAAACTATCCATGCTTCCTTCTCTTGTCTGACTTAACCAGCAGTGATTAGAATTGTTTGATATTTCAGGCAGAGGTGTGGGGTAGAAGTGCTCTAGCTTATTGGTAAGCAAAGTAGGCAGTGCTGGTCTCACTGGTAGCAGGAAGATAAGTGGTTTAGTATCAGACATTACATACTTGGAAGAAATAAAAAAAATCAGGAAAAATATAAATAAAAAAGAGTGCAAAGTTTTATTGTCAAGCGCGGCTGTCACTTCATGAAACCAGAGTCATATATAAGATATATGTGACATACTAATAGGAAGTAATTTACCCAAGGATGTTTTTGTGCCTTGAAGTGCCTTCAACATTTCTGCTTTGAAAACTTTGCAAGTGTGTATGCATCATAGCAGTTACCGAGGCGCTGAAGTTCCCAATTTGTGCACAATGTGACTTTTATAATGCTATTAAACTCATCTCATGGAAAGTGATGTGCACAAAACAATGATACATGAGATCTCAAGGAGGCTGCTGAGTGGGGGAGAAGACTGGAGTGAGGACAAAGCTTTTATAAAGTCACTTTGAGAATGCACCTCTGCTCCAGAAGCCCTCCATTTATTTTCATTGTCACAGGAATTGTCTCCTGTGCTTTGGATGGAGATTCATGCATGTGCTGGTTTTGTCTGGGGTAGAGTTAATTTCCTTGACAATATTTACCACGTGGATGTGTTTTGAATTTTTGCTGAAGCAGTGTTGATAATACAGAGATGATGTCATTATTGCTGAGCAGGGCTTGCACAGGATCAAGCACTTTTCTTCTCACCTCATCTCAGCAGTGAGCAGATGCACAGGGACTTGGGATGGGACAGAGGCAAGACAGCTGACCCCAGGTTTTTCAGGGATATCATTGTAGGCATCGCTCTCAGTGTACAAGAAGAAAGTGTGTGCAGGGAGTCTAGAGTGATGGCTTTTGTCTTCCCATGTCATCATTGTGTGTGATGGATCCCCTGCTTTCCTGGGAATTGCTCAGCACCTGCCTGCTGGTTGGAAGTGTTGGATGCATTCCTTGGTTTGCTTTTTCTTGGGTTTTTTCCTTTACCTGTTAACTGTCTTCATGAAAAACCCATGCGTTTCTTCACTTCTGATTCTCTCCCCATTCCACCATGGCCAAGGAGTGGATGAGTGGCTGTGTGGGGCTGAATCGTGTTTAAGCCACAACAGTGCTGCTTGCTTTCCTTATCCCCTCAGTATAATAAATTGCATGCATCTGTTTCTCTCATTAAAGTAAATTTATTATGCTACTCATCTATTTACCTCTAGAATAAGAGACAGAGACAGTCCAAGATTCCCTCCTGTCTCATGATGTCTGACTTGAAGGGATGGCCTCAGAGGAGGCTGTAGGATGTGTAACTCTGCTAGTCATGCAATCAGAAACAGAAGCTCAGAATTTTCCAGGTGAAGTGTGACTCTTTTATCTTGTACTCTTGCTCCTGCCTTGCTACCTGCCCTTCTCTTCTCTCATCTGTCTCTTTCTACATCTTGATTGTAAATTCAGGAGAATTTTTGTCACCTGTGTGAGCAGTAGCAGATCCTCAGTCCCGGGCAATGGGTTTTCAAGGAGTGTGTTGGAACACAAATAATGCCCACAATTTTACAGCTGAAAATGCCCTCCCTCCTCCTTTTTGTGTGCTGGGGAAGTTCTGAGCATTATTTTTGCCCAACAGGAGACAAACTGAGGGCACAGATAAATTACCTACAGAAAAGAGGTGAGACAGTGGTAGGCTTGGGGAGAGAGGACACACAGATTTCCCTGTATGATGGGAAAATATAAATCCATGGTTTTTATTTGTTCATTCATAAAATACAAAAAATGCCTTGAGAACAAATAAACATCTTGCTTCAAAATTAAATTCCCTGGAGGAAAGAAATTGAGGGAGGTCAAGGTCAATCCACATATTTTGCTGTACTAAATTTGGAGCACTTAATTCACAGTAAATCTATATATAATTTTTTTAATGCACTAAACAAATGATTTTTTTAAAGCTATTTTGAAATTTAGAAGAAATATCCCATGTGGAAGCTTTTGTCACAGTACAATTTGTCACCATCACTGTGTTTCATTTGTTTTCCTCCTTGCATGAAATTTACTTGAAAGCAATATTTTTTTTAGGCATTTTGAAAGATATAATTTTCCTCACCAGGCAGGAATTCTGACAACATTGTTTTGAACAGCTTTAAATTGCAGTGACTTTGGCTCTGAAATGTTCTGACCAGCTTAAGGCATCTAAAGGAGGAGTGCAGGCAGAAACTCCAGGCTGCTCAGTAGGTATGGCCCTTTTCCTCATGAAGACTTGAACTAGACAGCCCTTTAGCATAGACTTACATATGTTGGATTTATTCAGGCTTAGAGCTTAGATTCGACAACTAGGAACAAATAAAACCCAATACAGATGGATTTAGGTGTAGGAATATCTGTTTAGTTAGGAAAAGGAAGAGACTTGGCACTGTCCTCTTTCTCCACTGGTCTAAATTGCCTTGCACTATAGCAAGGAAAAAATCAATGAAAGAAGATGAGCCATGATAACTTAAGTCCTAGTCCTGAGGTGGTCCAATTACTACATTTTCTTTTTTCCATGCCTCCTTTCACCTGAAGACACAGCTTGAGTCTTTTTCTGGGGTGTGAATGTGAAAATATCTATATGTGAGCTTGTGCCCCTGTTTCTCTCCCCTCCGCTTCAATTTTCTTAATGATATTCAGGGAGAGTCATACTTTTATATTTCAAATTACACCAAGGCATTGTATTAAATATAGGATTTGGGACTTGGCAAATCAACAAGCACATTGTACTCCTATGGAGACAAAAGGTGACTGAACAGTTTAGCCAGCCGACATACAGGCAAAAGTAATGCTCCACGGTAAGAGGATTGCTGGCTCTATTGTTGAGCCCACAACAGGAACCAACTTATTGCAACATTAATTTCCCATCTCACATGGAAGTTATTTAAGGGAGAAGACTAACAAGCAAGCAGTGCCCACAGTTTAATCCTATTGTCACCCTGATGGATTTATATTTGCTGCTGGGTTGTAGAGGTGGAATGAGGCTGCTTTGTTATTATTTCAACTGCATATGTTGGGGGAAATAAACAACCCCAGGATTAGGAAAACATGGCTTCTGCTACCTTTAGATAGTCAGAAACTGCTGTTCTGTTAGTGTAGGTATAAGATGACTAAAATTATATCTTAGTGATGCAGAAATTTTTCACTCAGGTCTCGGACTCCAACACTCAGGAATGATAGAAATATTTTTAATTGCAATTAAGGCTTGTGAAGTGTCTTTTTTCTTTTTTTTTTTTTTTTTTCTTTTCTACATCTGTTCTTATGACTTAATTTCTCACTGCTTTTTTAAAAAATTTATAGTGGCAGTCACAGCAGTGACTGTATGAATGGAGCCAGTGTAGTAGTTACTGCATGTTTCCTGCTCTTTGCATCTCGGAAATGTTTGTAGAAGTTCATCTATAGATATCTATTTCCTCTGTAACCAGAAGGGGATCCTTTAGTTGGTTTTGCAGTTACAGTCAACTACTTTTCTGGTGTTGAACAGCAACAACAAATGTCTCCAGTAGACCAGGCATTCAAACATTTACTTCTCCAGATTTGGACTAGGTGTCAGAGCCTGTGGTGATCCTTTTTAGCACAAAGCTATTTAGCCTTACATGAAAGAAAGACAGTCACAGCTTTGGACTACCATACTGAAAGAGTTCAGGTTCAGTTTAGACAAATCTTCCACTGATGTTGGTTGTCATAATTGCACTAAAGTCAGAACGTGTCACGTTGGTTTGCATGAGAAAGATGACTACACCTTTATTTTTTATGTCTTCCTTGAAAGGGATTGGTATTTTTCAAGGTATTCCCAGTCAGAGTGTGTAAAACAGGAGGAAGTCAGGGGTTCTCACTTCTTCTGTTGAAATCACAAATCTGGGTCATTTATAAGTAGTCACCATTTCTTGTACTTGGGAACTCCAAAAAAATTTTATTTGAAAACATAAAACAAAAACCCACAAATCTTTTGGAATGAAAACGACCTGCAATTTTATTTGTGTTTTTCCAGAAATGCTTATGATTTTGTTGTTTGTTGTTTATTATGTGTTTGCTTGTTTGTTTTTGGTATTTTTTCTTCCCATTTGCTGAAACACATACCTGCAAATGCACTGAGCATTTTTATCATAATTTTGCTTACAGGCAAAAAATAGAAAATAAACTACTCCCAACCTTTTCAATTGCTTGTGAATAGTGGGGTTTTTTTGTTTTTGTTTTTGTTTTTTCACCCAGTATTAACTGAAAATATATTTTTGCTGTTTGCTGATAGGCAACTGGCCTAAAGCAGAATCTTTCTTCCCTGATGCACACAATAAATGCTGTCTTCCTCCCCACTTCATTTGACTACATCAGTCTAGCATTCAGAATGGTACCAGGCTCTTAGTGCTCCTCATTGTGTCATTTAGTTATGTGTTTTTTTCTCTTGCGTATGCATATTATATTTTTGCTGCTCAATACTCTATTCCATACGGATGGAACACATTCAAGAGCCTGTCAGCCTGACAGTCTTTCTCAGTCTTCTTTAAAAATAATCTCCTTAAGTATTTCTTGATCTAGATCTCTGCCTTATGTTCTTTGGTGTAAGGAACATATCTGATTTTTAAGTACAAAGAGATCCTTTCTACAATTAGTAAACCATTTTTAAGGGTGGAAATCTGATACACAGTTCTCTAAAGAGACAAAATATGCAAAATATCAACCAGTCCTCTTCACATAACCCTGGTGCTAGCATTAAGGTTTTATACTCCCCAAATACCTTCCTTGAGATAGATTTGAGTCAATTCTATTGGAACTGTCTGCCTAGCACCACTTTAAGTCCTGTGTGAGGTCCCCTGCTTCCTCTTCTGTTTTGTTCCTGAACTTTAGCAGCCATCATCTTCCAGCCCAACTCTGGAATCTTTGATCAGAAATTACTGCAGATCCCTGCTCAGTGGCTCATTTGCATTTAATATAACTATAGTTATTTAAAAATTATGATTTTGGGATTCATTTCACCTAATTTTAGTTAACTGCAGGGTAAGTGTCTACCTAAGAGCTGGTTTTCTGAGCTCCAGTTGCTAAAATTGTGTGACTCCTCTGAGGGATTCCTCTGATTAAACACCATGCCTACTTCAGGCAGAGCTTGATTATTCACCAGAATACATTGGCTTTCCTTGGAAAAGGATCCTAAGCACGAGGTTCATATTGCAGGACAAGAGGCTCCTGGAAGGTCCTGCGTGCCATCCGCCAGCCCAGCCTGAATGTCCTGGATCATCGGATGTCAGTGCATGCAAGTGAGCTGAGACATGAATGTCTGGGAGTTTCTGAGCTGTCTTGGCTCCCCCTCTGCAAGGACAGAGAGCTGTGAGGAATTTGTTTTGGGAAGTGGGTATTCCTCACCCTTTGCTAACAAGAAAACTATGTGCCAAAATGTTAAGCCACCTGGAATGGTCCGTAGTGGACAACCCTTGGATACTCATGGCAGATGAAGTCTATCTTTTACTTGTGCTTTTAGAGAAACACATCATTTTGTCATGCCTTGAAAATGAATCTTAATCTGCTTTGGTTTGGAAGGTTGTTTGTTGTTTCTGCCCTTGATTTGTATAGGAGCCTAAGGTAGTTGCCTACTTACTTACTTCAATTTTTCTTTACCTGAGTGATGAATAATAATCTTACAGGATTTTTACTATTTATTATTAACACTGATACAGCACTGATTATATACAGACATATTTAGTATTTTGTGAGATTGCATTTTACTGAAATGGTATGCTCTAGCTCACCCCTGGAAAATGTATGGTTTATCTCAAGTCTGTATCCTCCCTGCAGTATCCTGTATCTGTAACCTCATTGGCTGGGGAATGTTACCGCGCCCCTTTGAACCTCTGTGATAAGAATGCTAAGGCAGAGGGCTCGCCCTCTTTGCTCTCTTGGCCCAGGAGGTCTCTGGAGGCTCCCCTTCCCTCTCTCCCCTTCCCCCTCTCCCCTTCCCTTCCCCCTCTCCCTCAGTGAATAAACCCTCACCTCATCAGCACCCCACCGGCGTCTGGAGTCTCTTTGCCTGCCAGCACGCGAACACCCGCGACCCTAGGACCCAGGGGGCTCCCGGGGGACCCTCCCCGGGATTCCCCCCAAAATACAACGGTATTTTATGTCAGACTCTGTAAAAATAAATCAAATGATACAATTCCTATTCCACAGAATTTGCAGCCTGAAAAAAAAAATCCCACAAAGGTATTCTTATAAAGATGTGAGGCTGGTAAGAAGGAAAAAAATTAATCATATAAAATCCATAGTCCTTCAGAAGTAGCAATTATAAGTCATTACCTGATATTTTTCAGTGTTTTTACATGTTTGGATGAAAGTCTCTAGAAAGGCAAATGCCAATGTAAATAAATCATATAGGGGATGAGTACTTGTAAGCAGACTTTTTATATTTGGGAGAATAAATGTTTGTGTTATGCAAAAAAACACTCAGAAAAAAAGAACCCTAATAAGCCCAAAATAATAATTTAAAAAAAATTGCATTGAAATATTTTGAATAGGATTCCATTAGGATTCCATTAGTCCAGAAGTTTTCCTAGACAACATCCACAGCTACCAGAGAACAGCAGTCACATATTGCAAGTTTTTGCAGCATAGCTGAATCTCTGCCCAAAGATTTGATGCTAAAAAGACCAGTTTTTGTTCATCAGAAGCTGATGTATCTAATTTAATTGTAAAATTTACTGTAATTTACTAATTTGGATGTACACATATGCATTCACCTATGGAGGATTGGGGCCTAAAGCTACAACATAAGCAAACATGATTGATTCCAGCACCTGTCTAAGAACAGGTTCCTACTCACATCTTGTCCTAACTGTTGAAGGGTCATCTTCTCTGCACAAAGTTCAGTTTGTACCTGATAGTCTGTGAGTGAAGTATCCAGATAAAGGAAAAAAATGTATATGACTGAATTAAAAACACAAAAACAAAAGCAAAACCAAACCAAACCCACAACCAAACCAAACCAAAAACAAAACATCAAAACAAACAAACAACCCAGGATATGTTATGAGGAAAGGCTGAGAGAACAGGGATTATTCAGCCTGGAATAGAAAAGGCTTTGGAGTGACTAATTGCAGCCTTCCATCTTCCAAGAGAGCCTAGAAGAATAAAAGAGAGGAATTTTTTACAGGGGTGTGTACTGACAGGCTGAGCATCAGACTGAAAGAGAGGATGTTTAGTTTACATATTAGGAGGCAATCCTTCCCTGTGAGGATGTTGAGGCACTGGTGCAGGTTGCCCAGAGAAGCTGTGGATGTCCCAGCCCTGGAAATGTTCGAGGCCAGGCTGGATGGGGCTCGGAGCAGCCTGGTTGGCATGAATTCTGGTAAGGTTGGAACAACATTATCTTTAAGGTCCATTCCAACCCTGGCTATTGTATGATTTTGGGATTCTATGTACAGAACACAGCCTTACTTTTCCAGTTAGGATTGCTGAGTGGGTTCTTTCTTCCTGTTGCATAAAAATGCATCCATTCCTTTTACTGGCTCACTATGCAAAAATAGCTGCACAACTGCCAGCAGAGTGCATGGGTTGAAAATTTAACTTTTACAGTTCTACAGTTCTTTTTACCATAAGTTCTCAATTTCCTTAGAAAATTGCTGTAAAGCAGCTATTCCTCAAAGTTGCCCAAAACTGTAGGAATAATCTGAAGTCTACAAATCAGAATATTATTTTCTTAACTTGTGTGGTATATGTAGTTTGCTCTTCTACCTCTGAAAGTATTCCTTGCTTTACTCATTAAAAATGAACCATTTCAGTGTGCTAAGATGAGAATGGGTAATGTCTCAGTCTTGCCTATCACAACAGAATACCTCTGTTGGTTATTCTTTAGGTGTTAACATACTGTATTTAATAAATAGTAGTGACAAACTGCAAACACCATGGAAAGTTGCATTTATTATAATATTAATTCAAGAGCAAACAAGACAGATTTTTTTCTTTAATTCAGGGAGAACAAAACAAAGCATAGAAATTGAACATAAACAGAGTTGGGATCTGCAATTCATTTTTCTTGTTTACTGGGAAATTGGGCCTAGTTAAGTTTCAAAAATGCTAATGAGGAAATAAATTAGGTAGCAATTTTCCTAGGCAATATCTCATTGGATTTGTATTTGTTTACTTTTATCTATATTTGTCTTTGTTAACCCCTTTTTGCCCAACCATTCAATTTCATTCACTCTATTTTTTCCTCTTTCTATATTTGCATATTTGTTTTGTTTAGAAACATTTGTATGTTTCTAAGAAATTAATATCCACACTTCACAGAAACGAAAGTGGGAGATAACCCACTTTGAGGGTCTTGTACTCTCACTGTCAACTGAATGACACATCACTCCACCTGGATTTCCAAAAAGCTCCTGATATTTGACTACCTCTATGGAAAAGGAAGTTAACAGTAGTTCATTGAAACCAGTGAGATCAGACTTAGGCCAGCAGTAATTACTTTGAAAATTCCATCCTTAATCCCCTATAGTTTCTATTGACCTTTGTGAGATGCTTCTCTGGAAGGAAACTTTAACACTAATAAACCTTAAAAACAAGAGGGAAATAAATATTTTTTTTTTTAAAGCTCAACTATATACTCATAGATTTAAATATAACTCTCCTGTAAGCATGTTTGGGTTGTGGGTTTTTTTTGTTTTTCTTTTTTTAAGTGAGAACCATTTAGCCATCATAACAAAAAGTTTAAGAGTAAATTAATACATGACTTTAAAAGGTATATGGCTCTGTGTAATGTCATTGAACTATAATTCCCTTAAGTTTTGCTCTGGGCAACATACTTAGTGCATGGGCATCAATCTGGGTAGAGAAAAGTCAATGCAATTGCATCAGAAAATTCATCTGCAATGCAATTCCTTTCTGTTTCACAGGATTGTCACCATTAAGAAGTCAATTTTCAAACCCCATATAGTGACTTTGAGAATGGCACTCGAGGACCTGCTGATATAAAACCTATCATTATCAGGTCAATCATTTCCCAAAGCAGTGACAGATATTCAACATTATTTTCAGAGATAAATGAATAGTCTTCATCGCAGCTCCTCTGCTTGCTGGCAATTTCAGCAAAGAGGCCAAGAGGTGAATAGCCTGCAGAACTGGTTCTCTTTTTTCATGCCTTGGGTTGACTTTTTTAAGTTAAAGACCTTTTGGAGAAAGTTTGCCCCCTCACAGCCTTTTTTTTTGCAAAAAATGGCCATGTATGTGAATTTTGAGCAACCAGCAACACCCATTGCTAAAGGGCAGGAGCTAACCAGGGAAAGGTCATTCCAATTCACAAAGGGCTTTGATATTTCAGAATAGCTGACTTTGTTATGAACTGAAGGAGAACCTCACATTTCAAATTCTTTGTGTAAAATAAAAAATGTCACTGTCTTCAGGAAGCCCACCAGAAGAGCCATCCTGAAGGTGTGAACACTGGAAGCTCCTGGGACTGTGGGTGTACAGAGGCTCCACAAGTTTTCTGTCTCTCTTATCCTACACATATTAAGTGGGAAGTCACTTCAGTAAGTAGGAAGATGAGGAGGGGCCAAGTTTTTCAGGAACTGAAGATCCAATAGTTTCCAAGTTTTCATCTTCCTTCCATATAAGGAGGCACAGTGGGATCCTGGCAATCCCCGTAGCCAACCTATAGAAAAGACAGAGACATGGACCAAAGAAAAGACAATTTTTTAAAATGAACCCAGTCTTAGATTTCAACACAGCTCTATCAACATTCAATAGCTGTCATAAAACATTTATATTTTATGAATTTTTATTTTCTAAATTATCACCTCCTGAGGGAATATTATTATTCAGGAAGTTTCTACTAAACGGTAATGAAGATAAAGCACTTCTAGAAGTTTTATTGCTTGTTTGTTTTTCAGTTTCACTGTTATTCCATGTCGACTGCTTGTACATAAATTTAGGAACCACAATCCCAACTTTAATAATATTCTTCATGCTTATTCATTCTTTAGTTTGTTTGTTAAAATACTTTGCTTTCACATACTGTTAACATATTAATTCTATGTCACATATAAGAGAGATTCAGAAAATAGTTGTTTCTTTTTGTTTGATTAATTTTTTTTTTATTTGTATGTTTGGGGTATTTTTATTTTTAGAACCAGGAAGTGAGTGTGACTCCCTTCTGTCCTAGAGGTATAGCTGAGAATAGATAAAAAAAGCTTTCTAAAGACAAGGCTTTATAAGGTTTTCTTCAACAGAATTATAGACCTCTAAGATGTGGGAGGAGAGAAAAAAATAACACCTATATGAGAAAACATAGTGTTTGGTTAATATTATATTTCTGTTTTGACTGTTGCCTGTTGCATGCTTATCATTCCAGACATCAATTACTCTTTTAAGCAGACTTTTATCTCACCTTTTGTAAAGCCTCATTCCTGTGATATGAAATAGATCAGTATAAGTTTCACATGTAAACTAGACCCATCGCCTGCCTGAAACCTCCAGTAGAGGCCTCTTTGCATCTGGCACATTCCTCTGACAACGTCCAGATAGTCACAAACTGAGGATAGCCCTTTTTTATCCTCTGCTGGAGCTTTCCCCCACAAGCTCATGCCTTCCTGCCTTCCTTTTCATTCTCTCAAAACGCCGGCATCAAGATCTCATTCCTTGAAAGAAGACGCCCGTTCCCTGCTAAGCATCTCTTTAACAAGCCTCGTTCTAAATAAACATCATCCATCACATAACTGTGTGATTTATACTTTTCATCTAGGAAGGTGTGCTGATCCAGGCACCAAATGCAGACTAAGCTCCCTTAGGGAATGAATTCATCCTTATGAAACTTCCTCTTCAAACTCCATTTCTCATTAGAATGAATGTTTTCTTTTTCTTCTTCATTTTCTCCCACATTTTACTGTCTCCTGTCTTCCTCCCATGCATCAAGCAGTTTTACATTACTCTTCCTACATTAAAAAAGTACTTTGTTACAGGCAACCTTTCAATTAAATTTCTAAGTAAATGACTGTATTAGGCAAAAGTTTGTGTAGTAGCCAATAAAATGTCAGATAATATTGAACAGAGGCTTGGACTAACCATGCAGCCCAGTAAGTTATTATGTGCAAATGTTACAACTAGATTTTGAAGAGAATACACATGCATGATGAAGCCATTTTATGGCTAAACTGAGTGATTGATTACAGCATTCTGATCCATCTTGACAAGATAAACTCAGATAAAAGAATCTGATGATATTTAAGACTTGACAATTTATTATCCAAAGACTGCTGTAAAAATGATTTTATAATTCCCTTCATTTAAGTGTGGTTTTTTTGAAAGTAATAAAATATATTTTTCAGAGTAACTGACTATGATCAGAAATGCTTTTTGCTCGCTAGCAGCAAATTCCACTAAGAAATAAAAACATGATGAGACAAAAACAAACACAATTGTTTGTCCTAGCTGCTTCCTGAAGCTTTTTTTGAAAACTAGTCAAATGGGAACTTGTTTGTATGTTAAAACTTTAAGCTTTTTATTATGTTTAAAATCTTGTTAAATACATGAATACATGAAGTCAAGAATTTATTATTAACAAAAACAAAATCTTAATAGTAAAGCTAGACAAGTATTATTAGTTCAGATTTATTTATTACAGGATAAGAAAATAAAGAATATTTATACCAAAAAAATGTCTCAGCACTATAACAAAGCAGTTACAATTGTCATGCACAAAATAGCACCTATCCCTTTCATAAATATTGTTGTAATCCTGCCACTGTCCTTCTGGATCCTATACTACACATCTTCTCAAGCAAAGGAACCTTCCTCCTTCACTGAGGCCATCAGTGTTCCAAGTTCACAAATAGGGAAAAAAATGCTGTGTTAATGGGGTTTCTTCATTATTCCTCTTTTCTTGGGAACTGGCATGGGCTATTTTTATATTTTGTAACATCCTTATACACCTTGCTTTTTCTTTCTTGTTTGCATCCTTGTATTACATCCCACTTTATTACTCATAGTATGTTCTACACACATTAGATATTGGGTCCTTTATGCCTTCACTACCCTTGCACCTAATTTCATCCAGCTCCACGTCCCTGTGTCTTTCACTACTGGTGACCTGTTCCTAGCTGCTCCAGACCTAACCTTTAGAGCAAGATCCTTTGCTACTAACTTAAGCTGTTAAGTTGGTCCCAGTCTTTGATTGAGAAGTATGATAGAGCACTTTCAAATGGCCAAAAAGGAGCCTAAAATGTATGGAATTAATTATCTACTGGAGGCACTTGTCTTTCTTACATTCTGAAAGTTATATGCCCTTATTTTGGCACCAGTTATGTGTACTCCTTATTTCAGTACAATATTTAACCTATAATAGCAAGATTCGTCTATCAATCCACTGCGCTTTCGTTGTGGTAATGCAAAACTCAGATTATCATGAAAATATGAGACGATCTTCTGAAAACCATTGCAGGTTACACAACTTTTCCCTCATCTTCAATATTGACAAGTCTCTTTCATTATACAGAAGTCAACAACTTCAATTTAATTAAAGAGAAAGCAAACCATCAAACTTCTAACCCAAAATAATTTTTAGAAAGCGCCTGTTGACTTCTCTGAGAACTGGATATTCTGTATTTATGGATGTATTCAGCCTTCCTGGATTTCAGACAAATATTTTCTAAACTGACTGTGTTGATATGAAAATCAATCCATTTTGGTGATATGGCTGCAGGAGTAAGTCAGATATCTGCTACTGGGAGTTTTTTCATCTATCACTCTTAGTTCTTTTTGGTCTCAATAATACAATGAAACATATTGTTCCATAAGCAATTAGAGCCAGAAGACTGTGAATGCCTGCTCCAACTCATTTTCTCTCCTTAACCTTGGGCAAGATTTTTAATTATTATTTCCTTCTATGTCTAATACATAAAGTGGGGAAACTGTTATAGCTTGATATCAAAGATGGCAAATATCAAGACTGTGTAACTGTCTAACTACCATATGAATAATACTCTGCATATATTCCCTACACATACTAATAATCATAATAAATGTCATAATAGATAATAATGCATTTGCTTGCTGTGCATATTCTTTCAAATAGAGTACAACCAGAAGAACAGCAATAATTGGTATGAGTAGTCAACCATCGCAACAATGAAAGTTTCAACTGAAAATAAGGGCCAGATGTTGAATGAAGAATAGTGTAATAAATAACCTAGAGGTGTGAAAAAGAAGCAGATTTCATTTTATCAACAACTTCTGAGTTGATTAAGTTATTTTTTCTGAACTGTATAAAATATACCAAAAATGTTCATTAGGAACAAAGATTTTCCCTTAACAAAATAATGAGGTTCTACCTCTAATTAAGTCATTAAAATCTTGTTAGATTTCATCTAAGATAAAATGTTATCATAATATAACAATCATATTGTAACACAAATACCAAGTTTTTGTTCTACCAGTACAGAAAAGGGACATTACAATGCCATAAGTATTCTTCCTATATTACTTTAAATTAAACTGTAATTAAATCAGCCTGCTCCCTAAATCTTAATTTTGTACAATTTGTCAATTTATTACCCCAACATAAGAAGAACATGGGCATACTGAAGTGGGTCCAGAGGAGACCACAAAGATGATTGGAGGGTTCCTCGTAAGAGAGAAAGCTGAATAAATTGGGATTTGTCAGCCTGGTGAAGAGAAGGCTCTGGGCAGAGCTTATAACAGCCTTATAGTACTCAAAAGAAGTTTATGAGAAAGATGGGAACAGACTTAGCAAGACCTACAGCAAGTGGACAAGGGCTCATGGTTTTAAACTAACATGGTAGATTTAGCTTAGATATAAGAAAGAGTGGTGCCATAAGTTATCCAAAGACATGGTGGATGCCTCGTTCCTGGAAACATTCAAAGGCAAGCTGGAGAGGGTCTGAGCAACCTGATCCAGATAAAGATGTCCCTGCTCACTGCAGGGCTTTAGATTAGATGACCTTTATAGATCCCTCCCAACCCAAGCCATTCCAGGATTCTTTATTCACGACCAGATGCAGTCATAACACAGTAAATATGTTCTGGTTCTGCCTGCAACAGAAGACAGAAGATAAGATTTTTCTTCATCTGCTACTGCTGCATGTGAATGACATGTCTCAAGTTAGAGGCTCTGTAACACACCCTTGCCGTCCCACCAGACATGCTGAGGCCATCATTTAGCAAATCACAATATGTCTCTAGAGAGAGTCACATCTCCCTGTGTTGACTCTAGGTGGAGATTAGACAATCTTCTCTCCTACTGTAAAATCTTGTTTAGACTATAAGCTTTGTCAAGATGCACATAAGACCCTTATCTCATGTTTTAAAGATTTCCAGTGATTAATTTTGGTTTCGTATCAGTATTGGACATAACCCGTTTGGCTGCAGAAAGTGTCATCATGTAACTTCTGGATTACTGGAAAATTAGCAAGACTATACCCACATTCACTAAATAGATACAACCTGTGTTTGGAATTATCAGTCAACATTGTTTAACTACCTGCTAGTGAAGGTGTATTCTCCCACCAGTTGAGGAGATCTGAGTATAGTTCAGTTTTTTGTGAGCTTGGGACAAACAAGAAGGCACACTTACTCTCTTGAGCAGTTTCTAATAGTTTCAAAACAGTTGCTATATGATACATCTGTTTGGTTCAAATATATAACTGCATTTCATTACCATCTGGAAATGCACAACTGTTTTTCCACATTTTCAGTTTATTTTGAGACAATTCGTTCTCACAATCTCAGTTTAGGGGATCTCTATCTCTACCATTGTGAGTAAAGCTTGTATTAAAGCTTTAAGTTGTTGTGAAGAAAATTGTCAACCCCAATTCATTTCACCTTAAAGCAGCCACACCTTGAAGGAGTATACCATCCACTGCTTTGTCTTGGGCCTGATCTGATGGATGTGCATTGCTCATCAGGCTGGCAGAGGTGCAGTCATTTCCTTTGCAGGGTGTTTTTTGGGCTTTGCTGTCTGGGGCCCCTGAATGTGGTCAAGACTGGAGGGGTTTTGTGCAGATCAAGAGCTTCTGCACTGACCCACCAGCTGTCCTTGGAAATGGCTGTGCACAAAAGAACATGGAAGGGGGGCTGGTGGACACTGAGTTGAACATGGGTCACAATGCATCCTTACAGAGGTGATGGCTGACCACAGACTGTGATACATTAGCAAGACCATTGGAAGAAGCCTGAAGGAAGTGATTATTACATTCCATTTAGCACCAGTGAAACCAGGCCTGGAGTACTATGTCTCTCCTACATCTGCAAGATACTCAAGCTTGGCCAACAGGCAGCTGCATGCTGCATGTGCAAGGTGTGTGGGTGTCCAGACTACAAGAGCTACTAAAAGAAACTGAGGCAGCTGTGTTTATTCAGTCTTCAGAAAAGCAGAATAAACATTAAATATAATGTCATTATATATGTCATTATAATGTCATTAAATATGAATTAGGCAGTTAGAGAGATAGTGGAGCCAGGCTCATTTTGGAGGTAGGAGGCTGTCATGGGTTGACATTAGACAAAATGCCAATGCACCCATGAGGGTATATTTTACCTAATGAACTCCTGTGAGATGTGGTCAAGAACAGAGCAGAGCAGGCCTACTTCTTGAAACAGACAGACAATTTATTATATTACATAACAATGGACAATAGAAAAGGAAAGAAAAACCCAACCACCCAAAAGCAGAAGAGAAAACCTCCCAAAACACTGCTTCTCCTCCCCCCAATTCCATTCCATACATGCTCACTCAGTTGACTCCAGCACATTACCTTCATCTACTTGCTTAATCCCTCAACAACCCTGGGTTCCTAATCCAAATCATCATCCTTTAAAATTCAGACAATCCACATTCCATCCAGGACGAGAGGAGTCTCTCTCGCACCACAGACCCCCCCCACAGGAAACACAGGTCCACCATCCCGTGTTCCCACGTCACCCATGGCACTGCCTCGAAGAGTCTGCCAGGGTGACACCCTCCTTTCCATGTCCGGCACTCTCACTGCCGTCCATGGACCTGCACTGCAACAGGGCTCTTTTTAAGGATGTTTTGGCCAAGTACCAAAAACCAGCCATCTTCTCATTTTGGGACTCAGGTCCCCCCCATTTACCCCTGGGGCCGGGGGCTCCAAGAAGCAGGCCAGAACGTCTCTGGGTTTGAGCCAAAAACATCCACCCAAACACAGTCTTATTTATAGTCAGGAGGGTCCAGGGTCCGTCTATGGCTATCATTATGCAAGAAAAGTCCAGCCTCATAAGCCACTCCTCTTCATTCCGGCAATCGAAGGGGCTTCTTTTCATCTCACATTACCCTCTCGGTCCCAGGCTGTCCTCTCTCTCCTAAAACCACCAACTATGAGAATACAGCGTCCAGGGATAACTCTCTTCTGCCTTAGAAAGAGTTAAAAGCTTTTATCTCCCACCACCAAGGTCAGGCACAGGCGATCGCAGGCACTGCAGTTCTCACAAGCAGCTCCAGCTCGGCACCTTCTCTCTGTGGGGGGAGGAGAGAGACGGGACCGGGGGGGGGGGGGGGGGGGGGAACGGGATGGAACAGGGAGGGGGATGGAAGGCACCTCCAAAGTTCTCCCTCCACCCCTCCATTCTAGATGGAAGCTGGACCAGCTCCACTCCAGCTCCCTCTGTTCCCCACCCCGAGGCCCACCTTGCTCAGCCAGGCCCACCTTGCTCCCCTCCCCCACCCGGCCTAGCCAGGCCCGGGCAGGGGAGAGGAGAAGACGCTCCCTCTCCGAAAGCAGAGCAGGGAAAGAGAGGGTCCTGCTGGGAAAGCCGGCTTTTAACCCCTCGTGTCCTCAGAGGCGTGTCCAACCTCTTAGTGGCCAGCAAAGGTGCCAATACTCAGACCTAAGGACTGATTGGTTTGACCACTACTTCCAAAAAAACTCACTTCCCTTCAAACCACGACAGAGGCAAAAGGACACAGGTTACAGAGAGTGAAATTCTGATTAGAAATTAGGAAAAAAATATCACACAGTCAGGCTGGTCAAACATTAAGGCAGAGGCCCAGACAAGACGTGAAACACCCATTCCTGCTGACGTACAAAACTTGGCTGAATGAGGGCCTATGTCAAACTGTATAACTTTTAAATTGGCCGAGCTCAGAGTCATCCTGACCTTTCAGGAGTTCTTCACTACTGAAATTACGCTACTGTTCTCTGATCTTAAATATGTGAAGCTGGAGTTCAAAAGTCAGATTGTTTGACCTCATGGATACTGACTCAAAAGTCTAACTGTATATGCTTTACTGAAGAACGGTACAAATAAACATAAACTCATATGTTCAAAATCTGTGCATATAAAAACAAAATTAAAGCCCTAATAAATAATATGAAAAAACCCCAACTTTTAATTTTAAAAAACCCAAACAAACACCACCAATCTGCTTCTCAGAAAGTTTGAAAATATTACATTAAATAAATGAAAAAACAAATTCTGTAACTAACACTTTAATCTTTAAATGAACTAATTTGTAAATAACCTAGTTGAGCCTTTTAAAAAAATCTAGAAAACTCAAGTCTAAGGAACAAACTTGGAAGGTAAATATTTTTTTTAAAATATCTAGATGACATATGAAAACAACAAAAACAAGCCCAAATCACTAATGTTTCTCACTGCCTTAGCAGCAACCCTAGGAAGATAATTTGCGTTTCTTGTCTGGGATTACATTCCCACTTCTTGTCCAATATTTCAGCTTTTCTGAAATATCTAGCTTTACAAAAGTTCAGGACAAGTCTCTCCACTGTTTGATAGTCACGAAGTCTGTAAAGGATGTTTCAACTGATCATTTATCTCTCAAGGCAGACTGTAAAAGTAAAAAGAGACACCAATCAGAAGGCAATTTCTTTTCACATTTTTGATGTGGAAGGAGGGAACCACTGGGATTCATGGGACCATGACCAGGAAAGAGCATAAAGCATTTTGTCTCAGAATTACTTGACTGTCAGATGACTTTGAGTTGGTTTTGTACCTTCTAGTGGGCAGTGGGTTCAGTGGGTCAAGATCTACAGCTTGCATAATATTTGCTGACATAAATACACATTTCACCAGTTCAAAACTGTTCTGAGGTAGCTGCACATATTCATGATAACAACCTGTATCTGATAAAACAGTGTGAAGTATGGTGAGAAATACCTTCCCTCTGTGACCAGTATTTTCTAGGTCTCACTGTCTAGTTTCCATTGAAGACTTGTGACATCTCACTTTGTCTGTTGTTATGCCATTATAACTCTTACCTGCTTTCTTCTGGAGTATGAATTTGTGGTAAAGTTTTATGCAGGAAGGGCAATAGATCTCAACAACAGAGTCCTGCTTATCTTCTTGAGTGTTCTTCCGTGTAACATCCCACAACCAAAAGAACACACAGGAGTACATACTAAAAAAAGCCTCCTTCTAAGGAATTCAGAGTACCCAGTTTTGTGAACAGATTTGATAGTCACTACCTTGTGATGTGCTTTGAGTTTTACATGCAAATGAAATAGGAACTAATATTTACCTTATCCATATTCTCAGCCTAGACTGAAAGACTCAAACTGGCAGGTAGTCTTTGACCTCATCCAAAACTTCAACCCTATCCATTTAAATGACACTTTTCCCTGGTTTAAGGACTGCTTTTTTTATCAGTTTCAGTATCCAGTAAGTCTCTTGGAGAATCAGGTTCTCCTTTGTCTTGCAAATGCCTGCTTTGCCTTTGTCCTAGGGCCCAGAAAAACCCAGAACTGCATCTCTCCTGCTATGCAGTCACAGCCAGGAAACTTGCTTTGAGTTGTAGTTTCCAGTCTCTCTGTTCTATCAGAACCTTATTGGACATTCCTAATCTGATGTGTAGAATCCCTTGGCTCCTCTCAGATTCTCGTTAGGAGAGAGTGAACCTGTCATATAACTTCATGGACACTCACCACATCCATACTTCAACTAATATTGTCTTCGCTGTGAATGGTACCACTTCATCATGGCTGTCTGAAGATAGAACTTTTCACTTCCCAGGGAAGCAGTTAGAAAGACAGGCTCTTAGTCTTTTCTGGCCTGCAAGGGGAAGGACCAACAAATGCTGCATTTACTAGGAATATGAGACAGGATTTCTTCAAGGCAGTAAAGGCATTTAACATGCTCATCTGTCACTAGAATTTGACTGTCACAACAGGGGCAAATTTTTAAGTCTGGGGACTGTAGAAAAGCCATAACTGTGGAGAGCATTAATAAATGTCCCAGACTGGGTAAAGAAAGATGTGTCATGCTATTTGTTCTGATCAAAACAAAATGAAAAAAACACCCCTGAATATAATACTAATTCTATCCTGTAGCCCACATGGCACACTGGGAAAGGGAAATGTAAGCTACAAGGAGGGAGCAAATGGCTCCAGTGCAATCAGATGTCCTGTAGCAAAGAGCACAGGCTGTAAAAAGTTAGTGTCTCCAAGTGTGTCATAACAGAAGTACTTTTCACAGCAGATACGAGCATTTGTAATACGAAGCAACACAGTGAATAGGAGTCAAAAGGATCAACCAAAGAATAAGCATCTTTGTTCAAACCTATCACATTTGACTTCTTTTATAATTAAGTGAAAGAGAGCAGTATATGCAAAGGATAGTTTATTTAATCTAAAGCCAGCTATGTTTGGATCAGTTAATTTACCAGCTGGGGATGCTACCTTTTCTTCAATGACTGTGAGAGCCTAAATTGACCTGTACAACTAAGTTCAGGTGCCTAAATATGAGTGATAAAAATCACACCAATGTGACTTTCACGGTAACACCAGTCATTTAATTTAATGATGGAGTGAAAGAGTCTGAGTGTAGTAGAACAGCCATAATGCTGGTCATTTCATGAAATATCTGAAAATTTCAGTTATTTCATGAAATGACTGCTTTCACCATCTGACTATAACATACAGCTAGGATTAGAAATGAACAAGCTACAACCACATTCCTAGTCACTGCATTTGTATCTGAGCACAGTTCTCTTGCTGTGGCTAAATCCTTATGTAGGTTCTTATCAGAAAATTTTGCTATTGCAGTTCCTTTTTAGCAGATAACAATTTTTGCTGTTCTGTTCTTTTTTTCCCCCTATTGTTACCAAAATAAAAATGATTATAAGCATCACTTTTAAAGCATGCCATGCTAGGCATGACTGTGCTGCAATATATCATTCTGAGCTCTACCGTATCCGTTTATGGTGAGGCATTTTGTATTAATGTTTCCATTGCTTATCACAGACACTGGCATTATAAGTGCTTGAGCCAACACAGCTTGGTTATTTATTAGGATGCGTTTCACTGCCATTTCCTTGAATAAAACCCTCCCTGTCCCCATTCAGTGAAACTGGTTTATTCCTGCCAGTCACTGATCCTTCACTGTCTTCTCCCATTACACAATTCAGTCCATCAGCGTTAAATAAATTAATAATACATTGGATTTCTGGTAACTAACAACTGTGTGTTGCAGAAAGGCAGATTATGTGCACAGCTTAAAAACTCGCAAGATTTATAGCAATTAAAAACAATGCAGCATCTGAACATCCAGCCACATGTGCAATTTCAGGTCTTGGAAACCTTGACCCTTGAATTCCAAGTTCAACACTTCTGGGCTGTACTGATTCTTGTTATTCCAAACAATTCCCTGAAATAACCTTTCTGTTTAAGGCCTTGACCTTTGCTGATGAATATTAACTAGTCCAAGGCAGTGCACAAGAAGTTGTGCTTCCTTATATTCCTTGTCAACTTCCCTGTACATCAGTTGTTATTTTTCCACAGCGAACAGCTTAGGTGGCAGAAGAGAGATGATTTTTTAAAAAAAATTCTGATCTTTTGCCTGTAATCTGCCTTCCTTAGTCTACTCTTAAATATGCATTTTATTCGCAGGTATCTCTTACTGAGTGCCTTCCAGCAGAGAAGATTTTTTACTGATGTCTTCTCTGTTATAACCAGAAATTCTTGTGCTGAACCCAGTGGAGCTGGACTACTTCACAGCAGCTGATGGTTTGCCCCCAAGTTATTGCCTCTTTACCTGGCAAACTCATTTACTTAACTGGTCCTAATTACGTGTTTGGTGGTTATTGGAGTATATTGAAACTTGGAGACTTAATAGGCTGCAACATAGAAATATTCTAGGAGAAGAAATAGGTTTTCAGAAGGAATTTGTAGCTGCTAGAAAAAGAGAAAGAACATACAGAGTATTTGTGCAAGGCCAGACTGAAAATAATAGGATGTTCTTTAGCCTCTAAATAGTATCTTAAGAGAGTGAGGGGGGGGAATAAATAGTCTAACTAAGGTGTGAGAAGTTGAATTTGATGGTGGCCAAATAGAATCTCACTAAATGGGAGGATCAAATGAAGTTTCACTTTGAGATTTCATGTAAAAACCCTGACTGCTGAACATTCTAGGGCTATCTTTAAATCACTTTTTTTCCCCAAGAAAATATACATATATTTTTAAAATATAGACAAACTCGTTTCTCCTTCTTCTTCTCTTTTATTACAATTTTTGTCTGCACCTTGAAGAATGGTGCTAAAAATGCTACTTTGTCTGTACATGTGTAAACAAAAATTCAGTGGTTTTGTGGTCCATGATATGTCCTATTATGGGGAAAAAATAATGAACAAAAAGCATGCATTGTCTGATACCTAATCCTAACAAATAGCCAGACCTGTGTAACTAATTGATTTTTCACTTGGCTGGTAGACCCAAAAAGATTTTTTTCATTTTGTCACTGAAGAAAACCCACAAAAATCCTTGGAGAGACACAGAAGACTGATTTGGTTTGTTTTTCTATCCCTTAACTACTTTGAAATGATGAAAGCAGCTTTAAAAAAATAAATTAGGTTGTATTTTGATTTGAAAATACAGAAAGGAAATAATGTGACTTGGTCCATTTCTGGAGGCAGGAAATAATTTTCTTTCATTATGACTCAGAGTGTAAATAGTTCTTGTACTGCAAAATCTCAGAGCATGCTCTGATGTCCCATCCTGTCCCAGGTTCCTGCTTTTATATGATTTAAGTTAAAAAGAGGCTCAAGATCTTTGCTTGGTGAAGAATTTTAGAGGGGCTTAATTTAAAAATTCTATTAAAAATAAAATATTCAGTAGCGTAATCTAATAGCAAAGGGCACTATCTGATAGAAGGTAATACTGAAAGTTTGGCAGAAGAAGTTTCTGATGTATCAAGAGGCATGGTAGTTAAGTTTTCTATTTTCTGGAGAAAGAAGTATTAAAAGAACAAATAAACACCTTTGCTTCCTGAAGTATTGTTTTCAGAGTACAGAAAGAGCTACTAGTTCATAGGGCATGTGTCATGACTCGCGTCAAGATCAGCAGTAATTGGTTTAATTTTATCCAAGAAAAATACTTTGGAAAAGTAATTGAAAATCTGGAGAGGAAACAGAAACAGTGGAAAATAACTAGAATATTGATTTTTGAAATGAAAAAAAAAAAGAAAAAAAAAGAAAAAAAAAAAGAAAAAAAAAGAAAAAAAAGAAGAAAAAAAAAGAAAAAGAAAAAAGAAAAAAGAAAAAAAGAGTGATCAAATTATCATGGTAGTTATCACCTTCTAGACCCAGCTGAAAACTGCAGTGACAATGGATTAAGTACCACAAAATAAAAATTATGGAATTTCTGGATAATTTTGTGAGCAAAATTAGCACTGTGAGTTTATTAAATTTAAATACTTGAGACCCATAGCTTGACTCGTCACTTCATCCCAACTAATACAGATTTCAGTATCTGCAAAGACAGAGAAAAACAGATTTGTCCCACTAGTAAGAGAAGAGTTTTCCCTGAAATGCCTATAAAGCCATTCACAGAAGGTATCCTGAAGCTGTGGGAAGAGCCTACATCAAAATTCTGCTGTTATGCATCTTGATAAAGCTGTTGAAACATGTATCTTCTTGAAACAGAGAAGTGTGCCATAACTGATGAATTATATCATTGTTCAGATGTTAAAGAATAAAGTGTTGGCTTCCTGGTATGAAAATGGAGACCTGAAATCCCTGAATATAGCTGGGAGATGGTAAGAATATTTCTTAGGCTCTTAATTTCTGCCATTTTTCCCTCACCACTAAATTGGAGTGCATTCTTTGTTTTGGACACTGTCATAGCTCTTGTAACAATCTTGGATACCACTGCAATAAAGAATGAGTCATTTTGCATGTGTTTAACTGTATAGCAGCTAAATTTTGGAAAGAGTTTTGCTGTCTACCTTAGATGGAAATGTCATCAGTCAACTTGAGCCTTTGTCTGAATGTGTAAACCCATGCTGGCAAAAATTACACAGAGACAAGTTCTTCCCCACCCCAGCTCCAAATAAAAAAAAAACCTAAACTGCAGCCAAGTGGCATCAAACTATAACAGCTCTTCCATCATTAAAAAGGGTGCTAAATTATCTGCGTTGTCATAAGACATGATGGGCTAAAAGAAGACCTTCATAAAGAAAAGACAATTTTCACTTAAATGCCATGTTAAACCTCAAGAATTGAAAAAAAATAACAAATATTGACAGATATTAAATAAAACATACTTATTCATGTAAACTTCTCAGCTGAGCAGTTTCTACTGAGGTTTATAAAATCGTTCTCAGGAGTAAGTGCTACCTGATAAAGTAAAAGTTGCCAGGACTGGGCCTTCACTTTCAGCACCCTGTTCTGAACTACAGAAATTATATTAAGAGTCTTTATTAATCAAATACCAGTGGGGAAACCAACACATAAAGAATTGATTTATTAAAGGTCATAGAACAAATCCTGATTTCAGAAGCTAGATGAAAAGATTTCCAGGCCTTTTCTTTGACATAAGAGTAACATTTCCCATCACATGATTATTAAATACATTATGAGTTTTGAAGAAAATGAACAAATAACAATAAACTTTTTGATCCAAGACAGATGGAAAGCAAAAAATTTACTCTCTGAACACAGCTATTAAGCTAAAAGATATGTCCAGAAACGGCTCAAAATGAGTTTATAGAGTAGGAGGCCTTTTAGTTCTGAGTTTCCAAACTTCTGTCAAAGTGGATAGAAGTGAAAAGGCTTACAAAGAAACCCACTAAAAACTCCACTCCTCATTTCCAGGTGAGAGTCAGGTATGATTTCTGTAAAGTATTTGGGACATTTATGGTTGCAGAGAAAAATAAGAACAGATATGCTTCAGAAGACTTTGACCGGAGGTGTGTTATATCATATTTTTAGTTACAAAGCCATCTGTTTATTCTTGAGGAAAAAGAAAAGGAAAAGAAAAAAGAACCAAGAGAATTTCATTGAACAACCAACTGATGAAACCGTATCTCCCTCTATTCAAAACAAGGGAGAAAAGAAAGCTTGAGAAAGTTTAACAAAGGACCAATTTTTGGTGTAAGTTGCTAACTCTGCTGAATTCACTAGTTGAAAGGTGCAGTTCAATTCAGAGGAGAAGGAAAAAATACCATTATAATGAGTTTTTACATAGATCTCAAAGCTACTTCCTCAGCTTTGTTCTTTGGGAAGCACCTGGCACAGGTGGGGGCTGCAATAACCTAAAAAGAAATAAGAAAGGATCGGTTCTGTGGAGATACAATGACTTGCTGTACAACATATGGAAGGATAGAGGAACCTTAGCCAAGATGCTGATTACTGGATGCTTAGGGAAGAAAATCAATAACATATTCCTAAGTCATATTACAATGTGCAAATGCTGATATTATTGCAAATCAACACGTAATACTGCAGCGTTAAGCTTTAGCTTGTAGTCTTCTTAAGGAAGCTTTAGTTTCTAAGCTCTTGGGACTTAAGGGTAAGTTCCTTCTCTGCTCCATACATAAAACAGTGCTCCAGAGTTGGCCAAAAGCTGGGTTTTTCAGCAATAACATAACAAAAACAATTTTGTGGTGATATCTTTAACCTCATTCCAGACAATTATAACATTTGGGTGAGTCAGGTTTCATTGTTTTCTGCACTAATACAGTTCCTCAGTTAGCACTCAGAATACAATAATAAAATGAAATCAATGACTACAATACTACAATGAATACAATACTACAGGGGATGGCAAAGTTGCTCTGAACTTTGCAAAATTCTGATTTCTAACTGAACCCTTACACTGATTTTAACTTTGCTTTAGGAATCTTTTTCCCCTCCATTTTTTTTTCTTCCACTGATTTTGACTCCGTCAGAGCAGCTATACAAAACTAAGGATGCTGAATGGAGTTAGGATAGAGCCCCCACAGTTTTTAATTGAGGCAAAATAAGAATACTCCTCCCAGTCCTTAGTTTAAGAAAATGATTAGTCTAAACTGTGAGTTGTTACAAAGTGACATTCTATAAAAGCCTTTTCCCTGAATTCTGCATAAACTGTGCCATGACCGAGTAAAACTACTTATGATATAAATGTCCTAACATCATGCCTTTCTCCTATTTGGTTTATCTCAAATGGGAGCAGAATTGTTTTCTTCACATTATCAACCCTCTCAGTACATATATTTGAATAGAATACATACATACATACATATATATATGAATAGAATATATAGGAACCTTGCAAAAAGCTCTTTTTACTTGGGTCCAGCGGTTTCTTCTCCCTCTGAAGGATGCTCAGATTTGACTTTGTCATTTTTAAGTGGGAAAGACCCAGGAAGGAAAAGAGGGAATTTGTGGAATCAGAATTACCTCTTCTGTAAGTACAAAAGTGAATAAAAATGTGTCTGACAGTGAAACATATACACATTTGAAAGACAACTTCAGTGCTTACCCACTGATCTTGGAAGCATCTCTCAGAGCCATAGGAATTAAGAGGTGCCCCAGAAATATGGGCCCATGCTTCCTCCCTGCAAAAATCACCAAATGTCAGTACAACAGCTAAATTATTATTTTCATTCTGTCCATGTGTTAGATCAGAATTACTAGGGAAGCACTTACTAGTTATTGCTGATTCAGAAAGGAAAGCAAGTGTGACATGATGTAAAACTACGTGTTGAAATCAGGGTGTACATGGATTTGCTTTTAAGCTCAGCCTGCTTAGGGACTGTGTAGTTAGGGCAGAGTAAAATCCCCAGGGAATTATTAGCCACCATGACATCAGCCAAGGTTTCTTGATTGACTGGCTTTCTGAAGCTGAAACAGAGCAAACAACAGCCTTTTCCTGTATTCTGATTTCCCCTTGCTGTTTCAATTGGATATATGGGGTTGAGGACATGCATCCTAGTGAAACCTCTTGGTGCTTAATAACAGATGTTTCTATATACAGGCAAGTGTTATGATATTATTCTCTACATCCTCTGTGCAGGGAGAGGGGAAAGACAGACTATCTGGAAAAAAGGTTGTATTCATTATTGCTTGGCCTTAAGAAAATGTGCCTATCAATCCATCAAAAACAAATTTTATTCTGTAATATTAATGTTATAGGCTATGCTCTTCTGGCATACTGATTCTCCATAGGCAGAAGAATACTGAAATGGAAACAATTTTAGAAATGTAGTTTTCAGTTTCCTTAATATCATATGTTCCTGTTGCGAAAGAAAATGGCTTTTCCTTCCCCTTTGTCTCTTTCTGTACTGCTTGCATTAGTCACAGGAAAGTGGGCCAAGTTTGTCTCTTGCACAAGTCCAAGAACCTTACATCTCTGTGAAATTTCCACAACCAGTTTGTTTCTTAAATAATTAAATACCACCATGTCTTTATTTATAAATATTTCAATAAAATCCTGACCCAAAATCAGGATTACAATTAGGAATTCTTTTTTTTTTTTTAATTATTTTTTATTGAGCCCCCACATGCAGGGCAACAACTGACTCAGGATGCTGTCTAAACATATGGTTAACTTGGGCTGTGCCCTTTAGGAATCTGAACATTTACTACTTCTAAAACATGGAGTTAAACACGTGCTGAACATTTTACTTCACTGATATAATTGGGGAATGTTTGGGCAATGAAAAGTAGAATCTTCAGCTGCTTTGGAATAAAAATCCTATATTTGAATGAGCACTGGAGATAAGCATTGGAGAGTGTTACAGAAATAAAAGGTGCAGTATTGGATAAAGTTCTCTGGAAGTAAATTCTAGATCTCTAAAGTTTAGACTGGAATCGAGATGGCAACAAAAATCTCCTCACGTCTGTACATCTGGTGCCTCTATATCGTGGCTAACATACATGAATTCTTCCATTGCCAGTGCTTCTAGTATGTGACGTGGTTTGAAATCTGTTTTTTGCTGTAGGGGAACAGAAGGTTTAGGTCTCCAGTTCTGTCAGTTTGACACCTCTTGACAGCACAGACCTCCCACTTTGGCACTGTGTTTTTTAGCTTTTCTGTCAAACATCTCCAGCTTTTTGAAGAAAGAAATCATTTAATTCATTATGGCTGAAATGCAGTCTTCTACAGATAGCCAGCATATGATCTGTGCAACCCTGGGGCATTGTCTGCCAGGATTTAACACAGTGCCTGTAAAGAACACTTTGGAGATATTTCAGAGGTGAATGGATCTCGTTCTGGGCCACTGCTTACAAGAGAACTTCAGTCTAAGGGAAGAAAATGCACATGAAATAATATCACAGATTTCATCCAATATGCTGTTATTTATATAACAGCTACTGATAACCCACAGGTCTCTAAGCATGGTTTACCAAAGGATATCATGTAAACAGGAATGCTTGATAGACAGCTGTTCTCTTGAGCCAATAAAAAGAACAAATGCAACTTGTTTATAAACTCTGCTAAAATGAGATCTAAATGGCATTAAAAGAAAAAAGAGAAGTCCTATTTATAAACTCTGCTTCCACACTCAATAAAAGTCTGCAGGCTAAAAGTGTGAAAAGCCTTCTACCATACGGGTTTGCAAAACACATGGAAAAATAAAGATGTGTGTGTTTACAGAAAATATCCCAAACTCTCAGCGCCCTGGTGATGATCACAGCTGACGAGTTCTATGGTGTCACTGTACTACTCATTATGTCAAGCAGCCATCTCGGCTCAAAGATTTCCTGCATTCCTGATCACACATCGCTGCTGAAATTAATTCTGCAACTCACAGGAGGAAGAAGTGGTGTGCAGAGAAGGCAACAAAAGTTAGGTGGAAGGAAAACTGGTTCCAGCCCTTCTCCTGCAGTACCGTGCAGAAACATGATTCCTGACATCCATCAATTAGTTGTGGCCAGCAGTAAATAGTTATTTGTGAACAATTGCTCTAAGGTGGAATTGTGCAATTTTGAAACACCACATAGTCTCACACAGCTTCCCAATTTGTCCAGCTTAGTCACCACATGGTGACTAAGTACAAAGAAGCTCCTTAAAGTTTAGAGTTTTAGTTATGCGAGCAAGATTAAACACCAACTTGTTCCCAGTCCATGTCTGTATCCTTCCTCTGGAGCTCACAACATAATTTAGGGTGGCATCTGTTTCAAGGATGACACATGTTTACATATAATTTTTAAAGTATCTATAGTATGTAAACTTGGCAGTATTTTAGAAGGTGGATTGACCACATCTAAATTAGAGATGTAATTGGGAAAAGGAAGCAATATCTGATGGTTAATCAGGAGAGTAGTATAGGGAAAAACCAATGTAGCACAGATGTGTGTTTAACTTATGTCAAACAATTAAGTGGTGATTAAGCAAGGGTTGCAATCTTGAGCTCTGGACTTTTAATAAAGTGTCAAATAAAGATTAAAAGGAAGAAGAAAGAGTAGTCAAAGAAGAAACTCAGTAGGCTTCTATCTTATTACTGTCTTCAGTGTAGATTTTTTAAAGTCCTATATATTTGTACTCTCACATAAAATCCTGTAATAGTGATGGAGATTTAGGATGCAATATTCAAATGCACTTAATGGATTTGAAAGTCTGCCTGTTATCAGATTGTTTTTCATGTTACCTAACTTCGCAATGCATTAAATGGAATCTTAACTATTTACAGTATCACTTTTAAATATAAATAGATATCGTTTACATAATTTGTCTTAGCTATATTAAAACTGCAAAACACTTAGCAGCTTCACAAACCAGTGATCACACTCTGCAGATGGATAACAATTACTTGGGAAGTTACTGAAGTCAATGGACAGAGCCATCGGTGCTACTGTACTATGAATGGGTCATGGAGTCAAAGCCTGTGGTAGCCAAACTACCTTACAGATTACAGAAGACTTATTCACATGTATTGGAAACACTCAAGGTGCTTTTACTCTCCAGAGCCAGTGGTTCATGCCAGCTATTATTATCATGTTCTGAGGGCTGTTCGACTGCAGTCCATCTCATCACACATAAAGAATTTAATTCTGGAATTCACCACTGTTGGGAAGGATGAAGTAGAAAGACCTTGCAAATATGGTGGTTTAGATTCTGGGAGTCTGAGTTCAACAAGCGAGATAGAAATGAAAGCAAGCTTTGAGATTTAGGGTGTGGGGTACAGGGCCATCAGCTTGTGAACAACGATGTGCTAAGCCATAGAGGGCCAGCCCCCTTGATTAAACAATCCCCTTCTGCTTGCCTTAGGTAATGGGACATTTCTATTGGCTGTATGTAAATGTTGTTATCTTGTATTAGATTGGTTGGTCCAACTCATACTATTCAACTTGGAAAGATATTTAATGTACGGTATTTGGGGCTCTGCTCTCTGCTCGCTGTTCCTGCTCTCCTGGCCTGCTTTAGCTGTGTCTAGCACTTACAAGCAAGGTCCTTACAATAAACCACGTGCTACCCCTGCTACTTTGCTTATAGACATACTTTGTCGCCGGCTCTACCGTCTAAGAGTTACTCCTTCACACCACAATTTTAACTCCTCTTTTCAATGGTCAGATATGTTGAGTATCTAAAACCAGCATGCAGGGATAAAAGTTCCCCTTCAGGAGAACAAACAAACAAACACAATAAATGAAAAGTAATAAATTACTTGCATGTTTTTTTCTCAACCTCAGGACTGAGTCTTCATGGGATCTTGAAAAACCAGGCTCCAATTACTTCTGTATCTGCCTCGTGTAAAGGTATCAAATTATATCTTACCAGCCCATGTGCAGCTGCTTCATGGTGCTTCCCAAATGTTTCACTGCAAAGGGAGAGGAGAGATATTAAACGTTTTGTCCTAAGCGAGGACTTCTAGCATTGGAACTGTTGCAGTAATATTGTGAGTTTACCAGGAACTTACCATGCCAAGTGAAATCCTGAGAGACCATCCAAGAAGTAAAATATCAGTTACAGCCACGCCAACTAAGAGACTAAAGTAGGAAGGCATCCTGTCTGGGAAATGTACAGCTTTCACCATTGCAGCTTCAGTGATCTTGTTAATTTTCATGAGCGTAAGGAATGAGTGAGTATAAACACTCTCAATCTTGCAGTGAAATAGGTACTTCTTGAAAGTGTGACACGGAGTCTCTACTTTCCTTCCTTTAGATGTCTCGAAAAAAAGGATGCTTTCTCAAACATGGAGAACCTTCTATTTATTTTACTTCTAACACTAAATTTACCTGTTGGGTTGTGGAAGGGCTCAACCTGCCCTCTGAAAAGAGGAAAACTTACCCCTACAACAAATGAAAAGAAATGCCACAGTGAGATTTGGCAGCTGTGGTTCAAGTTAAGCATAAGATTTTTTTGTTGCAAGAGTGTTGAATGAAAAGCAGTATTTATGATGATCTTGATGGAATCTTTTCCACTTTTGATCTCTCTATAGCTCAACACCTCTCTATATCTCTTTTCTTTCACCATCTGGATTAAGAAGACTTTAGCATCTGGTAACTAGAACTCACAGAAATCACTCACTTAAAGGGCTGACTAATAAACCTGCTTTGCCTCTATGCCAAATTCAGGTGGAAAGCTGATTAACACAGACATTGTCATCAAGAAAATGGTAATTGCCTATCTATAAGCTCTGTAAAAAATGTTTTCTCTCATCTTAGTAGTTAGATCAGTTTTTCTTTTCTTTGCACTTCAGTCCTGCAAAGATTCTTTTGATGAAAATTTGCTTAGCTTGTCTTCTACTGCTGGGAATATACACTAAACAATTATGTGAATAAGTGCTGAAGTTAAAAAAAAGGTTTCTTGTACATAGGAGAGATATGAAGAATGTTTGCTACCTTTGCCTACTTTCATTGCTGATTCCTGCTTCTTCTGGTTTCCAGTGCATTGCTCTCACAGGAATGTGACTTTTAACAGAAACAACCATTGCCTCCCTGATCTTAATTTTTGGGCAGCTTGGGGGATTGTATTTGCTCTCCTGTTGGAAATATCTTTTTGAAAACAACTCTTTTGTGTTGAATTGCTTATTGCATTCATGTAAATCAGCCTGAGGTGAAACCTGTGGCCACTGGCAGAGATACACCCTTTGTTTCATCTCCTGTTGCCACTTCCTGGCCTGCAATGCTGGGCACCGTTATCAGGAGAGACTTGTTTGGATAAGCAGAGGCTATAGTGTAACAGTCATAGTCCATTTACATATCCAACACAGTTGGCTTAACATAATAATAATAATAATAATAATAATAATAATAATAATAATAATAATAATAATAATAATAATATCAAACATGAAATAATGGGAAAATATATGTATTGTTTGCTTTGTTTGACACCATAAAAAAGGTGCACACTTGGGATGCTTATGGCCCAGATTGTTATTTTCTGATAATGTACCTGCTTAAAGTAAAGTTTTCCCTCTGGATGCATATATAACGCTTAGATAAGAACAATTCACAAAATCCTATTATAGTGCTGCTGTACACAAACACATTTTCGAATGCTTCAGATAATATCATGTACATATAGACAAGAGGAAAAGGTATTTCTAAGTATATCATTATTGGTGGCATATCTGTTTAGGTTCCCATATGCACTGGTGGCTCCTTTTCTGAGTCAGACACTAAAAACATTAAAAAAAATACATTTGACTTTTGAAATAGCAGTCTTCTTTATACACACAAACAAAGAAACAAAAAGTTTTAGTATTCCTCCTTTCCTCTAGCTACGTCTATTCCATCTTTAGACCCAGAAAGAAAATCATTACCTTTAGATCTCCAAGATATTCTATTTCGTTTTAGTATATGTTTAATTCCATCTAAAGGGAGAATGCATGAAAATTTTCAACTGTCAGAAAACATAAAATGTAATTTTTCCTTGGTTTTGAATAGATACCTAAATAAGTAAAATGAGTAGCCCTTAGACTCTGGAAGACACTGTTTTATTGCTGTAGCACTATTCTGAAGGACAGCAGAATTCTAAAAGGGTCGTGCAATCACTGCTGATCCTTGAGTACCTGTAGATAGCATTGTAACATATTATTAGCAGAATTTACTCTGGTTAGTAGCTTGCCAGAAAATTTTAAGATAGCTTTTTAATTGTTTTAAATCTCATATATTTAAAATAGGTTTAAGAGTATCTGGGTGTGTATTTTACCAAAGTATTCAGGCTATTCAAATATTCAAGCTAATTAAAAATAGTCCATTCTGGTCCTATTGCTTTCATCCAAGAATCAGCTGTACATGTTAGAGGAGGATAATATCACAGGCTGTACAACAGCCAGTATTATATGAAGTCTGAAAATCAGCTTGTATAATTATAATGTGTTTTAGCTTTCACTGTCTTCAGCTATTCTTGGCAACATATTTATAAACATTGAATATTTTATGGCACCTATTAAAAAACACTTTCAAAAAGAAAATCATTAACATATTTTTAGTAGATTTAAACTGGAGTTTAAACTAGAATTGATATAAACATTATATTTTTTTGCTTTGTATAGAATATTAAATAAAAACCCATAATTATGAAGTTGCAAATGCAATGCAGTTGTAAAACTAGGAGCCATTTGGTCAACAATCAAGCTACTAGCATGAACGTCTCCTCAAAGAACAAGACTCCTTGTACTAGACATCCAGCTGGTAGAGACATTATCATAATCTTGCAAAAACAGATTTTTATAAAATATGCTTTAGAAAGAATCCTGACTTTCAAAAATGTAAAGAGCAAAGAGTAATGCAGGGATATGTTAACAGAATATATCATAAACAACTCTCATTCCGCACGCTAAAAAAAACTTCTTGTTGAAATAAAACCAAGTCTGCCTGATGATTTCTTATTGAACATGTTTTCTTCTAAAAATGGTCTAAACTTTTGAACCTTCAGAAGCATATTTATAACTCAGAAAGGCTTTAGAGGAAAAGGCAATTACTTCTATATTAAATGTGTTTTCTCTTATTCTTATAGACACTTCTTCGTTTTGATCTCCTATAGTATAATTCCTCTGAGACATCTATCTATAAATCTAATATTTTAGTTTGTACCTAGTATAAGCCTAACCTTTAACAGTAACTGAAGCAGGTATTGTAAAATAACATTGGGATTAATTTTACCATGCTTTAGCATTTAAGAGAAAGGAGTATAGTCTAAACTAGCCTCACAGGTTCCCGCTGTAGTGAATTCATGATGTTTTTATCCCTTATGACATTTGTCATTTGTTTGACATATGAAGCTAACCAAAGCACAATGTCCTGCAGCTGCCTATCTGACGCAGGACATCTTACCTGACAAATCCAATGAGATGCTAAATCCATGCAGTTGACAAGTGAGACGAACTTTTCCTGTTGGTCAATAAGGAAAGGTTGGTTTCTTCACAGGATTCTTTCCAAGGGGAGGTTGTGTCTAGATACCTTAAATACCTAAACTTACATAGACTTTATCTTTATTTAGTGGCTTTCAAAGGCTTATTTATTTCCCTCAGAGAAACAAGTGACTGTTCAGAGTGTGATTTTGGGAGGCAAAAATTTAGTACTGTAAAAACTTGCCTTACCTTGACTTGCAAAGCTCACAGAAGCCTTATCCATCCCCATGGACAGAGAGGAACTGCACTTGTGAAATGACTGGTTATTAACAGGAAACCTTTCAAATGTAAGACTGCGTGCTGTTCTGTAGTGTATACAATTGCAGATGAACATTTCAGTAAGACTATGTACTTGTTGTTTAGCACTGGATGTACTCATTAAAGTAGACCTGTGCTGAAGATTAGGCTGCAAAAAGAGAGAGCTTGTTATGGCCATTGTTCAGGCAGAGCAGAAGTGTGCTCAACAGAATAAAGCATAGTGTTCCTTTCTAGTCCTGGTTATTCATTTAGGCTTACTGTGTTTTAACAAAATTCTTACATGTTCTGATAAACTTAGCAGAAAAGTTGAACTATTGTTCTTGCCAGCAACTGATGTTATAGCTATAGCTTTCCTTACCAAATGGGAAATCAAAGGAAAAATAAGAGTTCAAGCTTGTACACATGGGTTAAGAAGTTAAACAGAAGTGTTTTTTCATGGTCATTCAATTTGGAAAGCCCTCTTGAAAACCAAGTCTTAAAAGATTTTTATGAAAAATGTTAGACTGTTCCCTTATTCTTTTATAAAAGGGAAGTTAACTGCAAGTTAAATTGAAGCAGAATTTCAGATTGTACTGAGCTTCATGTAACTAAGTGGTTCAAATAAATGCAAAAATGTAAAACCTTGCCTGAAAAGAACTCTGAATCATTCTTTCCAGATACATATACATACAAAAGCCAGTTAGATGTGTCCTACATACGTGTTAAATTGACTTAGTCCTGAGCTATGTTTCTAAAGCCATGGAGGTGTTAAGGAGTAGATGAAAAGAGCTGATTTTGAATCCAGTGAAGTCTGAAAGAGATGCACATTTTTCCCTGACTATAGTAAGAGAGAAGGTTATAAAATCCTCTGAAATAAAGAGGCAGCTCTCCTACTGCTCAGCTTTATAGTATGGCCAACAGCTTTTCCAGTTCACTCCTGGGAGTTTTCAGCAACCAGAGGCCTAAGAAGAAGGACTGAGAACAAAAGACAGTACAACTCAAAATAAAACAGCAGTATTCAATAACTCAACATTATTCCTACCATGTGATGACATCACTGATGTGACATTTGAAGAGGTGATGTGCATCAGGAAAGTTTTGCCACGGAACTTAATTTAAATTCTTTTTGAACAGTTCTACCAAGATGTGGAAGTGCTATTGCCATGTAGATGGCTGAAGGTTTTTTTACTTTTGAATACCAGCTTTTTTGGAATATATATTCCTGGAGAGGGCACTGAAGTTACAATTTGGTAAACAAAGATAAGTAATGGGATTTATTTAAGATTTAAGGTTCTTGATATTCATTGATTTACCTGCCTCAAGACAACTGCTTGACTGGTTTCTTTTGATTAACTGACTTAAAGGCTTTCTTTGGTTTCATAGGATTTATTTAAGATTAGTCACATTTGCCCATTTATAAATTGCTTAGGTTGTCCATGGGATTCACCAAATAGGATTCACCAACCCTTTAATGAATTTTGCCCATCTATAAAGTATTTTAATTACCTGTGATACAGTATTACATGTCTGCTACTAATTTTGATAATAGAGTACTTGGTTCCCTCAAGAATCATCTGACTCTCCAAGGTGTAATATCTTCCAAAAACCCTTTAAAAAGAAATATGCAAGAGGCTGAAGTAATTACTATTTGTGTATTGTTTTACTTTTAATGCAGTTCCCTTTTTCTGAGAATGAAATGTTCACAGCAAAGAACCATCTATTTTTTTCCATTTTTTTAAATTATGACATGACAAACAACCCAGTTCAAGAGACTAAATGGAGGGAATCAACCCTGATTCACCATCCAGAGAGACAGATATTAAGATTTAGTTTCTACCTTTAATGATTTGTTCAGATTATAAATAGTCTGAAGATTTAAAAGAAGGTATATTCAGTAACTTGAAATAACTCCTCCTTCTAAACTCACAAGTGTTATTAGCAATCAAGAGTACTCCATGGCCTTTAATTTCATTATTAGCTCTTGCTAAAGAGGAAACCTTTTTATCAGGGATTTTTTTTTTTTTTTCAGTTTGAGAAATGGGAAACTGCAAACCAGCAAGTGTGACACAGTATCAACCTAATTGGAAGGAACTGTAATCAAGAACAGAACTGGCAGGCAAGTAGATGGATCTAATGTAATATGAAAGAGGCAACACAACTTTTATAGGAGGTAGTTATCCCTTACAAAATTTATTATAGTGCTTTTAAAGAGTCAGCAAGCATATGGATAAAAGCACACTTGGATTTTTGAAAAGTCCCTTACCAATAGCTTGTAAAGAAACCAGAGTATTTCAGAAAGAAGTAGGAAATGTTTTTCTTGGGTTAATAACTGCCTAAAGAAGTAGGTGTGAAGTGTAGTAATGAATGCTCATATTTTATTGGAGCGACCAAAGGAGTCCCACAGGGATCCTTTCTGTTGCAGCAGAAACAAAACTCTGTTGATGGGATTGAGATAGTCATGGTAACTAAAATAAATCTGACAGCTAGAAGCACAGATCTCATGATGCTGAATGAGAGGGAAAAAAATGGCAGGTGGAATTGAGTGCTTGTATATGCAAAGTAATTAAAAAGTAGGAGAAAATTCCTAACTATATAGACATTGTGCTAGGAGGTGCTTGGTAGTGCTGAATTTACAGTGGGGTTGATCTGAACAGCTTTTTCCACCCAAATAATTCTATGATTCTAAAAGACGAAAAATGACGATAATGGACATGGAGAGCAAGATATTATATGATCAGGAAAGAGACTCAAATTTTACTAAGTATCAGACAGACAACTCAATTAAGCAGTTGGCAGAGACTGTCACAGCTATCCCCAGAACACTTGTGTGCATTTAACTCATGCAAACAGATGTGTACCTGTAGATATAAAGCATGACAGTGACTTATTTTCCTTTTCTGTACAAAGGTTCATCGATCATACATAGGAAAAATACATATCTATGAAATGCTCACTTGCTGTGTTTCTTTTTATAGGCATATATTTATATGGGCCCAACAAGGAAAGCTTCATCTCCTGACTTTCTGAGGTGCTTAAAGCAAGGATTACATCTGATAGAGGACTCCAGTTTCTGCTAGTGGGAGAGAAGGGCTGTTCTTTGTTATTCTGCTTTAATTTTGACTGATATGCCGCAGAAAGACACAATGGGACAGACAATACCTTCCTCCCATGCAGCAAGCCCAGAACAGCCACACCAAAGCCAGCCACAACATTCCCTGTGTGCAACAGCTGAGCTGAGAGCACGCCCTTGCCACACAGAGTTGGTGAGAGCTTGCCACAGCAGAGCTCCTGGAGTAAGAGATTATAGTCATATGACTGAAACTCTGGAAGTTTCTGACATTTAATATCAGTAATTAAGAGTTCAGATTGGTGGCTGAATCAATAACCCCTTGCAGTTATTGATCAGAAGCTGCCGCCCTGCCAATCAAGGAGCAGTGCTGACCTTATGAAAGATGGTCTGTGCTTCCAGCACTGTCCCCATTCCACCTCCTTATGGCCTGTGTGCCTCAGAAGTGCTCAAAAAGATGTGAGGATGCTGTCATCAAGATGTGCTCTGACAGGAGGCTTCTGGGACACCCAGAAGCAGCTGCCTGCTGCAGCTCACTCAGGTATGGAAAACCCTTCAAAGGCACAAAAGGCAGGACCACTGGAGATGGGCTCCTTCCCTCAACTGCCTCCCAATCTGCCACTTACCTGCTGCCAGCCCAGAGCAGCTGTCCCCTCTCCCCAGACTGAGGCAGCAGCATCCTTTCTCTGCCACGTGTAAATACAGAAGTGCTGGACGCACCCTCTGCAGCCTGGAAAATTTCACAGACCATAGGGTGAAGCCTCCCTACCACCCCTCCTTGCTAATTGCTGCTGCTGAGGCACGGCTGGGCTCCTCAGGGCAGCACCACATCCAGCCTGTGGATGGGGGTGCTTGGTGTGCAAAAGACATTTGTGAGGAGAAAACACCCACAGAAAAGTTTAGATGGGCATCCAAGTTATTTATTTCACCACTGGATTGCTAAGGTCTTCCCATAATGCCCACCTGAGATGCAGGAAAAGCATCTGTCAATGGTTTAAAAGAAGTATTATACAAATACACATATGAAATACATATACATATACACATCTCTCTATATACTCTCTATTTATGTATATATAATAAAAATGACAATTATTACTGCAGTATCACAAGGTGATATTTTACAAATAAAATCTTTTTTGCAAATAGTGTTGAATTTTTCTTTCACCAATAATAATTCTGTGGAACAAGAATTTTCTTGCCCTCCAATTACATGAGCAAACACAAATATCTTAATTCACAGATCTGCCTCTTGGATTGTGTCTGTCTGGTTGGTTGTGTTCAGAGGTCCTTTTGCCTTAGTACCTAATCTTTTAGCATGTAGATGCTGTGAGGTGCAATGGGAAATGTAGTTTAACCACACAATTCAGCCAGTTAAGGGGAATGAACACACTAAATTTCCATAAAATTTGTGGAAACTGTGGCTCCTATGAAACAGCCAGGTGACATTCTGAATAGAAACTTTTCAGATCTTTATTTTTTAAAATTTGTATTAAAAAAAATTCAGGAAAATCTCTCCCGAAACCATAAAGCCCAGCATATAATCCATTTTTCTTAACAGCTTCAGTAGTACTAAGCAGATCCTGTCATCCCTGCCATTTCTTCCACTGTAGCCTGCCAAATGGGTCCTATCCAATTAGCTTGGAGCTTTAAAAGATTCACAAGCCAGTGTTCAGATTCTTCCCACTACTAAATAGTACACTTTATCTTCTCTGCCTTGTGCTGCACCGTGAGTGGCACGTGACAGTGTCTTACATCCTCCTTCACACAATGCATCGCTACAGCTTGGTTTAAAACCTGGCCCTGAAGGGGAATTAATAGTTATTTAACATATTGGAATAACAGTGGATAAGTATTTTTAGACTTGGAGATATCTATAGATCTGGATTTTAGTCTTTAGAGATATTAATGTCACATAAGGGCTTAGATGTTAAAAGAAAATTTGATTAAAGTTTAAATTAAGAAATATCTGAAGAAGTGTGTGTGGAAAGCAGGAGGGAAAGGCGTCCAAAAGGAACAGCTCTGGTTATCTTTCCTCTCTTGAGACAGCTCCCTCCTGAGCTGACCCTTCTGAGATGGGATCTGCTCTCAGTGCACCTCCTTCAGCAGGCAGCTGGGAGCAGTAGGAGCTGGAGAATGCTGTGAGTCTGCTCAATTAGCTAATGAAAATTAGCTTTGCTGATCAGGTTCAGCATTTTAGTGGCTGAGTGCAGTGAGACTTAGTTATGGATGAGGAAAAGTCACTGTGTTTGTCTCCACTGTATGCTGCCCAATTAAGCCCAGTCATTATGTTTATGCTCATTCAGCTCTGAGCTTCACCTTCTTCCCTTGGCAGAGACGGTGACATGCAGCAGCAGAGAGGAGAGAGGAGAGAGGGCAGGCTGGAAATACTTTGGAAGTCTGACTCATGGGCAACACCTTGCTGCTGTATGGTTGGACTCTGTGGCATTTATAAACATCCTTCCAACATAAATCTCTTGGTGATTCCATGAGCTCATCAGTCTAAACCAGAACCTCAATGCTCACTGTCAGATACAGTCATTCACACAGAGGCTCTGCTTTGCCCTAATGTGTTTTAAATGAGAGAAGGACTGAACACTCAGGAGCTGAGACCCAGGCCCAGCCAGCCAAACATTATAATTTGGGTGTTTCTGTGTACCATATTATGCAAATACTGAGAAGGAATCCCTGTCTGCACAACAACTTAATAATCAGGGCCAGAGTCTGCAGAGTAGTGTAAGGTTTCCATTTTTCTCAGTGATTTTCTCAAGTCTTTAAGGTACAGAGTATTTCCACCATGGGTGCCAGGCATCACACCTATCTCAAATTACCTTAACCCAAACTTCAGAAAACGAAAAGATATTGCTTCAAACCACTTCAAAAAGACTGAGGGTTTAAAAGTTAGTTACCGTATTCTTGTGTGAACACTTCCTTTTCTGTACTTCTGGATAAAAGAGAGGTTTTTCTAGCAAAAGAATTTGTCAAATGCTTTCAAGATATTTATTGAACATGACTTATATGTGAAACTCAACAGTTTAGTATGCCCAGGATGTCAAGTCTAGGAACTTACGTGGACATCCTGTGGCACTTAGTATTAGCAAACAGGATCTTTCCAAGACATCCACAAGCTCTATACAGAGACAAGTGTACCCAAAGCTAAATGTTTTCCCAATTCTGGCAAAAACAGCAGTAGGTACTAGCATCATCTGTGTTTGTTACACTCCTTTTTGTGCAGTGGCCCCTCTGGGACCAGGGATAAATGTCTCCTCCTGGAGCTTGCCTGGAAACAAGGGTGTTTTTGTCTTGGGTGGTAGCTGAGGGTTTGAGTCTAGTATGGATATTGAAAACTTGTTTTTTCCCATGCCAATGTTAATTCACCAAAGAAAAGGGTTCTATAGCGTACTTGAAAAGCTTTTTTATCAAAGAAGGAAACAGCACAAGAAAGATATGGTGAAGTCATGCCTTTTTTGGCTTCAGTCTTTGAATTAGATGCTTACATCCCTGGCTAACTCCTACAGGGCATGTACAGCCTCGTTATTGGTGCTGGCTATTGCTTCCCTAGAAGCCTCCTGTCCCACAGTGCTTTGGTAAGGTCTCTCAACCAAACCAGGCTGTTCTCAGTTTGCCTTGCAAAGAAATTAGAAAGGATTCCCAAACAGGAGGAGCTTTCACCAAGACTCACCGAACAGGAGGCAAGACTCAGGATCCAAAGGGTGATCCAGACTGTGAGTGGGCCATAAATACTTGTTGTCCATGCTAAACCTTCCCCTGTCATATGCTCCTTGTTTCCATTACCTGTGCTAAGGAAACACAGCCAGCACGCGTGTGCCATTCCTTATGCTGTGAATATACCTTAATTCTGTGCAAACACACACTCAGCTGCTCTGATCCTCAGCACCCCATCTGCAGAAAAGGAGATGACAACACTTTCCCACCTCAGAGATCCTCATATTGGAGGCTGTCGTGATTTCAGCAGATGGTGCCTTTGAATTTAGGGGAGGAAATCAGCTGGTAATCTGGATTTAGAGAGCTACATACACTTCATTTCATGCATCACATTGGGACAAACCTCCTGGAGTCTGTTCCTCAGGCTGGGAGCTTGCCCAGGGGAGGGATGTGTAGATATTTCATTTCCTACAGTGGCTATTTCAATTTTAGTCCCTTTTCTGAGCAGGGACAAATGTCTTAATTTTGCAAATAGTGGCACAATGCGTCTAAGGCAAGACAATTTAGATGGATGGATTTTGGCTGATATTTAAGAACTGTAATAAATAATCTCCTCCTCATCCACGCCTCTCCTAGAAATCTACATACCTTTGTGCATATATTATAACAAACCCTAATAAAGGAATAATCCAAAATGGCACCTGTTAAAGAAAAAAAAGAATAACCCCAAAATGTAGGTTATTGAAATATGAGTGTAATATAGAAAAGATAGCAGTGCTGATATTAATGACCTGTCTCCTGGTGCACTTAAAAAGTCTCTCATGTATTTTATTTTATTTTTTATTAGAAACTGTATCATTAGCTCTAAAGATCTTACTGGGAAGGGTGAAGAGAAATATCTGACTTTTTAAAAGCCAAATTCAGCTAGATTATTTTCTTACTTAAAAAAAAGAGAAGATTTTTTCATAAATATTTTTCCCCTCTGGCTGGAATATTAGGACAGTATATTAAATTCCTGCCCCCAATTCCACAAAAGGAAGACCCAACCACATTTACATAATAATGTCCCTTCTGTGCTTTTGACAGATGGGTTTCATCGTCACAGACATACTGTTAGGGGCCTAGCAATAGATTAAAAAAACAACAACAATAGATTGTAACATAATAAAAGTGTATTGTAATGTACATCATAACTTTTGGCCAAGGTTAAATATCCAGTTGGTGTATGAAAGTCGTATTCTATTAGACAAAATAGATGTCACATAGCAAAGCATTAAAGATGAGTTGACTGAGCCATTTGTTTTTATTTATATTACATTATATTTTCCTTGATTCTATTTATGCAGTAAGTTAAAAAAAATCCTCTAGTCCCCCTTTCTCACCTACACTACCATGATGTTATTGACAGTGAACGCCCATGTGAGGCTGCCCATGGTGCAGGATGCACAAAGCCACAGGATCCACTTGCTGAATGGCCACCACTCCTGTGTGGATTCACCTGAGTAGCTAGAAAGCTCCTACATAGTTAGGAAGCCAGATAGAGCAACACCAAGCCCACCAAGTACTAGCCTTTTCTTATGATTTCAGAGTCCATGTTGAAAGTCACTTGCTGAGCTGCCATGAGGTCCCTGCTGCCTCCAATCCTTGCTGTCTGCCCTAAGGCTCAAAGAATAAACTGACATGTAATATAAGGAGTCTTGGAGGTATTATCCAGGTGAATTTATTAGGGTGGGATGTCTAGTGCTACACTAGGAGTCCTGTCCACTGCAGTGCTCATGCTGGGCCAAATTACAGGTGGGTTGTGCACACGGTTCCCTCCTTACCACATCTCTTCAGCTGCCTCTAGTCCTCAGGAGATTCTTCCAAAGCCTCTGAAAAAAAAAGAGAGCAGCATGTGTCTTATTTTTATTGTTGTTGATTCTTTTCCTTTTTCTCCCCCCCAAGCTCCAGCAAATTTGTTCCTTTCTTAGTAATGGCTTTGTGCAGCTTCAAGATAAAAGTCATCCACCAAAGAGACAGAGCAGTTTTCTCTGCATGTCTCTCTGAAAGGTACTCTTGGTCGTGAGAGCTTCACAGCCTCTCTTTAATGTCAAGTTATATGGCTTTGGGGGCTTTCCCAACTCCATCAATCCCCCTGACTGCACAGACACTTTGAGTGGAGTGGTGAGGACAGAACTGATAAACTGCAGTCTCCTCCGGTACTGGACTCTCTCCAAGGAGGCAATAATGGTCTCCCCAGGAAGCGGTTTTTGCTCCATATAAAAACATTTTCCCACCAGGAGGTGGTAGCCAAGATGCATATGGGGACAGAGTGCCACCAGGCATCAAGTGAGGCTGACCTTGCTGGTGACACCATCCTTCCCTCAGCAGCTGGGGTGGGGGCAATGGACTCCTCAAGTTGTTCCTCACATTGTGAGACATGCAGCCAAAGGGTCCCAACCTGCCTTGGAGAAGCTGTTGTGGTGCCCAAAACAGCCCAAAAACAGAGAACTGCTCTGGAGATCACTGAGGGAAGCAATTCACTAGAAAGGAAAATGAAGAGAAGGAAATGCAACCTCTAACGATTTGGGAATTAACAGGTCTGTTACTCTAGGTTTGCGGTGGTATGTGCCTACTTGGGCTACAGAGAGTATGGCACAGGTAAAAGGAATTCTCATGGAAAGGAGCTCACAACCTGAGGGAATGGACTTGTGCCAAAAGAAAGGAAATGTATTTTGCTGCACTACTCAAAGGAGGCTGAGACAGACTCAATCCACTGTACTGTTTACACTTTGCATCTGCAGAAGAGCAAGAAAATTAATTCCAGATCATCTGTAAGCATACTAAGTATCTTCTTGCTTTTACTCCACTTCCAGTGAACTCTAGAAGTAAGCTCTGGAGAGGAAGAGGTTACCTGGGCAGGCGGGTGTTCCTTTCCTCCTTCGGTCCTGACAGTCAGAGAGACTGTAGGTACCTGTCCACCAAAAAAGTCCTTGGGATGGATATGCACCACACAAAGAGGAAGAAGGTTTTATTTTTCCTTCCTTACCCTGCGCTGTAAAGTATAGGGGGTCACACAACATCTTGGCTATTTCTGGACTCCAATTTTATGTTGTCACAACACCAGGATCACGTCAGAACCACCATAACTTTGATTTACTTCCCATCCTGGAAAGAGACTGTTCCTGCCATCACATTGCTGAACTCGATTTCTAGCATTAAAACTAAATATACAGAGATTCATGTTTTGCAGTTGGTTAACACAGCACTAATCCAAACTACTTTTTATTCATAAGTACATTACATATACCAGAAGGAAGGTTTTTGTTTGTTTTTATTTCTTAATCACATTCTGAAGAGGTCATATGTGAAACACAGCAGCAAGAAATTTTATTTTTCTTTGTTTTTTTTTTATCAGTCTTCCTCCTCATTTATTCTTATAAGATTATACGGCTATCTGCTTTTAATTTCCTATTTAAAGCATATCTCCAACTTGTAAATAAATATGCTTTTTCTACTTTAGGTCAAGTTTTAGTCTCCAATTAATGAGGCAAATGCATTAGACATCAATGCCCTCTTCTAGGGTTGTTGATAAAGTAAAATCTAATTATATTCTGGTCTTTGCACTTGTGGGAGATATTTGGAATTTGTTTATACTCAGAGTCTTGACTGAAGGTAAACTGACACATCATGTTTGCATTTGGAGAACCTACATCTATTTTCACTGACTGAAAAATAATTTTTTGGTCTAACATCTGTCTGCACTGGGATGTAGGAGGGGAAGAAGAGGGACAAAGCCATTTTTGTGATGTGTTCAGTTTAACCAGGGAAAACTCTGACCAGTCATTTGAGATTAGTGGAAAGCTTCCACATAAATCCATGTCCATAGAACCAGGACATTGGGATAAGCACCAGTGAAGGATCCAGCCGTTCTGATTAATGTTTGGTTCAAACTGGCAAGTAAATCTCAGATGAAGTTGCAGGTAGTTCTGTCCAACAAGAGATGGGAAGAAATTTAGCAAGTCCTGAAGTACAAACTAGGAAATATTCACTGTTGCCCCAGGACAGAAAACAGCTTTTGTTCCTGTACCTAAACTCTGATATGCAGTAGGTAAGAAAAGAGGCATCCATGCAGATCCAGCAGCATCCTCAGAAGCTGCTGCAGGGCTAACTCAATTGCTTTCCTCCTGTGTTTGCTAAAATTGGTACCTCCTGTGCAAAAGCCATGATAAACAAATAGCAGTATCATTCCAAATGTACTGTCATCATCACCATCACAGGCCTCCTCCTGACCACTACAAGATGAAGACCTGACCTTAAAAATGGCACCCCTGGCTCGGACCAAATGTGACCACGTTTGTCCATGCCATCTGTCTATTCATCATGGTGACAGGCAGCCGAGCTCTGCTCTCTGCCCAACCACTATGAATAGGCAAGTGACTGCAAATGAGCTTCACTTAAACGGAGAGAGTTGATACCAGCATCGGGAAAGTATTTCACACAGCACAGTAGGAAAGGGACATTGTTTTTGTTCAGAATTGGGCTTTATTTCTTGCTGCACTTATAAGGAAGAAAATTTTGTTCCTTGGGGGTACTGCAGATGTTTGTATGGGCAGTCAGTTAAGGGACAATAGAACAGTGTCAGGGATGTGGTCCAAGCAGAAGGGGCACCACGGGGCAAGAACAGAAGAGACGAGTGAGAGAAGCAAATGAGCGATTTTTTAAAAATTTTATTTTCCCTGAGGTAAATACTCAGAAGACCATAAGGAAGGTAATAAGTCTCTGGAAGGCATTTGGGATTTGTTTTGAAAATCATCTGATTAAACCATGTTCCTCATGCAGCCAGTAAAGACACAGATCCCTTTTTTCTCACAAAAAAATTTTACCTCCTAGGAATTAATGAAAATTTAGAGACTAGAAATCACAGTGAGAGAGGAAATAAAGAGCAGTGATCAAGATGCAAAAAGAACTGAATTAATGTCTCTGTACTGACATAAAATGTCTTTTATAAATCTGGACAAAATAACCTTTCTACACCAAAGTTTTACATGTGAAATAGACATAACAACACTTGCCTACCTTTCCAGAGCTTGGGAAGGGCACACAAATATGAATAATCTTATATAGGCACATCGTTTTCTAGTGACATCATTGTCTTTTTATGCGGGGCACTTTAGTAATAGAGTGTGCCCTTCAGGCCACAGATTTTGCCACATGATGACACTGGCTTCTATTTCACAGAATCATAGTAATGCTGGGGTTGAAAGGGACCTCTGAAAAACACCCAGGCCAACTCCCTGCCAAGGCACCTGGAGCAGGTGGTACACGAACACATCCAAGTGGGGTTTAAATGTCTTCAGAGAGGGAGAGTCTACTACCTCCCAGGCAGCTGTTCCAAGGCTCTACCACACTCAATGCAATGAACGTTTTCCTCACACTGCAGTGAAACTTTTTGTATTTCAGTTTATAACTACTGCTCCTCATCCTGTCACTGGGCATCACTGAAAAGAATCTGGCACCCTCCTCTGACACCTGCCTCTGAGATCCTTATATGCATTAATGAGGTCCCCTCCCAGTGTTCTCTTCTCTGGACTAAACCAGCCCAGCTTTCACATCTCTTCTCATCAGAGAGGCTCCAGATTCCTTATGCTCCAGATCTTTATGGTCTCTGCTGGACTGTCTCCAGAAGTTCCTCATGCTGAGGAACCCAGAACTGAACACAGCATTTCTTCCAGGACTGCAGATGGGCATGGTGTCCTCCTTGACAATACCCTATCATACTGATTCTCTAAATCTCTTTTGTTCTTGATGCACAGAGCAGTGCTTTATCCGATGAAGGACGGATGAGAAAACAGTGTAAGTGTTAGAAAGGAAGTGCATGGAAGTGCATTTTTGGAGGGGTGTGAAGCAACCACAGGAAAGCCACAATTGGAATAGGAATGGGGGAGGAGAGAAGGCTGGATTACAGAGAGTAGATCTGAGGAGTGATAAAGTGAGCTGTGGCTTCTGGGTGGGAGTGAGGAGGATGGCTCAGACAGTAGAGTCGTGTGCTGCTTGGCTGCTTCTCCAGATGGAGACTTTTGAAGCCAGGCATAACTGACAGTTTGCCCCTAAGTAGTGTGCCAGTATCTGGGATATTTATTAAGCCAGAACTGTTAATTAGTCACTTACACAAGCACTTAAGTTCACTGACAACTGTTTAAAAGTAGCTGATAGTGTTTAATGGTGGTGAGATGATCAGCTTTTTACTTTGCCACTAAGCATGTACCCCCAATACAGGGGACAAAGCCAGAGGAATACAAAACAGCCCTCACATTGGTACAAAAATGTTGGCATCCTGTTTTCAGTGTGGTTATTGTGATTACAGGCTACTACCATTTCTGGACAGTTCAGATGAGATGAGAGTCCATTGGACATCAGTATGGAACAAAACAGACTCTCCTGAAGAACTGGTCATATAAATGGGTAGGTCAAAGGAAAGGTGGGAGAGGAAAAACAATATTTTGGGCATTTTGGTTTGAAAGAGACCTTAATATTATTGAGTTCCAAACTCCCTGCCATGGGCTGAGATGTCTTCCACAAATGCAAAGAAGATATTTATTCCAGGAGGCACAGAAAGAGAGAAAAAAAATAAAAATCCCCTTATTACTAAAGTTGCCTTTAATCTACATCCATATCCTTCTGGAGCAGTATGCAACATGACTGTCTAGTAATAAGAACCAAAACAAATGGCATCATGTAATGAAAACATTCTTGAAAGCATTGTGCAGCTCTGGTCAAATAGTTGGTCACATTATTCAGGAAAGATTATTTGGGAAACTAGTCCCTGTTTTGCCCCCAGATTTCACTATGAGGTCTTTCTACCGCAACACAGTCAAAGAATCTTTCTTGTAGTGGTAATCTGGTGGAACAGACCTGGCTGTTATGTACAGAGGAGAGGAAAGACTCCCATGTTGGTGTTTAATATCTCAACCTACCTCTGTGTTGGCCTGAGTCTCCACGCGGTGACTGGATCTAGAGGTCTGGCATAATATTCCCAGATAACATTTGTGTGCCTCTACTGCCTTCGGAAGCGTGTGGGCAGGACATGACACATTTTAAAATGTGTATCAAAGAAAACACAGGCCACAAGGGTGGTAAATCCAGGTCTAGAATTCAGGAAGAAAACGAAACATCACCTAAGCAAGGAGCTGAGATCTTGCTGCAAGCAAGCATACAGCATTTTAGCACGGCACATTACCTAGTTTTAGATGGCAGCTTGTCACTGTGGGACCTTGTGCTGCCTCTCTATTGTGACTAATGAGCCTGTATAGCCAAGTGGGCTCCTTGCACGGCTACCAGAGGGGAAAGAGAAGGGTGTTCCCAGAGTTTTTATGGAGTTTAATAAAGCCCTCGAGCACACAGCCTCTCCTTCCTCTTGTTACTGTTCCAGATTCCATTTTGCCTTATAAAGCAAAGAACTGCAAAGACAGGAAAGTCATTATTGTTTCCACATTACACATATGGAATAGTGGTGAAAATTGGATAAATCTCCCCAGAGGTGAGCAAGCATGGGTATCTCATGGCCTTAGCAGAGGCAGCAAGTTCCATGAGTGAAGTCTGGTCTTGGTATGCATGACCTAAACAAGATACTTGAAAGATCAGCTTCCCCCTGCATCACTACACATCTGATGTCTACACTGAAATAGAAAGGAAGGGTTTCAAATCAAAGCTGGTCTCTAGGAATGTATGTACTTGGTGCAGGGATCATCTTTTTAGGTAGGGTAAGACTTTGAGACCCTGATTCAAACAAGTTGAAAATATCCATTTTAGTGAGGGAGATGTTCAGTTCAGATGGGTTTTTTGTAGTATTGTATAAATTTGCTGCCAAACCCTTTTTTTTTCTCCTTCTGCCTGTATAAAAAATTACTCTGAATGCAATAAGAACAAGGTGTTCTAATTAAATAGATTTGTTTACATCTTGTAGCATGAAAAACTCATTCAGTCTGATATACTGTAGGTTCTTGCACTATTTCTCTCCCACTTCATGTAAAATTACCCATTTATAGTAGTATTTTATTTAAGAATATTTAAAAAGTGGGCTTGATTAAACAAAAACTGATTTAAGTTCCAAAGTGTTTATTTCTAAAACAAAGATTTCACATCAGCGTGCAAGAAGAGGGGAGGGCGAGAGCAGAACCTGTGCAATATCTCACAGTATTTCTTCCCTGTTTTTATTACACTGCAAAGGTCCCTGCCTTTGCTAGTCATGAGAACTCATAGCCTGTGGCTAGAACACATTTTTATTAAGTGAAGGTTAAAGTCAGGGCCCAAACAGATCCACTGTAATATGATTACAAACATAATATCCTGACCCAGACCGATGCCACAGTATCAGCTCCAGATCAGAAGCAAAGGCAAAAGCTTCCTGACTTTAACTGTGTTTCTACCAGGATAAAGGGTTCTGCATATTCTCCACCCAGGAAGAGCTGGATCACCCTTAAAGGTGACGCCACATAAATTATGTGGAAGATAAAGGCTGCAGTTAACATGAGAACCAGCTGCAAAACAAGAACAAACCTCGGCACCTCAGACAACAGGCCTGCCCATCAAGTAATTTTTGTAGGTTTATACAGTAAGACTGTGTAAAACTGTTGCAGAGAGAATAATATCCCAATTAATTTTATTTCTCAGGTTCTCAAAGTGAAAGAAACAGGAAATGTTTCTGACACTTAGAGAAAAATCACCTTGGGGACGGGGAGCTAAGAGGAGAACCCAAACATCCACTCCATCCTTGAACCAGAAAGACAGCAACGTCTGCATGCAGTACCTATCAAACCACAATTCTGTATGTTACATTTCCATCCATGTGGGCTCTAAGTGCTGAAGTAATGGCATGCTTGAGAAGCAGAACAAATACTAGATTGGCCAGCGTTCTTTAAGAGAATTTCCCTCTGTAGAAAGACAAGAGTAGGACCATTTCCTGAGACCACCAAATGCCATAGTAGCAAGACAAGGAGACCCAGAACCCTGAATAAGTGATTGCTGCACAATCCTTTCATTCCTGGTACTGAATGTGACCCCTGTAGGCAGCTGTGTTCATCCTGAAACAGAGCTTGGGAACTGGTGGCTGTAGGGAGACTTGGTCACCTCCTGGCCACAGCAAGAGGACTGTCTCAGTGTGTAACCTCAGCTGACAAAGGTGCAGTTCTTAAGACATCAAAGACACTTTTAATATAATAAGTTTGATAATGTGCATCAAAGGAAAACAAAGGTTTGAAACATCTCTCTTTTTTGTTAAATCCTTTTGCCTAAATGAAACAAAATTGTGCTAACTTGCAAAATTATTTTTTTGAGGGGTAAGCTAATTACTTTTGCAACTTCTCACTCTGCTCTAGCTCTCTGGCAGACAGAGTTGCAGGAGATATGGGGATGCTAAGTGACTTGGGTTGGTGCCTCTTTGGCAGCTGGAGCTGTAGGGAGACTGGGAGCTGGGCAGGAGCTGGGTGATCAGCCCCTGGCCCCCTGCCTGCTGCAAGGCTCCTGTTTTCATCAATTGCCTGTCTGTGCAGAGAAAGCTAAAGTGACAAAAGCTTTCTAGGGGGGAGGATAAAGGGAACAGCCAGGCAAAATCCCAACCATCCCTCCAAAACGAAAACGGAATTATAAGAAAGAAAAAAAGTCTCAAAATTTTCACTGATTTGAAATTTCCCACAGGAACGTCATTTGATTGAGAGAGAATGTTCTCGTAGGAAATTATTCCAGTGCGCAAGGGAAGAAGGTGAATTATGCCAAATTCTTCCAGGCTGCTGATGGTCTCACCGAAATGTGACCACCACCTTTCAGGAAAATGATCAGTACTTTGGCCCTTCTGAGGGTTTTGCCTTAAATTTGGCGTAAGTTGGAGATAAGGCACACAGAGGGTAAGGGCTTGAGAGAAGAGTAATTTTCACCTTTCTGGTGCTTACAGCATGATAAAAAACTTTCCTCCGTGCTTTTGAATTAATTCCTCAAAAGTTCCAATGCCTGCACACCCATTTGTTTCCTCATTGTTTTTATTAAACAAGAAAGGCGAGCTTTATTACTGCGCAAATGAAAGCATCACCAGAAGATAGATACTTCCCAGATTCTTATTAATCTCTAAGACTTATGAGGCTGCCTAAGTTCCACAGAAATTAACATACTCTACAGATTTTTTCCAGCAAGTCACTGAGTCCTTGCTACCCTGTATGTGGAGTGAAGGGAAGCCAAAAAAGCAAAACCAAAGGAGAATAAATCTGTATTATTAACAGGTTGTTCCAAGTCAAAATGTGCATATGCATGCATGTCTTTGTCTACAGATATAGGGCAAGGCTCTGTGCTATGGTGCATCATCTACAGCACCATTATAGTAATTTACCATAGGCTGTGGCTGTACAGACTGAACTGTGTGCCACAAAGTAGAGGTCATAATCATAATTAAAGTCCAATTGGATTTGCAATTCAAAATAATTTAAGACTAATCTCCAAAACTGCGACTCTGCAAATTAATATGGTAGAGCATTGAATTTATTCTTTTTCCCCAGTTTCTGCTGTAAGATTACCTGTGCCTAACTGCAGGCACACTTAATGTCTGTGTGGGAGAAACATTTAATATCCCTAGCAAAGACCAAGGCCCCATAGCAGTATCTATTATACACAAGACAGACCCTACCCTAAACATAAAAGTCAAGGAAGAACCCAGAGGAACAGCAGATAGGTGAAATGACTTAATCATCCAGGTTGGTGCCTGAACACACAATTGAATACCCAAACCAGGACATTCTATGTCTAATGACTCAAAAAACAGAGTGAGAGATAAAAGAGAGAGAAGTAAAAAGAGTACAGAAAGCCCTGTTCTAGGCCAGGAAAAACACAGATGCAATTAGGGCAAAAGAGACTTACAACAATGGCAATATTCTTTGTATCTTCTGCTCTTTTGTCGTGCAAAATTGCATATTTTGTAGTTTTTGGTTTCTTGTGGTGCAGGGATCCATTCAACTCTGTAAGTATGTGCACTGCTGGGAAGGTTTTTCTGACTTTTTTTTTTTAATTTTTGTCATGTAAATGGCTAAAACAAGTTTTCCTGAGAGGAGACTGAAGTATATATTCCTCTTGGTGTTCATGTGACTTGTGCTGCCCAGTTACTATGTTCTCTTTGATGCTTGAATTTCAGTAAGATCTCACCCATTCTGCCAGCTTTAATCTATGCATCATGTATTTTCTACAAATGAACACTGGTTAGCCAGTGAGAGCAAAACAGAGAATGGGTGTGCTGGTTTTGGCTGATGTGAGGAGAGCTTTCTTCACAGTGTCTGGTGTGGGGCTGTGCTTTGGGTCTGTGCTGAACACAGGGTTGATAAAATATAGATGTTTTAGTTATTGCTGAACAGAGCCAAGGCCTTTTCTGCTTTTTGCGCTGCCAGGCTGGGGAGGGGATGGGGGTGCTTGGGAGGCTAGGAGGAGACACAGCTGGGACAGGTAACCAAAGGGATCTTCCAGACCATGTGACATCATGCTTAGAATGTAAAGTGGAGGGAAGAAGGAGGAAGAGAGGGGATAGTTTTGAGTTAGTCTTCCCAAGTCACAGGAGCATAGTGGGGCCCTGCTCTCCTGGACACAGCTGAACACCTGCCTGACCATGGGTAGCATTCAATTAATTCTTGCTTTGCTTTGCTTGTGTGCATGGCTTTTTGCTTTCCCTATTAAGCTGTCTTTATTTCAACCCATGAGTCTTCCAGCTTTTACTCTTGCAGTCGTTTCCCCAGTCCTGCTGCTGTGGGAGTGAGCGACTGGCTGTGCATGGTCACAACTGAGAAACACAAAGCTCCGCTGCCCTCTGCTTGCCCCAAGATGTACACAATTACAAAGATGAGCTGAACTGCGATGACTTAGAATCAGCTAAACCCACATTTTCAGAGCTACACTGATATCCTTCAGCTGAAAATCTTAATCCTTGGTAGCTAATTTAAACTTCTTCCCAAAGAAAAAACCGCAATTGTTTGGTTGTACACTGTTTTGTGTGTTGCTTTGGGTTTTTTGGGTTTTTTTTGGGGGGGGAGTAGGAGGGGAAATTGATTGTTTTGTTGTTTTTTTCTTTCTTTCCTCCCCTTCCTCTCTGCTCTCTTTGATTTTGGGCTGCTGAGGTTAGCATTTGCAGTGTTCTTTCTTTAACAAAAAATTCCAATGTATACGCATTGTGTTCCTCATTTATGCTTCCCCACTACCCAATTAATGTCACACTAAATTATATACCTGCAACAGATTTAATTCCAGACCACTGAGCTGTCACTTTTTAACCCTCTGCATGTATCTCTACAATATTTATGAGAAAGCTGTAGTTACTTTAACAAGTAATCAGAGATTTCAATATGTATTTAGCAATTCAATCTGTTATAAGAAAGAATATATTCCTCCACTGAAATCTGTGGGATGATTCCAAATACATACAGAAGGATTTTGATATCTATTCAGTTCTCAAGGTTTTACAGTCGTTTTCCAAATCCCTATTATGCTGCTATGGAATGAAAATGGATGGATCTATGGCTAGAGTTAAGCAGAGATCTGGGCTCATTTCCAAGATGCATTGAACTCCTCTCAGATGACCTTGAACAAAGCACTTGAGATGAGGTCCAGAGTGTTTATTTCAGTGTCCAAATGGGGGTTTGAATGAACTTAAACCTTAAATTCCAGGAAGCTGTTTTCAAGGGATTGTCTAAGCTTAGAGCTTCACAAATCTCACTGCAGATTTCCATGATGCCTGACCTCAGAAAGAACAGGACAATCATGAGTGGCTTGGCCTGTGGCATTAGAGTGCAGTCAGGCCCACGACACAGAGGGACTTCCTCAAAAAATTTCTAAACATGAAATGCTTCCCACCACTCTGTTATTCAAGGCAAAGCTTGAAAACAATTTACTGTCCCATAGCAAGGAAAAACAAAAACAACCCCCAAAAAGTCCAGAAATTTCAGGCCCTCAGTTGATTGGTGCAGTCTGATTTGTGTCTGCATTTTCTGTAGAGATATGGCAGTGGCCACTGAGTGAATACCTCAGAATGGAATCCAGAGGGTTCACCATCATTCTGCTTTTAAAACCCGGAGCAGTGAATGGCTCATCCTCTCAACAACAGTTTTTGGGGTATTGGAAAGAGACCTTTCATCTCTTTCCATGCAGTACCAAACTACATGGTATTGTGTAGGCAGTGTGATGACAGCCGATTTACTTTAGATATTAGCAAGAAATTACTTACTGGGGAGGTGGTGAGGCACTGGCACAGGTTTCTCAGAGAAGCTGTGGGAGAATCTGGAAGTGTTCAAGGCCAGGTTGGATGGGGCCTTGAGTAGCCTGGTCTAGCAGGGGTTGGAACAAGATGATCTTTACCACCCAAGTGAATCAATATATGAGGAGCTGGGTACCAGTGCAAGGAGAGAGCCATTTGCACAATGAAGGCTTATCCTTAAAAACATCTACAGGTTGTAGATGACTCTTGAACAGACCTCACAGAGCCTCTGACATGAGAATCAGGAGCTCTCCCTGCTCAACAGCCAGCATAGAATCAATGAAATTGATTTTTGGCCATTATGATGTGAAAGTGAGTACTCTGAATATTGCTTTTAAAGTTTATAGCTACATCTCCAAAAATATTGCTATATGATAATTTCAAAAGGAAGTAGGAGGTTAAATACTTTTATGGTTTGGCCTTCTCTGTCTCAGTTCCTTTCATGTAAACCTGAAATATTTGTACTAACTACCTTTCACAGCTGTTGAAATGGAAAATACGTGCCACTTTGAAGAAATGAAATCATATGACTGATATGACACCATTTCTGAGAAAAAAAAAATGAAAACAATAACTTACATAAATAAACACTGGTCTTTAAACAACCAGTTTTCAGAGGACATTTTCTGTAAAGAGACACAAATAACCTCTAATTAGGTAAGAATGAGAATTTTCAATTCTTGTACAAGTTTTGAATATTTTTTGACAATTCTGTTGTATCCTGTCCCTGTGCATGTTCTGCTTGCTGAAAATTTTTATTATTGATGTCATGGTTACAGTCTTTCAACTTCACCAGACTTATCTGAGGCTGGTAGTCAAAACTTTGTATCTCTTTTATTTGACAAGGAAACAAATTGTCTCCTGATATTTCATAAAAAAAAACCCAAACAAAACCACCCAACTACAAACAAAAACAAATCCCACAACAACAACTGCAAAAATTAAGCACAAAACCCAACAAACCCAAAATTCCCCAAAATGCCAAAGCATGAGTAAACACTTCCAACAAGGTAAAGGCTACACATGCAATGGCATAGAGCTGAACATTACTGTACTCAGCCCTCATTCCATAACAGCCAGGGCAGATCTGATTCAGATCCTACTGGTCAAGCTTAACAAGACTTTTAAGTCTTGGCATGAAGCTCTGGTTGTAAGGTTACCTAAACCCTCAGTCAGGTCTGGCCAGTATTGCTAACCAGGTGGAAAAAATAAGCCCCTTCTGTAGCTATTTCTTAACAGAATTACAGAATCAGGGAATATCCTGAGTTGGAAGGGACCCACAAGGATCAGAGTCCAACTCCTTGCCTTGCACAGGATAGACCCAAGAATCCCACCATGATCACTGCCCTGCTGAGCCTGTTCAGTGCCCAACCACTCTCTGTGATAAGAATCTTCTCCTGATATCCAACTAAAACCTCTCCTGACACACTTAACTTGATGACAGAGCAATCCATCTTTTGAAGCTCTGGTATTTCATGACTATTCAGAATGAAGAAGCATATCTCCATGTATGTGAAGCTGCTGGTTTCTCTTCTTCAGAAGCCCAGTTTCTGATTTTTAAAAGTTTTGTAGTTTTGTTTTTGTTTTGGTTTTTGTTTTCGTTTTCAATTCCTGCAATTCATCAAAGGAGAAAACAGTGTGGTCATCTACTCTTTCCAACTAGGGGCAGATGAAAGCTCAAAGAAAGCTCAAAAATGGTGTGAAGGTCTTGTAGTTTTCAATTAATTTATCTTAATTAGGAATCTAAAAGTTAGTGGTGTGATTAGGCTCAGGGATTAAAACATCTAATTTTAGATGTCCACACACAAGATAAATGGCCAGGTACCCATTAAAGAGAGTAGAGGTCTAGTCAATGCAATTAGTGGTTTAGAAAGAGATAAAGCAAATGTCTATATCTGGTCAACAAATAGCTCTCCAAGCTGAGACACCTAGCTCATATGCAAATACCTAAATTTAGATACATAGTGGCTTGAGTCAGTTGCCTGAAAATAGAAGTCTGACAACATTTGAAGCGTCCTTGCATTTTGGAGACACCCACACGGCCTGGCCTACGTGGAGGAGCAGGACTTTACGGAAATGTCTGGAACCTCTTGCCACTGGAAGCCAGAGGTGATGCCCTACCACCTACTTGTGGTCTACTGAAAAGGTCCCCCAGCACTGAGCTTAACCTGGGACTTTCAGCTGCTCATGTATAAAGTGGTAAGTACTACTCAAAGTACTGTAGGCTGAGACAGCTAAAAGGGCTGGCAGATACCATATGTTATCAAAAGGATGCTCCTCCCAGGAAGGAGAGGTTGATCAGAAACTTAGGCGGGGCCTAAGTTTAAGGAATTGCATAGAGTTCTAGTTGTTAAGCTCGTCATGTGGGTCTTGTTTTCATAGCCAGTGGAAAGGAATACAGAAGGAAGCTCATCTCATTCTAAGGTGAAGGTCAAAAGCAGGTCGGATGAATTGACCTCCAGATTTCACCCCACTGACAGTAAAGAGAAACCAGCATGGCTTGTCTTTGTTTGCAGTTTGGGAGACCGAGCTAGTAAAAATGCAGGTTGTACAGGGAGTCCATGCAGCATCCTAAGCAGCCAGGACCCATCATCCTTCTAACAAAATATTCAGATATACCATATGCATTTATACTGTCACTATATGCCTTTCAAACTCTATTACTGACAACTGACTGAAGAGACTGACACACGGTGTGTATTACAAACATCTATATTGGGATGGAATCCCTGGCAACAGTGCCCATCAGTACAAAACAAACCACCACATCTTGCAGTCCTGAATAAGATCCAGTGCAGAGATAGCGTAAGAAAAATTTGCAGACAGCTTGTTTATGACCAACAGGCCATTTTTTTCTGTTTGCTTTACAAGCTAATGTGGTTATACTGCATGGAGCTTTTCTCTCAGAATGATCCCAAAGCATTTTATAAATTGAAAAGATGCAAAAGAGCTGGGAGAGAAGGAGGTGGAAGAAATAGTTTCACCTCTGCTGGGAAAATGAAGCCGTTTTTTCCAGGTGAGAAGTCTGGCAGTTAAAATTGGACATTGGCAGCAGGTATCATCTCTGAGCAACTTCAAAAGGTTAGTTCTTCTGAGATGTAAGGCTGGATCTTTTAGCTATATGATGTGGCACAGACTGGAGGGGTAGGGCCAGAGCCATTTGCTGGGTTTGATTTCCCCCTGAGCAAAGGGTCTGATTCTCATTTCACCTTAGAACAAGTTCAGTTAGTGGAGGGAAAGAAAGTCCCAGCAAACCTTTCATGCTTATTGCTAAAGCCATATGCAGAGGGAATCATATGCCTTGTATTGTTGACCAGTTTTTTTCATTTATATGTCATGTATAATGCATTACAGTTTATATTTCACTATGCAAATTCCCATCTTCAGCCTAAAAATTTCTGTATAAGTCTTACTCCCTACCACTAGCTAAACCATCTTTCCTAGGGTTGTGGCTGAGCATGTTTCAGTCCATGTCATAGCTGGTTAACTAAATTTCACCTGCCTTGTTACCGCTTTTTACAGGTACTAAGCTTAACGATTGCTTAGAATCAGCAGATTCCCTTTTTCTTTTTGGTCTGAGTGTTTTGTTCACTGGCATTACTGCACCAAGAGCTCTTACATCTGCTCTCAGAACAGAGATAATCACTGAGTTCATTAAAGCCAGACACTCTGTTAGGCATAGCCTTTCAGATTTAGCAAATGAAGCAAGAAGACCTCTTCCTGCAACAGAAATAACAAAGGGTTAGCAATCTAGCATACCAAGAGATGGCTGCATGAGAGGCAAAAGGGGGAAGCTTTTGGCCCAGAGTGTGGTTCTTCAAACCCAGGACTAAATTGTGTCTGCAGCCCATGTGGTGGGAGGCTGGGAAAAATCAAACAATCCAGAGCAAAATCGAAACCCACAGTTTACTGAAGATGGAAGTACAGATTTAGAAAGTACATATTGCCGATAGACTTGCTGCCTGTAGGAGCATGAGGTAACTTCCTCCATATTCTGCGTATGAGGCTTCTTGTAGGATAGCTGCACTCTGCCACAGTGTTCCCATCCTATCACATGTGACCACCTCACCCAGAAGACAGAGGCTGGTGAACTTTGTTATGTCCACTCTCTTTTGATTGACACTGCCATGTCAGCTGTTGCAGAAACAGGAACACATCTGATGGAAGAAAGATCTTCTGCTTCCAGGGAAGGCTGTGTAGTGTCTGAATTAAAATAAACAGTACTCAAATGGGGCATTGATATCAAAACTGATGCAGCAGCCTCATTCCACAGCTCCAGAACAGAGCTGCAGTTTGGCTGAGCCTGACAGTCCATTCCCTCTGTGGGAAGAGGTCACCCACCTGGCAACTGCTCCTGCTTTGTCCTGTGTGTCCCCAGCCTCTCACCACGCATGCCCCCCACAGAGCCCCAGCTCCTCTCTCTGTGCTGCTCCCACCCCGTGCTGCAGTGGGAAATGTTATTGCACTGGTGACATTTCCTTGCGCAGGCTGACATTTCCCTTTGGAAGAAGCTACTCACTTTACAGTCCCTTTTATTTATTGTTGCTTTGGCTGGTGGGCCACTGTAGAGGTTACTTTAACATAGCTGTAATTAAGGATCTATGATGATAAGGTCCTTTAAGTAGGGGGTCTGCTATTTTTATTCTACTGTAAAAATTACATACAACCAAAGGGATTGTGAAAACCATAAATACAGACAAGGTTGTGATTCAGAACTCAGCAACAGTGGTGTAAATCACAATAAAAAGCACTGTATTTAGGGGAGTCATACTGCTGTAAATTAGAAATAACTCTATGTAGTATTAAGCATTCCAAATGTATAAATTTTGAAAGACTGTGGTAGAAAAGTACCATCTTTATTTTTTTTTAAAGGTGGATACCAAAGCTCTAGAGTCACATTCCAAATCGACCTTGTAAATATTTTTTTTAGTATTTTGGATAATAATTTGTATTTCAATTACTTATTCTAGCAATAAGTAACAGATTGGTAGAATACCATTTTTATGTTGTTGTTGTTTTTGCACTTGAAGGTTGAAATAAAAAAACTACAGAGTTGGAGAGAAGGAAAACCCATCAATATGAAACTGTTTTCATTATTTTAATTTATTTTCTCTGAAATATAAATACACAAAATGAAAAGTACCACAAACCGATCATCAAAGAAAATATTCAGATTAAAAAGTTAAACTTTTTCTTTTATTTGAAGACGCAGAAGGAAGGAGAGGATTAATCTTTCAAGGGAATAACAGAAATGATATTTTGGAAATTGAAAGCTATAATGTTTCATTCCAAAATATGTCAAAATGTGGTATCATAACAAAATTGGCACTAAAACTTTATTTTTATTCAGATGACTTTTTGTTTTTTCATAAAGTTAAAATAAAATAAAATGAACACATTTAAAAGTAACAAGTAATAGGACAAGAGGAAATAGCCACAAGTTGAGTCAGAGGAGGCTACATTGGCTATTAAGCAAATAATTCTTCATCAAAAGAAGAATTTGACAAGCACAGGAACGGTGTGTCTAGGGTTTGACTCACCATCCAGTTGTGGGGCTTAAGGACATGTGAGGTTGGCAGTGCTGGGTCTTCTGTTGGACTTCATGATCTTAAAAATTATTTCCAACTTAAATGATTCTATGATCCTGTAAAAAAGGGCTTCTAATGTGTTTTAGCAATTCCTTCTAAATCCAGATTATTTAGTAACTGTTCATAAAAAGTACTTTTTTGCTTTCTATAGAGCAACATAAAATGCAGAATACTGAATTAAGAGGTCTTAGAATATTTAATACAAAAATCATGGTCTCCTCATGACTTATTTCATATCATTTGTTAGGCCTTGATTAACAAATTTAGTTTAAAAAAAGAAGTGATCCAATGCAAGTTGCAATTATTTAGCCACTTATAGAATATATGGGTTGGAGACATCTTTTGAAGCCTCTAGACCAGCTCCCTATTTAAGTAAGATGGTATTGTGTTAGGCCAGGCACATTCTTACTGGCCTCATCTTGAAACTATCCACAGATAGAAACTCCTCCAATTTCCTGTGTGATTATCTCCAGGACTGCACAATCCCTAATAGCAGGCATTTTTCCACCATCCAGCCTGGACTGATCAAGTTGCACTTCAAGGATACACCTTACTTGTGATATCTTTAATATTTTCTAGTATTTTCTGACGCGAGTGCCGGAGAACCCGAACCAGCCCCTCCGCGGGCCGTGCCCAGGGCGGCCTCCCCACACCAGGCCTGGCCCAAGTGGAGGCAGCGCAGGGCTGCTCCCCGCAGCAGCAGCGCTGGTCCCCGCAGCAAGAGCGTTGCTCCCCGCAGCAGCAGTGCTGGTCCCCGCAGCAAGAGCATTGCTCCCCGCAGCAGCAACACTGCTCCCCGCAGCAAGAGCATTGCTCCCCGCAGCAGCAGCGCTGCTCCCTGCCGCCCCTGATGTGAAAGCGCCAGGACAAAGAGCAGGGAGTGGCCTTCGTGTGGTTCTCAGAGGGGCTTACCCCTTACCAACAAGAGACAGACAACAGAAGAGCACCCAGCACAGAGCGCTGCACTGGCTTTTAAGCTGGGGTGGAGCAAGGGGAGGGTACAAAACAGAAACTAGTCAGGGATAAGCAGGGGAGGAGCTCCAGGAGGGACAGACAAGGCAGTGACCAATGGGGGAATGCAAGGCGAGGCTACAACTTAAGAGGACCAACGGGGTGTCGAGGAATAGGGAAACTTCTGGACCTGAAGGCGGGGTCAGCCGTGTATTAGGGGACAGCATGAGGAGGTAGGGTCAGGGAGGAATTTGGGCAGGGGGTTGGCTCAAGGGAGGATTGACATGGGACATTCTGGAACAAGAGGCAGGGCTTGGGGATGATTGACATCTAGGTAGGCAGGTTCGGGGTATGATGGAATAGGGAGAGAGAGGAGAAACTTGGAATAAACCAATCACTTTGGGGGAAATCTAGAGAAAGCCATCCAAAGTCAACAAAAAGCATATAATAAAAACCACACAACCACAATTTTCAAAATAAAATTTTGGGTTAATAGAAGAAATTCCACATCCCCCAGTATAGACTATACTTTTATGCTCTTGTGCTCTATACAGTGAATAATGTGTCAAAATAAAATAAAATTTTAAAATAATATACTAGTATTAAAAGTTTCTTTTATTTGATTGGAAAACTTGTAAAAGACACAAATTTTTAATGAACTGTGTAAGGTTTTATCACTTTCTCTTGGGGTCATTTCAGAGGGTTTTGCATCAGGTTTGCTCAGGACTTGTAATCTCAGGAAGAAATTCTCAAGTTTAAGCCAGTTCATTTTTCAAGAATGTATTGAGTTTTCCTAAATCCTTGGAAAGTTGACTTCTTCAGGACTTATAAAGTGAAATGGGCTAGAAACAAGGAGAACTGATGCAAGTGTTTTCTAGTGTTACTGAAAATCATGAGACATTTGCACAAAATCAAATTAAAAAATGTTGGTAACATCTATCACCTTTATCACATTTTTCATCTCTTCAGTCTAAGCTTCATTCTTTTGAAAATATATTCTCCACATGCTACAAGGGCTTTTTCACAAAAGTAAGTCTGGTAATTGTAAATTCTTATTGAAATCTTGATCCATACATTCTTAAATCAAATATTTATTCCTGTAGAAGTTGCTGGCCAATTCTATCTCAGCTGTAAAATCTTTGGTGTCATCATTGCATTGTGTGTGTTTGGTCTGGGTATCATTCAGAGGAGACTGAGACCTACACTGGAGACTTCAGCCATAACTATATTCCTGTCATGATCTGATGTTTACTTTTTCTTTATAACCTTGACATCAATTGTTTCAAATGACTTAGCATGAATTCTGGAAAAAAAATGGGGAAAATGCGTTATCTTAAAAGGCCATTCTGAAATCAAAATCCTCTTTAATGTAGTGAGAAGGCAAAGAAGAGGCCACAGTTAATAACATTTTGCTTGTCCAAAAATGTGAAGTGTAATAAATACTACCTTTCATTGAAATGGCAATCCTAAACAGTGAACATGTATAAAAAAATAATTAAACAGCTAGACTAAATCTCATAGACACTGAATGAATTTTTAAGCAATTTTTGAACACGAATGTAGTCCTTTTTTAAATATACACAAAGAAATTAATGTAAATTTGAAGCACAATATTTGAATATGTTTTATTTCTACTCTTTATGTTGAGCTTCAGGAAAAAAAAATAGATCTGCTGGAAAACACAGTATAGTGACCACTCTGAAAAGATCAGATCCAGATATTAAGAAGAGACTTGTGTTTAATCACAGAATCACAGAATCACAGAATCACAGAATCACAGAATGGGTTAAGTTCGAGGGACCGTGGTGGGCCATCCCAGAGCACAGGGCACAGGATAACATCCAGACTGTTCAGGGGTATCTCCTGTGAAAGAGACTCATTACCCTTTCTGGCCAGTCTGTCCCAGTGCTCAGTCACTCAAACAGTAAATAAGTTCTTCCTCAAGTTCAGGTGGAACTTCATGGCCATCAGTTCCTGCCTTGCTTCTCGTCCTATTGCTGGGCACCACTGAGCAGAGACTGGTCCATCCTCGGTGACCTCCCTGCAGACCCTGAAAAACAGGGATGAGTTATCCTCTCAGTGATATATCCTCTCAGCCCCAGCTCACTCAGCCTTTCCTTGTAACAGAGACACTCCAGTTCCTAATCCTCCTTGTAAGCTCTCTGCTGGAATTGCTCCGAGAGCGCCACGTCTCCCCTGTCCTGAGGAGCTGAGAACAGGGCACAGAGCTCCCTGTGACACAGGGCTCGGCAGAGGGTCAGGATCACCTCCCTGACCTGCTGCCAGTGCTCTTCCTAAGGCACCCTGAAGAACCATTGGCCTTCCAGCAGGGAACACTGCTGGCTATGGGGAGGGTTCTTGTCCACCAGGACCCTCAGCTCCTTCCAGACAGAGCTTCTTCCCAGAGTTTAGTGGGGCATGGAGTGCATGGCATTATTCTTCCTCAGCACTGCACAGCACTCTGGGGTATCAGAAAAAAAAAATAAATAAAAGAGAGAGAGAAAAGAAAAGGAAAGGAAAGGAAAGGAAAGGAAAGGAAAGGAAAGGAAAGGAAAGGAAAGGAAAGGAAAGGAAAGGAAAGGAAAGGAAAGGAAAGGAAAGGAAAGGAAAGGAAAGGAAAGGAAAGGAAAGGAAAGGAAAGGAAAGGAAAGGAAAGGAAAGGAAAGGAAAGGAAAGGAAAGGAAAGGAAAGGAAAGGAAAGGAAAGGAAAGGAAAGGAAAGGAAAGGAAAGGAAAGGAAAGGAAAGGAAAGGAAAGGAAAAAATAAAAGAAAGAACATACTCTAATAAATACATTTTGCAATGGCATTAAAATCACAAAAAAGCAGAGCCAGCTGGAAATCATAGAAGGATATATAGTCTATATAATCATCATCCTTGATATCTGTTTGTCTGCTTGTAATGAGAAAAGTAATAAGTGTCTAGCAGCATATTAAAACTCTTGCAACACTTGTGCATGGTACATAGGTTTCCTGGAATAACTGGTGGAGAAAATGGCAGCAGTCCCTTTATTTGAGACATTGTGGCTAATGAATTCAAAAACTCTAGCAGCACAGCTCACATTTTATTAATTTATTCCAGTTTAATTTTCTAGTTCCTTTGTGTTGTGTCTCCCATTTTTTCCTCTACATTTCATTAAAAACTAAAGAAACAAAAAGACCCCACAAAACACCCAGAGCAGACAAAAAGACTCAGAAAGGAGGTCTACAGCTCAATTACTTAATGTTATTCACATAAATATATATTTAAAGTAGAATATTGATCCTTAAAATTGAAAGACAGCTTTGTGAACTGCAAACCCCAAAACTAAAGTTCTGATGTTGTACCTGGACAAAGTTATGTGAATATTGCATCTCTTTAGGGATATAAAATGTATCCTTATTTACAAGAAAGTATATTTCTATAGGATATTTCATGTAAAAAAAAAAGACAAGATGCATTTCCTTGTACCAACTGGAAAGCATAAAAGACTCCTGAGACTGGAGCTTTAATAAATGGGCCAGATTAGTTACCTCAGCCTCATCTCTGTGCTAACTACATTCACTTAGTTTTTTGTTACCTCAGTGCACATCAAGAAACCTCTCCCACCAACCTGTGTCATGTCAAGCTTTTTAATAAGAAATAAAACTTCAGCCAAAACTGATCTGAAAAATAAAAACTCCAAAATTCTCTTTCCTGATTTTGAAGATATCAAGCAATGGGGAAAACAGTTTTCCTCAGTAGTTTGTGACTGGTTAATCATCTCCTCCGTTGTGCCTAATTTGTAATTTGAATTTGTCTGGCTTCAGCTCCCAACCATTAGTTCTTGATGTGCCTTTCCCCACTAGATTAAAGAGCCCATTAATACCCAGCATTCTTCCCCTGTGAAGGTACTGATATGCTGTACTGCAGTCACCTCTCAGTCTTCATTTTAATAGGCTGAACAGATTGAGCTCTTTAAGTCTCTCTCTGTGAAGCAGTTTCTCTGGACCAGAAATCACTTCCATGGCTCTTTTCTGCACCCAGCTCATTTTTTTAAATAAAGTCTTTATTTTTATTCATGCAGATGCCACAATTGTATTCTAGTCTCAATCCTATGAATGCTGAACACTGAAATGGAATATTTTCTCCACTCTTTCCTACTTCTTCCCTTTTTATGCACCCTAGCATCACACAAGTTTCTTTTCTATCAGTACCTCTCTTCAAATAATTGTTTACACTCAACCTTTTCAAAGTCTTCATTTTCCAGAGTCCTGAGTCTGGGGTGCATCTGTTGTTCCCGAATATGTGATTGCATTTAAAGAACCAAACACAGCAAAACTAAATATCATGGATGGCAAAGACCAGTTTACCCAGCAGCCCACATGCCTTTGTATGGCTGCTCGGATATTGGTAATATTTGTCCCTCAATCGGCTAAAGGATGGACAAATTTTGTGTCATCTGCACATTTCATCAGTGATGACTTTAGATTTTCTTCCAGTTTCCTGTTTAAAATGTTGATAGGCACTAAACCATTTTCTAACCTTCTAATATTCACTGGTGATTCCTTATTGATAAAAATATCTTTTCAGAGCTGTCAATTAATCATCTGGCAGGATAGCACAGATAAGTGTGTGTGTTGATGATACTCTGAAGTACATCTTTTTAATCAAAATGGTGTGCTGAAATAGGGAATACTTTAATGTATAGCATGGTACTAGAGTTATTCTTTTCAAGCCAGCTGTAAGCAACTCCAAAGATTAAACTAGGTTTGTTCTATGGAACATAATTTGGATAATGCATTATAATTACTGTTGTTGTTATTAATTATTGATCATATTCTACATATTTTCTACCAATTATATACTTTTCAATTTTCTTTTTTCTGAGTATTAGGTAAAATTTTCCATTGTCTTACCCAGAACTGAGAGCTAGGGGTATTTTTTATATATACATAATGAATCATAGTATTATCTTTTAGAAACCTGTGGTGATTTTGTGTTATTTTGGTTTTTTTCTTTTTCTAAAAAAACCAATACAAATTCACATTAAGAGGAAGATGAGCACTTAGGGCACATGTTCGCATTTCTGATAGGAGAATTTCAGTCCCATGATCTGTAAATGCTCATGTCTAGAAATAATATTTCTCTATCTTTATTGGTTGCTGCTGGACTGAAAAGTGCTTAATTGACCTCATCTGCAACAAGTACTTCATATTGCTTCTTTCAAATATGAAAGCTAACTACTTCTTATATAAATATATCTTTTTTCATCCTTATTATAATTTTATTACTACTTAGTAATGGAAATATTTCACTCCTCAAATATTTTTTATTCCTAGTATACTTGATAAATGATTTTTTTGTTTCTTTTCTTTTTATTGTTCTGAGCCTTGTAAAAACCGTAATTTTACTTGAGACCTTTATAAATTGTCTTGATATTTTTGTTTCTGTTCCAGACAAACCAGAATGCTCATAACTGGGATATTTTGTTAACATACTGTTAGTGTTGGCTGTACCAGGTTCAGGTGGACTTCAGTTTACATCGAGCACTGAGGATGTCTCCAGGACTGAGACACTCCAGCTATACATTTTTCAAGCTTTTCAATTGCCAATATTGTAACATGCAAAAGAGTAGTGGTTATGACTGATGGTTGTGTCATGCAAAATACATTCTAAAATTTAAAAAGTAAATGGATATGTATGGTAAACAAAACTCTCTTTCTTTATTTATGTTTTTGACCAACCTTTTATCTTATATTTGACAATTTTTTCTACTTAGAATAAAAAAGACAAAAGACTTAAGGAACTTTTAAGTAGACTTAACATCTACTCATGGGCTGCATGTGCTTAGATTTTTGGACACACCCATTAATAAGGCTATCTGGAAACCTAAAACTGACTTACTCATGGCATTTTGCAGAAAGCAGCCTCAGTTTTTATTCCAGATAGGTGCCAAGTCAGTTTGGCTAAATAGGGACCACCTCCAGATTCCAGAGCAGCAGTGGAAATCCCAAAACTTGAAGTGCTTAAACCCACATTGGATGGAGCTTTGAGCAGCCTGGTCTAGTAGAAGGTGTCCCTGTCTAGGCAGGGGTTTGGAACTGGATGTCCTCTAAGATCCCCTCCAACTTAATTCTATTATTCTGTGATCTCTTCATGTTTCTTACTCATCACCAACCCCGATTGCCGTGAGGGTCATGTACAGATATTTAAAAAAGGAAATATTCGCATTAGCTAGCAGGCAAAAGTCAGAAAGAGCTCTCAGCAACTCCTGAGGCTTGTATGGATAAACATGTTGAAGACATAGCATTTTAACAAGAATTTGGCCCTTATAACAATAACTTTCCCTTAAATTGTAGTGTGGCAATATCCTGCGATACCAGTTCTTGGGCTTGGGCACTGAAACAGTTTAGAATGGCTTTACTATGCTTATATTTTTTTCCTTTGTCCCAACATAACTTTCATCTCTTTGATAGAGACAGGAGATGATGAAATACAAAAGTATTGAAAAACTTTACCCCTAATGCTCAAAAACACACAAACCAATGTAATAGTAGTCTGAACAGGCATTTACTATAGCACTTTGACATATCTACCTGGTATATATTTTATCTCTCTGTGTGTATACATATGCATATCTACATGTATCTCCATGTATTTTTAGATACACATGCAAAAAATATGTACATGCATATAAATAATGTCAGATCGAATATGCATCAGCCCGATATCTCTCCCTTTCTGTCAACTGTTCAGATAAGAGTAGAAACACATCTGTTTTCCTGAAGTTGTACTTCTCAGATTGCTCAGAGAAGACTATAAAACCTGAGTTTCTTTCAAGTTGTCCATGTTGAGAGCCAAATCTCAACTGTCTGAGGGACTGTAAGAACACAGTCCACACTGACAAAGTAACAAGTGAAAGGGAATGAAATGAATGGTGAGTGAACAGGTACAGGAGGTATCTGTCATTTCACCTTACAGAGTCTCTCTTGGTATTTTTTCTCTTAATATTCTCAGCCTTAACATGGCTTGAACTTTTGTGGGAAAATCTATGCAAAATGGAATCGTGCAGCACACACGTGATAAATGGGATGCCTCTCAGGAACATAAATTTGTGCTGGTGCATCCTGATGCAAAATTGGTGTTGATGCTAACATGTCATTTTCCCAAATGCTTCAGAGTCCTTTGGGCCTGCCATGAAAGTAAGGATTTATCTTCTAATCTCAAAACCACTTTTCTCTGTCTGGATTAGCCATGAGCAGGAAAGTCATTAACATTTATGAACTAGGGATTAATAACACTCCAGAGCATATTATATGGTCTGTTTATGCTCTGGCCAGCCCCTTAACCTATGTCAGAAATAGGAAGGAAAAAAAGTGGTAACACAAACCCCTACTCACTTGGAAATTTAACTGAATCACAAAATAACTGAGGTTGACAGAGATCTCTAGAGATTGCTCAGTCCAGCTCCCTGATCAAATCAGGGTCAGATTAGGTCCAGAGGGATTTTGAGTATCTCCATGGGTATGCAAATTCTTTAAACAATTTATTGCAATGTTTTATCACATTCACAGTTAAGAAGTTTTCTTTATGTTTCAATGGAATTTTGTGTATATCTTTCTGTGCCTATTGCTTGTAATGCAAACATGTTGGAGGTTCATTTTCCCATCATCCAGTTTATTAGTACAGTTTTTTAATAATATTTACCCTCATTAAAGACCCTTGGGTTATACCACTTGGGATATACCACTAGTAAGTGGCGTCCATGGATTTTGCTGATCACCAACTCTTTAAGCAGATTTCAGACTACCTCACTGTCTATTTAACTGGCCCATATTTAATCAGTTTGTTAGTGAGTATTAGTTTTAATTAGTTTTGCCATATGTTTTGATATAATCAAGAAAAACAAAGATTCACAGCTCTTCTCTTTTTCCACAATTGTTCCTTTCACCTTAGATGGTTATCAGGTTTGTAAGACTATTTGTAAGATTTGATTTCCTCTATTGTGGGCCTGTACTGACTATTCTAAATCATCTCACTGTACTTTGTTTGTTTGGCTCCTTGAGTATATTCTCCATCATCTCCCCAAGGACTGACATAACACTAAGCATTCCATGGTTCCTTAAATCCCCCTAGTTGCTTTTCTTGCTTGCAAGGGTGGTATTTGCTTCCTCATGAACCTCCTCTAAATGCCATGACATTTCAAAAATTATTTTAAAATGGCCTCACAATGGCATTGACCAGGACCTTAGCATTTGCAGGTGCATTCCATCTGGTCACAAGTTCACGTGTATGTCCATTCTGTTAAAATGTGATTTAAGATGATCCTCCTCCACCAAGAGTAAATATTCCTTGCTCAGACTTTTCCACTGCTCCTGGGATTTCCTCAAGAGCCTTGGAATTCCTGATGTTAAGTCTCACCACTAAAACCCAAACCAAATAAAGCGTTGAGCATCTTACCCTTCACTACGCTGCAAATCCCCTCCATTCAGAAGCAATTTTCAACTTTCTATAAATTCTCCTTTTGTTCTTTTTATCCTTCATGCCTCTTGCCAGAGTTGACTCCACTGACTGGCCTTTCATCATCAGTATGAACTCAGTCTTTGTATTCTTCACAGGTCACCAGATCCATCAACTTTTTCTACACTTACCTTCATATCCTGAGTTTTGTCAGGTTACTGTCCACCCATGCAAGCTTTTTGATGCCTTTTCTTGGTTTCTTGTTAATTGAGATGAACTGTCTTAGTGCTTGGACTTGGGAAAATCAACCAATTGTACAGGACCTATTTTCACTTCAGGTCTGTATTCATGGGACTCCTTCAAGCAGATCCCCAAACAGATCCAAGTTTTCTGACTTCAAATCCAGGCTTGTCATCCTGCTGTTATTTTTTTTGCCTTCCTCTCATGGTCCTGGATTCCACCATCTCATAGTCAGTCTCTAATTGACGAGTAAGTCTAAGAAGCAATGAATGAGGAGTATTGAACTTTCTGTTGTATATAGTGCTGGACCTCTTCTGAGATACTCTAGCAGAAATTATTATGAGCCCAATACAAAGGACATGGAGGTCAATAAGAAGATTTTCAGACTTTATGCTCTAAAGATTACATTTGATGACCTTTTTTTCAACAGAGAAAATAGAGGACATCAAATTCAATCATTAAAAAGCAAACACAAATCTAACAAATCAAGAGTGTTCTGATTGTAAAGACTAAAAGCCTGATGAGTTGTTGAACTTCTTGCTGCAGGAACATTTGAAGATTAAATATCTATATAGGTTCGTAAAAAGCCCTTCATGAAAGAAAAAGCCATCAAGGCTAACATAAAAAGGCCATTCCTTATCTTAGAAATCTCTGCACTGCAAATTGCAGTTAGCATTGGAGACTGAAAGAGTACTCTGATAAAATGCCACTATATGTTTATCTTACCTGGCCGTCCACCAATTGTCAGTATTAGAGAGGCTACTTATTTTGATGGATTAGAATATTTCAAACTATTGTCACAGAGTTGTGGTGGTCTAAGCTTCTAAGATGCTTGGGGCAAAGCATTTGAAATGACTGGGACATTTGCCACTGTTTTCAACTGACTTGAGATTCAGCTCTCAATAATGCATTTTAGCAAATGAAATGAATCTTTCATATTTTGATCTTATTAGCAAAAGACCTGTGGATCTCTATCTATTATGGCACTGTGGGCCAAACTTGCAACATGTTTTATAATTGTTAAAACATAGTTTTCTAAAAGAATTCAATTTGTAGTGCTTTTAGGATACCTGTAATTAAAATCTGAATTTCTAATAAGAATGGGAAGATAAATAGTGGTACTTCTTACAACATATGTCAAGAGTAAATGTAATGCAAGTTCTTTAATCCTTGCATTTATGTATATATAAAATGAAGAAATAATCCCATTCTGAAGTGATTTGCTGGTTTTCTTTTTAGTGCTTCTTTTATAAAGTAATTTTGTTGGTCCAGATTAATTTCTGGTGCAAGTCTACGAAAAGCTCTGCATCAACAGAAGGAATAGATTTGTTGGGTAATCTTTTTTCATTCCAGTCGATGATAAGCCCAGCACTTTACTCACTGTTTCTCTTTGTGAGTTAATACACAGTATTGAATTTCCTCTTTGTATCCTCATTCTTCCTTTGTGTAGGCATTTGTTTTTTTCTTTTCTTTTTTTGTTCGTTTTCCTTGGGGGACGAGGCAAAGGCATCATTACCAAGAATGCCTTCAAAAACCAGCTTAAAAAATAAAAGAAAAAAAAAGAGAAAAAGAAAGAGAGAGTCTGTTTGTCCTTGTTTTGAGCAACATTTTATAACTAATAATTACTGTTTTATGGATGGATAGGATATTGGAATTATTAGTAGTCAGAAGACAACATATAATTATAATGTGATAAATCACAACTGGATTGAAGAAAATAAAGGGGAGACAGAAAGGACAGAACAGAGTAGAAAAGAAAGAGTAAGGATAAAGTCAAAAAGAGCAATGCACCATATCTTTCACTGTTGTGAATCACACATATGCTTTTATTAACAAAATAATTTCTGGTCCTACTTGCTATTGTGTGAATTCAAAATCCTTACAGAACTGTTCTGATTTTTTGCAACCAGGATCAAGATCATGGGGGAGGAGTAAATGACACATATCCTGTTGTACACTGAGATACTGTGCTGTTCTCTCTCCTCTGTTGGCTGAGGAGAGCACTGACATTTTCAGTTTTGTTTAACATGTACTAAAAGGTAAAACTAAATCTACCTGAGGTTTCTGAAACTGACCTGAGGATTCACGCAGCTGTCCCCTTGCATTGCACGCTTTTACTGACAGAGTAACAACAGTCAGGCTTCTGCTATATTGCACTAAGCAGAGTGTGGGGTCTGGTCCAGAAGAGCAAAACTATGTGCTAGAGGAATACAAATAATATAATCATTCTTGAGTTTTGATTTAACAAGATTATAACAAGAAAAAGACCAAAATAAGATGCACAGAACCATTCCTGTACTGTGTTCTTATTAAAACAAAGTCATTCTCACTACAATATTTTCTTTGCATTTCTTTCCTGAAGAAACAGAATATATAACTATATATCTGCCATGAGTACTTCATGCCATTGTAAGACACATGAGACGATTCCTGTGGAAACACCTATTTTTCTCCATGGATCCCAGAGATAGAGAAAGGATCTAGAAATCCTTAGAACTATTCACATCTAACAGTAGATGACATAAACCCTGCTTCATGTATCTACAAAATTGCTCACTCACGGTTTGACCAATTTACTTTTAAAAGTAGAACCTGGCTGCAAATATATTTTCTGTTTCACAGAAAATTTCATTATTCCCATAATTTTCACTCTTTTTAGCTGGATAATAATAATAGGAGAAATGTGAAATTTACTCGGGAATGTGAGCCTGAAATAAAATAATAATGATTTTTATTTGAAACCTACTTTTTCAAAGAAAGCGAAATGATTCATTGTAATGTTCATGTTTGATTTTATACACTATGAACAGCTTTAAAATGATATACAGAAAAGGCTGTACTGAAATGGAAACATCTGAACATTCTGTTCCATTACAAGCTCATCAGAACAGTCTTCTCAGATTTCTTCATAATGGAATTTTATTAGAATTGATAGATTTTCACACAAGCATGCCGTTTTGACAATCATTTTCTGCAAGAAAGAGAGAAAGGTTGGTAGAGGACATTCTGCCAGTCTTATTTAAAAATCTCTGTATTATATTAAAGAAAAAAGGAACCCCACCAAAAAATAGCTAATCAGTTCATTTGAGTTCTCTCTATAAACTTATCTACTATAGTTCTTCTACAGAAAAAAATAATTACTTTGTACCTAAAAATATTTTTCAATTCAAGGAACTTTACCTCATATACATTTTATTCTCAAAACAGCTCCAAAGCACAGTCTGGATAAAGGATATTTGCATTAATTTCCTCACTAACATGCTAAGATATGGAAATTCTAAATTATTTGCAAAAATTAGATTATTTTTATGCAGAATCTGGGCTGAGGCATCAAGTAAGGTACCATTGTACACCCTTCCCTCTCTTTCAAAATAAAAGAAAATTAATCTTTTTTGGGTAAATGTTACAGCTCAGCCATGTACAAAATAAAGGGAAAACTATCCTGTTGAAGAATTGAGGGAAAAAAAAATAATGGAACATCCCATTTTTTGCTTCTTCTGCATAAATAATGCAACCCAAGGGCAATTAGCATCTGGAGAGTGGTTTCTTGTCATATCAAGCACCACTTCAGCAACTAAATGATACAGATAAGTCCCCATTACAATGGAAAACACAGTAGGACAAAAGAAAATATTTCACTTCACTAGGTAAAATCCTTTATATAAAGGACAGCTACAAAAGCAACAATGATCTTTGCTCCTGGACACCTACTAGCCATTAATGGAAAAGTTCTTCTGAAAACATACACATGCACTTACAACTTGGGCTCTAATGAGGGCTTTGCTGTTTGATGACGACACATCTGGCACGCTTTCAGAACTCTGCAGTCCCAATTATAAAGCTGTCCAGCAGGAAGACCCATTACAGATCTGAGCTGTCAGACCTCCAAAATGAGGTTGAAGAAAAAAAAAAAAAAAAAAAAAAAAAAAAAGAGACCAAAAAAGGGGTTAATGATAAAGAAAAAAAAAGGAAAAAGAATGGAAGGAAGAAAGGAAAGGAAGTTAAGGTTTGATATGCTGGGAAAAAAAAAAAAAAAAAAGAAAAAAAGAGAAAATAGTGAAGAGTAAAATGCTTTTAAAGAAAAGTTGTTCCTAGAGCCCCCATAATGTGACAGAGCTAATTTGTGCTTTTAAAGATCTAAAGATCCTGCTAGCTGCAGGTGCAAAAAAGAGATTACTTCTGGCCTGGACTGTGGGCATCAGATAACATACCACAGAAAACTTATGTCCCCCATGGAAAAGTTAATGAGATCAACTCTTTTAGGATGCCCTAAAAGAGCTCCTTCAAGCTCACCCCATCCACATCTCATTCTTCCAGGCAAACAAAAAGTGTCTGGTTGAGTTTAATTGGCCAGCCAATACTTTGATATCCAGGGTTTTTTCCTTTTCCTTGGGGTTACTCAGTGTAGCAGAATTAGGCCAACTAGCTGAAATATGAAAACCAGTTTTCATCTGTTTTTTATTTGTTTGTTTGTGTGGATTTTCACTGCTGTTGAAAATCTAGACTTTGCAATGAATTTTAATAAATAGCAAAGATTTTAAACGTTAGCCTTTTCAGTGTGAGTTCTCAAAATTTCATCATCCTAGCGAGGTCCAAGAATTCTCCAAGACATGTCTAAGCAAGGTAGATATAAGAAGAAATGGTACACACATTTTATGATGCGGTATAAACTAATTTATGTCCATAAGAGATATAATATTACAGAACTCAGCTATTATGTTGAAAATGCATTAAACATGCAAGCTTTGGGGTCACAGCTTGGGGATGACTCCATTACATGGAGTTGGTCCAAGATGTCCTGTTTGTTGTACATTCATCAAACAATATTCACAGCACAGAAAAACTGAACAAAACAATTCAGCAAAGTTATTCCAATTTCCAGAAGCCACCATATTAATCTCCATTTCAGAACAACAAAAGATCATATACAGGAGACAAGATGAAGTCTATATAACCTTGAACAGAGTCTCATGTAGAACTGCTGTCCTTTGGCACACTCATCACTGGGACAGTTGGTCTTCCTGTGTAGGAGAAAGGAATTCAGGTGACCTCACCCCTGATAAGTAACAGCTGTGTTAATTACCCAATACAGCCTTTCCCCTGGTGAGTCACAGCTGTATGCAATAAAGATAAGTGTGATAAAAGGGAGAGGGTTAGCTAGTGAGGATTATGAACAGAGTTGGAGGAATCAGAAATGGGGAAATTATGGAGAAGGATCCTGGGGAGAGAGAATCCCTGCTGTGAGGTCAGTCTGGCTCTGCAGTTAGAGCCTGTTGGTGGAATCTGCAGTCACAGTCTAGCTGGGTAAAAGCCTGCAGTCAGAGTCTGCACACTTATACCTGCAGGCAGAGTTTAGTAGGAAATAACCATCAGTCAGAGGCTGCAAAGGAAACCTACAGTGGGAGCTTGCTGCAGCCAGAGTCAGGGAATGGTTGGAGTCAGGATGGCTGAGCTGTGAACAGGAATGAACCTGGACCCTTTTCATGCTGTGGTAAACAAGAAGTCTGTGTCTTGGCTCGTTTCTACCCTCTAACAACAGGGCTGCTGTAACATTCCCACTACCATAGCATAGGAACCCACCAAAAAGGTCTATACTCAGGACATGCACTGAAAGGATGGACTGCAGGGCAATGAGTCCTGACTATGTTTTCTGTTCAGGCAATGTGCCTTCTAAGAGCTTGGTTTGAGAGAACAAAACATTCATGGATGTTCCCCATCAGGGGAACTGCAGGTCTTGGCCACCTGCCTGGAGTCTATGTATAAAACAGAAAGTCTGGGTTAGAACCCATCCATTCCCAGCAGAGGACTATAGGTATCATTGTGCGAGTCTCAGCAAGTGTAACAAGTTCTCTGATGTACCAGCCTCACAATGATGTTCTTTTTCAATATTTCTTGTCCAGGTAATCATTTCAGCTCAGCTGTCTAGTTTCTCTGCAGCTCCCTTCACAAACTCAGCTCTCCTCTGGCCTTTAAGCACCATTCCACTCCTTTTCTGTACATCTTCCAGACAGAGAGGATGATGGTACCCTTTTACCCACCCCTGTAGTCATTTATCCAGGCCATTCTGCCCTCTGTCAGTGGTACTAAAGGAAATCACCCCTCAGTGTAAGAAGCCTGGCAGTTTAATCTCTCTTCTTTTTCCCCTCTTAGGATAATGTGAAAACATTTTCCTTCAGAAAACATGTTTATGCAGCATCAGCATCAAAAAGCCATTTTCTTGTTTTCCCTAATGTCTTTATCAGACACACAGAAACACAATGAAAGATGTTGTTATTCCTTTTCCTTTCCTTGATCTTTATGTTTTCATGGAAACATCATTAGTGAGGATAATATTTGCACCAGAATATATTCGACACATGGGCCTGACTCTCTCATTCTAATGTATCACCAAGATTTGTTTTTTTTTTTCTTGACTTAGCTTCCTAGCATTCATCAAAAGCCATTTCAGAAAAAAACCCCTGTGTTACTCTTCTGCCCTCATATTGAGGGGAGAATGAGACAGTTACAGAGAACTTACTGGGTCCATGTAGTGAGATTGGTATATGCAGAGGCTGGTAGTATCTGAATTATCAGATTTGAACTCAGACTTGAACTTTCTCCCTGGAAAAGGAGGTAAGTTGGTATTTGCCAGCTATGCTGACCACCATTATGATGACATGTGATCTTACTCCAAATATTGGCAGAAATCTCTACTTAATTAAAAATTACACATACAAACAGAAATTTGAAAACAAACCAACTCCTACAAAACCTAAATTCCATTCTGGAATTCTTCCTCGTTTTTAGCCTGGTCCTTTTATTAGCAAAGCTTTTTGCACTCGAGGGTGGCTAATACAGAGTGCCACTCTAAGTCCCTGCTTTTCTTAACTATCAAAATCTATCACCAGGATGACTTTCCTGAGGGGTGCCACTGCCTTTTCTATGCTACTTAGCAGCTGCTGGAGAAACCATGACTTCAGTCTCACTGAGCAGTCATTCTTTTCTAAGAATTATATACCAGTTTGAGCCTTCTGAATCTCCATTTCTCTGTGAGATGTTAGCAAGATATGCCAACAAAAAAAAATCAATATCCAAAGAAGACAACAGAGCTGAGCTGTGAGGCAGAGACAGCCCATGTCCTCAAGAGTTTAGAGACCTGTTAGATGGTGGAGACAGAGAGTAAATAAGGGCATAGTGTTACACACAGAGCAGTCCCAGGGAGAATTCACTTCCCTGGCTCCCGGTGCCACACTGTTTTTTCCTAGTGCACTTAGGACATATCTTTGGAGAACAGCTTCCAGTAGTTAGTATTCAGAAACTGCATTACCTAAACTTTGTATGAAAGTGTCCAAATAGACAAGTTTTATTTTCCAGGGCTTGCTGGCTTGCAGTCAGTGGGTTTATTCCATTTTGGATTGTCACACGTGGAGGAAACAGGTCCAAGTCTCTGCCATCAACTGGTTTATGGTTTTCCCATCCACAAGCTCCCTCTGATCTCCGATAGCACTCAGACATAATCCTTGGTTGTATGCTGGTGAGTGTGTACATATGGAATGGGATGGCTGGCTGCCATTTGAGTTTGCTGCAGGAGGTCTCCTTTTCCATAACTTTGCAGGCTGTTTTGAGAGAATTATGGTGGGGATTTGTTTTGGGGGGAGTTATTTGCTCAAAGGAAAGGGCTAGAAATGCACATTTTGTTTTTGAGCACTTTCTTGGCTGGTCTCTTAAGAGGAGGCTCCTTCAAGTCTTCCCCTCAGCAGTAAGCTTTTCTCTCTGTATATCACTGAGTCCCCTGCTCACAGTTCATCTAGAAGAGAGCGAACTGCTCAGCCTCACTTCATAGCTCTCAGGTCCCAGATGAGTTCTGTTCATGAGAAACTCTACAGTACAAATCAAGGGACCCTTAGGGCGCTGTATAAATTCATAACAAGGAATAATCCATTCTCAGCATTGCATGCAATAACACTTTAAACAAAGCCCAACAAAACACTGTAGAAAACATTGGGGAAGGGAAGGACAGCAGGGGGAATTGCAGAACTGTGTTGCAGAAACACCAAATCATCCTACCCCCAGTGTTGTCAGGGTCCCTGAGCATCAGGCAGCACAGGCAGGAGCTGGACTGTCACCTTCAGAGAGGGGGAAGCAGGCACTGTGGAGCAGCAGGTTGGATCCATCCACTTTGAGGGGGTGCCAGCATGGGGAGTGGGATTTTCCCTGGTTTTCATCAGAGATAAGTCTGGGACTAGAGTCCAGTCCAGATCTGGACAATGATCAAGAGACTTCTCTCTATCTCTTCATTAGATTTTCTTGGGAGGAGAAATAGGGTAGTTAATCATCTAAAGAAGACAAATCTGAAAAATTAGACAGCATTACATGGGCCCAAGACCATTACCCAAAATTAAAAGGAAAAATTATGATAGTCCTCAAATTATGCTTCAGTTTACCAGGCTCCAGAGTAGACTGAAGTTCCGTTTTCAGTTAGAGCCATTTGTCTCCTTTTGCCTTTCTTGTCCTCTCTGTTGTAACACAGAAATAAAACCTTGTAATGTAACAGAATTTTGGAACATAGCAAGGTGACTGGAAAGCTCGGTTGTTTGAAGGAATCCTGGAGCAGCTTAAGGCAGAGCTAGGTTTATACCTTTACAGAGACCTGTCCCAGATATGGGAAGCAACAAATTTTCACGTATGAGTGGTTAAGAAATGCTATTTCTTCCACTGTATGGGGCTCGTTAAACAGTCCTCGTATGCTGAATTTCCCTAGAATAGGGAATAGAATAGGAGTAGCTCAGAGGGTCTTTTAACCTGGCACTGAAGCCAAAAGGCTTTTGTGATGGCCCACACAACAGCTGAATCTCTCTGAGATAGAAAGCTTATAGATCCTTGCTATTTCACTAATACTTAGTGTAACACATTCTATGCATGCACTGTTAATCATACATCTCTGACCACAGCAGGCAGGAAAGCTGGTCATAGACTAAGACAGTGTGCTACCAAGTGCTAATCAGTATCTCAAAGAGGCTCTCTCCAGCAGGTCCCTGTCCTTCCCATGCTGGGACCCCAGCTCTGGATGCAGAGCTCCAGCTGGGTCTCAGCAGAGCAGAGCAGAGGGGCAGAATCCCCTCCCTCCCCTGCTGCCCACGGGGCTCTGGATGCAGCCCAGGACACGTTTGGCTCTCTGGGCTGTGAGTGCCATGGCCGGGGCGTGTCCAGCCCCTCACCCAGAGCACCCCCAAGTCCTTCTGGGCAGGGCTGCTCTGGGTCTTTTCATGCCCAGCCTGTGCTGATACTGAGCATGCCCCAACTCAGGTTCATCACCTTGCATTTGTTCCTGTCAAACCTGATGATATTCCCATAAGCTCCCTCCTCAAGCTGGTCCCCATTCATTCCTCTGAATCACTGAAGACCTCATCAAAAGTCCCCTTGAGTCAATGGAAAAAACCTGCTCTTAGCTTTACTAGGCTTCAGTTGGCTTTGAATTTGAGTTCAACTGCTTTGACAGGGCTGAAGGGAAAGGATGAAAAAGAGCAGAATAATAAAGAATGGAGCAGTAGCAGGGTGAAAGAAGTACTCTCCAATAGCAAGAAGTAGGAAGGAAGCTGGGCTGGAGCAGGCAGCAGGGTGGTGAGGGGACTGCAGAGCTGTGTGTGTGAATTCACACCACAGCCATTCACACCTTTTCTTAGACAATCACTTTTCTGAGCAGCAAATTTAGTCAGCATTTTCTTTTTAAATATATATTAATTTATTTCTAAGCAAAAAAAAAGCATGCTGTTGAATATTGGTGACTCCAGGATGCTGAGTGGGAAGGTAATGATTTATAAAACATTATAAGAGTGGGCATGATAAAAGTCTGGAAGAGATTCTATTGCTCTGCAGCCTCTGGTCTCTGCATAACTTAAGCAACAAGGTGCCTCTTGCAGACTGCATGGTTTTAACCTGAAGCTATTATCAGCATTTGAGATAACATATTGTTTAATCCTTCTAACTTCAACATGAATCACTCAGAGGAATGAGGAGAGGAGGGGAAAACTAATGGGAGGGAAAGAGAAGAGCTCTTGTAGGAATTATTAGAAGTGTGAGGTGCGGGATCCAATGATAAGGCAGCCAGGGCTACTGAGCTATCTGAGTAGGGAAGGCAGAATGCTATGTGACAGCTCTTGGGTTTTGTGAGCACAGGTACTGGGCTGGGAAATGAGGAGCACACAGTGGCTTTCCCCTAGGCTTTGCTCTCTGTCAAGGGCTATTTGAATCCCTGGCCAGTGATGTCTCTTTTGAAGCCATTCCTTTTCATTCAACAGTGTCCACTGCTTGTGTCACTGGAGCACTGGAATCTTTTCCCCATAGTGGGTCTGTCTCCCATGGTGAATCTCTCAGTATTGCTATGCAGGGCACAAAAGAGTAGCACCTCATGCACCTCACATCTCATACCCTTCCTCTGGGGTGTCCAGGATTGAACTGAGACCCCAGTGACCACAGCCAGCTAAAATCTTGGAGGAGACTATTTGCATACAACTACCAACAGGCTATCCTGAAGCATTTTTAACTGAAAGTAAGGTCAGTTGCCTTAGTCAAGTCTATATGTCCATCTCACCAGGACATTCTCTGTGCTAATGGCCCTGTCTCTCTGTCTTTGACTCACTCTTCCAGCCCCTTGGCTCATTCTCAAAACTCATTTATTTCTGTTTTAAGAGGATTATAGAATGCAAATTCTTATATTTTATTTACCTATGGGAAGCCTCCATGTTACTTGTCCCAGCCTGTCAAGTACTTTAGTTTCAGATCTTTGACACAATCCAGCTGTTATACTGCAAAGAACAGCTTGTTTCCCATTTTTGCTGAGCCTGAAGGATATTTTTTGGCCAAAACATTAGCTTTAATACATCAATACATTTAATGAGATTTGTGTCTGCATCCAAAATTCACCCATGGTGGCTTTTCAGCCTTTCAGTCAGCTGTTGGCAGCCTTGTGGTCTTGACTATTTGTTTGAAATTCAAGCTTGCAAAAAGTGTTTCAACCCATTAAGGTGACATGAATTAAATATTTCCTTGGAGTTTACTTATGCATAACCAAAAAATGGGGTTTTTTCATCAAGAGAGGAGGAACAAACCACAGCAAGTAGCTGGGTATCAGTCACATAGATTCTCCTTTGTCAGTCCAATTTGTGACTTCAGAATAGAAAAAGACCAATATTTTTATTTTTCACCCTGAATCAAAAGTGATTTTACTAAACTGACCCATTGATTTTAAATTGCAGTGAAGAAGAATCCTTGAAACCAAGAGATCTTTATTTTCTAAGCATTTTATAGGCAGATAAGACTTGCATATATGATGTTTCTGTTAATTTTGTAATACCTAAGTCCATGTGTCTGAATATTAGCTGCCACCTATACTCTCTTGTACTGAACAAAATATTACTTTGGTTAGCCAATCTCATGGAGATCTACTTTTTTATTATTATTATTTTTTATATTAATAGAATGAACTACATCTTCCTTTCTGTCATTATTTCCCTTTTTATTTCAGTAATGATATTTTCAAGGAAAAAAAAAAGCATCAAAGTTTGGAACACAGGCACATTTTAACTCCATTATGATTGTTATTATTACTACCAGTAGTACTACTTAGCTCTTTATAGCTTTTTCTTATATATATCTTAGAGAACTTCATAAAACAAGGAAATGTTCTTATCCTTGTTTTCCTGAGGCACTGAAATAATGAAATAATTTGCCAACAGTTAAAATGGAGGTTAGTGGAGTGGCTGGAAATAAACCACAGCTCAGAAAAAGTTCAAGGGTCAACAGGGTAGAATAGCAGTTTCCAGTGTAAGTTTGTCAAATGTCTGGCAAAGTGCCCTGGTTTATATTGGGATTTGGTTTTTAGGACAGAAAACTCCGTTTCAAATGAAAAGAAAGAATATGGGACAATGGGTGAAGGGAAAGTGTCATAATAACAGATAGAAAGAGAAAAGACTCTAGACTTAAGAGTGAGATAAATGTGGTTGGAGAAAGTAAGTCAGATATAAGTAAAAAAATATGAGCAGGCCCATTCTAAGTTACCTCTTACCAGAAAGTGAATTTTAGTCTCTTTTTATGAAGGAGGGAAAAATATTCACACATAACTCTTCAGCCCCTTTATAAACACTGCTTATAATTAGACTGGAACCAGGATTTTCTCTAAGCATAACTTGCTCCTTGAATCTCTGGTTCCTTTCTCAATCCAAGATATATGTAACAAAAAAATAAAAAGGGGGAAAAAAGATTAAAAAACCCTCTACACAGTGCCAACTCCATTGGTATCAGTCACAAATGCTTACAAGGATTACAGCACTGTAATGAGCTTTTGTACTAATGGTACATCTTTTAATAACTGCTATCTGCACTTCCAGTTGTAAGTGATAAGTGAGGCTATATTGTTAATGACAAAATGCCTCACCTTTCCCCCAGCCCCCTCCTGATACTTCATCTTTCTCTGAATTCCTCGGCTGAAGGTTGGAGAGAAATTAGGGTTGATCCTGAAGCTGTTGTAGGTGGCTGGCGTAGTGCAGCTGATCCCAGGGCTGAGTTCCTGCTCTGCTGCTCCCCCAGAGCTGAGGCACCAGGCACAGGAGCCTGGGGAGGATGGCCAAGTGGAAAACAGAGAAATGATTTCAACCACGGCAGAGACTGAAAAAGGAAGGGAAGAAGCAAGTGTAAGAAGAATAGTCATGCTTCAGAGGCAGAGAGAACAGGAGGAGCAGAGCGTGGCACTCAGGCAGTGGCTTCAGTTCCTGCTCTGCCTTCCTGTGTAACATTGGCCAAAACATTTATTTTTTTCAGTCTTCTCCAAAGCAAAGCTAACAGCACTTCCCCATCTCACATGAAGGATTGGAAAGGAGAGGGAATGGGGATACAATCATTCAGTGAATGTCAGGTCATTACTTCTTGTGATGGAGATGCAATGTTGTGAAACTTTGTTGCTTGGGAGGTTTTTAAGAAGAGATTAGACAGTGTCAGTGCCAGACTGCATTGCTCATCCTCCCTTGGGATCACAGGCCTGTGTCCTGTCATTCTGTAGCTGCAGCTACATCTTTGTTTAAGGTTTACCTTCCCTGTCTCTGCTCATGTGGAGGCATCCCTCTCAGTGCTAAGCCAGGCTCTCTGGGGCTTCAGTCTCTAACTGCATCTCCTCTCCCAGTACAATTTACAGTCTGTACCCATATAATCTGCGATACCTTTGTTCCCAAACAACCTGTATTTCTTTAAGAAGGAGTCTATGCAGCAGTGGGGGAAGATGTTGAAAAATTCTTTCAACTTCAGCACATATTGAATGATCTCTATATTTGTGGGTAGTGCTTATTTTTGTACTACTCAGCTCTTAGTGCAAATGCCAGAGATTACTGTGGCCTTTTTTTAGCTCCCTACATTATGACTGATAAGTTTTGTGCCAGTTAATGCTTCCTTGTTTACTTATATCAGTGACTAATATGTACTAGTAGATGTCTTAGTTTTGAGAACAAGGATCATGTGTCAGAACAAAGAACAATAAGGGAAGTACATTTTGACCTGACCTCCTACTTGAAATACTCTCAAGGTGAAAGAGACCAGAATATCCAGAACCATACCCAAATAAGTCCACTGAAATCATTAGCATATACAAATGTATTCATAAAATGTGCTGAATATGTATTAATTCCAGGAATATAACCTGATCTCTTAGGTTACTGGGCATGCATGCTTTGATGAGAATTCTCCATGCACCCAACACTGCTAATGAAGTAATTTTGGCTCTCTAAACTAGCAAATTGTTTGGAGAGCTTATTTCCCGGTTTTCAGTGACAGCCTGGTTGGGGTTTCTCATGGTCTTTCTTGAGTACATGAACATTTCTATTCAAGGCTCAGAGGTCAAAGAGATGCCTCACTGCTGTCTGGGAACCTGTCTGAGCAATATCCTCTAACGTGGGACTCTGGTCTGGCTCATCAGTTCCAGCAAACCTTGTCCACACCATGGCAAGCTCCATGTGAGGCAAAGCTGGAACCGACTTGGTCAGAAAAAATAAGAATAAAACTAATAAATACAAATAAGAAAGGATTTGGCATCTTTATAGGGTTGGTAGTGACAAGGAGAATGAAACTTTCTCAAAGGATTTTTCATGAGGGAAATTGCCACTCGTAACTGTTGAGAAGCTCATCTTCTCATCATGGTTCATAACAAAAGGAAATGAAAGCATTAATAAATGTACTTTGCTCTTTAACTGATACATAGAACTCACCTGAAAATGCATTTTTGCAGTAAGATTTCAACTCCTAAACACATTTTTATTTTTTTTTAAATTTCATTTTGATGTAGAATAAAATGTAGTCTGGAATTTCATATGAAAGAGAATATTTACAGAACAAAATGTCAGAAGCACAGCAAACACAGCTATCACTACCACCTGGAACTGTTTAAAAAAGTTTCCATGGAGAATTTTATCAAAATTAGCACATTCCAGAAACATTTTGGTTTTGCTTAAATGGCATTTTCAAGGGGGAAAAAAAGTTGTATAAAAAAAATAGTTTGAGCAGTTTTAAGGGTTTTTTTTTTCCAGTAAACTCATTTGCTTGGATTTTTAAAACTGGAGATAGAAGAAAATCACTAGACAATGTAAGTACGGATAATAATCCTACCCTGGGAGAGAAATGGAATATTTTAATAATGTGAGGTCCTTATGATCTCTGCCTGTTAAGATTATATGGTAAAAATATTTTTTTATGCAGAAACAAGTATAAATTCTTTACTGTACAAAATGTCATTGCAGAGAAACAGTGTCATATAATATCAATAAAAATCTGGAAAAAAACCTTTTTAAAATTTCCTTTCTAGAAGTTTACATAAACATACCTGTTTTGAGTTAGTCAACACATTTTAAAAAATATATAATTCTGATTATCTATGCATTTATGTATCCCATATGAAATAGGGTAATTTTCTTTGTTTAACTGTATTTTGAGATATTAAATTTAAATATTTCATTAAAATGTTTGAACAGAAAATGTATTACTCAAAGTTTCTCTTAAGGTGCTTGAAGCAAAAATATTCATTGGTATTTCATTTCACAGACATACATGCATACACATACGTGCACACAGAGAATAATCCTATTGAAATAACATTTCTGATCAAATTCAGTTTTCAAAATCTTTTTCTGACCAGAACTATAGCGTGAGAAATGTTGCATGGGAAGAGGGGAGTGATTTTTTTTCCTAAATATCCTCCAAGGATTTCTTGTTTCAGAAACATTTCTTTTTCCTGTTCCAAGGGCAGTATCTTTGAGAATAATAACTATCAACAAATTTTCTACTCATTCTATCTGTTTTTCAAAGCCATAAGAATTGTAGCATACCCAACAATCAGAAGTTCCAAGAAGTGTTTCCTTTTAATGTCTAAATTAATGTCTTAATTTCTAAGTTAATTGCTAAACTCCCATCTGCCTTAGCTTGTATTTTGAAAGATCTCATAAACATTGTTTTCACAGATCCTTATCAAATAATTTTTCAGTCATCTCTTTATTTAGGCCTCAGAGTTTCATGGATAGATGCTGTTTTATACCTGTGATCTCTCTTGTTGCCTTTTTTTTCTATATCTTCTCTAGTTCTCTTACATGCTCTAAGAGATAAGGAAAAGCAGAACTGCACCCAGCATCGTGTTAAGGGACACTGCAGACTTGCAGTGCTTTTCTCTCTCTTGCATTTCTAAATCTGTCTTTTATCATCCCAAGATCACATTTCCAAATAGCTCTGAGCCCATCATGGCACAAATAAAGTGAGGATTTTTGTTCCCAGGTTTATCAGCAAAGCCTGGGACTGAGTTCTTTGTGTGAGGAAAACGAAAGTATGGGACAAGAAGTTCTAGGTACAGTAATACCTTTAGATAATGATCCTGGGCAAGATGTTCAGAGTGAGAACACTCACAGAAAGCTGTTATGTACAAGAAAGGCTGAGGGAGCTGAAAGATGATGAAGAGCCTGATGCCAAGGGTAAAAATTGTCAGAGAATAAAAAATGGGGAAAGGTTAAAAAAAAAGGAATTAAATAAAGATTAGCATTGTTTGGAAACTATGTATAGAAAGCAGTCTGCTAAAGGAAAGCGCTATAGTGAAAAAGCATTCAACATAAAGTCTGCTTACCCAGGAAAAAGGAAGAAACTGAGGAAGAAAGTGCCCAGAGCTAGACACTATCATCTCTGCTGCAGCACTGGCAGTTCATTTAATAACTTTCAATCCTATGTCTTGGTATTACAAGCCTTAAAAGCTCCAGCTGAAAACAATCGCTATTAATAACCCCCTACTTTGCAATATGAAAGCAGCAGGTACAACAGAGAGACACCTATAATCCCCACATGTTAGACAGCAGCAGAACAGCACTCAGCCAACCATGGAGGAGAATCCTATAAAAATACCCAAATCCATCTCTCCATGATGGATGGTCTTTGTACAAGCACTAAAGTGTATTCCCTTTAGTACCACTGTCTATTGATGCTGAGCTACTAAGTAATCTGAGGGAAACTAGGAAGCGATCACCATGATAAAAAATAAAATGGATTGGGGATAAAGATGGAATTTCGTCAAAACCATCATGATCAGAACAATATTGCCTGAGAAATGGGGGGCTTTATATCTGTCAACATGTCAGTGTTTGGACAGGAAACCAAAGCCTTGGAGATTGGTGTCAGAAGAGCGATCTTTTTCTTCGATAAGCACCATGCATGTACCAACATGAAATACAAGTGCAATCTTGCTGACTAGAATTCATGACAAGTAGCTCCTGTGAGAACAGTCTGAAACCATAGACTGCTCAGATATTCCTGGATGACTTCTCATATTCACTAAGCTTTTACTTAGACTTTACTCATCAAATACATCCTGCTAATTCACAGGACTTTTCTGAACCATTCAGCATTTATTTCTGATTTTTGAATTCCACCAAATCTTGCATATTTTATGTGGACTAATTAGAAGAAATCATTAATGCTGACAAAATGACTCACAGGCTTAAAGGTAGGATAAAGTTCTACAAAAGTACTAAGACTGAAATGCTGATACTATTAGTGGGATTGAAAACTGATTTAAAAAATTAACAAAAAACATTAGCAAAGATGTGTAGACACTGATTTTGAGAAAGAAAAGCTGTGACTAAAGTCACATAGAAAAAAGTTAACTAGTTAGGATTTGACACCTGGGGGCCACCATATTTCTGAATAATGGGCACAGAGGCGAATATATAAGGACTAAAGTAACGGTTCAGAGGGAATAATAGCATGGTGCCAGGAAAGAAAAGCAGAATGGAACCTGTTTTCTCTCTGCATGTGCTAGGTGTTCACAGCAGTAAGCAATCATAAAGTCACAGAATAGGTGAGAATAGGAGCTGTCTCCGGAGTTCCTCTGGTCTTACCCCTAGCTGATTAGGGTCCCCTTAAACAGATTACTCAGGACCATGTCCATTTGTGATTTCAGTATTTTCAAGAATGGAGATTCTCTAACCTCTCTAGATGACTTGCTGCAGTGTTTGACCAACCCTACAGTTAGAAAACTGCTTCTTTTGTTTGCTTGGACGATTTTCTTGTGTTTTTACTTATGCCCACTGCCTCTTGTCCTGTTTACTGTGACTTCTTTACTCTCTCCTGATGTATTTATGCAGATTGATATAAGATCCCCCTGAGCCTTTCTTCCTTTAGGATGAACAGTTTCAGACCTCTCAACTTCTCTTCATATGCCAAGTGCTCCACGTACCTTATCACCATTATGGACCTTTGCTGGATGTGCTCTGTTTTATCCATGTCTCTGTTTTGGGGAACCCAGAACTTGACCCAGCAGTCCAAGTGGGAACCTGATTCTGTTTTCTGCACTAGAACCACTTAATGTCTCTGAACAAGGGGAAAAGAAATAAACAACAACTAACCTGTGGAGTGAGCTTTCATAGCCTTTTATCAGGAGGATTTAAAATAATTCAATAGAACCACTGGGAAGAGATTGACAGTGAAGAAGAAAATGAAAGCCATGTGAGAAACTCTTACACCAACAAGGGAAAAGAGGGTCCAATTTCTGTTAAAATGTTTTTTGGAAAGAAATTGATTGAAAACACAAGGTTTCTGAGGCTTCCAGGCTTTAGAAGTCTGCAGAGGGATATTCATGAGTAGTAAGGCTAGAAACGTTCAGCTGCTCTGAACTTGATCATTTGCTGCAGAGTTCCAGTGCCCCTCATGAGAGCTTGTCTGGTTACACTCCAACTAAGACCCTTACAACGTATCCTTAGCACCTTTAACAGTTTAAAAAAACTTTTGGCATTGGACAAATTTCTCTAGGCTGAAACACATCTCACTTTCTGAGCTGAATATTTTAGGGTTTATTTTTTTGTTCATAAAATGTTTTCAAATCTCATGGTTTGAGTTATCTGTGGCTGGGGAATTGCAAGTACTTTTCGTGCCTGAAGACCATTTCAGATGCTTTGCTTGTGCACAAATAATTCAATGTTTGGAAAAACAAGATCTTGGCATGGAAATCATCTGCAGCAGGTAACGAGATCTTAGTTTCTTAAACAAAGGAATAAGAGGACCAGAAATAAAAAAGAAAGTTGGAAATATGAAGGCTATGGAGCTGGATAGCCTGTTTCTCCTAGAAGATATCATGACTCAAATGCTGAGACAGATACTCAAATAAGATGAATACAATAATAATGATAATATTTACCAACTACCATCTTTCAGGCTTTAAGAAAGAATTTTCCTAGGGGCAGGTTTTCAATAACTCATAACAGCCTTTTTAAATTTGGATGTTTGATTATTTGTTTGCCTTTTTTATTCACATTTATTTTCTGTCTAATGTTGATGCCTGTGATTTTTCTTTGAGTCAGGCAAGTCTCTTTTTGTGGGAGACAGGACATTGAATCCATTAGCTCTTGCTCTGAGCCAGCAGAATGGGCCCTATGTTCCTCTATTATGCATTATCTGCTTTTGTTCATATGGATCACTCAAATAATGCCAAAGCATGGAGAATAATCCACAATCACCTGTGGCCTGCAGGGAAAACACGGCAGATTTACACCCAGGCTTTTCACTCTTAAATACTGTATCTAAGATGGCTCACCTAGGTTCTCCCAGGATTCAGGAGAGGGATGTATGCAGTGATCTGCAGGTCCTATCTTGGACAATGGTGTCAGTCTCTGTTGAATCATCTATTGCTCTTGATGTTTTTCCATTGATATCATCACTACTTCAGCAATTTGCACAGATTAAATCACCACTGGTATGAAGTCCATCCCAAATCTAGCATAAGTGTATAGCCAACACTGACATCATATTAGAGGATGATAAGAAATGTGGATACTTTTGGAATGCCTGTGAGTGAGGGGAAAGAGAAATAAACATTGAGGGAAGAAGAAACTATTAGGATAAAAAGCATTGTTGGCACAAGGGTATATGGAGATAAATTGGCAAAGAATAAATGTGGGATGAAAAGGGAAACAACATTCCCAGCAAAAAATAAGAAAGTTAATTTTAAAATTTAACTTTAACTTATGTGCCTAACTTCAATCTCCCAGCCTTGTAATATGAGGATCAGGAAAAGGAAACCTAATTCTCTTATAATTCAGTAAATAATAAAAGCAATTTTCAGACATAATACCTGCATTTTATGAACAGAAATTTATGACATTCCTGTGATACTGATTGTATAAGAAGAATTTACTTAATATAAATTTATTTCAACATATTTCACAAATTTTATGGTTATTAATAATTCTACTTCATTAATGTGAATATTCCTTGCATACTTTTTTTATTCCACTACTTAAATGTTAATATAATTGCAACAAACTTGGGCGGAATACCATATTATGTTAACAGAAGCAAAAAAATTTGACTGAATTTTTAAAATGTTTAAATTAAGTTATTGAGAACTTTAAAACTCAAAATCAGGAGATGGAGTATGCACAAGCCATCAAGACTGTCAAGCCAATTGGAAGTTCCAACTTTCCCAGTGAAAGGATCTGGATAACTGTCATTTCTATTGGCATTTGACCATTGCCCCTCAGGGTCTCCAGGAATGCAGGGAGAAGAGCTAATGAAAACAAGAAAAATTGTATTTCAGATTAATTTCTAAGAAAGACTTGGGTTTGTAAAACCCAGAGGATTATGGGTTGTGTCTTAATGACACTCTTGAGAAATAAGTTCCGTCAGCAAATCTTTGCATTGAACGGCAAGGTACGATGAAGATAAGGTGGGGAGCTTCACATGTCTCAAACTGGTTAAGAATAAATTTAGGATTGGTTCTACATATCAGTGTAGAGATTTTACAAGATACAATATAAAGAAATGAGATCAGCACGGTAAACCTGATCAAACAATTTTGCTTTGTGATGTGCATGTAAAAGTCACTGAGAAAAGCAAAATCCTTAATTCCCTGACTTTTACGCATATCAGTTTTGAAAGCTCTATAGCTTCATTGCTTTGAATTTATTACAGTTTGGAGGTTGTTTTTTATAATGTTTTAAACTGCTATTGTTTTTTGAACCAAGTTTGGATACTCAGTACACAATCCCTTTTCATTGTAGAAGCCTTAGCAAGATCAATCTGTGTAACTAATGTGTACAGGAAATTAGGATAGAGTTTTCATAATTCGTGGGCTTGCATACAAATCTCCAATTTCTGAAACACAGACAGCACTTCTGTCCCTCAGAGCTCAGGATAAAAGCCTGTGAGTGATTCTGAGCTGCTAAAATATGATGGAGACAAGGAACAGATAAGAATCTTGGTAGATAGGATAGACAGACATAAACACTAACCCTGGATAAGATTTCAAGAAAAATCTAATCAATAAACATATGGGCAAATGAAAATGCAAATGAGCCACAGAGGTATAAATGTTCAGGAGGAAAGAAAGATTTCTGTAATACTTACCCATATTGCTTTGACTTCAAGTAGCCCTTAAGTGGAACTGACGGTATTACAAACACAATAAGCACTTCTAGACAAACTGGAATAACAATCACTTCAGGAGCCTGGAAGCATTCACAATTCTGCTGTTGTCAACTCTTTCAGTGGCTTTAATTTTCAATGGTAAGCACAACTCCTATATAGTGTTGTCAAAACCGCAATGAAGTTATGTCATTGAATATTAAAGCGCTGGCCTGCAGAATGCCAAACAAAGAGATTTGAATTTCATGCTCTCTACTAAACATCAAGACAAATATGTCTAATTTCATAAAAACCTCACCAGCCCAGAAAGGCTGACAATCAGGCTCAGTGTTGCCACTTTTCCAGATGAAAACAGGAGTTTCTACTTTAAAAAATCCTCTTCCCTTGAGATCAGAAGAAGGAAGAAGCAGCATGGAGTTGGGATTCATGGATGTAGCATGAGATCAAGAATGAAGAGTCTGGGGTACTAAAAGGTACTGTTTGTCACTGTACAGAAAATTTGCGTTTGAGAATGAAAATCCTTTTCTTGTGTTGTTCAGAAGAGTTTGGGAGGCAATTCAAGAATTGCATTAGAAAATTGAATTATATACCAAAAAGATAGGAGACTCGTTTGCTGCAGAGTTTTCCCTGTTCTAGCCTTGATTTTAAGCCTTGGTGGCCTATTGTTCAACAGGAGGAGTAATACATCTGTGCCCCTCACCAAAATCCAGTAGGTTGCTGTATCCCTTGTCCTTCCTGCCAATGCTACCTGATACTCCAGGACATTCTCAGAGCCACTGTCCTTCCCTGTCTCTCCATGTCTTCCTAAGACTAGAGGTAACCTGTGGTAATCCTTTGAGAGCTTGTAATCTCTCTGTTGAATCTATTCAGGCCTGAAATATGCTTTTTCCTTTGGAGTAGGTTTTATTCGGTCTTACAAACAGTAGTGGAGGGCTCTGACCACTGGAAAGACACGTGAGGCCATATGAACATGAAATTCCTGGTAACTTCCAGTCTATAAAGGCAATTTTCTTCTGGGATGTTTTCCAAAAGTTCTTGGTTTGACCTTGAAAGGAAAAATTTGTACCTGTTTTTATTGGATAAAATAGATCTATTCATGGAATAGATACCCAAAGCTTACCAATTATACTCAGATGCTCAAAATAGTCTGGACACTCATATTCTGGACAGAATGAGTTCCACGTTGAAGTATTCCTGGCAGGAAACAAAAAAGAGAAAATTAATTGCTCAGTTTTATTTGGCCTACAGTTTATAGATAGCACTGTGAAAATAGGTGTTCACTATTCTGTTTGTGCTCTGTGACCTCTTCAGCATGAGACTGACTGAAATCCACCATAGTCTTTTCACGTAAGTATCCTAAAGCCTTGAAAATTAAAAATCATTCATTACCCTGACTGCATTTTTAGTGCCTAACAAATAATCAACAATTATAATAATTAATGGGTTTTTTTGTTGTTGTTCCATAGAGAACTAAAAGTGTATTAGAAACAACACATTTCTCCCAAAGTTACATTGTTTTCCAGATATTTCCCTCTGATTACTTTATTTCCTTGGGGGAGCATTTCTATGCTCACAGAAATCTTTTGGATGGTCTGTTTTACCAGAGCTTATGCCCTCTGAGATTTTGCATTATTAATAATACTAATTATTGCAATTATTTATTATTAGATGAAGGATGAGAGAGTTTCCAGCAATTCAAAAAGCCCAGAAGAGGATGTAAGTCTTATCCTGTAGAGGCTGTGGTTGAACTTTAAGCCTCTGTGCCGTGAGAAGCCCCTGAGAATGAGGACTTGTACTTAGCAAAAACATCTGCTAAATGGACATGGAAAATAAGTAAATATAAAGGCCTCATACATTGCTGGACTTCTTACTCAAAAGGCCCAATGGGGAGTCATGATAAAACAAAATATCCAACATTTTGTAATAATACAGAGAACAGATCACTATCTGAAGAGGTCAATTAACATACGATAATTTCCTGAGGTGCACTTTAAATTTCTGTATATGACCTTTATCTGCTCTAGAGGACAGAAAAATGCCTGGTGACAAATAGGAAGGTGTTCTGAATGTTTAACCATAGCTCATAGTGTGCCATGTTATGCAAGTTTGCTGAGCTAAAGCAAAGATAATAGAGATGATTTATCTGCAGATGCAGAATCAGAGCTCCCAAGCCAGTTGGAGAGACCACGTTCAGATACCAAACATCTCAGAGTAAGGACCCAGCATGGCAAAAGGTCATCATACAGTCTGACCAGCACAGCACTGTCTTAGTAAAAAAAGAAAATTTCTCATCTTGAACTTTCAACAAAGACTTCTATTGTTATGTATAGGCTGTAGTGGCACCTTACTTGGAGTGCTGTGTCCAGTTCTGGGCTCCTAGAGACGAGAGAGATCTGCAGTTCCTGGGGCAGATCCAGTGGATGGATTAAGGGGCCAGAACACCTCTCTTATAAGAAAAGGATGAGGGAGCTGTGTCTGTTAATCCTGGAAAAGAGAGAAGTGAGAGGGTACCTTATCAGTGTCTGTCAGTAACTGCAGGGAGATGTCTGAGGATGGACCAGGCTCTGCTTGGAGGCGAAACAAGAGCTTAAGCATATCTAGACAAACGTTAAACTTTTATATTTAGTCTTGTATTTCTCTCTTCAATTTGTTTGGCAGTTCATCACTGCGTAATTCTGATTAGATAATTTAACAGAAAATGCATTCCTCTTCACACAGAACTGGAAAGCAAAAGGTAGTTGTAGATCAAATATTGTGTCCTCAGCTTGGTCTGAAGCTGGAGAAATGCCGCTTGCACTATCCCTGAGCAAAGCACATGAAGAAACCAGTGACAAAACACAGACAGAACTGCCTTTGCAACTAAGCTACAGAAGATTTTAGGTATTGCTTCTCCCTTCAAAAGATGGGCATGCTTCCCCTTTCTGTTAGATACCTTTCTACCTGAGCTCACAGCAAGTGATTTTTATATCTGAAACATATCCAATAGAATAAAGAGCAATAGATGAAACAGATCCAATCCAGCAATCCAAAAGGCTGCTTCAGAACAATGTCTGACTCAGAAATTTTAAAAAAATATATATATTTATTTATTAAATCAATTCAGAAACAAAAATTTGTTTTGTTTCAGTTTGCTTTGCTTTTCAGATGAACTTAGTTCCACTTCCCTTTATGTTAAAGGAGGAGTCCTGTTTGAGATTCCAAATGCCTTAATGGCAGTGAAGTATGTATTAGATGCAATCACAGAAAAACAGCATTGCAAAGGGTCTTAAGAGTGTGTGTAATCCATGTAGTTCTTTCCCCAAGGCAGGATCAACTACTCTAAGCCATTTGCAAGAGAAGATTGTCTATCTCTTGTTCTCAGTAATGACCAGTGATGTATTGCTAACCATGTACTTACATATATTACACCAGAATTTGGAGAATACAGGCCAGATTAAAGTCTTACCAGCTGACATTGTGCAAACCTGTAGAAAGAAGCAATTCCAGTTCCAAATAGCCTTTGGTCTCAGCAGAAAAAGCAGCTAAGGGAAAGAGAAATAATGTGTCATGGTTATTTTGTATGGAATTTCTAACTTTTTAGCATTAGCCTAATCCATCTTGGTTTTTTTAACAGCTAATAGCAAACCTCTAGATGATCACAACTTGTGTTAAAAAACCCCCAAACCACCACATATTGCACAAATAATACGCAGAAAAGAAAAATACTCCAAATGTGACTCCTGTAAAACTCGTCTATTTCACATGTTCAAAATGGCAACAAATACTTCTATACCTAGCAGAATGGGGTTTTTTTTCTGACTGTATATTTACAAAAGAAATTGCTGCCTTTAAAAATAAATAATAATTAGAAAAGCATAGCACATAATGGAGTTTTCCCAACACAGCAAGCAGCTGTGGAGCCAAACAAGCTTATCCACATTCCCTGAGTGATGGTTTATGTTCTGACATTGACTAACTCATCCATGCTTAGGGCACAAGCACTCAGACAATCTCCATCACCAGTTTCCCATTAGAAATCTTGATCTCTGCTGAAACAAGCTCAATTCCCTTCATTATTTCCCAGCTGACAGACGGCTTGAGAGGGAGGATATTACAAGTGTCAGTCTCTTTGCCTCCGGACAGGCCATGGATGACACAAGGAGAGAAACAAACAAATAAAAAATATCTCTCTTTGTGTGGTAACTTTTAATGTGTTTGCTGTACCACTATGCTTCATTCATTCTCCCCAAACTGGTTTAGCAGGATTATTTTCTTGAAAATTCTTCAGAAAAGGTGCTTTCTATTGCCTTTTTCTTTGAATTTTTGTCAGGCTCTTGCTATTTCACAGAAAGGAAGAGGAGGCAATCCATCTTGAAGAGATATTTTGTTATTAAGAGGAGTTACAAAGCTCTTCAAATTAATCCTTTAATAAAATATAGCAAATGTTTTTGAGAAGGATGGTGTTTTCTTACTAAACAAGACAAAGAAGGAAAAGATGAGCATTAATGTTGGCTTTTCCATAAAAATCTTCAGAAAGATCATTTTATTTGTATTAATAATTGCATTATTTTGGCAATGAGTGTTCAAGATCAAGATCTGTAGGTTAACAACAATTGTCATAACTCCTTTAGCTATGAGAGAGATATGATGTTTTGTGCTAAGAAATAGTCATAACAATAGTGATGAATAGTCCCTGACCTGAAAATCCTACTGTTTGAAGGCAGAAAACAGACAAAATTGAGAAGGAGCATGGAGAGAAAAATGAAAGTGTGTTTTTCATTCAGTATATATCATTTGAGAATTCAGACTGGTTCTAAACCTGCATGCAACTTTTCCTTTATTCTCTGGTCTCACCTTGGTGTGTTTGTGGGTATATCCCATGGTTTTCAGTGTAGAGGTACTCCAGAACTATTAGACAATATCATTAGGGGTAAAATAAACCTTTGTTGGTCCATTCCTTGATGACTGAATGTCATGAAATGGCTCTCATCCACATTGCAACAATTTCTTAGATTTTAAAACATGACTTTCACTGCCTACTAAGAACAGTCCCTAACTCATACAGTTTGCATGCCAAGGAATAGCTTTGGGGGTGGATAATTGTCATAATACAAACCCATATCTGGAGTTGTTCTGTTTAGTAGTATCAGTAATCATCTCCTAGTACCTGTGAATGTTCCCAGGAAGTGTTTTGCTCATTAAGGTAGCCATTCCCTCTCTGTCCCCTCAGGAGAGCCCTGTGATGGCCAGACAAAGAGCATCACCACACGTGTGAGTATTATTAAATGCATAAGAGTAACACCATCTAAAAGGAAAGATAATAAAAGATTAGAAATGTAGGGATGTCACAAGGGTAGTTATTGCAAAAGAGGATGTGTAGTCTCTGGAATATGAAATTACTGGTATGGCTTACAATAAAAATTAAAACACTTCCTCTGAGATGTTAATACTCACCATTTTGAGGAAATTTTCATTAAAAAGCTTTTTTTTTTTTTTTAATATAGAATAAAAGACTCTAATCACATGGAACAGAAACAAAACATCAATATCCTGTCATTAAAAGATGAGGAAAAAAAAGAAATGCTAAATATGAGGTAAATGATGCAAAATAAAATAAGTCATGGAAAAACTAGGGACGAGTGCTATAATGTCTCAAGAAGTCTAGTAATGACCTGCTAGAGGATGGAAGAGAAGGAGGTGCATTTTGCTTTATTGTGTATTTCTGTAGAGTGCAGTAAAAGAAAATTCTACCATCTGTCATCTTCAAGAATTTGGCATGCTATGACATTGGACAGGCTTGTTCATACTTCCAATCTGCTGCTCGCTCATTTCTGCTGAACAGTTTTGTTCTCCACTTCTCCCACATAGTTTTTATTTTTATCATTATTGTTATTATTTGGAAGTTGGACTATGTTTCATTACTCTTCTATAGCTTGAATTCAGTGAGCTAAAATAAAATAAAATTATAGTAATAGAAAAAGAACAACCTACGAAAAAAAAAAATCCTATTCTGCCTCCATTACCTGGCTCAATCTTCCTTTTTGATTTTTCCAGATGTCATTTAGGTATAATTTTTATGGTGATTAGGCTTTTCCAACTCCATGTTTGCAATACAATATTAAATGAAATGTGTCATAATGAACCTTAATATAACACTAATTTTTACTGAAATTAAAATCCTTAAGTAATATATAAGAAATTTATGTAAGTAGGTTATATTTCCTATCAGAGAAGGTATATATCTTCAGGATATAGCAGGAAAATGTCTCTGTCAGAAGTTACAGTTGCAAATGCAAAAGACACAATTTCCTTGCTGTGTGTCACTGAAAGCCCAAGATGTGGGATTTATTTAACCCACCTGGCCGAGCTGGGGGACAATGTGGATATCAATTCTCAGCTGATCTCCCATCTAGAGAGGTCTCTGCCACCACTGTATGCTCCAAACAGAGGCCACCAAGAGAGAAGGGTTTATTGATTCTCACTGACAACCATTTGGGTTGGGGAGGACTTAGACAACCATTTCAGGGTACAGGCTGACCTTTTCTGTAAATCTATACCTAAATCACACCAGGAGAGCTGGGTTCCTAAATCTGCTAGATTAGAGCTTTCAAAGGGTGAAATTTGTTGGCATCATATCCCAGGATACAGATTCAGTTTCCTTGGTTTCCTGATGTCCTGAAAGAGAGAAAAAAAAAAGAAAAAAGAAAAAAAAGAAAAAAAAAAAAAAAAAAAAAAAAAAAGTTTTTTAATTCTTACATCTTAAGCTTTTGTAGGAATCTACCTCCTGCTTCATATTCCAGATATTCAAGATTGATGCATCTTCCTATGTCAGTCACAATTTAACTAAAAAACAGACTATAGGATTGTCCACATGGCTTTCAGGGGAAATTTTAGAATCAGTATGTAACTTAAAGAAGAAAGATGTTGTTTTGTAGAAAAAACACACAGAGTAGAAAAAGATCCAAACTGTGATTTGCAGAATGAAGGACGTCAAAATACAATACATTTGAAGCAGATTACTGAAAGACCATTTCACAGGTTTTGAGCACAATATGTTTTCAACATTTAAAAATTTATTTATGTGTAAGATTTCTTATTGGTATAAATTAGGACAGTTAAAGCAACTTTTGTGAACTGAAATTATTATAATTACATAATTAGATGAGGATCTAAGTTTGAGGGAAATGGATATTTGTTCAGATTGAGGAATGCTTTGTGTGGTTTGATTTAACCTGAAGGGAAAGGATGAGGATTTGGGATTATCAGGAGAGGCAAAGAAAAGCTAGAAAAGGATTCATTAGGCTAAGAAGCAGATAGACTGCAGGGAAAAACTTGAGACTAGAAATATTGAGAGTGGTGATGACTCAGGGGAGTTATATTAGACTTGGAGCAGTGAGTTTCAAAGCACAGTTTGGCCCACGGCCTGAAAAGAGTCTTCTTGCTGTCTGTCAATGTTCAAATGAATATTCTTCAAATTTAGCACTCTCTTTATAGTGTCTTCCATCTGGGGATCTGTAACATAAAGGTGCAAGAGAGATCAAAATTTGGCCAAATAGTTTATAATTCAGGAGAAAGTGCTTCAAGCTGGTGACACATGCTACATAATCAATAATAATATTCACAACATCTATGTGAAGAATTGTCTTGGTGATTAAGACAAAAGTAAACATCTTTCTCATAAGGCGAGTTTAACAGAACCATTTTTTGAGCAATAATGATGCAATGTAGATTTTGTTTGTTTAATTGGTCAGACTTTTTACTTTTTGCTTTGTTGTGTTGCTTGGAGTTTTTTGTTGTTTGTTTGTTTTTTTGTTTGTTTGGTTTTGGTATTTTTTGTTTGGCTTTCTGCTGGGTGTTGGATAGGGTGGGACAACTTGAAATTGAAGTTAGAAAATGGCATTTGTGGAATTTCCAGGAAAAGTAACTAACTTCTAGAATTTCATCTAGTGAAAATTGATAAAAGCAAAGAAGAGACATTTAAAAAAAACCCCAAGCAAACAAACAAAAAAACACACAAAAAACCCCAAACAAACAAAAAAAAAACCCCATAGAAAAACCCTAAAAAAAAAAAAAAAGAGAGAGAGAGAGAGAAAATAAACCCAAAAAAACAGACTAAAGAAAGATGATAGAAAACACATTGATTTTCCACACTCTCTGCTGTAAAGAGTCTATGTCAACATCCTTTGCACAACACAGTGCAATATTTGACACAGCACCAAAAGTAAAGAGGTTCTCCCCACTATCTCTGTGAAATTTCATAATCTCAAATAATCTGATCCACAAGTCATTGTGTATGAGCCACTACTTAAAGGACTTCTACAATTCACTTCTCATTTTGTTCCCTTCCTCTAAAAGCCAGAAGTCCAGTGAAGACAATTAGCATACGAGAAAAAAAGAGAGAAAAAAGAAAAAAAAAAAAAAAAAAAACAAAAAACAAGCAAGACTGTTTTGTGCCGAGTAACGTTCCTAGAGAGAGGTTCCTGTCTCCAGGTCTAACACTGAGTGGGATACTTTTTTATAACAGTAAACCAATCAAGAGTAACTCAGCACCATTCTCAGGTTTTACACAAATGCTCTCATATGTGATTTGTAGATGAAGTTCCGAGAAGGTGAACAAACTAAATTATTCATTAAGTACAGGTGGAGAAAAAGGTGAAGAGAAAAATCTTTCCTTGTCCATTCAGGTAGTGAGAAGTCATGAAGCATGGGCTCAGCATACACCAGGAGACAACTGTCATATTTCATAACGATATCATTTTTCTCATCATAAAACCTTGTTGTTCTGACTGTGACAATACTTGGTTGGCCTTTTGTTATGTTCTCATCTGTGTCTGGTTATCTAGTCATTACCCATCAAACTCCGCTGTCATGAGCCACTACTATGCAATTTTTTGGTTCACTGTAGGTCAAGGATAACAAATATTTTTGATTGCATCTTATTTTCTTGGTGTCTTGGAGGGAGAAAAAACAAACAGTTAATCTATTTCATTTTACTGATCACCATCAGGAGTTCTGGATGGGTAATTTTGTGTTGTTACTCTGTCCTCATCTCATAAAATTTCATTTACTGCCTTTTTAAACAAATGATGACTCCAAATCTATTTGTCACACAATAGCTCTCAAACATGCCAAACAATCACTATTACTATTCTTGGCTTGTTTGATCCAAATGGCATTTGCAGACATTATTCCTCCCCTCTCCTTGATATGACTTCAATAGAAACCTTTAAATAAATAAAACAAAACCCAGAGCAAACCTCGAAAACAATAAACCAACACACAAGCCCTGGAAAATAATCACAAAACAGTGGCTGTTGCCATTATAAGTGGGGAAATCCAATTATGAGTTGTCAATATTGTTCTCCTTTCAATTGCTTCAAAAAGATTCAGATGTGTATAATTTTTAGGGTGATTTCATTGACTTTGTCAAAAAGAAGCAGAAATTATGTAGCTGAATGGCAAGTTAACCCCTAAAATTTTTCTTGTACATAAACATGCAAATACACACACATGTATACAAAGACACCCATACAGAGTGGTCGATATCAATTTTCAAATGTTCTATTGATTTCGGTAGCCCTCAATTTCAAGACAAACAATAGTTTCTTTTGTAATTTCCATGCTGCTGATATAACTGCCATCATTGCTGACCTGTACGTTGTCAAATAATATTGATTTGGCATGAAATGGAGCCAAGGGGCTGGCAGCAAGGTATGTGGTGGGAGGAGTGAGGACTCTGGATCCTTCTCATTAACTAAAAGAATAAATGATCAGGGTGAAATAGCTTTATAGTGAAGTAGCTGAGGGGACTGGGTCTTCAGACTGGACTTGGATCTCCGTCATGAATTTGTGACCCTTCTCTGTACCCCTGTCCCAACTCTCTCACATGCTGGATTCTCCTGTCAGTTCAAACTACAGATTCATGGGAGATTTTTCAGCTTGGATTCATAAAACACATTTCTAAATTAAGCCAGAGAAGGATGCTTTTATGAGGAAACCACTGGGGACTCCAGAGCCATAGGTTTTCTCTCTGCTCTACCAGTGGCTGTGAATCCAGAATTATACTTCCAAATTGCTAAGAGTTCTGCATGGTCCCTTTGCACCATCTTCACTCTCAAAGTGTGGTTTCAATTTCTTTGTCTGCCTTGTCCTTTAAATTGTACAGTTTTTATAAAGAGTGATTGAGTCACTTCAGATATCTCTTACAGGGCCATGAACTTGAGCTTCTGGCGGCTGCTGGGCCACAGATGCATTTCTGGAAGTGCTGGAACTGTGTCAAGTGCCGTTACTGAAGTTGCACAACCTATGGACAAAGAGGGCAGCTTCAGGACCAGACTTCAGAACTCATTCCGGTGACTAGAGCCTTTACTGGGATTGTCAGTCCCGAGATTTACTTTACAGGACTCCATCCAGTATCTTGTGCTCTCTAAATCAATATTAAATCCAAAGTATCCTCATAATCATGTCTAAACTTGGAGTTATGGATATTTGAAAGAAGCCTCTGGCTCTCATGCAGAAAGGAGAATATTCATTCACTTGCCTAGACAACATGCTGACTGGTGTAATTATATTCTACCAGCTCAGATTTCTCCTGCAGTATCTGCTGGCTTTGAAATCATTCTTAACTTCCTGTCCTGAGCTGCTTTGTAGTATGGCTGTGTGTTTTAAATCATCTGAATCAGCCATGTATCTGCAGTGACGATACCACAGCTGACTCATGCATTAGTGTACATACCTCAACCCAATTAATCTTCCTCCAAGGAAACTGCATAAATAACATTTTATCCAGGATCTTGCATCCTAAAGCATTTTAGTATGTCTTACTAGGCTATATGTACATACTCATATATGCATTTATGTATATGCACACACAGTGATAAAGGAAAGGGCAGTAATGCAGTGTCAAGTTCCAAATTTGGGTCATAGATGAAAAAAATCCATCTGGAGGGTATTCTGGTAGTCTGTGCACTTATTTACACTAACTTTTTGCTTAACTAACTTGATAAGAATTCAGGAGAATTTAGATGCAATATACCAGGATAATCTATAGCATAGATATGAGCCTATGGGTAAAATCCTAGGCCTCCTTGGAATCATTGTAGAAGTTCCCAAAGGACTGAAAACTTCTTTCTGTCTAGGAATCATTCCCTTCGGCATGACAGTGCACCCCTCACTGGAGTGGGAAGCAGCTGCAAAGCTTTAATGAATGAAAAAGAATATAATATCCAGCTAAAACTAGAGTGGGAATTATAAGTAGGCAAATCAACCAACAGTTACTCAAATTTAAATCTATTGAGGATGCTGGGGTTAATGACTAGTTTATGCACTACATTTACTTCCTTTAATATTATTTTAATATTGTTTTATTTTATTTTAATTACATTCAATCTTAGCTTTTCTGTTACTTTATAGAGGAAGCACATTTGTGCTCACTAGCTTGAATCAAAGCAAGAAGCAAATGTCAGACTTACACCACCTCATGGGATCTAAAGCTCTGTTTAATTCTAGTTAAGACAGATCTAAATTAAAAGCACTTTCCTTTCCATGTGTACTCCTTATTTAAAGATGACAGGTCCCCAAGTGTGTGTGTTTGTGAGACTAAATGTTTTACTGAAGGATCATGAGCAGAGCCCAAGTGAGAAGAAGATAAAAGAAACAAAGAGATGTAATGGATAATTTCAGATACTAAGACTTATTTGGGTTCCCACCCTCTTAAAATGCATCTGTTCTGTGAGAAGAGGACTTTTACCTTTCAGTCAGATTCTAGCTATAACAATCACATGGTACATGGAGAATTTTGACATGCGTGGAGAGAATCTGTTCTGGAAGTAACAGGTCCCAAGTCTAAATTGTATATTCTGGTGCATGAGAAGAGAAATCTTGCACAATCTCAAAAAATCACTACTGTGTTCTCTATGGATTTACTTATTTAATGATAAGCAAAAATATTTTGGAGACCCACCAAGATAAAAGTCTCAAGTACTTGATGTTGGTAGGTAACTGCTGAAACCGACAGCTCAAATTTTGCTGCATTGACAGGAATGTGTGCAAGGACAAAATGTTGAACAAGTGATGATAAAGTAGTTGTGAACACAAATGTGAGCACACAGCTTTTCGAATCTCCAGAAACATCTGACAGCTTGGGAAAGAAAGTTCTGTGACATATTAATTTTCCCCAATCCCATAACTTCATGTGGTTGATGAATGTCATTCCTTCACAGTTTTAGCAATAGAATGTTACTCTGGCTAGATCAGTCTGTCAACAAGGAACAGCATCAAACCATTTTGTCCATATAAATAAATCACCTGTTCTTTACTATTTTTTTTTCTTTGTGGATTAAATGGGAGTGTTAGAATACCATCTACATCTACATAAGAATGGGGGAAGACATTTCATTGTAGACAAAGCACATAGTGAAGGCAAAATTTCCACCATACAAAGAACTAGAGGATGCAGAAGATGTAATAAAATGAACACAAAAGAACCTTTGACTGTCCAGTGCCTGATTTACAAAATGGAACTGTGGTAAAAGTGATGTTTTGTGGTTCAGATGTTGAGCTCCCCTGTATAAACAAAATAAACACACACAATAAAATAATAGTGATTGTTTTACTTAAGGGCTTGAAAGATCATTGTCACTCTGATTAATATGCAAGAAAACTGTGAGTGTTCACTTCAGTGGATAGTAAGATTGTGTCTGCTTCTGATGAAAATGAGAAATTTCTAATATCTCATAAAAAAATAATTCTTGGAAAAATTCAGAAGTCTGGGAGAACATATGCGGATTGAGCAAATATATTTTCTGAGTTATTCCCTCAAAGTCAGCATGTCCCACTCCAGTCCTTTCTCTCACTCACAGATTGCCAATTTCTGCCCCTTTCCACTACTTCTCAACCACTTGTGTCCCTATCAAGAGCATCACAGAGGTCAGAGAACTTCTGCTAGTATTAACTCCTTAACAGTATAACCTCTGGGTCACAAAGGAAAGAAATGTGGCAGAAGACTGATTTGGGGTTTCTCCAAGTGATGTTTCTATACAGAACCTCCACTATTTTGGTTGATCCAGGTTTGTGTACTTTCATACAGCGATGGGAACATCTTTGTCATGATCTGGCATTCCACACAAAGAGAAGGATGACTATAACTGTCTTTACATCCTTGCAAGTCCACAGACTTAGCCAGGACAACAAGCTGTGTCTAGTGTCAAACAAGGACAGGAGTATTGGGAACCTGTTTTGTTAATGAATAAGCTATATATAATCACAAAAAACCCCAAACCAAACTAAATCAAAACCATCCAGTAAATTCATAAGGACAATGACTTTTGCATCATTAGAGAAGTCAGGACAAGGACTCACCAGAATTCTTGGTAAATCACACCAGAAAAAGAAATAGAGCTAGTTGTCTGTAATCAAGGTATTCATAGGTCTTTGGATGATACTTGTTCTCAGTACCAGTAGATCTCAGGCACTGGGACCCTTTGAAATTATTTTAACTCTCTACTGGGCTCTAAAACTTCAAAGGATGCAATGGCTAGAGTGATGAACACAACAGGACCAGCTTTTACATCAAACTGCAGCACACATTAAGGGTACAGGGCTTCATAGATTTAAATTAATTGACTAGTTGAGTTCATGTTCTCAGAGCAAAACACATCCAAACTATTCAGTTGACTCAAAGCTACCTTTTTCAGGAAAACAGATGCCTAATTCTGGATTACTTGAATGATTTCTACCTTCTTCCACTCATGGCCACAAATGCTATTTCAAGTTAGCCTAGTTGATAGCTGTAAGTTTGCTGTAATCTTAGTAGCAGGATCACAGTCTGGCTTTCCTCTGTGTTTATAGTGATTCAGACCTCCTCAGTTGTGGATGACTGTACTAGCTTCAAGACAGTACATTGTTTCATGTATGGAACTGTTATATTTGTGCCCAGAGTTTCTCAGAGATGTTCAGGAATGAACTAAGAATATCCAAAGATCTGAGAAAGCTTCAGGACAGTCTTTTCATTTTAGCTAGGCTGACAAAGAAGGGATTTTAATTACATAAAGATAAAATAAGCTTTTCAGTACCTTCTTAACCCCTTCAATATTAAAAAGAAAAAAAAAATCTGTACAAAATGAAACCATTTCTAGCAGAGGACTTGAGCTCAAGCCTGTCCAGAGCAGTCATGCTATTGAGCCACAGTAAAAGGAGACTGGGGAGGCACAGATTCTTATGGGCTTAAATATTGTACGAAGGAGAATTTGGACCCAGACACTTAAGTGATAACTGGGCAAACACTAACCACAGACTACTTCCATTAATCTAACTCTTCACCAAGCAGCTGACCATCGAATGCTGGAGGCTCTTAACCTGAACCAACTGTCCCTTAGACAAGAGCAAATATATCAGTTGCCTGCAACCTGGTTGCTGCTCTGGAAAAGAGCCAGAATGGGGTGGGGGAAGAGAAAATGATCCAGCCATTAAGTCAGGCAGAGCGCCTTTCACTCTGGATGATTGGAAGGCTGTGCTCTCAGGGCAGAGGCTCTAGGGAAGGATAATGGTTCCCTGTAGCCCAGTCTTCCTGCCTCTGTATTTCTTGATATTTCTCCCCCATGTTTGTTGGCAGATGTAGTTAACGTGAATACAAACTGTAAATGCCTTAGAGGGTTTTCTGAGGGAATTTTTTGTGGTTTTTTTCCCCCCATTTTTTGTCGTTGTTTTGCTTTGTTTTGTTATTGTTTTTCTTCCTCACATCCCCAAAGAAACATCAAAGTACAAAGAAAAGAAAGCAATGCTGAGAACAAGAGTGAAAGCTGAACAAAAAGGCAGAGAGAAAAACAAACAAAAAAAATATAGAGAGAGGAGAATAAAAGAATCTAGTGGTGGCCCTGCGGAACTTTTTCAAGGGGGTTAGGCTTCCTTCAGAGAAAGTTTAGATGTGTGTTTATTTGTTTGCATTTTCAAATTGGGGCTGTTGGTGCCTGTTCAGAGGAGAACCAAAACAATGCAAATTTCTGGGGAGGTGATCAGTGTAGCAGGCTACTGCCAGGGCCACCTGGCTACTGCAAGCAGCCCATTGCCCGCTGTGCTCACCTGCTTAAATATTAACAACAAGGGGGAAGGCAGAAATGTATCAATTAAACATCAGGACTGTCTGAGCAGGAAGATGGATAATTTTCAGGACACAATGCAGGCAGTTGCATCCCCTGACTTCTGATCCTGCCTGCCAAACCCTCTGGATGTTAACCTATGCTAACGTGTTTTACCTCCCTCCTCACCCTTCCCTCTGAGGATGTGATTGTGATACATCAAGAGAACAGCATTCATTTTCCAAAAGTGAGGAACAGAGGTTCAGTATTAGCCCAGAAGCAGATCTGCATTGACTGCAGCTCCAGACCAGAACCTGGCACCCTTCTTCTACACATATTCCTAATACCATAAACACCTGGTTTTGGGACATCCTCTTATGGGAAGTGTCTCCATATTGTGGCACATTTGATGAACGGGCTTAAAAAGAAGTTAATATGAAAAGTCTAATGAAAAGGAATCTCATGCACAGTGATCTGGTTGGGTGATGGCTTGCAGTTGTGTGTAGTGCTGCCCAGGCAGTTGCTGTCATCTACACAAATTCACCCACAAGCATGGTAGGCATTACGGCAGACAGCTTGAAATAAACTCAATCCTTTCAGCTATTACTAATATGTTAATTTCCTACTGGCCCCATTTTGCTTTGAATTTCAAGAGATTAAAAACAGAACATTTTTCCCTTTTCAGCCAGGCTATATAAAATACTTGCTGACAGTTCAAATCTGCAGATAATTTACTCTACCTGTATTTCTAAGAACTAATTACCTGTTTGTATAAAATTATAAAATCTCATTATATTTTCTTAAAAAACAAACAAAACAAAACAACAACAACAACAACAACAAACAAACAAACAAACAAAAAAGAAACCCACCCCCAAACCACCATGCATTTCATTACACTATCCAATTTCTGCTGTGCTTGTACAATATTATATTACTGGCCGATCACAGGCTATTTACTGTACAGACCTGTTACTTTAATTAAACAAATGTAACTAGTCATACAAAGGAACAATAATTCAGAATGAAATTCTCAAGTACTAGCCATTGATCTTGAGTTTAGTTTAACCAGTGGAGGGTGAATTCAGGGTTTTGTCTTGCAGAAAGATTGGTCTTTTGGTTTCTATAATCTTTCTAAATGCAGTGATTGCTTAGAGTTCCTTCAAATCAAAACTGACAGTCTAAAGCTGGACAAAAGGTTTTTGTCCTGAGTCAAAATCCAGAATAATGCATTTTAAATTATCATGATTATTTTTTTCTGTTTGTTATGGTGAAATCAGATAAAGAAAGGATGAGTGCGAACATGAAGCAGAGATATCTGAATAGAGAAGATGGAAAACAATTGAAAAGGAGAAAGGGAGGAAAGAATGACAAAATCTTATGGCAAGTACCCTCACTGAGTTAATTACACAGCAGATGAACCTTTGATCTCAAGAGGCCCAGAATACTGCAGTACTCTCTTTACCCAGGTACAAACTTACAATCATCACATACGACCAGCACATCAATGGGGAAAAAATGCTGTTGACTTCCAAGAAGATTATCTATTTTAAAACAGATGAAAAACTGCACAATAATAAACATTTTCAAAGAAAACATATAATAGTGGGGTTTTTAAAGAGATTGAATAACACTGAACAGTGATACTTCTCATTGCAGGCAGATATCTTGTTCTTGCAGCTGAAGGAAGAATTCATGACTCTATATAAGGGTTCAACTTGATAATGTATTGATATTATATATGTTGCTTATTTAACAGAACTTATAAAATCAGAGTTTGGACCATCCGGCTTTCAGGGACTTCAAACCACTTCCCAAAGTGCAATTCTCTGTTAAGTCAGAAATGCTATGACAGAAAAAACTCTTCCTGAGCTGTTTGCCACAGCTTCCCACAAAGGAACTGCAGCAAAGATCTAAGAATGATGCAGCATTTCTAAAAAGAGAAACTTGCCACTACTCCAGTAGCATTGGCACCTTCTGTGTCTGTGTGTGAGTGCCACCTGCTGACCCCTGCCATGGGGAAATGAAGCAGAATCCACTGGTCCTCTCACTCCTCCTTTGGGTTTGCAGATTGTCCCCACCCCACTGAGACCAAACCTGTTACCCTTCCCTGTCATGCACCATTACATAAGGGAGATGCTTTCCTGATTGTTCCCACTTATTGCCATTTCCTGAAGATGTCACAACTCTACAATCACTCATCCACTCTAAGATGGAATGATTTTCAGGCCAGAAGCCTTTTCCAACACCCAACCTTTATTTACAGTCTTGACATGAGCCCAAAGTTTTCCTTAGGTCCTATGAATGCAATATCTGCTAGAGATTCCTACAGCTAGGGCATGCCCTCAAGCACAAAAGTGCCACCTCCTTTTTCTTATGTCATAAGGAAAAAATTTAACACAATGAGACATCAAAATCCATGTATCCTATAATTTTTGCCTATATAATACATAAAAGATGTTGCAGTAATAAATCATCAACTTAAAGTTGAGTCTGACATTGGACTTGTCACTGAACCATTCATTCAGTGACTCAGGTCTTTGTCTGTGAAAAAGGGAATGGGACAATTTTCTCTGTTTTCCTGATCTGGGTGAGTTGTGAGATTGTTAAGGCAGGTACTTTTTCTTTTAAGGCATTTCTTACAGAATCTGCCACAGCATGTTCCCTCCGGCATTGTGAGGACTGCACAGCTGCAGTACATACAAAAATATGGTAACATTAATTTAAAACTTGTTTTAGGACTCATATAATTCTATTTTTGGAATGAGTCCTTCTTATTTTTTTTCAAAAGTCATCTTGACGATGGAAATTTCACTCAAAAAGAATAATAGGTGCTAAATTAGGCTATGAAACCTTTGGGAGAGATTCAACTACTTCCAGTAACTGTATTGATATCTAGAAGCATGATCTGGCTACTGTGGTCTAGGACTGACAAATCAGGAAATACAGAAAAATTTTCTCAACATACAGAAGTGGCAGCATCCCACCCTGCTCACAGTCTTTACTTGTCAGAGTAAATATTACTCATTCAGATTACCTTAATTTTTGGGTCATCCAGAGCCTTCCCCACATCGCATAGGGTCTAAACCAGAGCAGGGATTTGCTATCCTTGTCCCACATGCAGGGTTAAAGGCCAGAGAGCTGAATGTACATGTCCAAGACTGCAAATACAGCCACGCTGCCAAGAATGGGAATTGAGCAGAGACCTTCCTGGGATTACACTGCAAAGAGACACACATGCACCCTGAGCCAGCGGTATTTACATCTGCTGGTCCTCTAATACCCTGTGATTGTGTTTGCACAGAGCTGAGCCCAGGTGAGCAGGCTCTGCCTTTTGGCTGGGCTCAAAGTCTGGGGCACGATGACACATGATGTGTATTTGTCCAGGTTTTAGTTGGCCCAGAACACATGCAGCAAGTGTGCTGGCTGCAGCCCTCAGTGTACAGCATCAGCACATCACAGCTATTAAACTTTGGACTAAAAAGGTCACTTTTTAAGAATTTCCTTCTTTAAGGAAGTAATGGAACAGTGGAAGTCAAATAATATTTTTTTTTCCTAAAGCCACAAAACAAAACGAGAAAGACAAAATCTAACCCTCCCTCCCTCCCACTTCCAAACAGGAATAAATTCCCGCCCCTATAGGCACTACATTTCCAGCCTTTAAATAAATAACAACAGCGAGGCCAACCTTTCCATCTCCCCTATGTAAGAGGAGAAACATTCTGGCTTTGCCACATGTCCTGTAATTATGGGTCGAACCTCTGTTCACAGGGGTATCGATCTGCTGCTAGCTGAGTCTAACTCATTAGGTATTCCTTCATTGTTTCCTATGCAAATTAAGTTAATGAGAATTAGGAACATAATGGAGCCCATTCACCGTTCTAGTTGGTGGAAAATGGGTTTGACTACCAATTTTCCATTACAGCTGTTTTGTAATTACTCTGGAGCACTCTGCATTCTAATGGAGATCCTGAGCTGATCTGACAGTCGCTTAGCTTTTTTTTTTTCCCTCCTCTCTCCCATCTTCTCCTTCTTCCCAGAAAAAAAAACAAAAAAACAAAAAACAAACAAAAAGTGAGTTTTTTTTTTTCCATTAAAGCTGTGGTGTTTGATTTCTACTGCAGTTAAAAAGGGGGATAAAAAACCCTTTCCTTTATTTTTCCCTGACTGGAATGGCTTGCCTTTTTCTTTTTCCCTGAGCTCTAATGTCAGGGTTGCTCTGCTTTCAGTGCTGGGGTTATTTTGCCCTGGGAAAAAAACAAAACAAGACAAGACAAAACAAAACAAGAAAACCCCACCCAATCAAAACAAAACAAAAAACCCAATAAAAACAGAAAACCAAAATTAAACTGAAAGCATCATGGGTTTATTCTTTCACATGGGTTTCTGAAGGAAATGAGGCTTATCATGGTCAAAGAGCACACGCATGTCTACTTATTTTTCTGTCTATCTCACTTTACAGACTGATTAGCTCATTTCAATCAAATTTAGCTGGGGGTCGGAGGTGTCAAGGATATTAAATTACTCTGAGCTTCAGAAAAGAAGCATCTGAGTAACAGAAATTATGAGCATGGCCACTGAAGACAGGCTGCAGCAGGAACCCACTCTGATTAGACTCAAAAGAACCCACAGAGAAGGAATGCAATTTTGAACATCTCAGCCCCAGGGTCAGGGCTTGTACCTCCCCTGAAACAGTATGGTCTGGCCACAAGACACAATGCCAGAGAAAATCAGGCTCCATTAGTTCTACTGGACACAGAACCAGTCGTTGTTAAGACATCACGTCTAAAGCTACATTTAAAGCTGCAAAAGAAGTTCAAGGCTTCAAGCCTTGGAAGCTACTCTCAGCTATTTCTCTGCAGCACATATATTATTAATCATCTTAATTACAACAGTGCACATGGACAAGTCAGGTATGGGGTTCCACTGTGCAATTAGGGATTGAGTAAAAACTAAAGAATAGCTGGTCCTGTCCCTATTAGACAAGTCACCCATGAGGATGGGGAGATTTTGGAAAGGGCAGTCATGGTGGCCCATAAAAGCTCTATCTCATCTCTGTTGAGGATGTGAACAGCTATTTTCAACTCACATCTTTCTCCTCATCGTGCAGGACATTGTCCCGCTGGAAACATTCTGAATACTAATGGTGGAGCTCTTTTTATTTTCTGCTTCAGAAGAGAATGGCTGGCATGTGATCCTGAAATAAAATTAATATAAAGATATAGTAAAGAGCAGTCCTATAGTTCTCACATGGAAAAGATAAAGTTGCTAACACCAAAAATATTTTTGTTATTAATAACAAATTTTTATGGACAAAGATCATACGATACTTCAGCATGGTCTTGCATGCTGCTGTGCTTAGAAAAACAGAGGTGATTTCTCTACATAGCTCTTACAAATTTTCTCTTTGGGCTTCACCTCAGTGCTAGGGCTCTCCTGATGTTCAATAAGGAAGCTCAAAGGAGTAACAGCTCCAGATTCAAGAGTCCACAGGCCAGAACAAGCCCAGATTGTTGTGAATGTTTACCAATCCTTAATCCTTTTCAAAAGCTGGGCGCATCCGATCCCAAGTGGTTTCATTTCCAGCTAGTGCAATACTTGCTTGAGTAAGCAGAAAAATCCCAGTCTTTCTTCATGGGGATAAATTGAGATTGAGAGTTGAGGAAGGACAAAGGCCATCAGAAAGGAGGTACCAGGAATATATCTGGATACCAATCCAAATGAGCACAAAGTACGTTCTACCATTTGGATTACAAGAGAGGTTTAATTGAAATGTACAAACCAAAATGCCAAATTCATGTAAAATTAAAAGTCCATTTTTATTATTTGACATGGAACAAATTGTAACTTTATATTGCCCTTAGATGCAATTTTGTTCAATGAAATTAGATTAAAGCTAACATAAAACATGCCCTTTAAAATGTAAAGATGAAATATTAGGACTTATTATGGGTGGAAAGAGATTTTGATTTCTCTAATAAATACTGAGGAAAATATTTGGTGGAAAGTACAGCCGCTTAATTTGCATTAATACAAATGAGAACTATTAAGTTTAGCTGATTAGCATATTCATATGTACTGTAGGCACCACATTTTCAAAATATTCTCTGATTACTAACCTAAAGTACTATATTTAAAAGCATAACTTTTGAACCTCAGAATTCAACAGACATTCTATTTGGAATATGATGCAAGAGCAAGGATTTTACAATTAAAATAAAGTAGAACACTTAAATTTAAAATTGTCAAAAAGAAACATAAATGAGACAATGCTGATTGTTTTGGAAATATTTCACTTTAAATGGAATAACAAAATGAAAGGGAACATTGTCAGGTGAAAAGAAAATCATAAATATAATACAGATGTGATATCAACATGGCATCTGGACTTTAGGAGATTTTATCCTGACAATATTTTATTATTGGAAAGTTATTATCCTTAGTTCCATATGACAGACAGAGTAAATGGACATACACCACTTATTTAAGAAAACTACTGTTGTACATACTTTCAACCATCTGAAATAGAAGGATTATCTTAATAGTTCTTATGACTTCAGTAAAACTAATTATAATTACAGATCTCAGACATCCTAAATACTTTGATGTATCATTGTGTAACATACTGGTAATCTCAATCCTTCAGATACCTTTCTAACCTACTCTTTTGTAAGTGTAATATAAAAACAAATATCCTTACATTTTGGATATTTGCGCTTAGGTTGCTTTAATTTATCTTATTGTTTCATTTTCTTTTCTTCCAGAAGCAGAAAGGTTTAAAGAGCCCTTGCCCTGTCATGAGGAAACAGAGGGGATAAGTTACTCCTGTGACCTATCTACACCCTTAAGGAAAATAAGAGAGAAAAACCCCTTTTTTTTTTCTTTTTTTTTTTCCCCCCTCCAATCATATTTAATGACAGTGCTGAGCTGGGGTGGATATTTCAAAAACAGAGGTGAAATTTCCTTGAAAAGTATGGGATGCTGACAATCTATTTTCTGCTTTAAGTTTTTCTTGGAAAGAACAGAATAACTACGGGACTTTCATCAGTGAAAATGTTTTGTAAACTAAGAAGAGGTTTTAGATTCCATGATGGACCTTATTAATTGAACAAGTAAAATTTAAGAATAGAAAGTTCCCTTTAATTGTGAGATTTTCATATTAGCATATCAGTCATAAACTGGAATTTCATATCTGGTTGCCCTGGTGAAATCCTAACATTGTTTTAAACTTGTAATTTTAATAGGAGCTTGGGAGATTTTACCCTTTCTTTTTCTATTATTACTTTATAAGGCAATCATTTCAGCATTCAATTCCCATCATCACTGTTTTTGCTGTTTATTTTTTTGATTAACAAGAAAAGAGAAACAATTTTCACAGGGCTACTATGGGTGCATTCAGCCACTGAGATAAGATTCACCATCAGAGATTTAACCCTCAGATTTGTATTTTCATCTCCCTCTTTGCAATAGTTACATTCAAATCTGGCAGTTTCTATCCAAAAGATTAGACCTCCAGCTGTCATAGTATATTTAACTCTAATAGAATCTTAGGCAAAAATAACAACATCAACAGCAACAAATTGTCCATGAGGTAGTTTTCATGGTTCCACTTCTCTGCCCAGCATTTCTGGAAACTGGATAAACTGCTGATAGGGAATATGCAAGTGAATCACTGAAAAGTACTTCAGAGAAGTCCTTCTTGGCAAATCCTATTCCAGATAAGGGAATAAGAAATCATAGTAAAAGAATTTCAGTGAAATCCACAACACCAAGAAGAGTCCAACACTACAGTTGATGCTAAATATACCAATGGGGAAAAAATAAAGCCAAAACAAAAACAATTGGTAAATGTATATTAGACTGGATGTAGCTAAGAACCTACAAAGATGCATATCATAAACAAATTAGACAAACTAAAGGGATCTGAGTGTATACTGATCCCATTTTTGTAACATTTCTATGTCTTTACACCAATCCTCACACCTCACAGACAAGATTATCATCCTTGCTTTGCAGGCCCAGAGTCACAAAAAAAGCATTTCTTATTCAGGCCTCAAGGCTTAAACAGTACCTTCCTTCCTTTCAACAGAATTCAAGCTGGCATGAGCAACACAGATTTCTCTAATATAGAAGCAAAAGTCCAAATCCTGGAAAGTGTAAGAAGTTAAGCATTTAGTAGGATAACATTTTTCCTATGGGACTTGTAGGTGTGCAGCATCTTTGAGGATTTAACCTGTCACTTTCAAAATAGGCAATGTGAAGCTTATTTTCTCCTACTCTCACCCAGACTCTGCTTTGTTAAGAATGCTATATTCAGAGCAAAGGATAGTTTTTGATTTTATAGTCAAAGAGGTGTAACTTGAATTCCTGAGTTAATTGAACCAGATAAATGATTTTCCCCTGCACCTTACTGGACCTTACTGGGATCAAAACTCGTCATTTTTCATTTCCATTAATGAGATAGCACAGATATACACTGGCAGCAATTCTGGCAAGAATGAAAGTGGAAAAGAGAGCAAATGGTCAGACTATCCTTTTAAAACTTAAACTCTGAAAGCTGTTAGGGAACTTTTAGTTCCCTGCCTTACTACTTTTTTGACATTTTCTCTAAATAGTCTACCGTTCATCAGAGAAGGAAAAGTTCAGATGGAAAAACACAGATATATTAGAACATCTCTTACAAAAACTTCTACACTTCCTGTTTTCCAGTTCCTTCTTTCATAGAATAAGACAGACATAGGTGTGATCATATTTAACAAAACTGAATTTAGAATTCCCCATTAATTTTCACTACTTTCCCAGCACAGCAGAAAGTTTCACAGGAGAATCTAAAAGGGAGTAAAGCTTCACATCAAAGTCAATAAAGCCTGTTTTTGTTGGATGTGAAGGAGAAGTGACAAAAAAGTTCCCCTGGAAAAGAAAACAGGTTGGGCAGTTTATGTTGTGTTCATTTGTTTGTGGGCTTTTGTGAGGTTTTTTGTTTTTTATTAGTTTGTTAGTGTCTGATGTTGTTGTTCTTTTTGTTTGGTTTTGGTTTTGTTTGTTTGATTGGTGGTTTTTGGTGGATTTTATTTTTTTAACTTTTTAGGGCTTTTTAAAGGGAAAATGAATTATCATAGAGGACTTATTCAGAGAATACAGACATAGAGAATTATTCAGACATAGAGAATTATTCAGAGTACGACCCAAAGATATGTTCGAAGAACACTTTGATTGTAAGAAATAAAGTTTCTTGGCAGTTTGAAGTAAATTTACACTAGACCAAGCATCTAACAGAGTTTTTTCCTTACATTTTGCACTAGCACAGGCTGACAGAAGTACTTCAAATTGCCTTTGAAAGTCATGTTTGGAGAAATGTAATTTCCTGTTGTAGCAGAAGTGATGGCAGTGGACAGAACCACAAGACTCTTCAACAGGAAGCTCTCTAGTCTGAACTCATTGAAATATCTCAGTGGTTAAACATGGTCATGCAGGGTATGAAGGATTTGTCTTCCAAAGTTCTGTCTCACATGAGGAAAGAGGCTAAGTGAGGTTGCTTATCGCTTTCACCAAGATGTTGCTTCTATTTTCACTGAGCATGGCTCGTGAAGAATGACAATGTATTTCAAGTGTTGTTAAATATTTTACTTCCCCTTCTCTATTCAAATTGGAGAAAGTCAAGTACTCCTTTTGCCCCCACTAGAGACTCCATTCCCTATTCCTCCAAGCTGAGTAAACGTTCCTCTAACCATGATTAGTACTGCCTTGTCGTTAGAAATGTAAGACTGGCGCTTCAGTGGGAATTAGTCTTTAATTCAGAACTTAATCTAGATGATAGCAATATTGCCCATTATTATCCCTATAATGGGAACCACCTCTAGGTCATGAGAGACAGTTCTCCCTGTCTCACCCACTTCAGATATTCAACCATACAAAGTCGGGATGTCTTTATTACCAGTGGCATGACCCAATTCTGCTATAGCTTTTATTTTTCTATGACCAGAAGCTTTCAAAGAAATCTCTAGCATTAATTTGTTTGTGAAACACCCTTAAGCAATGATAATGTTTGGACTTTAGGCTGAAATGAGTAAGCCTCTTCCTATAAAAAACACTAGAGACAAGATTAAGAGTGGGACTGTAAAACCACAATGTGTAGCTACAGGGCAGGTTAGTGCCCCTCTTTTGGACTAAGGCTTATTCCCTGTCACATTTCAGAGTACAAGTATATATTAAATGAAGCCAACCAGAAAGTGGTGTAAATTGGTACTGTGTAGTCCTCTGTGTGCAGAAGTCAAATGACAGCTGGGGACTGAATAATCTGTCCCTAGGTCCATGAGATTCATGACTTTGAGAAATAACATGTAAAATATATCACACAATGTCCTCCAGGGAAACATTCAAGTGCCAAACTCTATTTTTTGCCCAGGGCTGCTTGGAAGCATTAAATAACATTCCTTCAGTTTTGGGGGCTTTAAAGAACTTCCAGTTTTTAATTTCTAAAACTCATCAAGACAGATGTATCAAACAGTTGTTTCATAACGGTATCCAACTCTTTTAGTCGTTTGGCAAGAAAATTCCTTCTTTCCTTCATCTCCAGCTAGTATTAACTACAATATCTCCCATCCAGAAGCTGTACTCTTTATAGACAGTAAGCTTTCCAATACTGGTGAGAGTTGGTTTTACTATATTCAGTATGAACTTATCTTTAAGTGAAACAGGTAAGACAAGCTTCTGCAAAACAGAAAGAAAAATTATCTCATTCACTGTGAGGCTGCCACTTAGTTTTGGATCTTGTCAGCAATTATAAGTGGAGGTGTGTCAGCATAACTGTGGAAATATTGATTCGCTTTTTATGTCTGTGGAACTTAAAAAAAAAGAAGACATATAGCACAAACCAGGCCAGATCTTCAGTTAGGAGAAACTGTCATAAATGCACTGAAGAAAATAGAATTATCCTTGTTTACATTAGTGAAGGATCTGGTTTATTATAAATACAGAGAAAAATCTAAACAAAATTTTAAAATATTTGCATTATTTCTATACTTATATATGTATACCTAGATGCTGCTTATAGAATTTATAAGGTCAAGCAAGCAGGTACTGGTGAGCATCAGAAATAAGGTTACTAGTGATATTTGCCTTTTCCCTGGTAGTGTCTGTCAATTGTGAAGGCACTTTTAATTACATGAAGACATGTTGTTCACTCCATGGGTGTCCTGCCTCATTCAACACTCAGGTTGAATGGGCTTCATAATGATCCTATATGTGCTTTCCCACTGTTGATTACCAACCATGGGATTCACCTCACCTCCTTGCAGAGATACCACACGTATATGTTTGTATCTCAGCTAGCTGCTCCAGGCTTCCCCTCCAAACAGGGGAAAAAAGACGTGTTTTAAGAGGTGACCCATTTTAAATGTGTGTTTTAGAGTGAAATGAATCACCCCCTAAGGAGAAGTACGTCTCTCCCTTGATTGTAAAGAGACTTTGACTAGTTCAGTAGAGCCCTCCTCACTGTGGGTGCATCCCAGTGCCTGTGACCCCACTGTTATCTAGCACATAGTTTTTAAACACTACTTCAAGCAGAGAGATATTATCAGCCCTATGGGTAGTCTGGTGGTCCCTGTAACAAGAGCTGAATCATCTCTGTGGCACATCCACACTGCAAGCAAGAGGGTGCCAGTCACCACTCCCGCACTACAGCTGGCTGCCAGGGCTGTCAAGCTAATATATCATCACCCCATCAATAATCAATGGAAGGAGAGAGTCTTCTCCAGAGAACAATTCTGCACCAGCTCATGAGAGGGTACAGGGAGGTATTTGGTGCTTGAAGTGAATAACTTTCTCACCCAGGACTTTCTTTCCTCATGTAACATTTTACATGCTGTGTTACATGCTGAGTCTCTCTCTCCTCTCATTAACTGCTCTGACCCAGCACACACCATCACAAATCAGACCCCAGGGTCTGAATCCAGGCACCAGAAAATGAGGAAGAAGCCATTACTGACCATTACACACCTGAGAAGTTCAAATCTTCATTGGCAGCACACATAAGGTACAGTCCTAATCTCCAAAACAGGTCAGCATTTTGCCTTTTAGCTCCATATATAACTTTTAAGATAGTTAAGAATGAGATTTTTACTTGAGTTTCACAGTTCTGTCTAAACATCAGGGTACAGCCACCATTTTGAACAAAGCAAAGCAGAAATTCTTAAGGCCTTGAACTGTAGATTTCTGATCTTTGCCTTCTCATGATATCCATGTAGTTATTATAAGCTGAAAAAAAATACCAAACCAACAGGAATAATGTCAACTTCCTTCTTTGTCAGGTATGGCATGAGCATAAATACACAGCTGAGGGTGAGAAAAGATATGTGAAGAATGGACCCACAGTCAATCCAGTACAAATTCAGACACAAGTAGAAATGGCAGTATATTCATATGCTTCATGTCCTTGAAGCTTTTATATGAACATATATCTATACATTTTGGGGGGTGGGCTGTAGGCTCTCTGCTTTTTCCCCCCTCTGTAATATTAATCTCCCCTCAGATCCCTTATAATTTATTTTCTTTATTCATGTTAAAACTCTAGCAGTCTTCATCTATCTCATTCCTGATCCCTACCCATCCTTATCCAAGGGGTGCTGTGCCCTTTCAGTCCCAACTCTCTATCCACTTAGTATTCAGAAGGTGGCTCTGTTTTATTTCACCTATTCTGTTGGACAAAATGTATCACCTTTTTGGGGGTCTAGTTCACCCTAAATTCAACCAGAGACTTTGTATTTTTCCACAATGGTTTAAAATCAACAGACCATTTTCCCCTTGGAGAATATATCCAGAACTAACTTCACTGTAGTTCCAATATCAAAAGCTAGAATGTATCCCAGGTCCAGACTGAATTATGTTCATCAGAAAAAGAAAATGATCAAGGTAGCAGCAGAAATATAACCTGTACAAACTGATATTTTCAAACATATTTGATTTTGCCATTTTGGGGAAGCCTTTGCTGTCTAGAAGAAGATACATGCAGTGAAGGGAATGTCCTGTGATTACCAAATTGTAGCCATAGTTTTATCAAAGCATGAAGACATTTAATCTTTTCCAAAACAGAAAAACTTTTCACTCAGGGAAAAACAAACAAACAACACCCCAACACAAACAAACAAACACACCCCCCAAATAAACAAAAAACAACCCAAACCAAAAGAAACACAAACAAACCAACTCAACATTATGGTTTTGTTTTCTGTTTTATGCACGGAATAATGACCGTTATTACCGGACTTCAAAAATTGAAAGGAAAAAAAAATCAGATTTTACCCACACCTGGAGCTAGACTCAGTGCTAGGAACAAATTCAAATTCAATCGCAGAGGCTTAAGTTTAGCTCTTATTGTTAGGTTTTATGACAAAAGCTCATTTTGAGACCATCACACAGTAAGAGCTAGACAACACAGCAGATGGGAGAGCTCAAACAACGCACTGTCAGGTTATTTCAGGCCTATCCCAAAGTCCATAAATCCACTAAATACCCATACCCACTATCTCAGAGGACCATGGGGGTACAATGCCAGACAGGGAATCAAATCAAGGACTTCCTATAAATAAATTCCGTCTTCCCTAGCCTAAATCGTCCAATAAAGCCTGTGCCCTACTATGTAAGCACTCATCAACACAAGGCACCAGGAGCAGCTCTTGGGATCGCATCCTAAGTTACAGTGTAAGATGTGCCCAAAGTATGTATTCTATCACCATCTTCAGGAGCTGTTGAAGCTGGGGGGGGCAGTGTTTCCCTTGCCCCTCCCTCTGGACTATCTCCTGTTCATGGGCAATCAAGGCCCTGCCCATGACTCACAGGTAACTCCTTCTGGAGCTCTCTCTGTTCAATGGGCAATCAAGGACCCACTGCAGGACTCACGGAATGCTATCAGCCCATTGTGAGCTGCTCCGCCCAGGGGGAGGAGCCAAGCATTCCCACCTGGATATAATCTGGGATTTGGGACAGCACAGGAGGCCTCACTGGATTTGCAGAAGAGAAGAGCTACCAGACCTTTCTACAGGATCACTGCTTCAAGGAGACTGCTCCACCTGGACTGCTACCACCACCCTAACTAACAGAGTGTCAGGTTGTATTCTGACTCTGTCAGTGGTCTTTTGCACTATTGCTTTTATTTTATTTTTTTTTTTTTTTCTTTCCTGTTAAATTGTATTTCTGACTTGGAGTTTCTCACCAGTTTTGCTTTCAAACCAGCACAGATCACCTTCCAGACAGAAAGGCCAAAAGTGTGGGACGTAATAAAGAGTGTAGAGCAAAAGTGATTTGGGATTGCACCAGAGCTGTTATGAGATACTGAGGAATTAGATGATCTAGGAAATCCAGGAAAACAGAGGAGTTAAAGGCTAAAAACTGTTCAGTCACACATAATTTGCTGATCAACACACTTTTCTGAGTGTTCCTCCTGTGTGCAGCAAGATCTGTCCTGTCTTCTTAGAATCATAGAATCACTTAGATTGGAAAAGACCCTTAAGTTCATTGAGTCAAACCTTTAACCTAGCACTGTCAAGTCGACAAACTTCATTCCCGAATTAATTTAGGACAAAATGCACCCCAAGAAAGAAACTTGTCTGAAGTCTGAAGGTAGAAGGAGCAATCAACATAAAGAGCATTAGCAAAGAGCTATAAGACAACCATACAAATATAAGCAGATGATCTACACCAATTCTTCACCAACATTAGCTGGACATCAAACTGCATGTAGAAATCTAAGGATCAATAATTCATATTCTGTACACAACCTGGTATGAGCCACAACCAAGCTGTGACTTGGTGTGATAGCCAGGAGGCACACTGATAACCCCTGGGAACACACAGGCTGCCTCTGCAAGGCCTTTGCATATGCAATGTGGACCCTTATCTCTGAAGAGACCACTGATGCCTGCATTTACTCTTGTTAAATTATTTTCTCTCTCCTGAGCGAGGTCTGCTATGCCATGTGTTCATGTGTTGGAAAAGGTATAGAGTAGTTTGTTTCGTGTTTTGTTCTCACATAGTTCAGATATGATCAATGAAGCTCCTTTTTACAGACATTATTATTGAGTCAGCTAGAGAGGTCTTGGGCTATTGTATTAAAATGGTACAAGCCAATACACTGAAACTGAAGGAATCTAGAATTTAAAAAAAAATATAAATTTGTCAGTACTCAGGTACAGGAAAGTGAAAGAACAAAGATCATTATCCATGTTAAAGAGTTCTATGTTTAAAAATAAAGGGATGACTTTTTGTTTTTTTACTCTCCAACTGATCTGAGTCAGGAGGGATATGGGAGAGATGATGAAATTATTAATAATATCTTAGCTAAATATATTTGGGAAGTTTTGGAAAGAAAAAAATTTTTCATTATTTATCAAATCAGGCAATTTGTTTTGTTTAACCTGTTTTCTTCCTCATGGACTGGCTTTGCAATGTGATACTTGCTAGGATTTCCCACTGTGCAGCAGGTGCTCTGTAGCCCTCATTATATCAAATGACAGCTTATTTTGCTCCAGCTGTTGAAGACACCTCTATCTCAGGTTGAATGGTACCTGCTTCAATCCTTGATGTTGGAATCTATAACAATTATCACACCCAACACCATTTGTGAAATGTCTCTTGTTGGAGTGCTTGAAGAACATAGTCACACCACAGTTTGGCATTCCTTAGGTCACCTGCATCCTGATTTTCTGTTTGCAAGTACTTTTTTAGAGATAGATGGATAGCGAAAGCTCCCTTGTGTGGCAGGAGGACAAGGATGAACCATAAGCAGGAAATATTGAGTCATACTCAGCATGGTAAACTAAGAGGAAAAAAAAAAAAAAAGAAAAACAAAAATCTCCAGACCTGTCATATCAGGGCTGCAGATTTAACCAGGACTGACTGATGGTCTCTGGGGTCATGTTGTTCTGGTCTATCTCAGATACCAACCAGGAATCAAGGAAATAAGGCTTTCCAGGCAAGAGATGTCAAGTACATGGGAAAAAGGGGACATGGAGAATGGTTCAAACTCTTCTCAACTCCTGTGCAGGAAATATGGATTTAACTGATCCAGGAAATCTGTAATAGGAAATTCAAGCCCACAAGAATGAGTGGTTAATAAGGGCAAGAGACAAACAGGCAAAACCACTTCAGTAAGTCAGTAAGGCTCTACCTTATCACTGACCTGAATTTATATAACAATAACTGCAGATTATGCTTATATATGTTCTCATCTTTCATAAGGACAGGATATTTTCTTAGTCTTTAGAAAACAAGATAATCACCTTTCTTTTCTTTCTGCCAGTAGTGTAGCAGAAGGCAAAGACGAACTCAAAGAAATGTAGCAAACATTTGAGGAACCTGAAAAGACTTTCAAGTTCTCCATGAATTTCAATTTTCTCTACTAACTTTTCATTGTCACCACCAACAAGAAGGTGGAGATTAGATGAGCAATTTTCCTCTTACAGTGCATTTCACAGACATTCATCATTATGAATGGCTTTCAGAAATGAATGGTTATCTCAAGAGACTTTATTCACCTCTTTTTTGCTGGTTAAAACCTTACTCCATTTGTTATGCTGTCTGTGGCACAAATACAAAAACAGAGTAAACAGGAAGATTTCTAATGAAACATTTCACAATTTGAAATAGCTAATCTAAAAAAAAAACCCAAAAAAACAAAAAAAACCAACATTTATTATGGGGATCTGAGTACTTTCATTTAGCACACAGACTTGTTTTCCCATCTGCTTTAGCAAAAGTTGCAAATTTAATTTTTTCCTCCTCCTTTAAAACAATTTTTGAGATATTCAGGCAATCACTGTCCTTTCATCCCTTTGGTTAATTCTATATTCAGTAGTGTGCTTGATCATTTAAGGGCCTACAGTCTAAGAAACTCATTATTGCGAGTAGTGATTGGATGTTACATCCTGATAGGGACATAGGCATTTTGGTCTCATAAACAAAATGAGTTTAGTGTTTCCAGGCATTTCTCAAGGTCTTGTATGTACCATGGGAAAGAGAGACAAAAGAATATAAAGTGACCAACCAGTTCACTGGGTCCTTCTGTCCACCACTGCTGACAAACACACACGTGACTATCAAATCCCTGAACATTCATCAGATTTCCTTTTAAATCTCTTGGGCTTCTTGACCTTCCTGTTCTGGTTGAATAATGTTTGGATAAATAGATATATACATAAATGGACTGACAGAGAGTTGAAAATAGTCTGGGCTGATTTCCTTTGCTGATGATCTATTGAATATACCTGATGCATTCTATGTGTTCATTGACTTTTCTATTTGTTTCATACTTGTACTCATTTTTACTGATCACCGTCCTGCCTTCTGTAATGTCAAGATATAATGAAAAATATTCCACCAACAAAGGTGTCCTTTGATATTTCTTATAGCTTATATATATTTTCCCCTTGCCCCCCTTCCCACCTCCCCCAGATCTGTGCCTGTTTCTTTTTGATGAAGTTTCAAATGCAGAGCACACAGTCATAGCTCAAGATTTTGTAGCAACTGGGATATTTTGTTCTTACTTTCATTTTTTCATTTTTTGCTGTGGGTTTTTTTTTCCTTTGCTATTTTATTCACAATTGCCATCATTGTGTGGAATATTTATTAAGGTTCTTAATAAAATATTGTTATTATCTAAAAGGAAACTAATAACTGCTCAGATAACTGCACTAATGGAAAATATAAAACTGGGTGTTGGTCAGTTATTTTGTTACTCAAATGACTGTCAGATGGCACAATATTGGCCAGAGCAATTTATCTACTTAAGAAAGGTGGGAAGTGTTCTATATAAAAGGTATCAGTAACTTTGGAGTGCATTTGAGTAAAAACAGCTTATCTGAAAGAGAAGCTCCTTTATACGATTAAAAGGCTTTTTTAGAAACTGTTTTCCAAGTGCATTGGTTTGTTTGTTTTGTTGGGGTTTTTTTTCTTATTCATCTTTGCTTTTCCTCTTTTTTTTTCTGCTTCTGTATTTTTATTGTTTGAACATGGAGGACAAAAGGACCCTGGAGGGCAGACTTAAAAGTGGTGTTTTGTCACCTTCACACACACTGCTCTGTAGTGCAGGAAATTACTTAGAGCAGCTCTCCAGGGAGGAGGAGAGGAAGAATTTATAAATATATTTTCACTAATATTTTACTTTCTTCTTATCCAGAAAAAATAAAAATCTGATTCAAACATCTGCAAATTAATATGCAAGATACATAAAACAGAGCTACCTTGCTGGAAAATTTCCTTTTTAAAAGGCACACTAACATGAAAAAACCCTTCAAGTGTCTGTCTTACTGGAAGGGATGGCATTCCAAAACGAAACAAAACCTAACTTTTCTGGACTGAAACCCTCAGTAAGAATCCCACTAGCAGTGGAAAAATGGCAGTGATCTGGAAGGTTTGATACCGATACCCTCACCCTCAGCCCAGGTGGAAGTGAATCAAGGCTAGAGGTTCCTGTGGATTTATCTATGGGCAAACCTGCTGTTCAGTCAGGATAAGACATTTGTCCTAGGAGGCATGTTTATTGGGTGTTGTACATGAATTACTGGGTATACTCTACATGAATTACATAGCTGTACTCTGCAAATTGGTTGTGAAGTCCCTATGATTTCATTTCATTTTTCATGATAATTTTTTCTCTTCAAATACCTACTTTCTGGAGGTATATGTTTTGGAAAACGTCTGGTTATATGCCTGTCTTTCCTAAGTAATTTGTAGTGTTTGTGGCTACAGAATTAAGTTTATGAACATGGCATAAGAAGATTCCTCAAGAAAAATAAGACTAAAACACCTGGAGAAAACCAAGAAAGTGTTTGTCAATACATTCTCACAATTCTCAATGTGTTTCTTGATTTGTTAGGGGGAAGGGCTGAACTTAGGCATTCATATTCCTGACCTGAGAGCAGTGTGGATAAGCATCATAATATCTCAAAGTTTGTACATATTAAATATATATTTACACATAAACTTCTAAAAATAATGTCAATAACAAAGAACACCTGGGTGAAAAAATTGTCTTGCTCGCACTCTGCCTGTTCAATGAATAAAGGCAAAATAATAGACTGTGGTGTCAGTCTAGTAACTTTTTTTTAGCTAGCACTAATTAATTTTGAACACAGAGGAAAAATGATTGAAGGGGAAAAAAAAAGCTTGGGAGAGCCTGCCTAAATGTGATTAACTTTCTTTTGTAATTAAATTGCTAAGAACTGACCTTAAGTGCATTTATGTAGGCATATACTTAATTAATACATAATAAATAAATATCTTGATTCTGAATCTGACTTCTTGGTAGAGGATTAGCAGATCTCAGTAGACAAAGTGGTTGAAACAATGAGGGAAAGGGGAGAGTGTTGCTTGGCTCTATCTGCTCTTTACATTTGAACAGAATGATCATAGACCATAACTTTCCTATCTGTTGTTAAATTGTTGTCATCACAGTATCTCTCTGCCGGTCAAGCAGAGCGAACTCTTACAAAAGCATCTGAGTACACATCAGGGTGGGTCTGCATCTCTTCTCGAGGAAGCTGTGACAGGGGAGATCCACTGGTTTTCTTCTCTCCCTTTCCGGTGGCTGACAGAACGGAATGCATCCTTCAGGCACCTCCTTACACTGGGAGAGAAGATGTTTCCACCATGGTGATCATGCACCAGGGCTACAAGATGATGTTGTCTCTCACCATCTGTCCTGTGCACTCAAAACAAGCCAGGCTTGGTAGCCTCCAACATAGTTTCGAAGAAAAAGATGGACATGCTGCAAGGACAAATGGCAATACATACTATCGTTAAGAGTAGAAGTAATTTGCCTTAAATGGAGGGGAAAAAAAGGGAGGTGATTGGCTCACAAAATTTTTAAGGTGATGATGATGATGATAGGTTTTCAGTGAAGAAAAGGAACATTTTTGGTTTTAAAGCCACGTCCAGTCTTTTCTTGAACACTCCCACACATGGCGGCTGCACCATCTCCCTTGGCATCCTTCTCTAAAGACTGACCACAATTTCAGTGCAGAAATCCTTCCTAATGTCCAGCCTGAACCTCCCCTGACAGCTGGAGGCTGTCCTCTTACCCTGTTGAACAAACACAGTTTTTTGAAACAGAAAAGTGCCATCTTTTAGAAAACAGATAACTCAGTCCCTTTTTTGACTGTGACTACAGTTGCTAAAGTGCTGGGAAAATTCATATTTCTTAAGCCAGTGAACTACTTTCATGGTTATGATTCTAGTATGGTCCTGACAGTTCAAGAGGTGCTTGCTCAGGTTTGGTTGCTTTAACATCAGATTGATGAAACGTTAGAAGGAGTGTATCTCCTTTAGCTTCACAGGACTAAATTGGAAGTTGTTTTCACATTTTGAATGAAGCTTTGAAGAAGGTAAAAGGCATTGTGAGTTCATTCCAGCCTGCAATTATACCGCTGATAAGATGTTAATGAAGAAAAACACTGAATAGAGTCGGCAAGTAGTTATAATCAAGTCTTGTTGTAATTAAAATTGTCAACAAATTGACAAAGACTCTTAGGGACTTTTACTAAAATAGCTAGGAAAGTGGAGCTGGGAGCATCTGTGCATACTTTGAGGTCACTAGTTGAAGCATTGCTTCTTTTCAGGATGACCTTTTCCTTAGGAAATCTTCCATATACGGAGTCAAACAGAAAGTCCTCTTAGCCTAAAGCATCAAGCCTACTGCAGGCCAACCACATCTGTTTTGTGAAAGTGTACAAAAAAAATCAACCAGGCATCCAATGATGTTTTGCCTCCTTTCCTCTCCTGGCTATGCACAGTTTTAGATCTTGATGATCAAAACTCTGTGCATGTGCCCAAACTTCTAAAACTTCTGGATTGTTACAGACCAACAAAGTAACTGAACTTTCTGTGGGCTGAAATAGCTACATTCATGTTTGTGTACTTATCTACAGCTCTGTATTTCAGTTTACTGGGAAAAAGATTATGTGCATGGCTCACTTTAACAAATGCAAGTCCTGATGTTGAGCACCAATGTTATGTTCATATAAGATAAAAATTACATTCATGTAGAAGGGATCTCACAAGCTTTTAGATCCTCTGTAAAAAAATGCAATTCAAATAAAAACAAAACAAAAGAAACCATGGTGATTTATTGGCAGCAAGGGCACAACCCAGGGAAAATAGAATTAGAATATTTGAAAATAGAATTAGAATATTTCACAAAGGATAGGACTGGAATTTTTTAGTATGAATGGAGAGGCTACAGATGACTATGGTTTTGGTCGTCTGGCTACAGTTTGTGTGAACAAGTTCATCTCTTAGCATAATACTATATTTTTTTCCCTTCTATCATTACATCAAAAGTTCATGGAAAATCATTTACAGCTCTTTCACAGCCTTCAAAAGATATCACCACTTTTATTCTGCTGTACAGGAAAACATACTATAATTCTCAGCCTTTCATCTTCAAGTATTTGCCACTTAAAAACAAGTTTGAAAGCAACTTAAAGGTGCAAAACATACAGTTATAAGCCAGGAGTAGAAATGCAACAGCCTGGGCTTGAGGGAAGGCTGGAAATAGCTCACATCTATTTCTATACATAGATCCTTTAGCATATGGTACATAACCTCTGAGTCAAAAAGATTCTAGCAGGAGGTGTGAAACAACTTCTTGCTTCTGAATAGGGCAAATGCAATGTGATGTGATTAAAAGGATAATTTTAATATTGTATGTCCCAAAGCATTAATAAACTGAAATTACAAATACTCCCTTGTAACTGGTTTTGACATCAGCATTATTAAGTCTTAATCAAGGAAGAGGAATCACTAGATAAACATTAAGCAACAGTGATCATGGATTGTTAGTAAACATGTGAATAAACAACACATTCTTACACATGGCTAGAGGTGGAATCTACACTGTATGTCTTTGTTATGGTTACTATTTGTCTGCATTTTTGACCAGCTTGAGACACTAGGAATTTTGATTGTGGGAAGGGGATGTGCAAATTTGTTTTTCTGCTTAAATTTTGCTTTGTTTTGGAGCAAAGTAAAATCCTGACTAGTAATATTTTGAAAAGCTCTGAAGTTTCTAATGCTGCTTGCAAAATTTTTAACACTTTCTTTAAAGATATCACACATTGGTCTTCCTACAAATAAAAAATGAAAAGGGATGGAAGAAAGTTCTGAATAAGGATGTCTCCCTATTTTTTTAATATATTATTTCTGAAATTCAATATGAACTTGCAAGGAATATTTTCTAAATCTGAGGTCTGCAAACTGAGTTAATAAAATAATCAACCACATTCACAAAATCAGAACAAACAAACAAGAAAATGAAAAAAATAAAACCAAACCCAACGTTTTTCATACATCTAGAGAAAATGACCTTATACTTTTTCAGGATTACAGATAGCCAGGCAAAAGAAAAATAAATGAAAGAGGAAAGAAAAAAGTGAGATGGTTCCTCCTGAACTGAGACTGACAGGTGACTTTACAGCAGAGTTCCTTCCCTGCTCTGGTAGTGGCTTGTTCAGGCTTAAACATTCTGAAGGCTGTGAAAGCATAGCGACACAGTTTCTCCAACATACACTGGCTGAACATTTCTGTCAGCCTGGATTCAGCTGAGAGGCATCAGAGTCCTGCTCGACTTCCTTCTCCTTTCTACACCACTGACATGGCCCCCAGCCTGGGGGGCCTTTGTGTCAGCTGTGGATCCTTCCCTGGTGGGGAAATCTTAGTGGTGAGTTTAAAGCACCTGGAGCTGTCCTTTAGAACACTCCAGGCAATTGGAAAAGGAGGGCTAATCACACTTATCCTAAATTTTACTTAGGAAACTTAAATTATTTGTTTGGACTTTAGGAACAGAACAAATGAAACATGAAATGGACTTTCTTCCAAACATAAAATGTGCCTTTTCATGGCATTTTTTTTTAAAATATTTTTTACAATGAATCACAGTCCCTTCTCTATCAGGAGGTAGCTGTTTTGTGTATTTTTGTCAACAGCTGCCAAGAGCCATAGGACAGGTTTATTTTCCCACACCCCCTCAGACACACAGCTAAAAGTATTTCTGGTTGCCACTTTCCTCTACGCTGTGAGGTGCACAGTTTACAGTGTTGCAGTGGAATGAGTGTTGAGTTCTCCCAGACAAAAGCTTGAATGTAGAGCCAACAAAACAAAAAATATTTATTTTGCATTTCAGAGTACATAACTGCATAATGCAAACCCATTAACTTTAGGATATGTAATCTGGACCTCCTACAGCAAAATGATGACCAAGGCTTCCATGCACCATTCCCACTTCATTTTTTCAGTGCTGCCTGTTTCTTGCAGCCAGGCACCTGGAGTTTTTGTCTGTCTCTTATTTAAAGCAAGTGACCCGGGTTCTGTACCTGAGCCCTCTGAGGCTGCACTCCAGGCAAGGACCATATCCATGCTTAGGCACGAGGGAAAAGTTATCTTGATGCAGTCAATGCCATGAACGCAGGGAATTGATGACTTGGCATTCAAGTGCCGAGTCATCAATCATAAAGAATCAATCTTCTCTCCCTGAGGAGCTGGCCCCAGGCAAACATAATTCTCTCTCACTGCCACAGACCTGATAGCTCTTGTCCCATTTGTAGGGATTGTATTTGTTCTTATTTCAACATTGATTCACTTGGCATTCAGGAGTATTTTCCAGATTCCCAGAAAATGTCACCTAATTCATCCTCTCTAAAAAGGGTGGTGATGCTTGTATATTAGAGGACCCTAATGCTTGTTTTTTTCCTCTAAGACCTGAATGGAAAACAAGATCCTCTGTTGGTTCCTCTATTACCTTTTGTGCATGTGATTTGAGGAAGGGGAATGGTAGACACACAAGGAGGGCTGTTAAAAGCTTTTTAGTGCTTTTAACTCAGTCAGGCTTTTCAGGTCTGTCAGCAGGTAGGTTAATCAGTAAGCCTTATTATTTGTATTCCAATGGCAACTCATTGGTCTGCACTGCAACACCATCGTGAGCCAGGACCTCTACTTACCATAGAATGAAAACTGGGCCCTACATGCTTAAAGCTTATGCACTAGCATTAATATTTGACTTTTTTTTTCCCTTTTTTTTTCTTTCCCTGGGGCACAGTGCCCTGGAAAATATCAGGATAAATAAGTGCACTGAATTCCAAGAATTTGAAGCGCTGCTCAGGAGCATAGTTACTGTACTCATAGGACAAGGAGAAGAAAAAATGGGTTTATGTGTTTATTTTTTCTTTTATTTTCCTTTATATTATTATTTTCCTAGACAGGAACAGAACAAGCCAGCTTCCAAACACCAGGATATGTAATTAGCTAATTATATGTTAAAAGAGAGCAGTGCATTTATAGTGTTCTCTCCTGCATAGGTTCTTCTTGTAATTTGGGACTTGAAATCTTCAAAGCTGGTATTTGGAGCTTATAAATCTGCATTAAATTTTACTCATTGGAAGCAGAGCTGGTACTGCTGGGAAGAGCACTTTTCCAGAAAATGCAAAACTATTTTTTAGTGTTCCTGCCATACTGAGAGGGAGGGGTAGGAGAGTAAACTCAAACACCAGTCCCAATCACCAGTATACAGAGATTCAGGAGGTTCCATTTCTCTTTCCGCTTGGCCTGACCTGATCTAACATCGTGCTACAGGCTAAAAGGGTGATCTCAACCATCCCCAGCTCCTGGCTGTGATCACCTGCTATTACCTTACATGAGTCCCAGAAATCATGCAACTGTGGAGGGAGATGATGCAGTGAAATGTCCCGGCTGGAAGTGATTTTGGTAAAAAAAAGGAAAACCCTAAATGTTTGATTTTTGGTCAGAGAAGCAAACTGATGAGATTCACTCTGTAGTCACCAATGTGCCGAACCTGGAACGAGGAGGTCAGGAAAGGAATGTAGAGGATGGATGGATGGATGGATGGATGGATGGATGGATGGATGGATGGATGACTTCTCTCAGGCACAACTGTCATTAGGTCATGAAATGACATGCTCATATTTCAGATGTTGTGTAATCAAGAGTGGCATATTCATGGCTTTATAAGCAGTTTGTGTAAAACGATGCTCGGGGGACCAGAGGTCTTGAAATTTCCAACACTGCTGCAAGTGCTAAGCAATGTAAACCTATTTTTAAAAGTCAGTCAGCCAAAATGTTCTTTCCTCTTCTAACTGGATAGTTGGCCAGCTGTCAAATACTGTTTCCTTATTTTCTACATTTGTAGCATTTTCCACAAAATAGAAAATATTTAAATATTTTTAATTTTTTAAATTTTATTGTTTGAAGGAATTTTGAATAATAACTTAATAATGTTGAATTTGAGTATCTAAGCTCTTGAAAGAACCCAGGCTGCTGTTGCCATTTTTCAGAACAAGATAAACAGAAGAAGAGCCAGAATGTTTTCTTTTCTTTTTTCTTTTTAGACAGGAAAAAAAAAAAAAAAAAAACAAAACAAACAAACAAACAAAAAAACAAAACAAACACTCTAGATGAAATTCTTCTATGGAGTATTATTGCAGTACCTTAGCATTCAAACTTTAGCTCAAGAGGGACTTTCATAGTATGGGAAAATTACATCGACTGTGGATATATCTTCTGAAATTCCCTTCTCACAGATAAACTGGGGTAATGATAGTGAATTTGCACCTTGTTGCTCCAGCACTAAATTCCTGGTCTACAGGGAAACTGATAATCATATTTAACTTGCCTAAAAGAATTTTTCATGCAACTATTTTGCCTATCTGGAATAAATAATTAATAATATCAGAATTTAAGGAAAAACTCTAATTTATTTTGCAGACACAAGAGTTGTAAAATACATTTTTATAAATTTTAGTCAAATCTCTTAACCAAACCTTCGAACCATCTGAGTTTTGTTCATTCTAAGCTTTAATGCTTGGGAAAGTGACCAATGAGGCATAAAGCAAATCTTATTGCTTCATCAGATGGTGAGTGCAATTTATGATCTACTGACAAAACCAGAAGAGAATGCTGAAATATTGTGGTCATGCCTAATAAAATAGCAGGTACAGCCTGCAGATAGGGCAAAGACTAATCTCAGCTTCATGCACTAATCTCTGCTGAAGCCAATGGGAGTAACCTTGGCCTCAGTTCAACAAAATGTTTAAGCACATGTTTAAGTCTAGAACTGTGGCTTGAACTGTGGGCCACCAATGATAGAAGAAGCAAACTCTCAGTGAGACTGTCCCACTTCACTCCTTTGGCTAAGCTCCACAGGAGGAGCTCTTAAACACTGTTTAAATTTCCTTTGTATTTTTTTTTCAGATTTGAAATGTTCTTAAATGAATGTTTTAAACGGAGGTTTTCCATTTAGCTGAATTAAGATTTGAATAGAAAATTTATTCCAGAGAAGTGGGATAGCAATGATCCTTCTGGCCAAAGAAAAACACATTAGATGTGTAAAAAGTAGGTTAATTGGCCAGAAAGTCTCCATGAGACCCAGGCAGACATTCACAGTCCTTGCAAAAACAGAGATGCAGAGCCTTGCTGAGACAATGAGGGACCTGCTTGCATGATGAATCCACGATTATCTTTCTCTCCACACATTTCTGCTTGTCCTTCTCACCTAGCTTAGGAGAGCTCTTTTCAGAGAGAATTTCAAGGGCTGCTTTATTTGTTAGGAGACAAGGAGGCACTAATAAATTCCTCTGTGTGAGGTATTTAATTACATAATAATGTGTACACTAATCAAGGTAAATGTGTTTGTGAAAACACCTTGATATGGGAACAGTTAATCACCCAAGGCATTGCTTCTTAACACACCTTGGAAGTTAACTTAATTAAATTAATTAGAACAATGAAAAAATGAACTGTTTATTGGTCTACAATGGCCTGAAGCAAGTGCTTTTCCACCAATGTTAGAAAATCTCACAGACTGCAAATCTTTTTTTTTTTTTTTTTTTTTTTTTTTTTTTTTTTTTTTTTTTTTGTTCAGCACCTCTAGTTCTTGCTCTTATGGCAGCCTGTGAGGAGCCTGAAAGGGGTGGCATTTTCCTCTACAGCCTTGGCATGTGAACTCCTCATCTGCAGGAATCAGGTGATTGGTACCCAGAAGTGCTATACTTGCAGCCAAGATCCAGAAAACGAACACATCTGTAAGCTGATGTGTGCAGCTATGTGCTGACTGGAAAACAGCATTTAATACATAGAGGATGTGCTTATTCACAGTCAAAAGCCAACTGAGATGTGTGGAAAGGCACCTTTTTACCTGTAGTATGCTTTATCTGGTCTCTCGTTATTCATTATTGCTTTCTTCTTCCAAATCTTGCATCAAAAGCAGCCATTTGCTCTCCTGTTTCTCTGGTGGACCTACCTGATAAATACAATTATGTTTGCCTCCATGGCTTAATCAAATTTTTGTTCACCACAGCTTTGACAGACATACAGCTGGCCTGTAGGAACATGGCCATGTGTTTGGTCACACATGATGCTGTTCTTTGCTGTATGTAGACACCAGGGCCAGCTTAGGCTGCAGATTAATGTATAATTTATCATTCTGTCAGGACAATATTGATGTGGAAAAAAAGCCCACTCTTCAATGCCTGTCTTTCCTCCTCCTTTGTCTCCCCCTCTTTAGCTCTGAAGAAGAAAATTCTTATATCTCTATGGAGAGGCAGATCTATTTGATGAAATATATGTATTTTTTGCTTACCCTAAAGCAAAAAATTTCCTTGACTTGATTCCTAGGGTGGCCACATCAAGGTTTGTTTTAGCAGAGTCTGGGGAGGATATGCCACAAGAGGTTGAAGGATGGGTTGGATGAGGATGTGATGAATCTTCTCAGGGAAAGCTATACCTCTGCTGACTTCAATCATGCATTAAATCAATGCTGTAGCAGGTCACGCTGAGTGATGTAAGCAGCAGGGTTGGAAACTCATGAGACAAATGGTTGTTCATAGATTTGTCATGAACTGACCTTTTAGAAGTGACCTAGATCACTCTCTTCAGGGGACCAAGAGAGGCTGGTCAGGGACAGTAAGGATGACTCAGGACCCTGGCACCTATGTGTCATTTGCTCTCAGATGAAACAGAGGAGAGAGAGTTTCTTCATTGCAATGGGAATGGGTCTTTCAAGCAAAAGACTAGCCCTTCTTTCTTCATCATGTTCACCTGTTTGCTCTGCAAAAGAGAACACAGTTTCTGAGTAGGCTGGTTTTAAAGAGATGTATGGAAGTTAAGACAAGGGTTTAAGGAATGGGGCAGAACTTCTTTGCTGTAGGCATTTCACAAATATTAAACAAAACCAAAGCCAGTTTGGCTTTGCTTCAAACTGGTACTGTAGACTGAAGTACTCAGTGAACCTCAAGGACCCTTCCAATCCAAGCCAAGATGCTTCATAAACATGGGACAGATTTTGTGTTTGCCAATCTGAAGAGCAGAGTGGTACTGTACACTTAGAGGTCCAGCTCCATGGTCTTTCAAACTTGATTGCACTTCTTGACACAAATGGCAGCTTCCACCCCTCTGTAAAAACTCATTCTTTCCCAAGAGTCTAGTACTTGGTGCAACGGTTCTTTCAGAGAAAAAACAGTGTGCTCCCTGAGATGGATTTCTTTACATTGTGCATCCTGGTAATGTGTACAGATGCACAGCTGAATCCAGAAACAGCTTAGCTCTCTTAGTGTGGTTTTGTATCCCAGTTCATGTGACCTACTGCTCAGTTTTGCAGTTTGATTGCAGAAATATGTTAGTACAGCCAGTTTCGTCCCAGCTCCAGAGCTGACACCACCAACAGCCCAAGGCTCTCCTCATCACACACTTTTAGTGAGTGCTCATGAGACTTATGGTATGGACAGCTTAATTTACTGACTTGAGTCCATTCATGGCTAAGTCATAGATGAAAAAATAACTAAAGCACAAAAAGCAGCTGTGGAAACAGTGTTGGTATTTTCAGAAGCAATTAAGTATTTCGATAGAAATTTTCTTCTTAAATAGCAATCATTTCTGCTATTTTCTTTGGTTATCAGGACTACTAAAGGCATCTCCAACTAGGCTAAGAAATAAGGACTGTGCAGAAAAGAGACACAGGTATACTTCTGGCCTTCATTCTTTCACCCATGTAAAAATGTTTCATGTGTCACTGCAGTATCTCCCTGCTACTCCTCACTCATCTGTATGATCCAGTCTGTTTTATCATCAGAACTGGAACACAGCAAATGAAGAGAAAAGGATATATTCTGTGAATGAATGACATATTCTGTGAATATGTGATACCAGTGTTATCTGCTCGTATTTCCTAATTGTGCTGTTTGTGAAATCTCTTCTCCTGTTTCCAGGTTTTATATGCTCTGGTTTTCAACACAGGTGTCAGTTATTCTCACTTTGCTTACTTATTATTTTTTTCCCCTGCTTCTTAATGTCTGTTGGTCTTATTATCTTAGAATCTTTTCGTTAGTTTGTGTACATGTGCAAGCATGTTAATAATTTTCTTGGGATTCTTTTATCAGAAGCTATTATCACAAACCTATGTTGTTGCTATGTAACAAAGCTGTGCTGCCATCTCAACACTTATTTTTTTAATCTTTGTTCTTCTTTCAATTCTTAATTTTCTCTTGCTTCCAGACATTTCTCTCTTCCTTCCGCTCCCCTTAAGAAATCCAAAAGGCATACATCCCCCTATGCACACACAAACAGAAAGAAACACTGGGGGAAAAATCCCCTTAAATTCCTCCCATACTGTTTGGTGACTTATTTATTTAATTTCTCATCTTCTGAAGACGAGAAATAAGACACGACAAGGCATGTGTTATACTGAGATAACACATACCTTTGGGGAGCACAAGGCAAAGAAGAGTGCCTTCAATGACCCAAGATGAGAGTTATCTTGTGGTAACACACACCTAGATGTGTCCCATTATGGCTGTGAAGGATGGGGATGCAGGAAGTGGAAATAAAAGAAATAGTAGAACTTAAATTCCTTTTATTGTTATTATTATTTTTAACTTAGTCTGCAGCATGTCCTTCTATCATAAAAAGGAGAGAAGGATTCCAGCCAACAATCCTGTGGGACATCCATTATAATACAAAATAATACATGCGGAGATGATAAAGCCAGAAGGGAGACTCACATTCACTCTTACTGTGGATAGTTCCATATCGCAATTTATTAAATGTCACAGAGTTATTCAGCATTGAATTCAAAGTATTTGATTACATTCCTTCCCAAAAGGCATCCGTACTGCTTCTGAAGACATCAAAACACAGGGAATCTATTTCTTATTGGGTGATTTGTTTCAATAGTTTGTGACCTCTGCTATTGAAAAGTTGTGCCTTCCTAAAAATTTGATTGTCTGACTGTTTGAATGTGCCCAATCATTCTTGCTTGTTCTGTCATGCTGCATAAGATTAAACTACATATCTTACCTTGTCCTTCCTTTGTTGTAATCTACTCAACTGGCTTTCATGTCAGAAAATTAAGTTAATCGGTTTATTTTAATCCTTCATTAAAAATATATTTGAAATGTATTATATCATTTTTAAGACTACTTTGCCCATTGCTTTATGTCAGCAGCTTTATTTCCATGGTTTTTCTAGTGTAGAGTTAATTTTCTTCATAGCAGTTGATGGGGTTGCATTTTGAATTTGCTCAGGAAACAGCATTGATAATGTGGAGTTGTTGACTGTGCAACAAGTCCAGTTTCACTAATACGGAGTTTCTGTTTTGCAGAGAGTTCAGAGTCTTCTTTCGAAAGAAGGCAAAGACGTTTTGCACCTTCCTTTTCCAGGTAGAACCATGTTACAGTGAATCTTCTATTTATTTGGCTGGCATTTTCTGAGACAGACAGGTGATTTTTCCTGTTCCCATCCTTACTTACCAGCCTGTCAATCTCTGTGCCATCTGCAGATTTTAGCTGTAGTGACTTCTTATTTACTTATTGATGAAAATATTGAATAATGCCACACCAATTACTAAGCCACATTAGAAACAGCTTGCTCCTAAATCCTGGGATCATACAACATTAAGTACTGCGTTTTGAGACCATATAGTTAGCCAGTTCTTAATCCACTTAGCATATGTTTTATTCATATTGTATGGTGATAGTTTTAAAATTAAACTCTTTTTCAGTACTAAATTCCATGCAACCAAATGTATTGTAAAAAAAGAAAGGGATGAAAGGAGTCCTATCTTTTATCAGACCTTTCAGCCATGCAGAAATAAAAAACAAGACAACAAAGCCAAACAAAAACCAAACAAAAGAAAACAAAACAACCTGAGATGTTCAATCTACATTTATTTACTTAACAAGTATCTCTTCTTTTTAAAAATCAAGCCTTTGAAGTCACTGGAATTTCTCAGATATTTAAAAAGTTTGCTGATCCAAGCAAAAGGTGAGAAAAAATTGCTGTGGTCTTTTCTTCAGTATGTGAACTTAGCTGATACCACGTGCAAAATCTTTCTAAGTGTAATCTTAAAAACAACAGTTTTCCTGTGTGACCTGGGTGAATTGAATTCAGTATTTGTTGTAGCAAATTGTGCACAATACCCAGTAGAACAAAATCCTTAGATTAATAGATTTTATGGCTGGAAGGGAACATTATGATTATGTGCTCTGACCTCTCGCATAGTGCCTGTCATGGAATTTCAGCCAGTAATTCTCGCCTCAAGCTCAATATCTTGTGATGCATAACAGACTATTACTACAGCAAGTGTTGGGCTTCTTTGGTGCTGCCTTCACGAGAGTCAACCCTTTTTTCAGTATCAGTTTGGTAGTAACGTGAGGGTGGCTGTGGAAGGGGCTGTAAAATAACATACATAAATGTTTCTTTTTTAAGGGAAGGTAATATATGTCATATCAGCATGCACTGGGACCACATAATCATGGAAACACAGAACTGCCCAGGTTGGAAGGAACCTCCAGAGCTGATCTGATTCCATCTTCTGTGAGAAAGGGAGCCTAGATAAGATTGTCTAGCATCCTGTGCAATTGCAGCTTGAAAGCTGCAGTGAAGAGGAGTCTACCATGTCATTGTGGAGGTTGCTCTGAATTGCTGCTCTTACTGTAAAAACTTATATGATGGTAAAACTATACCCACAGGAACTTGTTCCCATTTCTGCTTGTCTTCTCCATGTGACGCCTTGTGAAGAATGAGTCCTGTCCTCTTTCTAGCTATTCTTTAAGTGATGAAGTTGCCTCTGAGCCTACTCCTTTCTAGGGTGAGAAGATCTAACTCATGTACCCTTTTCTGGGAAGGCAGCTTCTCCAGGTATCTGCTGATGTATATTTAGGTTGTTGTCCACAAGAACCCCCAGAGATCTTTCAACAAGATTGCTCTCCAGCCACAGGGAATACAGCTTGTACTGGTCTCCTTGAATACGTCAGCCTAGGACATTTATATTTTGGAAATATTGTGGTGTTACGGAAAGAAAGTGTGCCCCAAGCTCTAGCTGACTGAAAAGCCTGAGGACCTGACATGGTTCAAGGTATGTCTACCTTGATGAGTCAGTTTGGATCAGGAGTGTATTTTTGAAGTGACCTTCTGGACTTTTCCCAATCTTGAATGAAGTGAATTTGGAATGTCTGAACAGGATCTCTTGTGTCATCAAAACAGATGTCAGTGATGAACTTTAATCAAATATATAATATTCTCCTGCTTCATGGGTTTATGGGACCACTGTAAGGCTAGTATAAACAAACAAACAAAAAAAAAGCCCTAAAAGATCTATAGTGTGAATACTGGGTCCTCAACAGCAGCTGATTGTGTATATCTATTGAAGTTGCATCACCCTGCTTGACAGTGTGAAGCTGTTCTGCCAAATTATGACCTGATGGCACTGACTAGCAGTTTCCTGGGGTACTAAGAAACTTGTTTACAATACCTACTTTTTACATTAAAAAGAGAAAGATGAAATGGTCGGGGTCTTGGAAACCCAGAAAAGAATGAGATTTTCAATCTCATGGTGTGTTAAAACCATGATTGCAGTGGCCAGTGACTGGCCCATGTGGAATGAATTTCCAGACTCTCTGTTTCTTCGGTTTTTGTGGCAGGAATCCAAGCTGACATCCATGTAGGTAGTCCCAACAGTTCATTTCCAGATCATATGGGCATATATTCTGAATAAAATATGTACACTAGGGGCTAGATGGAAATTTTCATGCTTTGAGCCAGACAAGGCTTTGAGCATTCAGTGGGACCAACACACCTTGTGTAACATACAGATAACTGCTAGCAATTTTTCTGAGTGCCCTTTCCTCAAGGACAATAAACTTGTTATTTCTTCACAGAAGAAAAAAAAAGGCCTTATATACTTCTTTTCTAGTTCTTCACTTGATTCTCAGGGTGCTGGTCAAGATGGCAGCCTTTGCAAATATGAACAGCGTTAAAACACAGTAGGGGTGTAATGAAGTGAATTCTTTAACGTGTTATAGAAGCAGATTTTTATACCAGTCCTGCCAAGGGCTCTCACCATGACTGACGTGCTCAATGTTAACTTGTATTCCCAGGTACATAATACTTCAATTCTTTTGAACACACTTCTGCAAACAGGCATTCTAAGGAGTTGCTGTTCTACTGACTAATAATGCCAGATCCATTATTATCTTCAAATGCCCCCTTTTAGAACTTTGCTGATCCCGTTGAATATTCTGAGTAGCTGAGTTTTCAAAACATATTCATTCCCAGTAGAGCTCTATGCTCTGTTGATTGGCTGCCTCCTTTCCTGATCACGCTGTGAACTTTAGTGGATGAAATTTTATACATAATCACGCTGCATTCTTTGCTGATTGAGCCATCTATTATCACTGTTTATATAGCTATTACATTCAGCATTTGCCAGTCCAGTTTCAAGCTTGTTTTTCCCCCAATATATTATGCAAAATAAACTGAACAGGAATTACAGTATTTCCAACCTGCTGTGTCTTCAGAATCTAAGATAGCAAAATGCTTAGGTTTTCTTTCAAATAGTAGGATAAATGCTTCCCTAAAGATTGAAGCTGCTGGTTATGGAAAGCTTGTGCCACTTACTATATGCAAAATAGGAAGACTTACAAAGAAACTGATTGCATCTTTATTTGCTGTATCAAAGAATCTAAAACCATAGCTGAAACTACAGAAAATGCACTTTAGTGGTCTTAAAACAAATGATATCCCCAACAGATTTGTCGACAGCTTAGCACATAAGCCCTGGCTGCTGAAGCAAAAAGCATCTGGAATTTCTACTGCTAGAATATGCACCTTAATACCGAAAAGATTCAAAAGTTCAGTTCCTGAATTGTAGAGCTTGGTCAGCGGAGTTTTGCAGCTGAACAAGTGTTGTCTGTGCAGCTGGTTTTGCCAAAAATAAATAAATAAGAGGAATGAATAAACCAGTGCTCAAAACTATGAATCTTCCCTAATAATAAAATATGCAAAAATGATAGTAAACTCTCTCCATTTATTAAATTAAATTATGCATCTCAATCATCAAAGTATGCAACAACTGCACTCAAGAAGGGCGTCACTAAATCAGGGGAAGATACAGCCCAATCAGGAAAATTTAACAACTCCATCATTAAATTAGGGAACACTATCAGAACCAAGGTAAATAAAAAGGAGATAAAATGTGCAGGCTGATCTTTGCTGGCCAGAAAAATGAGACTGAGACTGAAAGACAACATTTGATAATAAATAGGGCAGTCTCCCCAGGGGGAGAATCTTTAGGAGATGCAAATGATAATTGCTTTAATGAAGTCACTGGAGCTGAATCTATTCTTTTAATGTAAATACCTGGTACAATAATTGTCTTGCAACTATTTCTTTATAGAATACTAATTCCTTTGTAGTCTGATGAATAGTACCCCATAAGGACCATAATCCAATAGGTAAGCATGGAATAGCAGTTTTGTTTTTATTTGTGCAGTAGTCTTCTTTTTGCATCTTTCCCCAAATAATTTTCTGCTCTGGGGGAAAAAGGAAATAAAGTGGAAAAACCTTTGGATCTACAAAATTCAATGTAAAGACCTTCCAGAAATGATAAAGAAAAAGATTGTCCTTCATGCTCAAATGTTTTCTGTCAGCCTTGCAACAGGTGACCCTCCAGGCAGTTTGGAATAGGTGTTAAAATTGGCTACAGGGGCTAAAAGGTAGAAGGGGAAAAATCTGAATACAAAGAAAAAGGCAAGTGAAATGGTGATCCCTGGAAATGAACAAAAAGTTTGATATTGGTTTGAGTGTGAGAAGAGACATTCCATGCAGGGCTTGCTGATAATTTTTAGACTCTAATCAGACCTGTTGTAGGATAGCATAACTGGATTACTTGAGGATCACTGGCTATTGCAAAGAAGAGAAAATCATACAAATAGATAACATGATGGCAGGCCATGTGTAACAAAAAAAGGTCTACAGACTGTATTATCAACAAATATATCAGCCTTTAACAGTAATTTCTAAGGTAAATCCGGCCTGTTAATCATTGCTGCAAAGGGAGTATGACTGCAACAAAAGAGACAGCCACTGCCCTGGACAGTCTGCAGTCCACCAAAAAGGTCAAAAGAAGGAAAAAGAAGATACAAAGTGATCAGATGGTTAAAGTGAGGAACAAGTCAGCACAAAAGCTGCTGAATCTCAGTGTTCTGATTTGATCACAAACTCCTGTAGTTCTGTAGCCAGGACTTCCTAGACTGCCTTCCCTAACCTGTGTCAATTGTGAACTGTCAGTCCTTGCTGATCGGCATCCTGTCCGTTTGTGAGGACTGGGATGTTTACCTAGGGCCTTTGGTGGGTACATATGAGTTTTCCTAGCTTGTGTCAACATGCCATTGCTATTATCTTTACCTGTATCAAACAGGCTAAAGGCAATCTGTTCTGAAATTGTGTCTCCATTTTCCTGGGTAGACATATGCTTAGTCAAATCCTTAAGGAAAGCTGCCACTAATACAGTGTATGGAGGAGCTGGAGTTACTGAGCATTACAGGTGTTTGCTTAACCTTGGCATACATGGGAAAACTATAATGATTTGTTTTGTACCTGAAGGCCCAGAGAGGATTATGCTGCTTGTCTGCTATCTGTATGTGAGGTGTGTGAGCAAGGAAACTTAAAAGACGCAGTCAATTTCTGTGCTTCATCAGGATCAAACATTTCCATTAAAATACTAACTTTTAAACACTAATATTAGTCTGAAATAATTATTGAAGATTTCTCCCTGTGGCCATTATATCCTTAAGCAAGATGAGGTAATTTCTGCTCTTAGTGTTCTGAGCATTTTTTTTCCAGCTTTCTTCTTTAGCAATTCTTTTAAATAAATTCAGTGCACTTGAAAATCAGATACTAATTTTAAAAGCCCAGGAAGGAAGGTACTAGAGAACACTGAAACACAGACATACATGAAAATGTGCTCACACAGCCACACAGACAATAAATGCCCATACACACACAAGCATGCAGGATGTCTCCTAAGGGTTTGTATTCTTGATGGTTCCATCACATGTCATATTTTACAGGTCGTGGGGCCGTGAGGAAAATGCATTCACAGTTAAAATTCAGTTGCCACAAACTGGCAGAGGTCTGAAGGAACCATAGTTTCAGGAGGTGACAGAGTTTATGATTCACAGAAGTTTAACAGGGCTCTGAAAAGCAAAACATCCTTTCAACATCATCATGCTTCCCATGGCAGATTACAATTTTGCTCCCACTAGCATTCACAGGAGGTGAAATATCCAGCACCTTTGGGGCAGGGCTGGGTGCTCACAAGTCATTGATTCACCAACCACACAGGTATGTGCTTGAGAGCCTCTCACTCTTACAAGAGCTCAGCTCTTATTGAGGCCAGTGCCTCTGAAGCACATGCCTACACGCTCTGCAGGGACGAAACCTGACTATGATTCAGCTACAAGCAACCGGTCATCTTAAAATAAATTTAAAATACCAGAAAATATAGACACACACATTCTGCCACTTTATCATGCCCTGAAAATCAGGGCATTAGGTAACAGATCTTCTCTCTAATGGTGGATAATAGATTAAATGGTAAAATATATATGATACGACACCGTTTTACTTGAAATTATTACTTAAGGAGCATTTGGACTTTACTTAATGGTGCAACTGTTAGATAAAATAAGACTTGGAAATTTGTTTATCCATTCACTTACTTATTGGAGGGTATCATTATTTTTTGAAGTGTCACATGGGAAGTGTCACAAGGGACATGTGGGATTGGGAAGAGTTTTCCTATGTTCTAGATGAGATAGGAGGGAAATTTATGCATGTGATTGAGGAAGGATACTTTAAAAAGTAAAAAAGGTTTCATTAAACAGAAACTTATCCCAGCTGTTCATTTCTTTTCTATACCTCACAGAAAGGAAGCTGCTGCTGATAGCTGTTCAAGGCATCTGGTGTCTTATTTGAGGTAGTTGTGAATGGACAATCATGTATTGGGGAGACTTTGTAAACCTTCTGCTGACTGGCTCTCAGCACTGCAAGCATCTTTTATAGCTCTCAGTTCACTGCAGTAACTTCGTCTTTTGTTACCATTAAAGAACCATCAGAATATTATTAGTGTCAGGGGAGAGACTGCAATTCATCTTTCAAAATATGGAGGTTTATATATGAGGTGGCCAGTTCAGAACTTCCTTACAGTCCCTGGGCAAAAACACATTTGGATAATGTAGATACGTAAACTGGGGTAGTAGACTCATGCTTTTTATTTTAAATCAATGCAAAAACTCCTCCATGACAGTCATTTTGAAGGAAAGGGTCAGAGTTAATTTTTCAATGAAAGCTCTTTGAGTGGAATAAAACCTCATTATCTATCCTTTGAACCTCTTCTTCCTTCTACTCTTCCCCTATATACACTCTAACTCCTTCTTATTATAAGGGAAAAAATTGCTGGATTAAGAAAAGATGTGATGAGTATTTTGAATGTTAACTGTCTTGTTTATTACCTGATGGATCAGTTGATATACTGATGTAAGAGGTACAAGCTCTGCCATTGATTCAGGACTGAGCAATTTTTATTAGAAAATTACTTAGGTTATGTTAAACTTTTTCAAATTTTCAAAAAAAATACTAATTTTTGAGTACTTAAGTTTGTGACTTGGTAATAGTCTCTTAGCATAATATGTGTAATTTTAATGTCTTCTGCATTCATGTATTGTACATTTAGAAAGCCTTTTTTAAACCAGACGCTGCTCTGAAGAGTAATTTATTATCACAGTACTTCAGAAGCTGTTTCTCAGAAATACAGAGTAATATTTAAAATGAATAATTTTTCATATAAAGTCTTATTTGACCATGTCTCTTCCAGTATGAAAAAGTGTAATTACTTTATTTTTTTCATGTGACTTAACTTCAAACTGTCTTTTGAAAATATTACTTTTACAAAGTATGTATGCAATTTCTTTAAAATATCTTGTTAAGATGTTTCTTTAATGAGAATCTGCATGCAAAATGTATACTATATATTATCATTATATATCTAATTGACCAAGTACAAGGAAATGGAAAATGGCATGCTTTTTTGATGACAAAATGCATGTATGTTTCCAGGTGTAAAGTATTTAATCGTAATAATCTACAGCTGTGTAATTGTATTGCTGAGTCAAACAAACAGTCTTGCAGTCATTGATGATTAAACTTGCCACTGAATTCTAAATCTCTGCATTATCTGTTCCCTTTCCCCTATTATTAAATATTTGTAGGACAGTCCCTATACAAGAAGTCCACATAAGTACATAAGTAGTTTACATAAGTAGTTTACTCTGGTGTGTAAAGAATAATACTCATCGTAAGATGCGAAGGACGAGGTTTATTTCACTTACTGTTGTTGTCTAAAAATTACATACTTGGTCTAAGGCAGATAACTGGACCCTTTTTATATTCAGTGGAGAGAAATGGGCACCTCAGAGACTGATTTTTCCTGTCTGTGTCAGACATCTGGCTTAAGTTGGGACAAATCACTACTTGGAGTTGTCTGTTTTTCTCTGCTGACTGCAGAGAGACCCTAGGTGATTATTTTAGGCCATTCACCTTTCAGACAGTGAAGGTTAGTTGAGATGAATCCTATCTCTAATTGTGGAAACCCAGATGGCAGGGAAGGGGAAAAAAAAAAAAAAGAAGACGTAGCAAGAGAAACAAACTAACAACATCTAAAATATGTATCCTGCATTTATTTGTGAAAGAGCAGGCACATACTGTACTTAAACCCAGAATATGTTGTGTGCTTATTATGGAAAAGCCACAGCAAAGAAATCTGTGTTCTTCGTGTGTGTGGATGTGTGTAAGGGGATTAAGCAGTTTAACACATGCTTATGCTTCCAAAATATCTTTTGGATTGCACCCAAATTAAATTTACCCAAGTCCAAACACCTGTTTAAGGCTGTGATGACACTGCCATATGGTCAGTTGCTGCACACATGCAGACATGATCAGGTTTATTTGGTCAGTTCAAGTAATAATACCCCAGACACCCACCCTGGCCCTAGAGAGTGGTTTTGGTACATGAGGTCCATAAGACTCACATCTATGCTTCCCCAAGGCAGCCAGCCTAAGCTACCTTGGGCTACCTGCCTGTGCTACAGTAACATCTTCTTTTGTGGAGTTCCCTGAGGTCTGCCTTATGCTGCCACGAATTTTTGGCAACACAGGGTGAAAAAAACCTCACCTTCCACACATTCTGCCTCACCCCTACCTCCACCTCCACGCTTTACCAATATCAGTGTGGTACTCAGTGTAATCTCACCTGCACAAAACCTGAAAAGTAACAGTAAATACATCCACAATTTTCAAGTGTTAGGTGTTCCTTTGTAGTATTTTTGGTCTTTTATCAAGCACAAAGGAGAAAATGTGATGTCACATGCCCACCCTGGATGAGAATGTTAGGCACTGTAATGTGATCTTAAAAAAAAAAAAAAGAAAAAAAAAAAGAAAAGAAAAAGAAAAAAAAAAAAAAAAAGAAAAAAAAAAGAAAAGAAAAAGAAAAAAAAAAAAGAAAAAAAAAGAAAAAAGGAAAAAAAAAAAAAAAAAAAGGAGAAGATCAAAGCAATTGGCCTTTATAGTAAAAGAGTGATTTCAGCAATGTTTTTAAGAAAAATAGTATAATTAGAAATCATACTCCTTTTGGACCATAATTAAACCCAAGCATAATTATAAAACTATTTAAAAATAGGGGAAATTATTTAAAATCAGTTAATTCAGGATTTGGAAATAATTTGCATTTCACAGAATCAAAAAAGCCCCAAAGACAACCTGAAGCCAGGGTACACTTCTATTGGTATTTTTATTAAGCTCTAAAAAAGCTGATTTTCAAAGACAAATTAAGCTGTAATGAAATATGTTTACAATATTGTGATTACGTTTTTTTCCCCCTGAAAAGTATGGATATCAGAACAATCTAACTCCTTATGTATCCTTGGTTGTTTTATGGTTTTGTTTTGGTTTTATTGGATTTGATTTTGAGTTTTTTTGGTTTGGTTTTGGTTTTGGTTTTTTAAAGAACAAAAACATTTTAAAGAAAGTTTTAGACAGGTATTCAACACGCAAAATGCCTGGCTTGATGAGCTGCTGTGAGTGAATCCCAATGAGTGTGTAAAAACTCCTGAGACTCTGTTGTAGGTTCATTTGAAGTCACATTGACTGCAGTGTGTGATTGTGATACCACAGCAATGTGCACTGACAGCATTTTACTCACACATTCTATGTTCATTTTAATAGTAAAACATGAGTTCCTTTAAAATCAAAACAAGATTTTCCACTGATTCTTTCAGGCTTCAGTCATTCAAGTGGACACTTACCTGTCTGACTTCTCAACTTAGAATTCCCTTTCTTTCACCAGAAGGTGAAAATCCTCATGGCATTTTTTTATGCTTTGCTAATGACCAGACAATTTGGACATTTGGGGTTAAACATGAGGTTTCCATCTGTCCTGGTCACCAATGACCCCTTTCACTCAATGGAAAGAAAGAGAAGCTATTTGGTCACAGTCCACCTCATACCCTAAAATTGTTTGTTTCTTTACTTGACTGCACAAAACTTTAAGACAATTATATTAGTGTTTGTTTATCAGATTCAGATAATTATAATGACACTGAGTCCTCCCTCTTCTGTTGTCTCACCCACTGTACTCCAAGATGACAAGTCTCTTTTCCCAGCGCTGCTGCCTCTGTTCCAGTTATCAAAATTGATTGAAACTTGCTCAGATTTTGTTGTTTGTGCCTATACAGCATTGATAAATAGGCACGGGGGTGCCATATGGCACAAGAAAGCTGTGGTTGCATTGGGTTGGTTTGGACTCAGTTTGATTCCATAGCCCCATACTAAAAGGTTGAGAATTCAAAATAGGCATCTACTGTGGAGAGTTACTAGAAAATTATAAATTATCTCCTTGATGAGATATTATCTTTATCTATAATGTCTAATAAGGTGAATAAAATAAATATGTGTACATAAAACAGATAGCATTTAGAACCTAATGACCACAGCATAGACACTTCAAGAGTGTTTGCTTTGGGTCAGTTATAATCTGAACCAACAGACTGCAGGAGTAATGCCTCTGAAGATCTCCTGGAATATATCCTCTGTTCCAATTTAACCTAAAAGGAATAGTTGCCATGCTCCAAGACTGCCACAGAAGTCAAAACAATGCATGATAAATAAAGACAATTGGGAAATTTGTTTTAGAAGCACACTTCTGGCCCAAAGAAAAAGATTTATGTTAATAAGTGTGATTAGGGCTTATTACTATACAAGCCGCATTTACCTGCATTCAAGACAACACGTAAATTAACAATGTAAAAGCAGTAACTTTATTGGTGAAAAATTTACTCATTAATTTCTCTAAATGTAGGAATGAGTTTATTTATGTATTTTCAACTCTTTGCCCATTGAAGTTATATTTTCAGGAAGCAAATCTTTTTTGTTAAGAAATCTGATTACATGTTTGAGTTATTGACCTTTTTTTTTGGAACACTTTTTTTAAAAGATGCTCATTAAGATCTTTTGTCTAGAAAACAAGTGTGTTTTCCTATGGCATAGAGCAACCAAATTCTAATTGCTGGCTTCATTATACAGAAAAGTAGAAGTGTAACAATCAAGAGCCTTATTACACATACATAATTGAGTTTCATTGCAACTTATGAAAACATAAACTGTCTTAAACACACTTGCAGAAAATGTTGCATCATCAAATCAACACTTTTATTATACAAAAGTAATTGTGTTTAAAGACACCAAACATATGTTACATATACAAGAGAAAAACACAACAAACAGAACTCTAATACGACTCCAAATTTTTAGCAATTCTCAGATCTTCAAGAATTTTATTTCACCTTTTAAATTAATATCACACAAAATGAAGGTAAGTGGAATCCTCATCAGTGAAACAGTTGTTTTTGGACAAAGGAATTTGAATATAAGCTCATTTGATACAGCACATGGGATTCATTCAGAGGTTTGCAAGGTAGACATCTGCAACTGGGTTTATTGTTTAACCTTACTGACTATGTTAGTATCTGAAAAAAGGCTTTCAATAAAAGTGTTCCATTTCATGCTTATTTCTTTCCTTGCAGTCAAATGTGGATATCTGCATTGTATGTCTCAAGCTAGATGAGATCAATCCACCTTTTGATGAGATCAATCCACCTTTTACCACTCTTCAGCGTAGATTATTAATATGGTTTCACCTGAGACATTCTGTCCAAATCAAAGGTGAACTTTTATTGCTGGACTTTCTTATGAAGAACAGGCATTTATAGTATTTTGAAGTGTTGTCAACTCATCTTCTAGTATTTAAATTTGTGCTTTGTCCAGGTTTCTGCCAAGACAGGGTTAATTTTTTGTTAATGTGGTCAGGGCACCACATCATTGCCAGGAGAGGGGGAATGGGAATGGTACTCTCACTTCCAAGAAGAGTGATCAGGAGGAATTGGGGCAGGGAAGAGCTTATTGGCATTTCCTAATTGTTATGCATGGGCTTTTAAAGTAAATTGCTTCTTTGTCTTACACCTTTTGCTATTAATATTGTTTCTGTTACTTTTGCTTTTCTTATCTCATTGCTGTTTCCAGTAAATTCTTTTTATGTCTGCCCACAGTCTTTGCCTTTTCTGCTTCCAGCTGGTGGAGGATGTCACATGTGGGGCACAAAAGTTTGAGGTAACAACAGATCAGACCAGAGCAGAGGCAAATTTGATCTAAGCATTTGTTGTGTTAGGTACAGAACCACTGGTCACAGTGTTTACTCTGTTCATGTGGGTGAGGTACCTAACCCTGGATATACTCCCACATGTGCAATATGTCCTCCTGAGATGACCTTTTTGAGAGCAGGAAGAGGAATCAGGATTTCTTTGTTGGAATATCAGCTTATGAAATGATAAAACTGAATGCAGGAGGTTCATGTGGGATGTGTATTCAGCTCTGCTGTCATGCCCTTACCTCTGAGAGTCTATTAATAATCATACCGAACCTGTGAGTAAAACAGGGAATTATGATCTCCAGTTTTTCACCCCCTTTTCCTCTTTCAGGCCTCTTACCAGAGCATTTGAGGATTTGGTATTTCCCCTAGATATTAAGAAAAACATGTTCTTATTGCTAGGTCTTCCAAAGTTACAAAAAGGATTTTTAGGAGGATCTTTCAGAGATTTGCTCACTTTGCCAGCCAAGACTGTAGCCTTCAAACACACCTCTCCACTTCAAGCCTCAGTGCAGAAAAAGTGTCTGGTCATTTATCACAGAATCCCATGGCAAGTCTTTTGTTAACACAAACATGTCATTGAGTCCAAGCTTGCTCTTTGAGTTCCCTTCTGGAATTCATGAGTGAAACAGGTGGGAAATCTTTTTCATTTTTCTTCTTGCTGGGGTGCTTCTTCATGACAGCAATGTGATTAACATGGGATGAACCTTCAGGTGTGAGATAGACCCAGATAATTTAGAAGGGAGCAGTAAAAAACTCTAGGCAAATGTACACCATGCTATAGACTAGTATGGTGTATGATTACAGGAGTCAGATATCCAAGTTTCAGTGGGTTGTAGTATTTTCTCCACCTTAAGTATATACTGGAATATATGTATGTAATATGTTATTGTTGAATCACAAGTCATTAAGCTTAGAAATCTCTAACATAATTTAGTCAAGCCATTATCTTCTTTTCCACTGTCTTGCATCTTAAATTTTCAATTATCCTAATTTTATTCTGAAATTTTCAATTACCTGTTAAAGAAAAAACTATAAATCTGTATTTAATATTTACATTTCACCAGTTGTTCTGATACTTACTATGAATTTAAGCACTATTTTAAGTTACTAATCTCATTTGAGATGTTGCTGTGTTTTGAATAAACACATGGAAAAAGTCAGCTCTCCAAAAAGAAACTCTGTGTAGGACATCATCAACTGGGGTGGATGAACTTGGGCAACAGTTCGTAATATACCCAAAACATTAAAGAAATTTCCTGGTTGCTATTTCAAAGCCTTATCCCAGAGACCAAAATTCTAATTCAATCTCATCTCAATTAATCTAATCATTGTGTAGTATGTTCCAAATTGCACTTTTTCCTGATCTTTGGCAATAAGTAATTAGCTCAGTGTAAGCATTTAACATTTTCTCCTGACCATTAATACATACCAGTGCAGCTATTCACTCCAGTCAGCAGCACCTTGACTGTCTTCCCTTACAAATAAATGGAGAGAGCAGGAAATAACATAAAGTTGTTTTTTTTTCCTTGGGACTCGCAGTTTCTCCTTTGCCTTATCCATCAACATTTTTGCTGGTATTTGTAGTGTGCCTTACTGTGACATCTTTGCTTGGTTCCACATGTTTAATACATCAGTTCCTCCAACATTCGAGCAGACTTTATAGAGATCTATTCAGAGACTGATATATGTGCACTATTAATTGTATATATTATATATAGTATATGAAGCGAGAGAGAGAAAGAGAGAATCTGATTACTCTAGGGCATCGGCTGCTTTCAACCAATAATAATTTAACATCTCTATTAACTACCTTTTGATGTTCTCTGTAGAGGGTACATACTGTTTTATATACAGGATGCATAATAAATTCCTATGAGATTATGCTGCAATTGAGTAGAAAGTCTATAATGCATAAGTGATGGAGCTGAAAAGCAGCTAAGAAGGATTTTCCTTTCAAAATAAGGTCACATATTTACATCTCATAGAGCTATGATGAGTGCTGAAGAGCAAGAGGCACCAAGTTGCACTTTCTCATGTGCTGAGCCTTTCTGGGCATTCACTGCTGCTGGAAAATTAGGTAATACATGACAAGAGGAAGATGAAGAAAAATTCACAGCCTTCTAACCTCTAGCAAGGATTTGGTGTCACTTTCTTCAGAGTATAGAAAACCAAGGATGAAACTAATATCAGCTATCATTAGCTAAATGGGGCATCTCTTCTCAAGTAGGCTAGCTCTTTCAGTCAGCTTTTTAAGGTGGCATTGCTGAACCCTTAGAGGTGCTCACCTGTGCTCCAGGTGACGCCAGAGCGAGCCAAAGGGACTAGACTGGATGCCTGCCTCTTGCAAGCTGTAATTTGGCAGTGGGTTATCCAGCTCACTGCCTGAAAGATGTTCAAATCCTAGCTCTAGCTCTGATCCTCTGAGACTTCTGAATATACATTTTAAGGTATTATGGCAAAGGGACTCTGTATAAAGTAGTGTGCCTGCCTCAAAGAACAGGGACCTATATTGTCTACACTAGTGGAGCATCACCTTGAATATTGTGTACAGTTTTGCTCTCTGCAATATAAGAAATATATTAAACTGTTAGAAAGCTTTCAAAGGAGGAAAAGAAGATGGTGGAAAGTCTTGACGAGCTCTGAGGGCACTTGGTTGGTTCAGCCTGGAGGAGACTGAGTTACATCGCAGTTACAACTTCCTCATGAGAGGGAGAGGAGGGGCAGGCAGTCCTGCCAAGATCTCTCTTGGCTGACCCATGACAAGACCCAAGGGAATGGGCTGAAGTTGAGTTATGGGAGGTTTAGGTTGGATATCAGGAAAAGGTTCTTCCCCCAGAGAGTGGCTAGACACTGAAACAGGCTCCACAGGGAAGTGGTCACAGCACCAAGCCTGACAGAGTTCAAAGAGCGTTTGGACAATGCTCACAGGCACAGGGTGTGACTCTTGGGGTATCCTTTGCAAGGTCAGAAGTTGGGCTTGAGAATCCTTGCGGGTCTCTTCCAACTCAGCTTATTCTGTGATTCTGCGACATGACAGAGCAGGTACTTGAGATGGATTTTATCAGCTCCAGAAAGGTGATGCACTGAATCTTGAATGTGGGGAGCTGTCACCTACTCTTGCAGATCCAATCCTGGGCCAGCCTGAAGTGCTGCTAAAGTAATATGTTTTCATACTAAGTTTTTGTCTTGGTTTGGAAAATACAGATATCTGCTAGGGAGGGGCAGGGCCTCCCTTGCAGTGGAGAATTCCAATCCCTTCCTGTGAAAAAGGCATATTGTGTGTGTGGCTCTACGCAGATATTTACTATATGTAATATGCTAGGTAGAAAAGTTATGTAGTATTAACATTTTAATAATATAGTAAATGTAGTTTATAACATTGAATCTAAGTAAAAATTGTGTGTAAGGTATTTTCCTTAGCTCAAGAGAAAAGAGAAGATAACCCGGAGGTTTTTGCAAAGAGAGAACAATTACAACAAGCCAGACTAAAACCCCCCTTGGATTTTTCAGAGGGAAAGATACATGCAGAGGTATGCAGAAAGGAATAACAGTTCTTTACCAGTATGTATGACAAGGCAAACAAACAACAACAACTACAGCATTAATAATAAACAGAACCAGGAACCTCGAGGGCTTTCTTTCACAAAAACCCTGGGCCAGTTTGATCTCGGTGCCCTGCAGGACTACGAGAGGCCGAGCTGGAAGGATGGAAAGATGGAAAGTCCCGGGCTGGTGGATGAGATGAGGAGCTCTGGCAGGGATGTCCCGGCAGGGCAGGGCAGTGCGGGGCCACAGAGGAGCAGAAAAGCCTCCGAGCAGCGCCGAAGAAGCGGCGGCGGCGGGACAGGGCCGGCCCGGCAGGGCAGGAGGAGGCGAGCTCAGGGTTCCTGGGCACACGAGCAGGTGGTGGTGGATTTCCCAGGAAGGGACGGAGTGATGGCAGTGAACTCTTCCCGCAGCAAGCAGCTGCCCGACCGTCCTCTGTCCAATGCTGAGAGTGAAACTGCCCCCAGCCCTGTCCTTTATCTCCCCCAAAACCTCGTGTTATCTCCCCGCTCTGAGGGAAACTCACAGAGACCCAAAGAAGTGTAGCCAGGTGCTACAACTCCTCTCCTTTGGCCCCTTTGTTCTGATTAAGTACCTACAAGCACCCAGTAGTTAGTTTCCTAGCAACTTATGGGAAAAAAATTCTATAAGTAAAAGAGAAACAAATCTAACCCCCAACAGTTTTGATTTGAAAAAATCAGGATTTTCCACCTCAGAGGAACAGACTGAAAGAAATTCCAGCTATTTTAGATGACTAATTTTGCACTGGAGGTCTTTGCTTGCCTTATATCAGTTTGAAAACAATCTTTTTAGCCATGTGCATGGCTTCAATTTGGAAATGTGGTCACAAAGTATTTGTTTTTACAGAGTAGCTTCATATTCAAAAACAAATATTCTTATATTCTGAGCTATAAATATAAATAACAAAAGTTATTTAACTTTATTCATAGAGTACTGAAAGTTGTCGGTTAAAAGGCTCAGAGAATTGTCAACTTTAAAACTCTGTTTTCTGAGAATATCAGTTTGTCATGAATGGAGTCATCCATAAGAATGAATAAAGATGAATTCCAAAACAGAAACATCAGCCTGAAAGACCAGATTGGAAAAAATATGTAATGCTAAAGCATTATATGCCAATTTCTAAGAAAAAACAACAACAAAACCATCACAAAACCACCAAAAAACCCACCAAAGAACCCCCAAGAGCCAAAACAAAACAAAAATTTGAAGCTGGGGTGGACAGTTTAAACAGTTTTCTTTTCTGGATGTAAGTTAATGCATTCGAATGTATCTTAAAAATAATTGCATTTACACTCAGTCAATTTTTGGAGGTTCAGTTTTTTAAAAATTATGTTTTTCTTATCTGGGATAAGACTACCTTTTCATGTATTCATAATTGTCACTGATTAAATAATAAATAAATTCTGTCTCGATCTCACCTAGAACCATTCTCATATCCTGTATTCCACTACATTTGTATCTACTGTCTCTGTGTTTACCAAAGAAGCCATATGAGTCTGTGCCATTTGTGCTCACAGTTAGGTATAAAAATACAACATGGGTACAAATCCTGTGTGTTTGGGAGAGGAAAAGATGGATAGCAATATTTTAAAGATTACAGTTTTTCATCTTTGTATTCTTCTCTGCTGATTGTCTGATGAGGTGTATATAAGTTCTGTAGAGTGTGGACTTAAAAAATCTATGTTTTTCCTTGTCTTTACTCTAAAACTTCCAGCTTTGAGTCAATTTTATTCCTGCCTCTCATGCCTCAACTTCCCTGTCTTTTAAAGGAATGAATGTCAGAGTCATTTGTAAATGAAGTTTGATAGAGGCTAGAAGACCTCTATCATCTATGTGCATGTGTTGCTAAAATACATCTTGGGGGTTCTCCAAGCTGTCACATGTTCCTTATATGAGCTGCTGGATGGTAATTATGAACTCATGCTTTACATTGTGAAGTGTGATTGTTATGATTATTTGGAGAAAAAAGAAGAATCCCTGAAGTGGCTGCCTGTGCAGGTGTGCTCCTGCCTTTTCTTTGCCTGTTTTTTCCTTCTCTTCATCTGTTCAATTCCTGCATCTTCTACACCTCAAAACATCTTCTTTCTGAGGAAGAAAATATGCCTCTTTTTAATGGATGTTTCTTGTTGTATTCAATGACATTTTTTTCCTTTTCTTTTGGGAACTCATATCTAAATGTATCTCACTTCAGCTTCCCTTACACCTGTGAAATTGTGTCACTCTTCTGCTAGTATGGATGCTGCCTACTCTTTACCACTTTTTGCTGTAATCTTGCAACTCTTTTGGTATCGTTTTATATTTTAGGTTAGAGCACTATTGTTCTTGCTCTCTGCCTTCAGGACTATTTTTGAAATATCTGCTTCAATTGATGGTCTCTCTTCTACTGCTGCTGTTTTCTTTTCTATTTCAGAATGTGAAGTGGATCTCACCTGAGCAAGGAAGGTTTCTCCTGTACAACTGGAGATACTGTTTAGTAACAGACATTTTCTCCCTTAGGGTTTGTCCATGTGATTAGTTGTAGTGGTGTTTCTTCAGCATGAGAAAACACATCCTAGGAAGTGACATTTACCTTTAACCTTTTATGACCCCTCTGCCTATTGCACCATATTCAGGATAAGGAAAACTCATAGTTTTCATGCTGCTTCTGTGTTAATGTTTAGATGATTTACAGTGGCCGACCATTCCTCCATTTGGAGAGATCCAAAGGATCAGAGCTTTAAAAGAGCTCAGTGCAATCAGGATGTTTCAGTTCTTTGGAAATGGATGGAGTGAGAACCTGTTGTGTTGAACTGGAATTTGCACTGATTTATCCAGAAGTGAGGTCCCATATTCTCAAGGAAAATATTCTTCAAAGCTACAAATTAATATGAGGAATGAGAAACAGTTTACTAAAAGGATTCTGTAAAATTACTAGGAATTGGCTTTGAGGCCTGAGGATATCCCCTCTAATCATGTGTGAAATTCAGAGAGTGGGCTCATAGCTTATGTTTTGCTTTAGATGACAGCTTTCATGTTAAGCTAGCTCAGTTCTTCTCAACCTGTGATCCATGAAGTATTAGAAATCAAGACATAATCCAGGGAATGATTGCAGGAAATCTTCATAGCTTCTAATTTACTTTGCCTATTTAGAAGGTCAAATCTCCAAGTCAGATATCTTCATTCCTTATCTGCATGACAACTTGCTTGAAGGATATGGAACTTTCTACTGAGACAAGTCAGATTCATCTACATTGATAAATTTATGTCTGAGAGATCCCTGATAGAGCTGGGACCGAAGTGGTCAGTCTATAAAGCACACTGTGATTAGCTTGGCTGACACACTGGATGGATATGTGTAGACAGTTTCCATTTTGGCATTTACTTACTCTGAGCTAATCTCTCCAAAACATCTGAAACACTGCTCAAATACCAAGAGTGAAGTAATAGATGGTGATTGATAGTTTTCACTTTGCTTGCACGGTACATCCAGCTCCCCTCATTCACTGCCCATTTAGCTAAGTTGCCTTTCACATTTTAACAATTCAGCAGAGACTAAGGTTGAGCTCACACCATTACCAAGCTTGCAACAAAAAATATCTTTGTTCTGAATTGTCAGAGGTTCTTTTCTATCTCCTGCTGCTTCCTCACAATATCAGAGTTGAGTTCAAATCTGTCAGCCTTGCTTTATTTTGAAAGTAAACTTAAGATGCCTAAGGAATTTAAAGAAAGCATATAAAAAGGTATGAGAAAAGCTGTAGCAAATTTGTACAAAGGCTATAAAGGGAACTGTTTAGACGCTTGGACTGCCTTAGTATAGGTATTCACAATTTCTTGGAAATAGAAAGGAGAAAGAGAAATGCTTTAGTCAGATTAGGATATTTAAGACATTACCAATATCTGAGGCTGGCAGAGTAAGGGGCAGAACTGTACATGTTAATGTATGGCAAAGAAGCCTGAGGAAAAAGAAAAGTATGAAATCCATAATACTGATCATGGGCAAATTTGTAATTATTCTGACACTATTAGTGATTACTGCTATGCAGCCTTTTGGAATGTCTGCAAACCTTAGCATAGAATAGAGTATAAGCACTATTAAAGTGCATCCCTCTGACAAGAGGTTTTGCAGAAATATCTGAATAAACAATTGGTGTGTCAGTTGTAACTTCTTTTTCAGTCTTACTATGCATCTCAAATACACACATTTTGACAAGCCTAAGCAAATGCACAGAAATCACCTTTTTTCTTTTTATTTTTTGGGGGTGCGGGAAGGCTGGCATTACATTTCTATGTCTCTATGCCCGTCCAGTGGCTGAAAAGTCACATACAGAAAACACCTCATTCCTTCCTAAAGCCTGCTTTTTCAACCACTTCCATGCCCAACATGTCAGACTGGGCATCTTCCAGTGTAGTAATGAGAAAATGATGGAAATCTTTCTTCTAATATTGCTGTTGGTATGAATCGAATCTGTAAAGTGAACCATTTAAAAAAGCAGTAATTAAAACAGGAAATGCAGCAGGTAAACAGTGTCTACTGCAGAAAGCCTAGTTTAAATCAAAACAGTGCAGCCACAGTTTCTGCAACCTGTCCCTTAAATACTTGACTTTATATACTGAGGTCAGATAATGGTTTTCTGGATATGAGTCTGGACCATAGGATCATAGAATCCCAGAACGTTTTGTGTTGGAAGGGACCTTGAAGTTCATCTTGTTCCAAACTTTCTGCCATAGGCGAGAACACCTTGCACTAGACCAGGTTGTTGAGAGCCCCATCCAGCCTGGCCTAGAACACTTCCAGGAATGGGGCATCCACAGCTCCTCTGGCAACCTGTGCCAGTGCCTCACTGCCCTCACAGTAAAGAATTTCTTCCTAAGAGCTGATCTAAGCATCGTCTCCACAAGAGGGTTGTTTGGTTTCCTTACAGAACAATCCATTTCTCTTCCTCTTGCATACTCTTGTCTGTGAAGAAGTGGGGAGAAATTCATGCAAATAATTGCTGCATTATTTTATATTTGTTGGTCATAGACCCTGATACAGATGAGCTCAGGATTCAGCAGAAGTCTCTGATTTATGTAAGTCTACAAAAAGCAGCAGTGATGCAGGAATTCCAACTGAAACAACCGAAACACTGCTTCAAAATGTCTACTTTCCCTAAGTGGTTGGCATTTTTTGCTACCAAACACAGGAGGCAAATTTACTCCCTGAGAGCTCGTTTTCATTTAAAATATTATCTGGATTAACAACTCTGCCACACGCACAGCCAGCTCACGCCATGCCTTTATGACAGCTTTGCTCCTAGGTTTCACCTTTAAATGCTTACTTGCAGCAAAGCTTCTGAATGACCTGTGAACCATACAGAAAGTCTCTGAAGCCCTGGGGCAAAAGGGTTAACTACAGATGACAAAGTGCAACCGCCACTGCTATAACTAACCCTTCATGCCATTTTTTCTAATAGGCTTTTGCACTTTCAAATTGCTCCAGTCTCAACCTGAAAGAAACAGCTACTGATCCTGGGGCAAGACCAAGTCAAAAATAAATGACAACTTGATTTAGCTGGGATGACCTGTCACAAACAGACTGGTGATTTGTTGCTTTCTGCAGTTATTTAGTATACTGTAGCCCAGTCAGGTACAGTCATTTGTATGGGAATGGCTGGCAGCATTTGCTCCCCTTCTGATGAGGCTCTTCAGAAAGGTTTCTGAGTTTGCAATCTGTATTTATAGCATCCACTACACTGCTGCAAGAGCTGGCTTTTCCACCTGGCAAGAGCCCTGTGCCACAGGTTTTGAGACATACCTTTGTGGTATTCCTCCATGCTGAGCATTGCAGTGCACCCATTTCCATCTCCTTACTAGCACCTCTAGTGCTTGCGAAAGTGTTTGTGCCCCGTGCACATCTGTCTTTCTTCTGCTCCACTCATTCACCTTACACACTCTCAGGTCACAGAAACATGGAAATGAGAGGACTGGATTGAAACAGTATTCAGCTTTGCCAGTGCATTGTCTCTGTGAGTGACCAAATCCATTCACTCTCCCAGCTTGTACAAAACTTATTTAAAAGTCTCCTAATTTCCAACATTTTGAGGGAGTTTCTTATTCACACACCTGGCTTTTAGTTAAAAGCTTTTAGTGAATATTTTTTATCATCAACATGAGTCTTTCAATCTGTGTTATTTTTTTTGCCTTTGTACCAGCTTTCAGTGAGGTGAACAACAGGCTCATCAGATGTGATTAAAAGGACATCTGCTAGCATGCCCATGTCTTGCCACTTGTCTGTCGCTCATCACTTCACTCTATTGTTAATGTGGTGTTGACTCTCCATTTCTTAAACAGTTCTGGATGAAGAAAAAAAAAAGGGTCCTTGTAATTTCTATAAATGTCGAAGTACACAACTCTTCCATTCAAAATATTTGTCATCCCAAGGCATAATGTTTTTCATCATCTCAGAATTTATTAGCTAGTCTTCCCATTTTCCTATCATCATTCACCATCTCAAAATTTATTATCTAGCCATCCCATTTCCCTATTTATTTGTCTCAATGATTTCTGGTTACTCATCTCCCCATTCATAACAGAGGTCCATACTTAAGATGCAGCTTACAGTAGAATCTAGGAAAATCTTTGAATTTTCAGGTGGAAAACTCTGAGTTTTTAGTTGCAACAAAAATGAAGTGAACTACATTATTAGTGACACAAACAACATTTAACTTTCTGACCAACCCTTATAAATGCCATTAATCTTTAAGGTGAAGGATGATTTTGATATGTATCTCTGATGTTTTTCTGTGTTTACATCTCAGTGGCAGACATAAGTGAGAACATTACATGCTCCTTTAATGTTGAATCACTCATATTTAGAAAAAACCTATGGTATGCAGTCTTTTAAATTAAAGGCCTTGACTGTCTAAAGGTAACCATGATGAAACTATGTTTGCATCATTAACTAGAGGCCTCCCAGGTGCAATTTATTTACTTCGTTGTTAAGTGCAAAAATGCCCCAAGCCCAACTTTCTTGCTTTATTTTCCACCAACATTCACAAACATGTGGAAGAAGTGTAATAGGCACACATGGCTAGAAACAAGGGCTTGTAGTATATTTAAAAGTTATATAATTTTCTTAAATTGTAACAAGTCATCAGGGCCAGTCTTTAACTTCCCTTTATGATAATTCCGGGTGCACTGTACCCTTAACCGATGACTATAGTTTCTATTCATTATTATGCTACAAATAATAATTTGTAATAAAAGTAAACAGTATATTTATAGGCAGGAGACAAATATAACCAACGGCAGAATTGTGCAACACCAAAATGGCATTAGGAACCAGTCATCTGAAAAATAAATCTGTTTGAAGAGATCATATTATGATGCTGTGACTTTACTGATTAGAAATTCTATAGGCCAGAAACATAATTTTGTTCAAGCTACCAATAATAATTAGTGATATAGAAGTGTAATTATTTGTTGCTCTTTCCTTCAGAAATTCCATTTCAATCATTCAGAAAGTCTTTGTTTATTTTTTGCTAACTAGCGTAAAAAAACCCGATTTATACCATGAAATTAAAAAGTGGTTTTGGTAGGAGCTGTCTTCATGCTGCAACTCATATCAAGGAGGGGAAAAGAAAGAAAGAACATAGTGCTGCTGTTTGTTAATTAATAATAAAGCAACCAAGCATTGCAGAACGCTAAACTCACTCCACTACTGCTGAGATGTCTCATTTTTTTTCTTACTATCTATATTTCAGTCACTTCCAAAAGCCCATCTAAAAGACTGGTTTCAGGGTGGCATTGTGCAGATACAGAATTGATGCATGTCCTTGAAGAATGCCAGTCTGAATATAATCAACCAGAGAGAGAACTGAGCCAGTGAAGCAACTTGTCCATTAACATACAACAATAAATTAAGGAAATAAATCTGTCTCCTCTCTTTTAGTCTAGTATGCAAGTCAGTGGATCCCATGCCCATTACTGACATATTTTTTTTACTCATACAATTCCTCTGTTTCTGAAATGTTACTGATTATTCTGGAATGAACACCTTGTAAGGGAATCCACAACTTTATTATTGCTTTAGTCTTTTGTTCTAAGCCCCTTACTCTTTGTAATATTCAGTTTTTCAATATTAGAAAATATTAAAATTAACTGAAGCCAACAATATAGATTAGCAGAACTACAGGCAGTATTGTGATTTGCTTGCTTTTAGTCGAAATAATGTAAAATAAGGTGACTGTTTTTCAAGATGAGGAAATCTCCCAGAATTCAGAAATGGGTTACAAAACGTCTGTGGGCTATCATTAGAAAACATGTTAAAAGACAAACCATCTTTTTCCTCCTGTTCAGTAAGATAATCTTGCATTAGCAACTCTTACATACCTTTCAGGATTGCTAGACATTTTTATTAAGATGTCTGAGAATTAAAGCAAACAAACAAACACATTCTTTCTTCATGCTAAGATTTTTTTTTTTTTAATTTTCTGTGTTGAAATGATGTTCCTTTGACACTGAACCTCTGTTCTCACTGTGGTTCGTATAGGTAGATGTTCTGAAAACTTCCTTGAAATGTAATTATCAAATGAGGTAAGATTGTTTCTTCCATAATAAGTTGCCCATTTCTTAGTTATATTCAAGAAAAATATTGTTTTGAATCCAATCAGTTTTCTTTGTCATTAATTATACATAATCACTCACTTCACAAAACTCATGAAGCTGCAGTGTATGTATTTTAAGCTTCTTAATTTTACTACTTAATTGTGCTACCCTTCTTTAATTAACCCGCAGGATTTTGTTTAAGACATTTAGAGGGTTTTTTGCTTTGGTTGATTTAATTTCTTTCTTCATCTGAAAACCTCATGCATCTTTGCCTTGTTCCTTGAGTTTTCCGACTATTTTTGGAAATTCTTTTTCATTTTATCTGACCCTTTCCAAACCTCTGAATCTTTTCAAGAACCTGAAACATGTTTTTTTCCCCTCAGGCAAAAAAATCAAAAAAAGAAACAAAATTCTCAGATGAAAAATTGAAATAATTCTTATTCCTCTTTCTTCTAGTACAAGGTTTCAGCTACATGTGGATTTCTTTCTAAATTTCAATTTTGCTGGAGATCAGTTCTTACTGAAACAGTAAGGATTTCTTTATTTATTTGTAGATCTCTATTCTGAGGGGGGTTTTACCCTTAAATATTTGCACATATCTATATTTAAACCTTCTTTACAAAGAATATATTCTAAAAAAACCCAAAAGTAAAACAAAAAGTCCCATGTATACTTTGGTTTCTTCTTTACCTAATTTTAGGTGGTCAAATGAAAAGAATAGTTTCCAATGTTTCCTGTCCTGATCAAATGGAAAAAAATACCCACTAGCTGCAGGTGTCTCAAATTTCACATGTGCTAAGTGAGTCTTTTTCTCTTCCATTGACCCCAGAGAAAACTTAACCTGATGAAGTTCCTAATTTAGAACCTCCTAATTTGACACCTCTTTAAAATATCTCTAAATAGGCACCATAATTCTTTGTCAGTTGTGTGACTGGCTAAAACTCCCTGTTTTAATAATCTGGACACAGCTCAAGTCAGATTTATTCCAAGCCAGAACTACACTGACTAATTTATTTCTGAGTCTGTGTTGAGATTGGTCAAATACTTGAGATTCACTTACTCATTTTTGTTTTCTTCTTTTTTGTTCTGGTTACCAAGCACACTAACTTTGTCTATTTACTGAAGAGCTGTTCACATTCTCATGGGGTTTGCTTTTCACCTAACACCTAAAAATCTGGATATAATTTCTGGACATACTTCTAATATTTTATGGACTACAGAAAAAAAAAATGTTTGGCAACTAACTTAGCTTCATAACATATAATTGAAAGTACAGATGCTGAATATTCCGGTGCCAAATATCATTTGACTTAACCAGACAAGCGATCTGGCAGAGAATGAAATGACACATGACCAGAGTTGTGATTTATAAACCTCATGTTCCTACCATGATTTTGTAATTTTTTTAGACAATATAGGAACAGAGTTTTGGGCAGAGTTTGTGGGTTTTTTTTTTGGTTTTTTTTTTTTTTTTTTTTTTTTTTTTTTTTTTTTTTTTTTTTTTTTTTGTTTTGTTTTTTTTTGTTTTTTTTTTTTTCTGTCTGTATATATTTTTATGTATTTACCTACCTTTCTGTACATAAATCTGAACTGACTGTTATGGCTAGTGCAAAATTTGAAACTCATAGATAAACAAAACATCTATTACCTTTGCTTAGAAAAAACAATTTAAAAAAAATAAAAATTGGTCCACTGACCACAGATGTTTTAAATCTGCCTATAAAATACTCTAACAACAAGAAAAGAAATATTCTTGAATAATATAATAATAACAGAAGAAATTATTTTGAAAAATGGACTAATT